>NC_137615.1:23014775-23687275 GCF_963280865.1 Gymnoscopelus braueri
GTGTGTGTGTGTGTGTGTGTGTGTGTGTGTGTGTGTGTGTGTGTGTGTGTGTGTGTGTGTGTGTGTGCGTGTGCATATAATATGTAGCGTGTCTGTCAAAGCCTGCATGAATTAATTTGTTATTGAACACAAAAATCACAGTAATTCCAGTAAAGGTTGTCTCTCTCAAACAAAAGAAGAAGAAAAATCAATAATTAGTCGATAAACCATCAGTCTGTGCCTGTCCTTGTCTTGTTGGAATAAAGTGCAGCGCTGCCGCTAAGTTTCCATTTCCATTCATGTCGCGTTATGTTTGTCTGTGGTCAGGGGCAGTATGGGTTGCCTGATCAGCTGGTGATCAGCGTCCCTCTGGGAGAGGCACAGGCAGTTTCAGCGCTCAGCGTTCATCTTCCGTAACTTGGCTGGCAGGTTGTCCTCCGGCCTCCCTCCGGCTGACAGCCTTGGGCTGTGCATGGGGAGTGGTGCCGTGGTCGGCGTTGGTGGCGGGCTGTGTTGCTGGTACAGGTCTCCCGTAGACTGAGTCATCGGTTCAAAGCCCACCTTAAGAGACTTGAGCTGGAGTCGGGTCTCAGCCTCGGGGCCGGGAGAGGAGCTGAGGCGCTGGATCTTGAGCGGCAGATCTCCGGTGCTGCAGGCCTTCTCCGAGTGCTGGGAGCTAAGCAGCAGGACCTTCCGCTGCAGATCTTCCTTGCCAGACGAGCTCATCCTCTCGAGCTTGCTTGGCAGTCGGCCCCCAGCCCGCCCCTGGCGCCCACCCTCCTCTGCAGTGTGGATGCAATCTACGGAGAACACACGATTTCGTCGGCCTCCGCAGCTTTCTCCGAGTGCTGGGATGGGAGTTAACATTGGGGAGGGCATAGAGCTCTTCTCCTCATATTCCTTGACACTGTAGGCTGGAGTGGTTACCTCGAATGTGCTGTGGAACTGTGAGTAGTCCACCCTGAAGAAGCCTTCCTCCAGGGACATGACAGGCAAGAAACGATGGCCCCACAACACTTCATCCTCGGTATATGACGTCCGTGCCTGGCATGTCATACCTGAGATGGAGAGAGGGTGATCATGATGGATTAACTTTATTTTTCCTCAAGGCATGCTGGTAGCAGACTGAATACTTAGTGTGTCGACCATATAATCACAATGTGACAAAAAGGCACAAAATAGCCTAGAAGTATATATTATTTTTTCACCGAAGAAGTACCTACCCTGAAAAACGTGACTTCTATTCATTGCCTTGTCATACACTGGAGATTTAAATACTTTCCCAATAGTAAATCTCAAAGGTAGGAGCTAGGTTCACCATTCCACAAATGGCTCATAAAACCCAGCTACATTGGTCTTACTCATAAATCAATTTCCATTAATAGGTTTGTTGCAACTACGCCAGGCAGAAGGAGAGGGTAGGGATGAAAGAAAAAAAGATAACGATAATTCTTTATTTTTTATTGTATCCAGCTCCATGCACATTGTTTGAATTAACTTAATGGTATGAAATTAAGTGCATAATAAGTGGCTGATGATCTTTTTATGTGTTAATGCAGAAACCTGAACCTGTCTCTTTTGGGCATTTCTGTGTTTAGCTAGCCACTCCTGGATCGACAGATGGGGTATTGTTTCCATGGTGAGTCATTTATGAAAGACCTTCTCCACCAAAAAGGTTAAAGGTGAGTCATACAACTTATCTGTGTTTCCTGTGTGAGTTGCGATAATTGGCAGTTGTTTATGTCTGATCAGCCTAATTAGCACTCTCTCTTTGTACAGTTCATGCTTCAATACATCAGTAGCAGGAACGATAATTCCAGCCTTTTTACTTATCTGTAAAATGGTTTTGAATGCACACTGTTTTAATAGTTTAAATTGCCCCTGAGCCGAAAAACAGTAATCTATTCATAAGTTGAGCTCAATTTACAGCATTATCTCCATATATTTCAGTATATTCCCTGATGAAGACCAGTTCCCATGTTAGCTTTTTAATGGATTTAGCCATGCTTTTAAACCATACCATTTACCTGCCAACCTATATTTATTGCGTACACATCATTCTTTTACCAAAGAGCACCTAGTACTACTCCTCTACTTCATCTATATTATATTTGTTTAATGTTCCATTAACAGCCATAAAACTGAAATACCGCAAAGCTGAAATGTTTACCCCTGTAATGTCACTGTGGTCAAATCTGTGACAAAAAACCATCTTCCTGATTTTTAGCCACTACCTTTGGGGGCTGTGACATTATCCTTGTTTACTCTGTTTTTACTGTTGTCTTGATATCATACAATATTAATCAGAGACCATATGAGCATGCCAGACTGATGCTTGCCTTGCCCCCTTAAGACTATGAAAACCATCAATAACAATTAACTGAAATGCTAGAACTGAACTACAAAAAGTGCTCCTCGGAGCACAGGTCTCCGCTAGGTCAGGTAGGTTAGTGTGGGCCAGCGATGTTCGGAATTCGCCAATCAGGATGGAATATGAAAAATCAGATGGATCCTTCTTGATCACTTGACTATAGAGATAATGTGTACCGATTTGCGTGATATTTGGACACAAAAGAGTAATATATTTAAAAAATGCAAACATTGGCCTCCATATATGTGCATGCCCCCATTTCTTTTTCTTCTCTTGTACATATTTTTCACTCTTCATATCAGTAACCTGTAAGCTGATTGTATGACGTTCTGTATAGTAGTGTGTATATCTGTCTGTCTCTTATATGTCATCATGATTTGTGTGCATGGGGATCTCATCTTAAACAAGCTCAGTGCTTAATGAGTCTTCCAGTTTAGTAGACCTTGTATTGTGAATTTGTACTTCCATGTACTGTTGTTCTCATGTCTTACTAAATAAAGGTTAAAAAAATCAAAGGTTTTTCCTTGGCCTCTAGGGCGTGCGCAAAAAAGTTTTACACAGATCGGTGCAGTTATAGGTAAAAACAGTTATAGGTTATAGGTAAAAACACAGGTAAAAATTCACATTCCCTTGCGGGAATGTGCATACAAAATTTCACGGAAATCGCACGCTGTGTTCATGATTTGAGGCATTTTGTTCAAAACTAAGTAAGCACTCCTGCAAACTTTGGAAGCCAAGCTTAGCCAATCAGGATGGAATATGAAAAATCTGACCGTCATTAAACCGTTTGGTTTAATGACTATAGAGATACTGTGTACCGATTTGCATGATGTTTGGACAAAATCTGTAGGAGTACTGTCAAAATATGTGTTTTTTACAAATCGGCCTCCTGGTGGCGCTATGACAGGCCCAAGTGAAAAAATTGGGGCAGAAGTTCTGCTCTGGCATCCAGGGAGTGTGTGTGCACATTTTTGCTCAAGCCAACGGTGCCATCCTTTAAGAAACAGAAGTAGCGGTTGCCTATTGATACTACTAGAGACTGGTCCTACAGTATGTATAATGATACCAAAGAAAGCTTGCATTCAAATGACAGAAGTGCCTTCTTCAATTTGCTTCTGCCATTTCTGTTTGACTTCTACCATTTCTGTTTGACCTCAGCTCTCATAATTCTTAAAATAGTTCCTGTTGAGGGAATCAGACCCTGGGTCAGTAATCACCCAGACTCCCCACCGGAACCCCTTCGAGATGTGCTATAGTCTCTCCGGTTACCGGAATTTTAACCTTACTCCTATTTATCGCTTTATCTAGAATGGATAAACTCTGTCTCTTGAGTTCAACCTAGAGGATCTATTCTCGGTAGATTACAAGTGGCTTCCGACAATGTCTAGACTGCATTGCTCAGAACTCAGGCACAAATCTAGAATTAGATTTAATAAAACACTCAGTGATTGGAGACCAATACTATTGCTTTGGCGTATTTTACCAACAGCTACGGGACACAGCTGCTGCTGTATCTGCGTGTGTGGCTTTAACTGTAACAGACCTAATTTCACTCTTGGCTCTGGTCCTATCACCAAGCAGTCAGTGCCAAGTTTGCTCTCGTGAGCAGCGCTCTTTATCCTGCTTTTATGAGGATATAAGTGAGAGCCACTCGTTGAGAAACTTAACACCAATCACCTTACTCAGTAATAAGAATCAGATAAATATCTCCACTGGGGAAATATCGTTAGAATGAAACCTAAAGCCGTGGGCAGGGCCTGTCCCAACCTGTATCCGTTTAGAGAGAAACTCTCAAACACAGGCTGGCTCCTATTATTAATGTAATAATTTGTGTTACCAAGCTTACCACAGAAATACAGGAAAAGGACAAAAACCCAGGATATCTTTCTCGGCTAATGAAGCAGGGGAGGCAGTCGTCGCACAAAGTGAAGTTCAATAAAAAGTATTTATTAAGAAATGAGTTACAAATATAGAGTAGTAAAGTATTGAAAAGATGAGAGGCCACGAGGTGGCTGTTAGCTGTATATGACAACAGATGTCGTAGATGCAAAAGTCCAGGAAGAGTGTGTCGCCCCACCTAGGCGCTCGGGGGTTAAATACATTAAACCCTTGTGGCAGTATACTGTCAGTACATAGCATCCTCCGCCCCTCCCTCCTGCTCAACTCCCAACCCTTGAAGCACGTACACATGTTCCCATAGTGACGCATAACAGCTGCAGCCGGTGCGTGACCTTGAGCGTCTAGTATTTTATCAGTTTTACCTAGACAGTGCATGAGAAACATTTCTAGCAGAAAACACATTTATAGCTGAGTCATATAGTGCTAGCATTTCTCTGAAGGGCTAACAACTAGCTAAGCATTGTTTTACATGTGGCAATAATCCCTAGTAATAGGGACCTTGCTGGCCTCTTGTATCGGGTTGGTATTGGGCAGGGGGCGCCCCATAGAATCCTGTGTTAGGATGGCGGCGAGGATGGGGTAGGGTCCTTGGTGAGGTCCCCTCGTGCATATGGGTGGGGGTACATCGGTGGACCCCCCCCCTGTTGTAGGGACAGCGTTGTATGGTGGATTCCAATTGCTCCATTGCTCGCTGTCTGCGGGCCACCCAGTGGCTGGCGCCCACGCAGCACGGTTGTGTTTCAGCTTCTCTCTCTTCTTGCCGGCCGACACGGCAGATGCCTTGGGCGGGGGCTTTACAGGAGCTCGGGGTATAGGGGTCACATTGATGGCTTGAGCCTCGCTCTCAACACCCCCTCTGACCTCTGGATCTCCAGCTCCCCTCTCACTGCGGTAGTTCCTTGTAACTCGGATCCCAGTGAATTGGCGCGTCTTGTCAGGTTCAGCACATGGGCCTAGCACGGCACCCTCGCGGAACAGTTCCAGTTGTGACCTAGTTGTGTTACAGATCCAGTTGTGACTCTGGACCTCGTCGATGCAGGCCCACAGCATGTTCTGCCAACCGGTCATGCTCTGGTCAGGTCGGACGACCTGGTAGATTGAGACTCTGGTCGGGAACGTAGAACCCCATCCATCCCCAAGGAGAAGATTGGTGACGCGTGATATTAGTTCGGAAACTTCCTCAAAACGCGTTTTATCATGCCATCCCATAGGGTGGTAGGGCTCTCTAATAGGCCTCCTTCCAGCTTGGATTCCCATGATATTGACCCAATTTCTTGGATCACGCAGTTTTAAGTCAGACATCCGTTTCCCAGCAAGGTCAATCAGATTCAGCCGGGCCATGCGACTGGCCAAACCTCTGGTTTCAGTTACTGACTCTCGGGTAGAAGTAATCTGCCTCGAGCTTCTCCTGCCCATTCTGGTAGAGGAGCGTATAGGACCCCCAACGGGTCTGGGGGTCTCTCGATGAGTCCCCCCTAAATTTGACCAGACCCCGGCAGCCTCAACTATACTCATCGGGGGTGCTAAGGTCTGGTCTTCATACAGGAAAACAGTTTCCTCGGCGTCTGCCATATGAGCAGAAAACCCTGCTATTTCTCCTGTCACTTCTACGTCGTTTGCCTGAAAGAGAGACATATTGGCACTTTTACCTCGGAGAGTCAACCTCGGAGTGTGTAAGAGCCCTACCCATCCTTGCTTATCAAGGGTGACTTCTCTCTTCAGGGAGTTGTGACGTAACTTACAGTAAGAATTCATCCTCCCCTTCGAGGGGAGGCTTGATTCTTCCTACTACAGATTGGCCCACTGCCTTCAAGGTCTCGCCCACTAATGGAAGGAGGCCAATTTTATGCAGAATTGAGACAAAGATAACAAATCCCACAGCCAACATTACTGGAACCCCCCACTTGAGGATCGTTGCTATGGTAACCCAGGCTGTCTGAATGAGAGATGTAACTTGAGTGTATATCTCAGAGGCTCCTTCTATGATAGAATTCCCCAAATCCTTGGCAGCGCTACCGGTAGCTGCTGCTAAGATTATCATGGTAGCTGTGAAATCACTATAATTCCACCGGTCCCTTGGAGATCTATCCTGTGAACAATTCCCCTCGCTGAGGTTCCAGCCATGAGTTATAGGCCAGACCCCCTCAAGAGAGAATTGCTTAGTGGTCCATCCTTCGCCAGGAGCCGTGACCGAACCCCCCTCCTGGAGGTAGGAGGAAGGGCCCTGCCAGGGAGATTGGTAATCGAAGGTGGCTCTGGCACACTGTCCAGTGATTGCAGCATACTTATTGTAACTATTGCAATCATATAATTGTTTTTCTCGCCTAGTCCGATCTCGGTCATTGCAAAATCGGGAATTAGCATAGCTCCATCTATTCAGAAGGTACGCTGAAGGCGGGAAAAAGTAGGGGTACCCCTTCACGTAGACCTCCTCATTGATATTCATTGAGTTTCCACATTTTAGGGTCCTTCCTTGCCAATTAACCGTTGCCAAGCGCTTACCCAAAGGGCCGGCAGGTGAAGTGCGGTGACAGTTAAGCACCACTAATGGGGCTCCTATATTACGAGGGTAGTTGGGATCTAGGTACTCTGTGCCTAGATCTCCATGTACAGCCCTCCACCTCTTTCCATCTAAAGGCGTCGCAGCTATAGGAGCGTCATACCAGTGCATATTAGCCCACGCCCCCAGCTGAGGGGGTGGGTTACGCGCAACGTAGTACCAATCCAGAATTTTGTCCATACTTTGGCCAAAAGTCTGTGTTATGCCTAGTGGCTGTGTTCCCCAGGTCACCCAGGTCTGGTTATTGACGTGGGTTATTCTCCTAGTGGATACCAGATCCACCATCGCGGATGTGGCTTCGTCCACATGGGTTTGGGGAAACGAATCTACCTGGTAGCACCACATCCAGTTTTCCTTAGTGCAATATTGCTTCCCCGGATACCCATAGGTGGTGTCCGGGTAGTCACCCAACTCCGCACCTGTCGCCCCAAAAGAGGGCTCCAGGCCCCACCTTACTTTGTAACCATCTTTCGTCTTCCTGGTTAAAAGCAAGGGTGGGGGGATATCCAGTTCCCCTGGGGAATCATGGATTGGGTTTAATGACTTATGTAATTTAGGTGGGAGAACCTTTTTGCTTTCGCGGTTAGGGCCGTGATTTTCCAGTAGTTCCTCCAGAGTATTCCCCCTCACCGTAGTTGGGGGCACTATGTCTCTAGCCATCTTGCCTAGAGACACCCGCAACATCCCGGGGAGGGAGGGCTTCTCCTTGGAGATTACTCTTTCGGTAGATAACTGGAGACCCGTGACCATTGCTGCGAATTGTTGATGTAGGAACATGACTAGCTTGTCGTCCTCTGACTTGCGGTTTTTATGCCAACAGTGCTGTATTAGCAGTGTCTCGTCATGGGTTAGCCCCAGACCCGCATAATAGCCCCAATCGTTTAGTGCATTTCCGTCCCTATTCAACGTCATTCTATACCTCCTTAATCGATCTCTAAAATTGAATCGACAGGAGGCCGGTTCTCCTATTGTGCCATTTCCGCCAAGTTGGATCCCCATAGTCCGGGCCTCACGGCACATAGGGACCAAGGTTCCTTCCTCGCGGATCGCCTTTTTGAGAAACGTGGTTTTATCCAGGTCTCTCCATGGCCTATCTGTTTCATTCAGGCCTCCCTCCACGCAGTGCAAGAGAGCATCCATCACTCGGGTCCCAAAGGAGCCGGTGAGTTTGCTTACTTGCTCTGGGTCGAGAACGGGAGCTTCGAATGTGTACAGAGTGTGGCCTCCGGCCAAGGTTTCTCTAAGAATCCATGGCAAGCCAGGTGGGTAGGCTCGGTATCCTCCGGGTCCTGGCTTCTTTTTAGCAAGGACCCAAGGATACCACTTCTTGACCGGAGATAAAGAGAACCCTGAGGCTAGCTTTTCCCGGGCCAATTGTTTTGAACCATGTTTTACCAGAGGTGCAGCCATCAAAGGAATAGCTATTGGCGTATCCCTCTGAGGATTTTCTAGAATATCTAGCATATTTAGAACCTCCATAAGGTTTGCCATTTCCTTTAAGAAAGCATCTAGCTCTCTTTTCTCACTAATGGGCCATCTCGTCACAGTAGTTACAACATGCACCTCCACTGTTACAGGGTTCAATACTGACACAAATTTGCGACCGTTTTCCAATTTCACTGCCTTAGTCTGATTGACTTGGGTCAGAGAACAATTGGACACTTCCTCCCAAGGTTCCCACTTTGGGTCCCCCTCATAGCGGAAGCGTGTTGTCACAGTCACACAAGCATATGTGGTTCGGGGCCCTTCTACTGTTCTCAGCTTCTGGACCACCTCTCCACGTAGCCTGTTTACACTGATTGAGTCTATTTCGTAGTCTAACAATCCTTTTACTTCCTCCTCCCTTTGCTCCGTTAGCTCGGGCCATGTAAGGTGCGAGTTACAGTGCTCGGGATTCATGACGTGACAGTCGATGTCATTCTCCATAAGAGAACACTGGGGTGGTGGCCCTAGCTTTGTTAAGTCCAAAGGAGGGCCTCCATTCTCAGCGTTTTGGAATGACTTCCACAACTCCCAGTGTGTCTGGGGGTTATTCTGTCTCATGCATGGCAGTGGACTTACTATTGTAAGGACACCCAGTACCCCCCCTTCCCTGTTATTCAGGGTAGGGGGAAACTCATATTCCCATTGCACCCGTGTCTGGGGGTGCGACAGGGCCCTTATGAGTCCTAAAGTCACCACCAGAGCCATAGCCGTGAAAGTGACTTTTACTAATAGTTTGGCTGTCATTCGGGTGATACTGATTTTTTGGGGAATTTCTGGAGGAGTAATACCTGTCCTGGGGCCCAGGAAAGTTTCTCTAAAGATTGTATCATCTCCTCCGTCATTCCCCTCATCAGCGCGGTCAGTCATCCTGGCACTCCCCCTCCCCTTGTCACCGCTGGAGACCTGCGGGGAGAAGGGTCACAGTCAAGACTACCTTAAGAGGTTCCCGCATCCTTTCTATCACTCACGAAAGTCCTTATGGCCCTGCGCCATAGTCCTCCTCTCTCAGTCCCCTCCACCCATCCATCAGGCTGCACCTGTCTTTCCCCTAAGGGGACCGCAAACGAAACCCGTGGCAGTTTAGGTGTAAGGGTCCTATCGGGCACGGGAATAACTCCGAACCCAAATGAGATCACATTACCTTCAGGGTCCACGTCTACTGACACGGTTGCCCTGACCCACTGGTATCCTTCCTTTTCAGGGTGTTTACCATGGGTTATACAGGAGCCTAATGACAGCCCGGCAGCCTCAGAACCGAAGGGGGCCGGGCCATCGTTTGCGAGGATTTCCCATACCAGACTCTCTCTGGTCAGGTTCTTCCTCATATAGATAGTGTGTTCAGTGTACCAGTCCCAGTGAGATAGACTATAACTATCGTCTTGGTACGGCACACGCTCACACGGTACGCTTAATGCAGTACGAGCCCCCAGCATGCATTTTATTAATGCCTGTATGCTCAGTACCACTGCTTTGCCCACCATCTTTTCAGCAGATTTGCCCTTCGGGTCGGCCCCCAGGACCATCCGCCGTGATGGAGTGTCGGCGATGCATATGGTCTCTCGGCCCTTTTTCCAATGGGTGCGAGAGGAACGGGAAGGCACAGGAATGGGATAACACCAGTTGATAGACTTCTCCAGGTCAGACAGGGTCAGGAGGTGTAAATCCTCCGTACTCCCTTTGAACTGGATCCCAGCCTTATTGGCCAGGGCCTTTCGAACCGGGGTCATCCCACTCTGCAGGTAACCTTTTCCCGTTGTAATACAAACGCCAGAGTTGACCTTTGCGCCCTTATGCAGGGGGCATGGGAACAACTCATCTCCCGTCCAAGCGCACTGGCACTTGTTGGCCCATGATTTACTCATGGGCGGATAACTCGCCAGTACTATTCTGCCACACCAGTTAACGTAACACGTGCCACAGAGTAGGATACGACAGCCCCTAGGGCCTTCTCTAGGGCCTAGGTCAATAGTCGCATCCTCCCTCATACTCAGCTGTGTCACCCACCCTTGCGGAACTGCAGCTGGCTTGCATTTACCCTGCCCCGCCCAACGCTGTGCTGCAACTATCACGTCGCACACTGCGCACAGGCAGGGGGAGTGTCTCCACAGCCACTCTATGGGCTTCTTGTCAAAACCTATTATTGGCAAGAACCCACCCTTCGCCTCCTTAGCCGTCCCCATGCCTCTCCCTAGCCAGATATCCTTACCGTTGGTGCCAGGAGACATAACAAAGAGTGCCCGCTTGTTGGCACACTCCAAAGCAAAAGGTAGGGACCTCTGGGTCTCAACCTTATTCTCTGCTTTAGAATGCTTCGACGCCATAGTACTAAATCACTGAGTTTTGCGAATCTGCTTAGTATTAACTACACCAAATTCCTGTAATACCAACCTGTGTGGACTCAACACCTCTAACACAGTGTCACGTCCTTCACTCTTCAGCTTAGGATTTCGTCCCTCAGGTTTGCGGCACACCCACACCTCTTCACCTACGGAAAAGAGAGGAGGAGAGGGGTCAGTGCCTGGCACGTACCTCTTCAACTCTCTTCCTAGGTTTACAGTGTCGTGTAACCTGAGGAGAGGTAGGGGTTCGTCCTATGTACTCTCCACCCCCTCACGCGTTACGAAATCCTTGACCTCCCGCACTGTGCGTTTGGCCACACCATTGGTACTAGCTAGATAGGGTACTGACCAGAGAGCCTGGATTCCCCTATCTCCCAATACCTTGGTTACTGGTTCGGCTTTGAAGTAGGTTGCATTGTTCATCTGGAGGGATTCCATTGCTGGTCCCTCCTTCAGTACGCTGCATAATTGGATAGCTACTTGCAAGCCAGTAGGTGCAAACATAGGAAGCACCTTTATTAAACCTAAATAATGGTTTCATCATCCGGTTTTGCTAAGGCCAAGAGGTCTTTTGGGGCCGATAAAAGCGCCAAACCAGGCTTAGCCACTATTATCCCTTCAATCCCATGCTTTCCAGCAGTGGGCATTAAAGAGTGACATGCACATATACACATATCCACATATATATATACACACATATACACATATACATACACACTATGTATATACATATATACACACATATATCATACAGGCATATAGCTGGTATATTAGCATGCAATGTGACTTCAGCGCCTGTGTCTACGAGGTGTTCTTCCCCGTCAATATTACAGAGGAGCTTTCAGTCTTTCTCAGTAGCATTAATTTCCAGTGCCGCTGATAGAGGCCTGTATTCTGAATCTATCGAGATAATGGTATTTACTCTCGCTTTTTAAATATATAGGCAAGCATATATAGGCTCACAGGAGCCTTCAGGGCAACGCGTTTGGCGCGGTGCGCTTCTTGCTCCTCCTTTGAGAGTTTGTCCCATACCTCTGGCTTGAGGTAGGGTACCAATGATTTTCGGCCTGTGGTCCGGGGTTCTCCCTGGGACTTCGGGCTCTGGGCTTTCGGGGTGGGGCTCCGAGGCTTCCCCCCCTTGTTCCCGTTTTTTGGCTGAGAGGTGTTTTTCTCTCTGGCCTTTCTTTCCCCCCGGGGTGGCGGTTCGTTTGGGGAACCTGTAGCCCGGGGTTCTGTCACCTTTGAGGTTTTCCTTTGATCCAAGCGCCGATGCATTGCTAGTGCATGGCGTCGACCCCGACCGATAACCTCATTAGTGAGTTGTACTTGCCCTTCACTAGGGAAGGCTTCATTGCAGCCCGGTGGGGGGCCTACAATGGTAGCATTTGGGCATTTTACAATGCACAAATGGAAATGCCTAAATGCATCAGTAATATGTGACAGGGCAGGAAAGGCTTGGAGAGGATCGCTATGATCGTCCCCTTCTTCCTCGTCTGATGAGGAGGAAAAATCCTCATTACTCGCTCCCTCTGTGGGAGTGGGACTTGAGGTTGCCATATCCTTTTAGCTAGGTTGGATTTTGCTAATCTTTCGCATAAGTAATATTATCTCTAACTCTTATCTCGTGGCTTTCGAGCAGTTATGCTGGTCCTTCACAGAGATGTTTTTACCACCTGTGGCTGCTGGTTGCGCATACCAGCCTCTGTTTCACCCTGTTAGGAGAGATACGCTAGCGGATACAGCCTCCGGTACAAGTTAGCTCTATGCTCACAAATTAGAGTAATAATAGCTATACTTCCTGAGTTCTGATATACGGCTTGTAACTCCTAGATAATGATGGACTCGTGTCCACCCAGGGACGCCATGTTGAGGGAATCAGACCCTGGGTCAGTAATCACCCAGACTCCCCACCGGAACCCCTTCGAGATGTGCTATAGTCTCTCCGGTTACCGGAATTTTAACCTTACTCCTATTTATCGCTTTATCTAGAATGGATAAACTCTGTCTCTTGAGTTCAACCTAGAGGATCTATTCTCGGTAGATTACAAGTGGCTTCCGACAATGTCTAGACTGCATTGCTCAGAACTCAGGCACAAATCTAGAATTAGATTTAATAAAACACTCAGTGATTGGAGACCAATACTATTGCTTTGGCGTATTTTACCAACAGCTACGGGACACAGCTGCTGCTGTATCTGCGTGTGTGGCTTTAACTGTAACAGACCTAATTTCACTCTTGGCTCTGGTCCTATCACCAAGCAGTCAGTGCCAAGTTTGCTCTCGTGAGCAGCGCTCTTTATCCTGCTTTTATGAGGATATAAGTGAGAGCCACTCGTTGAGAAACTTAACACCAATCACCTTACTCAGTAATAAGAATCAGATAAATATCTCCACTGGGGAAATATCGTTAGAATGAAACCTAAAGCCGTGGGCAGGGCCTGTCCCAACCTGTATCCGTTTAGAGAGAAACTCTCAAACACAGGCTGGCTCCTATTATTAATGTAATAATTTGTGTTACCAAGCTTACCACAGAAATACAGGAAAAGGACAAAAACCCAGGATATCTTTCTCGGCTAATGAAGCAGGGGAGGCAGTCGTCGCACAAAGTGAAGTTCAATAAAAAGTATTTATTAAGAAATGAGTTACAAATATAGAGTAGTAAAGTATTGAAAAGATGAGAGGCCACGAGGTGGCTGTTAGCTGTATATGACAACAGATGTCGTAGATGCAAAAGTCCAGGAAGAGTGTGTCGCCCCACCTAGGCGCTCGGGGGTTAAATACATTAAACCCTTGTGGCAGTATACTGTCAGTACATAGCATCCTCCGCCCCTCCCTCCTGCTCAACTCCCAACCCTTGAAGCACGTACACATGTTCCCATAGTGACGCATAACAGCTGCAGCCGGTGCGTGACCTTGAGCGTCTAGTATTTTATCAGTTTTACCTAGACAGTGCATGAGAAACATTTCTAGCAGAAAACACATTTATAGCTGAGTCATATAGTGCTAGCATTTCTCTGAAGGGCTAACAACTAGCTAAGCATTGTTTTACATGTGGCAATAATCCCTAGTAATAGGGACCTTGCTGGCCTCTTGTATCGGGTTGGTATTGGGCAGGGGGCGCCCCATAGAATCCTGTGTTAGGATGGCGGCGAGGATGGGGTAGGGTCCTTGGTGAGGTCCCCTCGTGCATATGGGTGGGGGTACATCGGTGGACCCCCCCCCTGTTGTAGGGACAGCGTTGTATGGTGGATTCCAATTGCTCCATTGCTCGCTGTCTGCGGGCCACCCAGTGGCTGGCGCCCACGCAGCACGGTTGTGTTTCAGCTTCTCTCTCTTCTTGCCGGCCGACACGGCAGATGCCTTGGGCGGGGGCTTTACAGGAGCTCGGGGTATAGGGGTCACATTGATGGCTTGAGCCTCGCTCTCAACAGTTCCCTTGACATTTCCGTCTGCGTCTGGCTCTACCCAATTGATAGGGACTTATGATTCCACAGTACTGATGTTTCCTATATGCCTGTACTGTACCTCTGCTAACAGCACAAACTGTTTTGTTTTTCGCATTATGAGCTTGTTTATTGGCTAGACTAGAGGTTCGGGCCCCTCACATCTAGAGTTCGGTCCTGCGTGAACCGCCTACGCCGTACCGCCGATCTAACCAATATGCGCATATATGGAGATCTCTGTATCTGTCAGTCCTTGTGCTTTTATGCCCATATATGGAGATCGATGATGTCATCAATATATGCCCGTATGTGCATGCCCCCTTTTTTGCCCATATATGGAGCTGACTGATGCCATGACGACATATTGAGGTTAGACAACACACTCCATATTTGGGCGTAGCTGCATTTGGAACTCCTTATATGGTTATGGCTGAGTCATAGTGACATGAGGGTGACAACATGGTCCGCCGGCCCTCCCTGTAGCCAATTTAAATATAGGATGAGATTTGGTGTAGACGGAAAAAAGTGGTCCAAGTACAGAGCCAACTCAGGTCCAGTTTACTAATTCTAGAGGGTTTAAGTGGTACCTAGGACAAGCTGAGTTAACTGTGGAGTATGACTCTGAGCCCCCCGAGGGGTAATCCTCATTCCTCACACTGTTACATGTCCTATAGCCTGGCATTAATCTAGCCCCATCTCATCTTCAACCAAGGAAAACGTTCATCTGCCCTACATCTGAGCAAAGGTCACTTTAATCTTAATTAGACCCGAGGCTGGGCTGTGACCACTGGGCTGTGACCACAGCTTCTCTATCACAACAATGTGTATACACTACAGTTTATACAGTACATACAGTATACAGTATGTGTACGTACTGTGTGTGTATATACAATATATATACACAGTATATATGTACAGTATATACATACATATACGTAAACATATACACACACACACACACACACACACACACACACACACACACACACACACACACACACACACACACACACACACACACACACACACACACACACACACTGCTCTCTTCCATTCTCACTACTTGTAAGTAACAAGGCTAGTTAATAAACATCGCTATTATCCCTCTTTCCTTCATTAGCACAACCAAGGGTGCACACTTGGTTTTTGGGCGGTGAAACCGCCCCTATATGTGAGGTTTGGACTTTTTGCACCCCCCAACCCTGCGCTGTGATTGGCCACCAGTGTACCCCCCTAACCCTGCACCGTGATTGGCCAATCACAGTCTATTCAGGACTGTGATTGGCTAGTGAAACATGACACATGTGCATAGCCCTATAAATAGGACTATGCACTTAAAAAAAACACATTTATGTTTTTTTTTGACACATTAAAAAACACATTAAAAAAAAACACATTTATGGGTTTTTTTAAGTTAGGGGTGTACAATGGTTGGTCCACAATATTACTTTTCTTTAAGTGAACTTCCATCACTGTGATGACCACTGTGACCACACCGCCCACTTCACACTGGGTATGATTTTTTATTTATTTGTCATAATAAACTAATGCAATATTTATACTGCATCTGCCATCATTTGTCTTTCTGTTCCCACAAACATATATGGGAATATATCGATGCCAGTTTTGTGGCATTATTCTGGTGTCATGTGAGCATTCTACCCGGGCGCCTGTTAACGTTTTTTTTAATATATATTTTTATCCCACAATTTTGTAACCCTTTTTCACCCAGTGCCAATTATTGATCCTGGGCGCTACACTCCAGCCTAGGGAGCCCAGAGCCGAGCTCATGCCTCCTTCAATGCATAAGAGCCAACTGACCTTCTTATCACCTGACAGGGGGGAGATTCCCCGGTAGGACGTAGCGCGTGGAAGGAACACGTTATTCCAACCAGTTCCCTTCCCCTCCATCAGGCTCTCCGGCTGTCATGGGGGAGGCGGTATAGCGACCAGGATTACTACATGTTTTTGTGAGGGTATTACCTACCCTAGGGGACACAGGGAGAACATGTAAACTCCACACAGAGTAGGCCCTTTCGCCAACCCCACCTAGGGTATGAGCGCTCTGGCGCCTGTTAATGTTAAGTATGTTTTATACAAAAAGAAGAGCCCCTGAACGACTAAACTTGGCAGACAGAAAAGTAGAGAAGGGTTTTATGTAAAATGTCTGGCACCAGCCTTCACTGGCACGGCTAAATGGTGCATTCCCATAATGCTTACCTGTTCTGTATTGGAATCTAACCATATGTTACTCAGCTAGAATGTGAATCATGCAAGAACACACACATGCAGAAGATATTGAAAAGGTAGAACATAATGTATGTATGTAGATGAAAAAGCTCAAAATGTGGGTCAAATTGTTAAGCCGTCTTAGAGTTTGAGACATAGAAGCAATATACAGTATGTCATGAGGAATGAGGAAGCCATTGTTTACCTGGGGTCATTCTAACTTAAAGAAAAGCTCTCATTTAAAGCTAAATGACAGTAAAGATTAAGAAAAATCTTCGAATTGCAGGGGGGATGGGAGGGGAAATCCATACCTGTGCTTTTGATATGCCCCTCTGGTTATTAATATTTGTTGTTTTATCCATGCATTTTCTTGTATGTCTGTCTGACATTAATGGTTAATAATATTCCATTTTAACGATTTCATTCTTTCTTTTTTTTAAAAGCATGTTATGATCTTGTACATCATATATTTTCACTATTTGTTGTATGATGAAGTTTATAGGTCAAGCAATGGGTAAGAAAATGCCCTCTTTCATGTTTGTAAACAAATAGAACCATAGACCTATGAATATATTACTGAGGTCTTTGTTGCAACCTTGAAGTATAGATTCACAGCTACGTGAATCCATTTATGGCTGAATGCAAGTCTCCATGAGTGGAGGCAGAAGCTTCTTGAGGCACTAGATGGAAATAGGAGATTGTTGGTTTGCACTGCAGCACAAAATTAATTTTGATAAGGCTTCGAGAGAAATGACAGGGAATCATATGCATGAGGGAAGATGAAGTCCCAGCAGTTTTATTTGATTTCTCAGATATAAGCTTGAAAATCAAACACCATTTAATTTTCTTTTTTCATCAGACATTGGTGATACTGTAACTTTCAGTTGAGATTTTACAGACTGGTTATTTACAGAAGATTACAATTTGGTTAATTATGTAACTGTATTGAAATAATTGTGTTGTGTGCACCACCGAATGTAAAAGGATTGAAACATTATTACAACTTTTAAAGCTTTCTTTCTTTCCTTTTAAATTTGTTTTCAATCCAAGCAGAGACACCTCTAATTTGGTAGCAAGCCAATTCTACTCCTGCAGGTTTGCCACTTTATTCTTTTGTGCTTAGATCAGTGTGTAAGTGAAACTTGAATCTGTCTATTTAACAGAACTAGACTGGTGCCTATTAGGCATCAGCCTACTCAGGAACGATGCAAGTCGGGAACAATGCAAGTTGGGAATGCATGTACCGCCTGTCTCTCGGGTCATCTGCGACGCGCAACAAGTTTGAAGTCAGTCGGACGGGCAAAGATTTCAGGGCTTTTTTGTTAGATGAAGAATGTTCCTGGACTGAATAAACAGCATCAGCCATTAGGCCAAATACTGTATGACAACTCGCTGATATAATTGGAAAGAGTCAGGGAGACTATCACCAAGTTTAATTGTGTCAGCAGGGGCTATATGTTTCATAGGAGTGATTCCATGTGAAAGGATAATAGTTTATCTTAATAGGCTACCTGTCTGGTGGTATACTGTCAATGTTTCCTCTCTCCTCTGTCTGGCTCCTCATATCAGAGCAGAGAGAGAGAGAGAGAGTGAGAGAGAGAGAGAGAGAGAGGGAGAGAGAGAGAGAGAGAGAGAGAGAGAGAGAGAGAGAGAGGGAGAGGGAGAAAGGCAGAGAGGCTGCAGCCAGATTTAATGACATTATCAACAGAGCACAGACTGTGCTGCCTGCTTGCCTTCTGTGCTGATCCCTTTCTGTTACTCTGAGCCTGTTCAGCACAGTGGCTCTTCCTATAGGACAATGTCAAAGTTTCGGTATGCAGGGATAAGGAGAAGCGCAGATGGAGGCAGAGAGAGAGGAAAGGCAGTGAAATCAAAGAATTCTAGTACAGATGTATGTGTTCCCATGGACGGAACGTCAGATAACTACAGTGTAAGACAGAGGAAGACCGGTGTTGTTTGCTGGAGACCTCCCAGTGTGTCTGCCTGCAGTTTACCGTTCTGGCCGGTGTAACAGCTCATCTCTCTCTCTCTCTCTCTCTGTCAGTGAATTTCCTCTGCTCTTTGCTGTCATTTGAGAATGGAGTGGAACTTCTCCCTGAAACCCATCCCGCTCATTTATCAAAGTGACACTCACGTCTATATGGCCGCAGGCTTTTATTATGCATAGTATGCATAAAACCGATTCTATAGTAATAAAACATCCCTCATAATTCAATCAGGAAGCCGTTCGCCTGTGTTGTTCTCACCCTCGTCATTTCTCCAGCCACTGCGTTCTTCAAATGCACTAAATTGGAAGAGCTAAGAAATGAGATTCTACAAGTCTAGATTACCCTGAGTCTGGACAGACATGTACTGTAAGGTGTGTCAAGGGACACCTACGGTATCCACACAGTGTGTGAAAGCACTTGAAAGAAGTCATAAGAAAGACACAAGAGGCATAACAGGAAGAGATTTAGGGGGGCATGATGGAAGTTGAGAGGATGATTCTTCACCTGTGGTCTCCACGATGCCCTCCAGGATGACGACAATCTCAAACTCTTCGTTCTTGAGCGAGCGCTGGGACAGGTCGAAAAAGGGGCTCTTGGGGTTGATTTCATGACAGATGGTGAGAGGGGACACCAGAAAGAGCTGGTCCGCACCTGTCCCGAAACCCACATCCAACTCACACTGGTCAAGTGGCAGGAACTCCCCCTCTGGGGTTTGACGAGACTAAGAGAGTGGGCAGAGAGAGAGAGAGAGACAGAGACGGAATGATGCTGATGTTTTATTTAATAGGAGATTACTTCACGTTATACATATAAATGCAAGGAGCTTGATGCTTAAGCTGAGAAGATCAGGCACCTTGCAGTTACTTCTACCAGTGTGATCGTGGCAGAAATAGAGGTGTGGAATGCTTGTTTATAAGCAGTGATCTACTGCTTATAAACATCTACTGTATCTATCTATCTATCTATCTATCATCCTTGATATTGTCTTAAGTGATCATAAATAATATCATTAATCATCTAAATCACAGATAAATACCAGAAATCACTGCACTATTAGTTGTAGATGTACAACATATTACTCAAGGACTGAGGAGTTCTTGTTGTTGTGCCTCAATTGAATAATAATAATGTAGCCACAAGTTGTTGGTTTTTTTTACACTGCTCCGTAGCTACTACACATTATGTTTTTTGATATGATACAGAGGTCAGGTTTTTCATGTACTTTCTTTCGCTGTCTTTTAAAATCTTGGGACCATGTTGCAAATAAGTGTTCCTTGAATGAATAAAATCAATCAATCAATCAATCAATCAATCAATCAATCAATCACAGAGGTTACTGAGAATGTCACACTAGCCCACAGTCCATAGTCTGTTAGTCATGTTGACAACTTCTCGCTTCCTCTCTTCCTGTGAAGAAACATTTTCTATAGCACCCCATAGGAATGAATGAAAAGACTATTCAACCACTTCCAAACTAGCACCTTATTTTGGGCATGTCACAATTTTAATGTAATTATTTTTCTTTCAATTACATTCTCTAAAGTAAAAAATCACACCCAGTGTGAAGTGGGCGGTGTGGTCACAGTGGTCATCACAGTGATGGAAGAATGGAAGAAGTGATGGAAGAAGTGATGAAAGAAGTGATGGAAGAAACCATAACTTAAAAAAAAACAAATTTATGTTTTTTTTAAAGTTATGGTTTCTTATATAGGGCTATGCACATGTGTCATGTTTCCCTAGCCAATCACAGTCCTGAATAGACTGTGATTGGCCAATCACGGTGCAGGGTTCGGGGGGTACATTTGTGGCCAATCACAGCACAGGATTTGGTGTGAAATAGCAGATCTATAAAGCTCACAACGTGTCACGTAAAATAGGGCTTAAATAGTTAAAATGCCCCCTGAGTCACCTGAAAGGATTGTTATGCAATTATAGAGGATACATGTACCATAGTATATGTCTCTCTCTCTCTCTCTCTCTCTCTCTCTCTCTCTCTCTCTCTCTCTCTCTCTCTCTCTCTCTCTCTCTCTCTCTCTCTCTCTCTCTCTCTCTCTCTCTCTCTCTCCTCTCTCTCTCTCTCTCTCTCTCTCTCTCTCTCTCTCTCTCTCTCCGCCAACCTGAAGGTATATTCTCTCCTGAATATTCATTGGTGCTTTGTTTGTATTCACTACAGACTTGGCCCTTCACATTGATTTCCTGCAGGACTTCCATGGGGGTGTAGGAGAAGACAGCCATGTTTGGACAGGTCTTGCCCGCAGAGTGCTAACTGGTGCGGAAGCATTTAATTGCCCAGATGATGGTGGGGGAGAGGCACTGACGTCTGAACAAGAAGTTTCTTTCTGTCTTCCTCCATAACCAATCTGTTAGTTCCCTGTACCAATCTGTTTATAATTATTCATTTAATGAGATCTCTCTCTTTCTGTTTCCTGACTTCATTCTATTATTTCCCCTTTAATGAGATCTCTCTCTTTCTCTGTTTCCTGACTTCATTCTTTCTCTTTAAGTTTTCCTTTTTCTGACAGTGAACATAGTGTGCATGTCATAGGGCATTCAACACATTTTCTAAAGCCGAGGTTACTTCAATATGAAACTCCTTGCAGAGAATTCAAAATTGTAACCAGCCTTCGTTGCAGAGTCCAGACATTGTACAAGATCATAACCATGTAAAAAAAAAGGTGAAGTACACATGAATACAAAAGCTATCAGAAAAACCATTCATCAGAAAGAAATGAAAAACTGTAGCCTACACAGTAATGTCTTAATATTTCTCAGTATCAACACATCTGGGAATAATGAAATCAAATGATAGCTTTAATGTGTTTTTAAATTGGTTTTCTCTGTGTTATTTGATTTCAAATGAAAACATTATCAATCTTCAAGTGTCAAGATGACCTCTAAAGCCACAAATGACAACCAATAAAGGCTGAGATCTGTGCGCCTAGTCAAGAAAATAACAGTAAAGACAACGTCAAAACAGTTGACAATAATACATGTACTAGAACATTCACTACAAAACTCAACAATAAGAAAATGAACGAATCTAAGACTGAGGTTGATTTCCTCTTTTATACTGGCAGTGAATGTGCACGCAACGCTCTCTTTTCAACCAAAACTCCCTGGTAATTGGGATGTACAGTATCAGTACCACCAGCCACTCACACACACACATACAGTACAGTATAGCTCACCTTTCATGCCTAATTTATGCCCCGCCATACAGCGGTGTCACACACCGAAAATAGTATATCTACAAGCTCACAACACTTTGCATGCGCAACACGTTGTGAGCTTGTAGATCTGCTGTTTTGCATTAGGGTCTTGAGCTCTGCAGTGTTGTTAGCTCTGCAGTGTATCTACGTAGGTGATGTGCCTCCTTCCCCTCCTGGGTGTGCCTTGGGTTGGCTTCCACAGTGTCAGTTTGCTTTCCACCAGTTCCGGGTGCCTGATGCTCAGCCAGCCTCATCCTTCTCTCTCTGACCCTTCCGTAGGAGTCCACGTTTCTGATATGGTCGACCCATGTGACCGTAAGTGCCGTTCGTAGCATTCTTGTGTAGACGGCCGTTCCGGGCCTTTTCTTGCTGTACTGTGAGCGTCCATGTCTCAGCCCCATACAGTAGCTGACTCCACTCTATCTACGAGCAGCTGCCTCTTGGGGTCATCTCCCATGTCAGATTGTCACACTCTCCGTCCTCATCACATGCAAGGCATTCCAGGCAAGTGCCCTCCGGACCTTCAGGGTGTCACCCTGTAGGACGAGGGTCTGAACCTTGGCTCAAGTCCGACTATAGATTGGCTGCTCTATCATCCGAACCATCTTCTCAGGGACTTCCCCCGGTGTATGGTGTCAAGAGCTTTTTGGAAGTCGATGAAGGTGATCAGCGCTGACAGATTCCGCTTCCTGACACCTTCCAGAGCCACTATCTGCCCGACTGCCGTTCGCTCAGGGCTAAAGCCATTCTGTGAGTTTCTCGGTAGAGGGTGTAAGACAGGTCTAAGACGATTGGCTGTCTTGGTGGCTTTTGAGCTCAAGCTGATGCCCCGGTAGTTATCCATCTTGATGATGTCGCCTGACTTTGGTACAGGAACGATGATCATAATGTGTGCCACAGCTCCGGCAGCTCGCCAGAGTGTCACTCCATCCTCCCCACCTCCACCTTCTCTGGTCCTCAACCCCCCCAGTGTTGCCATGTCCAGGTCCACTGCCTCCAACCTGCCTCTACTCTTTGTGAAAGCTAAATAAACATGCTGCTGGGAAATATAAAATGTGATATTATGATAAATTACAGATCAAATGCAGATATTCTATATTGTAATAGTTTGTCTGAACTTTCATGATTAGTCCTAAACAAGTTGGTGGCAGTCCCGGTTACAGTGGCAGTAATGACGAAATATACACAAGCAGACAATTCTAGTGAATAATTCAATAGCTGCATTGAAAATAAAAAGATTGATCATTTATCTCAATAAAAATGCAAACATCTGTCATCGAGATCTTGATGTATCATACATCATTCCTACAAAAGCATTTCTCTTTTCTGGTCTTGTTACTGACGCGCACTGAAATCCAAACACGTCTTACCTTGTGTCTTTCCTTGAGTATAGAATAATGTGTTAGAGCTACTGGTCCACTCCATCCATAACCCAATCCTATCCTGACCTCTTGGTGACATTGCCCTGTGGTGTATCCACCCAAGACGCTAACCGCGAATGAAGTATGAGTAACCTATTCATCCACGCAGATGCCAGAGAGTATTACTGTTTATTTATATCTCCTGTGAATAGCAATGAGTTGCTTGTTTGGATTTATGTTACAGAAGCGTAAATACATAAAAGTATGTAATGTAGACTGCTTGAAGGTAAACTGAAATGCTGCTGCTATTGCCTGGTGCTGCTACGTGTGTTTTGTATGTGTCTTAGTGTTACATGTGGTTGTTTATACTCAGTGATATAACCACTCGGTGCCATTCGGGCTCACTCGAACTCGCCACCTGATTGGCCAACTGTCGCTGTCAATTACAGAACGATGTGCGACGACGCTGATAGGCTCGGTTAGTTGGTAATTCCACTAGAAACCCCCACAATGGGTGATCAGGCCAGACTCACTCCTGAAATCAACTCGTTATTATCAGGCTGCAAATTCTCTAAATAGTCTACAGCTAGTCCAGAATACTGCTGAGCGTGTACTGGCCTCTCTGCACTGGCTCCCGGTTAAATACAGAATACAATTTAAAATCATTCTCACCTACAAAGCTCTCAATGGTCAGGCACCACTGTATTAAAGAACTCGCCTTATAAACCTGCTAGAACACCAGTGCGTTCCCAGAATGAAAACATTTCGTTGTGAGAGCCGCATAGCGCCCAAACCTCTAGTTCTCTGAAAAGACTCATCAATCAGTTGGCTGAGAATGAGTGGAAGAGCTTGGAGGTGACAGCAGGATGCAGACAAGGTCATGCTCATTAGAGGACTGCGGAGGACCTTTTACCTTTTTTAGAGACATTTTACATATAAAGGCAATCCGGGGGCAGTATTTTGACATAATCTGAAATCTGCTTTTGTTATCACAAATGAGTGTGCTCTCTGTAATTGACTGAGATTTCATTCCCACTGATAGTGACCTTGACAGGAATCATTAAAAATAGCTTCTGTGATAAAGTTTCTTTGTCCATAAAATAACCTTTCATACAACAGCGTGGGAAGTGAGGGTGAAGAAAAAAAGAGCAGATGTTGTGAAGAACAAACACAATATAATACCCCACATTACGCTCTTTGTGTGTGTGTGTGCGTGTGCGTGTGCGTGTGCGTGTGCGTGTGCGTGCGCGTGCGTGTGCGCGTGTGTGTGTGTGTGCATGCTTCCGTGCTTGTGTGTGTGTGCACGCTTGCGTGTGTGCGCGTGCGTGTGTTCTCCCTCTGTGTAACTGTGGTTACTTTCGCTGGTTCCTGCAAGCTTCCCCAGTTCTCCTCCCCACTGAACAGGTGACCAACCACTAGTGTAAGGACAACAAGGACACAAACAAACCCCTGCCACCCTCTGGAGTGGATCCCCCCTGGCAAGACTGGGAGCAACTCTGTACATAACAGTGTCCAGCCCAGGTTAGAGACACTGCTGCCGTTAAATTGAACCCTGAATCCACGGTGGTGTTTAACATCAACAGCGATGCTACTTCTTTTGTTTTATGCATCCTGATGACATTGTATAATTGTGTTTCCTTTGCTTGACGTGCTGGGTGCACATTGAATTGCCATGTTGTTGAAATGTGCTATACAAATAGAATTGCCTTGCCTTGCCTGGATGCCCGTACGCATACACTCTTGCAACTGTTTCTTTTGCAACCAAATACTGTAGAAACTACGAGGAGGACTGTGAGGAGAAGAGAGAAATGCAGGACAATCACTAATTAATGCCTACAAGGCCATCTTCTATCCTTTCATCACCTCTACAGCTCACATATATTGAGCCAGTGTATAATTGCGTCTCGTCTCTCATTAGAAAAAGAAGTGGAAATCAATCTAAGTGCTTGTGGCTATAGTCTATCCAGCCCATCCCTCGATAATTCCTCTTACACCTTTGGAGCACAAAGCATTACAAATACCATGAGAGGTGAGGAAAAAGTCTCTTTTATTCTTGTTTGTGTGTTTTCAGTCTGTCACTCTCCAATCTTTCTCCCCGTCTCACTGTCTTTCTCCTGCTCCTCACTCTATTCTATATTGTCGGTCTGCTTCTTGACTCTCTTCATGCCATGCTAGTGTCATGTCTTTGGCAAGGCGTTCCACCACGATGCCCTCTGCAGCCGACAGCGATGCCCTGCAAGGCTGGCTTTTGACAGCTTGTGGTGTGACTCCACAAGACAGCTCCCGCTGGTCTGTCTCCTCTGCTGTTTACCGTCTTCCTGTAATCATCCACGACGTTTTAGCAGAACCGTGGTAAATCACCATGGATGCCCACTGTGTCTACAAGCAAGCTGTGTTCCCAGGTTTGTTTCCAAATGGCGTCAGCTTACAATCAAAGTTGTACATTAATCAAGGTGTCAGAAAACAAGGCCCTATCTTGCACCCAGTTAAAACAGCACTAAGTGCAGCACAGGTACCATTTCTAGTTAACTACTGTGATGCAGTTGTTATTTTCATGCCCAATGTCCACGTTGTATAATTACATTACCAATGTACTTCAGTGAGTCCATGGGCGTTATTGGTCGTAAAATTAGGTGTCTGGTGCATTGTTGGCTCCTTGCTATCTTAGGTACAGTGAGAAAAGTCAAAAAGCCTAGCTGCTCTTAAATCCAGTGCAGTGACAGCGCACATATTTCCTTAATATCTAGAGAGCGCATTATTTGGATTAAGATGCACACCTGCGTAGGCGGGTTCACAATGCACGAACACTGCTTGCAATCAAAATCCATCCGAATTTAAGACAATACTCACATTCAACATGGTAGATTAGTGAAAAAAAAGGTTATATTGTCCACATACTGTATTGCATAGGGCGAGATATGCTGGGAGGTAGCTACTATACCAAAAACGTACATTGTTTTTGTGCTCAGAAATGGCAGATGAACCATTTTTCAAGTTTATTTGTATTACTGTAACAAGACTATGACTAATAACTATGTTTTAGTAAGAAAAACGTTTTAGTAAGAAAAACGTCTCCAGGTGTCCTTGTATGGAGACCATAGGTGAGGAGAGAGAGGGGGAGAGAGATAGGGAGAGACATTTTTCATCCAGTTTATTTTAATAAGAATAATTATCAAAGAAACTCTCTACAAGTAAGAATGTAGTGAATCCATATAGCTCCTGGCTTTCTTTATCTGTCACTTTTCAACGTACAGCTCAATATCCATTTTGGAGCTGCGATGCACGGACGCATGGGACACAGTGCACCACAGGCTTTAATAAATGGTTTAAATTGCACGGTTACATAGTAAGCTCCACTTGGTCGGAGGCGCACAATTATTATTTGTGTGTGTGTGTGTGTGTGTGTGTGTGTGTGTGTGTGTGTGTGTGTGTGTGTGTGTGTGTGTGTGGGGTTAGAGCATCACTGAAGGAGGCACTGATTACTAGGAAA
Organism: Gymnoscopelus braueri; assembly: GCF_963280865.1. NCBI lineage: Eukaryota > Metazoa > Chordata > Actinopteri > Myctophiformes > Myctophidae > Gymnoscopelus > Gymnoscopelus braueri. The sequence continues at coordinate 23,041,129 of NC_137615.1, forward strand.
GGCCATGGGGCCCCCAAAATCAGTTCTAGGGATCATCCTATAATCTGCCCGATTATATGATGTCTCGTGTGCAAAGAAGACATTTTGGCCTAGGGGTAGAGGCAACCTCATAGGGTCACTCAATGTCCACTGTACACTGTACACAGCAAGTGTGTTCAGCGAGTTTCATGGCAATCCACCCTCTGTGCAGTGTGCCCTCTTTTGCCCTAATGGTGGCACTAGAGGAAAGGTCACCAAAAGCAGCAGGGTTATCTCTTCAAGACATGATGCACAATGTTTTTTTTATGGCAGCTGTGGCCATTGTGGAGTTGGTCTGAAATGTGTGAACATGGCTAAGAATGCAGTGACAACCAAAACAGAGGAAAGATCCAAGCAAAAGGCCGGCATGCCATCAACATATTCAAGACAAGTGAAAAAAATGCCAAGCATCACTTCTGACTCTGGCTTGCATAGCTCTTTGGGATTCATATACTGTACATAAAGAACATCACACACGCATGCACATACACGTGTGTGCGCGCACACACACACACACACACACACACACACACACACACACACACACACACACACACACACACACACACACACACACACACACACACACACACACCTTTCTTTTAAAATTATGTACAAAATATAACAATACTTCTTCCAGTAACTAATTCATATACAGAGGAATATTGGTCATTACATTTATGTTCAAATTGGAGAGCATGAGAAGGTAGCTATTCAACAGCACCACCAACATTTCTCCATAAGTACTGCACAGTAAGCATTCAAGTTTTACTGCAATTGCTATTTTGGATTTTCTTTTCGTTCTTTCAGTGACAATTAGCAGTGGTCATTCTCAAACAATGCTATCGTCATGAATCCTTCTGATCTTGCATTCATTCATTCAGTTTACACATTTGTTTTCATCATCCCTGTCATTTGAAGTGCCATCACCACATTCCCTCACCTGATTTTCCCCACCTGCAGCTCATTCCCTCATTACTCCCTCAGTATGGGTCCATCTCCACCTGTTCCTCACCAGATTGTCTTTTGCATTACGCTAAGCCTTATTCCCTGGACACCGGTTCTTTGCCTGATCCTTTGTCTTCACTGCTTGATCTGCAGGTTCTGATTCTTTGTCTGATCCCTGACGGTTATTAACCCTATATACTTTGATGTATGTCTAAAAAAGCAGATATGATACATTTGTTAAATGCTTGCTCATTTTCACCAGTCTAAAATGATTGCCTAATATTTGCCTATTTTCGCTGAATGTTTCCCTATTATGATATGCCCAGAATATGGATGTTAGGGTTCATGTGGTTAAGTTTGTCTGCGGCATGGTTCCGACCCTTGCCCATTTTCTGTATTAAACTTTGTGAACTTCAACTTTTCTGTGTCATGATTGTGGGTTGGTACCTGTTTAGTGAGTGTTAACAGCTATACACTATTCTTGCATAACTATGATCTGAGTGACTCATTTTAGATTCATGCAGTCTAGGTGAATCGCCCGTGTTTCCTCTAGTGCATTATAAAGCTCAAAAAGATGCCTTGAGTTTTCTCGGATGCTCAATGTTGTCACAGCAAAAGGGCCTTTGAAGCGAAAGAACAAGGCTAGGCCACAAAGCCCTAGAGCTATTCTATTACAAAAAAAAATACGGGGGAGAAAACAATATGTGCTGTGTCTAATGTACTTCACAAACACATGAGTGGGGGAAAACAGGTGGAGTTGCAAATGTGTTTCCTTTGTAGAGGTTGCTCTCCAGTGCATAGACTACTTCTGTTCCCTACAACAAAGCTGCCTCTCTCTCTCTCCCTTATTCATCTTCTGTGGCTCTTTTTTTATCCATTGATAAAACAATGCGTATAAATTGCCTGACTACGACATTGGAGACCTCTAATTCAGGTGCGTTATGCAGATTCACTCTCCAGTAGGCTATGTAGGCCAGAATTTGAGGCACAACTTTATGGGAGAACCAGGTGAAATCAGTATATGTACTTTATGGCTGTAGGGCTTGTTGTGTATCTGCCTGCCTCTGACTACACGGAATACCAGGGCTCTCCTTGCCTCCCTTGTCCCCCTTGCATGCATCATTAAGCTGACCAACACTCTGCTCAATGTGCTGTGCTGATGGGGATATGCGACAGAACATAGAGATAAACAAGCTCCAAGCACCTCGTCAAAGCTGTTTGTCTTCTTTACAGTCCATTTTGCACATTGAACATAAGTGTAAATGTGACTGAAAACAGCTCCAGGAAAATAAGCACTTAAATGACAGTGAAGTCGCCCTTATTTTTCATGGGAATGCTCTGCACGGTATATGATTCACGGTTGCATGTATTTTATGCGAGGTTCATTATCTACGGTATATGTGAAGATTTACCAAGGTATTATTCATGAGTGTATATAGATTGCCTACAAATTATATAGTATAATATATGGCAGAGAGAGAGAAGGGACAGGTTTCAAGCCCACTAGTAATTGGTTTGTGACTTTAGCCATCCAAGCCGCAGTGTAATGAACAGCCTCCATTAAATTCATGTTTGTCTAGGTGTTTTGGTCCTTTTAAAGTTTAAATTAGGCTTCTACTACAGTGGTGCTGCTTCCCACTAAAAAGACTCCCCATTCTCTTATCACGGTGGTCTGAGCCTGGCTGCCACTCAGCCACAGTGATGGATTATATAATAATGCCATCTAAAGCCTTTTTTGTTTAACAAGGCAGGCATGTGTGTGGGACCTGCTTAAATTAAGCATTTATCCTGGTCTTTCATATGCAATATTTTCTGTTCCTTCTCATCCTGGGCTTGAACTTTTAGATGAAATGAGGATGCAAGCTGGCACGCAAGGGCTGAGTGAATACACATAATCTGTGCTGTGGACCTTTCAATTTCAATAATCTATTTTTGCGTAGCATATTTTGACTGAGATGAGGAAAGATTCTGCCCCTAAACTTCACCTAATTCCTAGATGAAACAGCAGTGGGACTTAAAGCAGCAAGATTGCATCATTTAAATTTCCATTATGAACCAATAATGTGATCCCTTTGACACAGTATAATAGCCAATTACATGGGGACGGGATTTGCTCATAAATTGCACGCCATGCCTAAATCGAATACTTTCCCAAGCCTGCACTCTGGGGATTTGGTTGGATACAAGTTGTGGTTATCAAAGTGGGACTCTCAGGGTTCCTTGAGGGGGTTCTATCTAAATAGACCCTTACAAGTCTGTAACTCTGAGAGTGTGCAAATGGCACCAAATGGACCATTTTTACACTGTCAGAGTTAAGGGGGGTCCTTGAAATGTAAAAGTGTGAGAAACACTGGGGATTTGGTTGAGTACAAGCATCTTGGGGACGGGGTCAGTCAGTTTATGGTCAGTAAATAGCGCTGTGGCGCAGAGCGCATCTGGTCGCTTTGTTTGCCTTACCTTTATGAGTTTGCACCTGATCTGCGCGGAGACCATATGGCTGTTCCGCAGGTTGCCGACGCGGAACATGAGACACAGTTTACCGTCGCGCTGAGAAATCACCGCGTCCTGGCTGAACATCAGCGTCTCGGCGCGCTTCTTGGGCTGGGACATCTTGATGAACATGCAGCCGATGAGAAAGGCGTCCACTATGGAGCCGAGGAGCGACTGGAACAAGAACAGTATGATCCCCTCGGGGCACTTCTCCGTGATGTAACGGTAGCCGTAGCCGATCGTGGCTTCGGTCTCGATGAAGAACAGGAAAGCCGAGGGGAAGTTGTAAACGTTGGCCACGCACGGCGTGTAAGACGGGTCGTGGCCGTGGTTTATGTCTCCTCTGATGTAGGCGATGATCCACCACATGGATGCCATGACCAGCCACGCTATAGTGTACGTTAGGATGAAGATGAGCAGGTTCCATCGCCATTTGAGGTCCACCAACGTGGTGAAGAGATCAGAAAGGTATCTGCTGGTCTCCGTGTTTCCGTGCTGGACGTTGCAGCGTCCGTTCTTGTCCACGAAGCGCTGGCGTTTCTTTTTGACGGGCGCCGGAAAAGTGGTCGCCCTGTTTGTGTTTACAACCTGATAGTCTTCGCCAAATTTTCTACGGAGCGCAGCCATGCTTTCACCTGAGTTCTCCTGAAGTAGATGGCAATTATTTTTGTTGTTTCAATCCATCTTTAAGTTTGTTGGTCCCAAAAAGACTGGTTATCTGCAGTGCGTAAAATGCGCCGTGGCCATTCCAGAGCGCAAGGATAAATCCTCAAAAATGACCTGTATAAATCACTTTTAAACAATATTCCCTGAGTTATCTCACAGTAAAATGTGTTGTGAAAAAATGTGTTGTGAAAAAAAATCAAGACAAGTGAGTTTTGTGAAGTTCAGATCAGATCAGATCAGAATCCAATCAATGAACGCTGACAACGCCAATGAGCGACGTTGTCTCCCATTCACAGCTACATGCGGGTTGTCGAAGATAAAAGAAGGGTGTGAGGGATCTGTGGGAAGGGAGGGAGAAAAAAAGAGGGAGTCTCTCTCTCTTGCTCTTTCTCTCCCCCTCTCTCTCTCTCTCTCTCTCTCTCTCTCTCTCGCTCTCTTTCTCGCTCTCGCTCTCTCTCTCTCTCTCTCTCTCTCTCTCTCTCTCTCTCTCTCTCTCTCTCTCTCCCTCTCTCAATTTTCAATTCAATTCAAATGAGCAGCAGCTTTATTGGCATGAGAAAACATATACGTTTACATTCAAAAGCAAAAGTGGAACAAAAACAATAAAAACAAAAAACAATGCATGTAGGCTACTATTAAATATTGAATATAAATGGAATAAATAAAAGTGTAAATAGAGCTCTCTCTCTCTCTCTCTCTTTCTCTCTCTCTCTCAATTCAATTCAAAGGGCTTCATTGGCGTTAACATTGTCAAAGCAAAAGTGGAACAATACAATCAAAGCAAAATAATGTATAAGGAATAGAAAGAGCTGTTACATTGCAACTGTACACTCTCTCTCTCTCTCTCTCTCTCTCTCTCTCTCTCTCTCTCTCTCTCTCTCTCTCTCTCTCTCTCTCTCTCTCTCTCTCTCTCTCTCTCTCTCTCTCTTTCTTTCTTTCTGTAATGTGTTTGTGTGACAGAACAGTCAGGAACGATGCTCTTTACGGTCCTCGATCACCTTTAATATCAGACTTATGTCAATCGTGGTTTCAGAAAAGGTCCAGGAAGACACCTTCCAGTTTAACTAGTGCCGATTGTCAGTGTCATGAAAATGTTACTCAATAGTAAGTGTATATACAGTGAAACTCAAGGTGAATTAATAGTACAGCAAATCAGTGAATTCGAGGAGGAAGTCAAGTTGAACGGTTCATTAGAAAGGCTCGCAAGCAGCGATGCAGGTTTTTGGAGATGAATGGTTCTTGGAGTAGCACTTTACGTTGGACTACGCCATCTACTGGAGGATGGATCTATGTGCGCCTATGAGTATTAATTGGCACAGCACACTTTATTTATGCCTGCACTGACTTATTCAAATAAAGATTTACAATGACTTCCATTGGCTACTCACAAAAAAATTAATTAGATTCCTAATTTTGCTAAGAGAAGTTAGCAAGTAAGTAGTCTAAGTAAACCTAAGTAAGTAAGTAAGTAGGTTAAGTAGCAAGTAAGCAAGTAAGTAAAGTAAGTAACCTACTGTAAAGCATAATCTTATACATTAAACCTCAACAAAAATAAAGCATTGCCCATTTTAAGCCTGACCTTAAATATGTGCCATCTCTTCTTTCCGGTGGAGCCTGTTATTGATTGAGCATTGGCTGGCTACTCCATTGAAGGCCTCATGGGACTAATATCATCCCCAAGGACAGACTTAAAGGGAAAGGTTCACCTTGGTATGCTGTTTAGACATCCCACAAGGGCCTAGACCAGTGGTTCTCAACCTGTGGGTCGGGGTGTCCCCATGAATTGAGGGGGGATCCCCAGATGACCGTAAAGTGACCGTTTAACATTTTAATACCAAATAAAAATCAAAAGTAATCAACAAACTATAGCCTGCTATACAAACTGGCCACACGTTGGCCAAATTGTCAAATATTTGAAGAAAGAGGCAAAAACTGTGAAAATAGCTGAGCTTGTAGATAAGCTATTTTCACAATATATTATAGTTAAACTAAATGTAATGCTTCAACTCCTACAATTCCAAGTGCTTGTCGGGTGGGAGGTCTCCAGTTCATTATTTTGGGGGGTTCAAATATAATTCTTTTGGTGGGTCGCAGCCTGAAAAGGTTGAGAACCACTGGCCTAGACTACATGTTGATGGTCCACTGTTTTGCATGCTAATGCATAATTCGTAATTACAATCTCATGGCAGAGCTTCAATTAGACCAGAAGTGGAAAAACAAGCACCTGATAGAAATGCTACTTAAAGGGGTGTACTAGCTAACATCATTGAAATAATGTTACATTCTCCCAATATTACCCATGGACACCAGTATGACAATATACTAATGTCTAGTCTAACTATAGGTTAATATTGTATTTTCATGGCCATTAATAGGCATACTGATTGGACTTTCCAAAGTCATAATTCTCCACATCATCAGTAATTTACAAGACTAAAAATACAATTAATTAATTCCCTGATCAGATGCCTACGCTGAACTACCCTGAATTGATTGATAGGATAATTAAAAATTAACAAATTCTACCTGATGCAAATATATGACTTGTCTGACATAGCAATGAAAACATGACAGCATGTCATGACTCATGTTATTTATGTGAAATTATGAATTATTCCTATCAAATCTATATTTATGAATTGAATAGAGTGCTCTTGTCATTGGGATTCATTTATTTGTTCTGTCCTTTAGCACACGATTACCTAACAGTTATTCCAGACAGGGTCCTATACTCCTGACAGCATGAGACAATGTTATGTGAAATTTGCTCTTCATTTGCTTGAGATGATTCATCCTAGGAGGCTTGGCAGCACAGAGTAAACAAATGATGGCCTTTTAGAGACATTTACTTGCCTGCTGGCAGACAACTGGACTCAAGCTTGAGTAGAACAGGAGAAAAACATCCCTGTGGTATCCTTAAGACAGGTTATGTTGGACAGAGTTAATAGGAAAATGATACGTGCTGGTTACCATGGTAGCAGTTTGAGACAAAGAAGATGACAAAGGCTCAGAGACAGAGTTGCTCTTCAACCATGCAGTGAATATCAGAGCTTAGTTTAGACAGGTCTGAGAGAGAGAGAGAGAGAGAGAGAGAGAGAGAGAGAGAGAGAGAGAGAGAGAGAGAGAGAGAGAGAGAGAATATAAATTACAGGTGCAGTGTGGGAGTTTAAAACGGTTCCAGATTAAATCGGCCCCAACAGCCATCAGGGGGCCCCTTTGAACCAGAATGATTATTCAAATAGTTCACCTCAAAGACCACAGGTTACTTGGGGATAGCATGACTGTTGGTAGTCCTGAACAATGCTGAAGGATGAAGATAATAAAAGAAATAACTTAACTGCCTGCTCTTTCATGGCCACTAATGTGTAATTTAGATACAATCTGTATCAGCCAGGGTGAGTTGGTATAAGCCAAAGTATTTTTGGACACAGCAGAGAGCTCTGTCTCTTTGGCTAAAGCAGCAGGCATAATAGAAGTTTTCCAGACTAGATACAGAGTACCCTGCAGTGATGCCTTACCTCATTCCATCCCATTACACCCAATCAACTGGAACCAATTGCAGAGAGGCTTTGTTGGAATTAATGGAAGTTTTTTTTCTTTCTTTCTTTTTTTTTTTACTGCCGGCATGGTCCAAAACACACAAACTATAAATGCATTTTCCCTGAATTGCATTTTGTGTTGTTGCTGTAGGGCCAACGTAACATTAGTCACACAGTCAGACCACCACCTATCAGTTTTGCAATAATATACGGTAATTCCATGCTTGTTCAATTGCTCAGAAGCTGCCCAACTATGGTTATGATCCAAATGATGAATTAAAATTAGATTGGAAATGCCAGACGTTGTCAAATGATTCTTGCTGGCAGGTAGCTCTCCCATTTAGGATCAACAGAGACATTCAAAGACCAATCATTGAACCTTCCCACCAACAGATCGAGGAATGGAATATGATACTTGCATCCAAATTTGTGGATGGGGTTTTATCAGGTTGGGATATATTCAAGGGAGCAGAGAAAAGGCAGCCTTGAAATGCTATGCACACTGAATTATTGATGAGGAGACAGAATTGATAACCATCTAAGTCATGTGACTCACAAATTGTCTTAACCACATAAAGCGTCCCTATTCTTGGCATGTCATAATAGGCAAACATTCGAGGGAAATAGGTGAACATCAGTCAAAAACATGTGAAGAATCACAGAAAATAGCTGATCTACAAGCTCACAACGCATTGCAATACCTTGTGCTTGTAGATCAGCTATTTTAGGTGAATATTCACCTGTTTGTGCCTAATGTTGATGTTGATGTACAACAAAGTAAGCAGGGTTCAAGTGTTAAGATACCAGAGAAACCAATGGATTGCTTTTGACTGTTTTCAGCCATTTAGTAGCTTAATAGATCTGCTGGCAGATTGTCTTCTCGTTCTCGCCTCCGTCTCTTCTACAGAGATGACTTTACTTGTCGTGGAGTCGTAATGTCTCTGACCTCAGTGTCACATGTATTGCACACAGCCTCTCAGAAGGTAACCAGTGATAGAAAGTGGAGCCTTCCTCTGACATTTCCTAACCTTAGTGATGCAAGCTGAGCTTTAGACTGACTTAGATGACATTAAAGTGACTACAGTGATACCTAAGCTGTAACCCCCCTCTCCCTCTGTGTGTGTGTGTGTGTGTGTGTGTGTGTGTGTGTGTGTGTGTGTGTGTGTGTGTGTGTGTGTGTGTGTGTGTGTGTGTGTGTGTGTGTGAGGGAGAGAGAGAGAGAGAGAGAAATGACTGTGTGCTTTAAGTAGGATGGGAATTTCAACTATTTTCACTGACAGCTACAGTAATAAAATGGCACCTAATATAAAGTTACATAACACAAAAATACACGGCCACAAAAATCACACATAATATTACATTGTAAGCCAAAAACATGCAGCCATTGTACAACACAGGCAACAGATAGGCCTACATATTGTACATACTAATTCATGTATATAATTAATACATAATATGGGTGTTGCTCAATTGAATTTGTATTGAAAAGATAAATAAATAGACCTTTATTGATCCCACGAGAACTTCATAAAAACAAAAAAATCCACTAATCCAATGCCATACACATGAAGCAGAGAGAAGCTAGGTACTTCTAGTTATCTCTGATTATCTTGTGGTTGTCTGCATGGCTTAAAATACACCCCAGGCAAGAATTGTCACACTGTGTGATTTGATGAATGAAGCTCTATTGCATATTTAAACAGCCTGGGATGAGAGTAATTTCAAAGATATAGCTGCCAGCGGTGTCGGTTGTCATCAAGGATGCATATGAGAGGATTTCGGACATCAAAAATGTACTCGGCTGACCTTCTTCACATTAATGCTACAGACTCCTTTTCAATTATGCTGCTCTCTCTGAATTAATTGGGTCATTAGCACAGGCAATTAGGAGTGGGGATGCAAGTCCCAAATAAAGGGAATTCAGTGTGATGTGCATTCAGATGTGTGCCTAGTGCCCACTCATTCACCCGGTTCCTCTAAAGATTTGCATCCAAATGAGATTATATTTCTTAATATCGTCTCAGTGGTTAATCTGTCCTTACTCCTCTTAATGTATTGTCTTCCCTATTTTCAGTATAACTACTTGTTTTCGTAGGCCGCTTTGTTCACGAAGAGACCACAACTCTCGGACTAATTAGTGTGCGAAGCTATTTAAGGAATTGATTTCCTTTGTGCTACATTATGACAAAGTATCAACCAGAAACACCAAAACAAAATTGTCTACATAAAATGTCCTTAAATGTTTATTTTCCAGTATGCTGTCCTCAACATGACACAAAGTCCATGTAGACATAATACTGTAGGTGTATGTCTGGTCAAGATCCCACTGAGACCAAAATGTCACATTTCCTAACCTTTAAGGATTTGATGGTGATAGTGTCACTTTTCCTTCATGGACAATGTCAAGTTCAGACATTTTCCACCAAAATGTATATTCATCACTGACAGTATAAGATAGAGTGGTGGTTCACAGGTAATTGAACATCGCCATGGAACATCGGCAAGAATGTTAGACAACTGATTCCATTTAAGCCATTTATTATCCATTGCACACATGAGCATATGTTTGGGCAAGGAGGTGATGAGGCTTCAGTTATGGTTTTTTATTCAATGACGCATAACCATGGCCTGTTGAGACTCCAGGACAGAGGAGTTGTTGCTGCTGCTGACAAACAAGAACTGGAGGGACAGGCACTCAAGCAGTATATATAGCAGGCCTCTAATTAGGAGTGAGTGAGGACAGGTGTGATTAGGGATTGAGAGTGAGTGAGAGCAGGTGAAAGGGGTGGAGCCAAGCCATGGGAATAGGCCAGGGGGAGGGTTGCTGTTACTGACTAGGTGAATCTTTTCTACAGCCGCCCCCAAATACTGTAAGTATTTGCAACTCCTAAGAGTCATACTAGGAAGTGTGATTTGGGGGTCCTTGGGGATTTCAGGCAGGGAAACTGGGTGGACACACATAATGCCAGTGGCTGAGGACTTCAGAGCTTGGATGAGAGGGGTCCCGCCGCCCCATTAGGAACAAATTTGGGCTCACAGGGTCAGGGTGTGTGATACTGGGGACATCTCCTGGGGTAGGGGTGCGTAAGTGACTGGTCAATGGTAGGGGTCTCTGAGTATTGAGATGGGTGAGGTCTTCTCCAATGCTGTCCACCTGTGCCCGTCTTGGGATTTCTGGCTGAATATGATCATCTACAGTGGGGGTTATGTCAGCATCTGGAGAAGGTTTCAGCTGGGCTGAAGCATCAAGGGTTTGGTAAGGTTTGCACTGGCTGAAATCTGGAATAGACATGATGGTGGCAACTTCTTCACAGAAGGCAGGCTTGATCTTGAGCTGATGGCGATCCATGTCTTGGTTAGGGCCATCTGGGGCTTGGGGCCAAGTGTCAGCATGGTAAAGGAATTGAGGGCTTTGGTGCGGCTGCTGGATCTCCTCTCGATGGGGCACTACGTGTATAGATGGAGAGGTATTGGAGATATTGAAGCACCTGGCAACAGAAGGGTGAGGTTCAGTGTACCTGGTTGGACCTTGTAGTGTCCAGCCAAGACGAGTCTTAACTGCTGCTGGTGCTCCTGGTGGGCCAAATCGAACTGGGGCAATAGGGGAGATCAGGTGAATATTATCTGAGCCAATTAGAAGTAGTGGGGTGACCTTATGCATTGGTGACAGTGGCAGTCTACGTAGGTGTTTGTGTTGTCTTTGGAGGGAACGGACAGGGTGCGTGTGCTCAGACAGGGCAAGTCGTTCTGCAGTGAAGGCATGGGTGATGGAAAATTCTCTAGAGCTAGTGGCCGAGCTAACCTTAAAGGAGACACAAGCCCCCTGCAGCCTCTCCACCCCTTGCCGTACTGTTTGGATGGCTAAGTCCTCTGGTTCTCCATCCAGCTGGAGTCTTTGAACTGCGGACTGTAGGAGGATGGTTCGCTCTGACCCGTCATCCAGCAGTGCAAAGGTCTCCAGGGTGCGGCTGCCATTGCGTAGGATGACTTTGATGAGTTTCAGAAGAACATGACCTGTGCGAGTTGGGCGATCAAGGTAGAAGCTCTGGGCTGTGGAATTGACATGGTACGAGTTTGTATCAGAGGTATTGTTGATATCACAAAGGATCTGTAGGTGTTTCCCTTTGCAGGCATTACAGTTTCTCTTCAGTGTGCACCTAGCTGCAAGATGTGGTCGGGCACAGCGCCAGCACCTCCTATTTCCCTTGATCCAGTCGGTGACTTGCTGCTTGTTCAAGACTTTGAAATCTTCACACTGACTTATATGGTGGCTTGTGGAGTCACAGTAGGCACAGGGGGACACAGGGGGCATTTGATGTTCAAAGTGCTCACCACTGCTGTCAGCTCCATGGAATATGGTCGTGGAATGGGTAGTTGCTTGTGGTCGGTGGGATCCAAGGGGGTTTGGGTCTGGGCAGTCACTTCTCGGTTGGCAACGGGACTCCATCTGCAGCCACTCAGAAAGGTGGGTAAGGTTGTATGAAGCATCTACCTTGAGTCTGTGCATGTTACGCTTGAAGCGGCTAATCTGTTCGTAGGGGAGTTTCTCCAGTAGCCGATCCACATGGGAGCCACAGAGGAGTTCGGCATCGCCTTCGTCAGCCATAGTTTTCAACAACCCAACCAGGGCTTGGACGCGTAGGGCAAAGTCATCAAGGGCATGACCATCCCCAGAACGTACAGAGGGGAGAGCCATTATGGTTTGTAGCTCTTTGAGTGCCAACTGACGTGGCCGGCCATAGCGATCATCGAGGGCTCTCAAGGCTTCAGTGAATGGCTGGCGGGCATAAGAGTGTGCCAAGGCCAGGCGTCTGGCCTGGTCCACCTTAAGGTGGTCAAGAAGGACATGGAACTTGAATTCTTCAGTTTCTTCTGGGTCAAGCAAGTTGTTCAGTGCCATTCGCAACATCCGGTATTGTACCTCATCCTCTTTAGTAAAGTCGGGGAATTTGGGAGCCTCAACTGACCTATAGTGCCTGAATCGACCAGTGGGGGGTGCTGTAGATGCAGGCTGATGGACTGGAGAATGGGATTGCGTTAGAGGATGGGAAGATGAAGGATTGGGCGACACTGGCTGATGGTGAAGAACTGGAAGATGTGGAGGCATGGAGGAATGAGAAACTGAAGGATGCGAAGACATAGACTGGCGAGGGGCTGGGTGATGTGGAACCAGTTGGTTATGGGCTGAAGGAAGAGAGGGGGGAGGCGCTGGAAATGACCTGGTTGCAATCTGGTGTGGTTGGCTAGGGTCAGTCTCTGCGGATGGGTGCAACGCATTTTGGTGACTGGTCAAAGGGGAAGAGCCGCTTTCTGTGGTGGAAGCTGCTTGTCGCTCCAGGAGGCGCTGCAATATTTCTCCTTGCTGCTTCACCGTCTCAAGGAGGTATTTGATGATGTCATCTTGGCTTGGCTCTGGATTGCCTTCAGTTGGTGCACTGGCATCTGCTGACAGGGCTCTGCTTGGACTTGTGAGGAGTTGGCCATCGTCAGGGTGGTCACCTTCTTCTTCAAGGTACTCAGGATCCTCTTCCTCCTCCTCCTCTTCTAGCTCATGTGTGCTTTTTGTGCTTGTAGCTCGAGAGTGGCGAGCTCCTTCGGTAGGCTCCTCTTCAGCCATGGCAATGTTCACTTCCGGTTCTCGAAGGACCATATAAGATAGAGTGGTGGTTCACAGGTAATTGAACATCGCCATGGAACATCGGCAAGAATGTTAGACAACTGATTCCATTTAAGCCATTTATTATCCATTGCACACATGAGCATATGTTTGGGCAAGGAGGTGATGAGGCTTCAGTTATGGTTTTTTATTCAATGACGCATAACCATGGCCTGTTGAGACTCCAGGACAGAGGAGTTGTTGCTGCTGCTGACAAACAAGAACTGGAGGGACAGGCACTCAAGCAGTATATATAGCAGGCCTCTAATTAGGAGTGAGTGAGGACAGGTGTGATTAGGGATTGAGAGTGAGTGAGAGCAGGTGAAAGGGGTGGAGCCAAGCCATGGGAATAGGCCAGGGGGAGGGTTGCTGTTACTGACTAGGTGAATCTTTTCTACAGACAGTATGTATCTACTCATTTCATCAGTAATTCCAAACATGCGTAATAACCATTTGAAAAACTTAAATAAATGTAGTAAGAATAATGTCTATAACAAAAGCAAGTGTCATGTCACTACAGGGAAACACATTACTTAATGTGCTCTATGTTTCTCAGTATCAGTGACTAGGATAACGAAATGTCCGTAAAACACTAAGGCATGTGCATAACCCGAAGGATTGTGAAATAATTTGAATTAGCCTATCTAAAGTATGGGAGAAATACATATAGTTTCCTGTCACTTTACTATGTGAAGCATACTGTATTCTTATTTCAACAACTTGTGTAAAAATAGGTATATTTAAAACACTATTTACAAGACACAAAGGATTCCAGTAGGGAAAACAACAAACATTACAAAGACCCAGAGAACGTATACAAAGGTCTCTCTGTGCAGAGGGAAACAGAATGGAGTTGTACATCATGTAATAGTCAGAGTTAAAGGAGCTACACCATGAATTTAAAAAAAATATTTGATATTTAATATCATATGGTGTATGTCCCTCAAACCTTTTTCAAAAGGTTTGAGCCTAAATCATCACTCAGATATACTCATCCCAAGTCAATTGTCTCTGGCTTATACAGCACTTTCAGCTGCAATACCAAAACGTCCTATTGTGCAGGGGGGGGGCTACTGAGCAATTCTGTCTGTTAATAAAAAAATAATAATAAAAAAAAAAGAAAAAATAGGAAAAATTCTGCATAAAAAGAAGCATCTAAGAAAAATACAAAATCGAAAAAAAAACCACTTTGAACATTTTTGAACAATTCCACCAAGTGTTTGAGGTGCCTGTTTCACCCACTTCCGGGGGGTGGAGCCAAAATCCGAGCCCGAAGTATTTGTTCGTAGACCCCCACTTAGGGGGGGTAGAAAAAGTTTCGGAGCGATTCGGGCACTTTTCATTTAACATTGGGTTTGCCATCATTAATGTTTGTGACATCATAAACATTTCCATTCTGAGATCGCCTGTTCAGACACGCCCATTCTGGAAATCCATGAAATGAGAAGGAATGACTGAATTAAAAAAAAAAAAACATTTTTTTGGGTACAAGAGACACTGGGGACCCCAAAAAATACAAAAAACCAAGAAAAAAGTGATTTTCATGGTGTAGACCCTTTAAATGTATACTCATGAAGTAAGTAAAAGTAACAATACCACAAATACTCTGTTCCAAGTAAAAGTCCTGTATTCAAGCATACTTGAATAAAAGTACAAAAGTATTAGCATTAAAATATTCTGTCAGTATACCAAATGTAAAAGTACCGACTGCATTATGATCTATTTCACAGTCATATTATTGTATGTATTATGCTATAATGCATGAATGTGTTCAACCCTTTAATGTTGCAACTGGTAAAGGTGGGGCTGATTTTAATTACTTTATGTACTGCTGTGTAGCTTAACCTAATAGTCGACATCATAATGTATCAGTAAAGTAGGCTATTTTTTGTAATACTACTACTACTACTAAATCTGAAAAGTAACTAGTAACTACAACTGTCAAATAAGCGTTTTTTGTTTTGTTTTGTTTTGTTAACAGCACGAGGTAGGCTACAGTCAGACGTTAAGGCTAAAAAGGATAACACAAAAAAGTCCTGGGGACTTGTTTCCATTGTGGTCCTATATATGCTCAAGTTAAAATAATCAAAAACATTTTTTTTACTCAAGTAGCCTACAGTATATAACGTAGTTACTTTCCATCACTGGGATTTGCCTATGTGTGAGTATGTGTGGAGTGGAGGGGTTCATGGCACTGCAGTCCAGTGGCGTACTTAAGTAAATTGTTTAGGTATTTTTTTTACTTTCTTCAGTATTTACAATACCTTTACTTCTACCCCACTACATCTCAGAGGAAAATATTCTACTTTTACTCCACTACAATTATATGAAAACTTTAGTTACTAGTTACTTTTGATTATTTGATTATTATTACAAAACTCACTAACCACTTCAGCCCTATATATTTCGGCCATTTGAAAATAGCAGATCTACAAGCTCACAATGCGTAGCGACACAACACATTGTGAGCTTGCAGATCGGCTATTTCAGAAGATACTTATACATTTTGAACTTAGTGAAATGGGACATTCTGCATAATGAGTACTTTTACTTTTGGTACTTTAAGTATATTTTGGTGCCACTTTTTTTTTTACCCAAGTAAATTTCGAATATAGAACAGACTATTTCTACAATAGGGTATTGATACTTTTACTTGAGTAAAAAATGTAAGTACTTCTTCCATCACTGCTGCAGTCTATCATCATAACAGCAGTAGGTCAGCGCTCTGCTCTGCTGCTCTACATCAGTGGTTCTCAACCTGTGGGTCGGGACCCCCAGGGGGGTCCCTACATGATTTTGCGGGGGTCCCCAGATGACAGTAAAGTGAGACCTTTCTAATACTTCAAAATAAAAGAAGAAAGAAAAAAGACCATTGCTGCATCAAAAGTAATCAACAAACAGGTCAAACAAAAGTCTTTATGTCTTTATGTTTTCAAGGTTTGTTTATTTGTATTTTGTGTATGGTATGTCTTGTCTCGTTTAATTACCAGAAATGTCGCTATTTGAATATGAATGTTATTGTGTTGTTTATTGTATGTCTTGTCTAAATATACTTGCATCAATGTTGAAGAAAATTCTCTGTATGTTTGTCAAAAAAGAAGAAAAATAAAGTACAAATCATAAAAAAAGGTCAAACAAAAGAGGCAAAGATTGTGAAAATAGCCGATCTACAAGCTCACAACGCCTCACAAGCTTGTAGATCTGCCATTTTCACAATATTTATCTGTGGAACCAAGTCAAACTAAATGTAATGTTTCAACTCCTACAATTCCAAGTTGCTTGTCAGGATGGGGGTCCCCAGTTCAAATATGATTATTTTTGGGGGTTCACAGTTCAAATATGATTATTTTCGGGGGTCTCCAGTTCAAATATGATTATTATGGGGGTCCCCAGTTCAAATATGTCGGTTTTTGGGGGTCACAGCATGGGGGTCACGGCCTGAAAAGGTTGAGAACCACTGCTCTATCATCATCATCATCATCATCATCAAGGAGTCCGTCTCTAGGCCGTGACTCCTCTCAGGACCCGTCCGCTCGCACAACCCCCCCCCCTTTAGACCCAGAATCCCCTGCGCTGAGGCAAGATGGAAGAACACAGCAGCTGCGGGAGAACAATGTTTTGGCTCTAAAAGACTGAAACGAACCAGCCGAAGGTGAATTAAAGAAGCCAAAGCACCCGTTCGTGGTCATGCACTGGTAAGAGGAACCTACGATAATCGATTCCGACTGGACTTTGGCCGCCGGAACGTCCCGGCAGTGTTTAACAGGAGCAGACAACAAAGCGGCAGCAGCAAGCAGCGCAGTAACATTACATTACCGCTAGTTAGTTAGCAGCCCGAGCTAGCCGTCTCGGGCTAACCTCGGCTAGCAATAGCTTTGACGAGCATCATTGTTCGTTGAGTTGCATGGAGCCATTTGTTATGGAGTCAACATTACTGCACCATCACTTACAGTCGCTCCACTGTATCATCAGTTGTGAGCGGCCTAGTTATGGACAAAAACACAGCACGTTTTCACTACGAATAATGCATTTAAAAGAGTATTTATTAAGGGGGAATTATCAACATAAAACGTCCTTGGATCATGTTGCCGACTCTTTGCCTATTCTGTGTGCCGTGTGTGTGTGGTTGTGTACGCGGCTCGCACTTGATTTTTAACGTTAAACCACATTTTATTTTATTTTATCAAAAATGTAAGTGCATGATGCAATTGGTTATAAGGTTAAGACAATATCTTGGCGTTCCTGAAAGGGAGATTTCAGTTGAAGCTTTAGTGGTGTGTTATTCATCAGAGCGCAGACAGACGTCCACTGCCGTTATTGCATGGATGGCCATATTAATAATTGCATGATCCTGCATCACAAAGAAGGGCCCTGCAAGAGTGGTTAGCCTTAATGGCTAACTCGCTAGCTAATTGCATGACTAGCAATCTAAATGGCTTTCCAAACGCATTCAGATGACAGGATTCACCCAATGCACTCTAGAAAATAGCGCTCAATTGTCGCTATGGAAGTGTTATTTTGCAAAGTTCCTGTATGGGTGAACTTGGTAAAAAAGGCAGGTTATTGTGATTTGGCATCAGTTGTTTTGGGTAACGTTACACTGACTGCACAGGTAGAGTAAACGATGAATTCAACAGACAAATTAATGCATGGTTCTAAAACATGTGGGATAATAGTTTTAAAGGAATCATGGTTACCCTTTTTAATTAAAAGTTGCAACTAAATTAAATCTTGACCTTATTCCTAATTTTCAGTTTAGTAAATATCTGCCCCTGTCTCTTTTCTTTTATAATTGTGCTTAACAATAAAATGGAAAAGTCTTCAGAAAGAATAAATCTGTGAAAAACTCTTGATAAATGTGATAATTCCTAATACTCTTAGTAAGGATAAACAGTAACATCCTCAGTGTTAAATCATCCATTTGAAACCCTGAGTTTCATTTTTATTTTTACAGTGTTCATATCTCGGTCATTATTGCATACTATCTACAGCAACAATGTTTCAAATGCAGTCTGCAGGCTCTCATTGGCAGATAAGTCCATTCAAATAGGATGTCCCTGTGAGCCAGCCCATCAAACAGATTAACATGGAGCTTCAATCCTCCCTCTCCTCCTCATTTGATATTGTGTCCACTACTGCAGTTGCAGTGACCTTTTTGGTGTGGGAAAAATATATACACACCGTCTGTAGTGAAGGAATTTAGTGCTGTGTATCCAATGTTTTGCATGTTTCCACATGTCATGAATCCAGACTGCAGTTCTTTGTTGACCCACAAACCCTCATTTTTAATCCGACTAAGCACTCAGTAGAGAGATCAGAGGACATGAGAATGATTCCTAAGGGCCTAGATTAACTAAGTCCATAATTATTGTCTCGTTTCAGCTATCATCTGTATTTATACTTTTTCTTGATTACTACTGATGTGTACTTCTTAAAAGAAGTATATAATATATTTTTCATCACCTCTGATTCTATAATTGACTCCTGCTCTCTTTTGATTTCCGTCTCAGGATGACACTGACTGGCACCCTGTAGTTTTCCTGCCGGCCCGCCCACATTCACCATGAGCATCATTCAAGACAAACTAGGCAATGAATACCTGCGCTCCAATGGGGGCATGGACTCCAACTTTGGCCCGGGCATGATCATGTTCAGCCACCTGCCCCCGGTGACCAGCTTCACCCGGCTGGCCGCCCAGTCTGTCATGCAGGACCTTCCGCCCCAGGAGATGATCTTCAAGAAGGAGCGGGACTCGCCTGATTGCAGCGGGGGCAACCTGGGGGCCGGTCTTGGGTGTGGGGGGGTGGGAGACTATGTTCACGCCATGGGCATCAAGCAGGAGAAGCTGACGGAGCACGATTACCGTCTGCCGCTGTACCCCGGAGGACCCGGCAAGAGCACGGAGCTTCTGGAGGTGTCGGTTGGGAACCACCAGAGCCTGCTGGTACATGACCTCAGCATGGGCAATGTAAGAGACTGACCAGCACAGCAACACAGACAAAAATCAGAGGTCTAGGGGCAGTTCCACATTGGACATTAATTAAGGCAGATTTTTTTCTCCTACTAGTGTAGTCGATGCCCTAGCATCTAGACTGAGCCTAGATGCAACACATAATATACATTTATTTATTGAGTGCTATTATTTTTTTAAATGTTGTAATGTTTTTTTACTCTTATTCACTAGAGTAATACGAGTGGTGAAAAGGCAGTATAATTGTTGGTGATTACCGTAATAGTACCACTAATGCTGAAGGGTGCCGAACTTGTCCAACAGCTGATATTTTAAAAGACGGCTGGAGGAGGAGCCTGAGAAAGGAGGGGAGCAGGGGAGGAGCCTGTGGGGCATGCAATGGTGGTATAAATCTGCTGAAGGCGTGACATGCAAATTATAAATCACACCCCTCCCTCCACTGCCATCTCTTGCCAGAAGGATGATGTCATCCAGACACTGCATGAATGAAAACATCTAGGCAAGGACATGGGTGTCTTGTTTGAGATTTCACTTAATTTCTCATACACACCTTTGTGTAACAATAGATGGGCTTTGATGGTCGACAGGGTCTCGATGTTGATTATAAAAAGACGACTACAGAGAAGACAGTCCTACAGTTTGACAAATTTTTACATGCAACTTCAGTGAGAAGATGTTATGTGAGGACAAGACGGCAGATAATTTGAGGCCCTTTTGCCTGTCTGGCAGCACAAAGAAAACATAATGAAGGAAGAATTTCAGGCCTGCTCATATAATTAGGATAAAAATGTGCTCACACTGAGCTGTTTTGAGGGGAAAAAAAGGCCTACAGTTATTTTAATTATTTTCATTTTGGCATGCTCCCCAAATCTTGTGCCTATTCTCAGCATAACTACATTTGTGTGAGCATGTAGCCATTTTGCAAACCCTGAGGCATGTGCTTTTTAGGTCGAGGAAGTCAGACTTTGTTTTGGCTGGACTGGCTCCTAATGTAGGCTAATCCCAATGACTCGGTTGATATTTGAGAACTTTTGCATGTGAAACGACATTCTACTTATCCCCATATGGCACTGGAGAGCAGCCCATTCAAGTAATAAAGTTGAATTGAAACGGCAATGTCAGTTTCCACAGGGGTTCCCAAGCTAAATGATTGATAGTTGGGAACCAAATAAACACATTACCTGTCTGTAATTCCAAGAGTGTACAGATGGAACATTTGTTCCGTTTTGTATACTCAGTTAACTTAATGTTGAGGTATTTAGTGTGTAGATTGGGTCCCAAAGATTGAGAAAATATCAAATGGGTGTCTGTGTCCTAAAGCATCTTAAACTGGAGGTCGTTGAAATTGAAACGATTGAGATTCACTGTTCTACGAAATGAACTCCTACATATATTCCTTGAGGATAGATTCTCATTTAGGGTCTCATTCTGAATGTTTAGTTTAAAAACAACACTATTAAGTGAAGTTGACAGCTTCTTTGTCTTTAGTTTAGGTGTTTCGATTTCCAGATTAATATCTCTGTCACAGTGAATGGCAGGCAGTTTATTCATTAAGGGAGAGATTAATTGAGGGCTTTCACGACTCTTCTTTCTGGAACCACAACTAACACAAGGCGTCTCTAAGAAGCTCACATTATATGTAGTTATGTGGTGTTTGGTGTAGCAGAGTAGCCCTAAAGACCAGAAGTCTGATATCCCTTGACTGAGGGGGGATTTCCCTTTGGATGCATGCGTGGTAGATGTTTGTTTTCCTATGTGGGAGACCTGGGTTAAAATCCAGGTGGTTACATTAGAGGCTCGTCCGGAATCTGGGTTTCCGGGAGGTAAATATATTCGGAGTAGCCCTGCCTGAATACCAGAAGCCTAATTTCTACCATAGGACTTGTTTCGATTTCCCTTGCAGCACACCCGGGTTCAAATCCAGGTGGTTGCATTGCCACCAACATGTCCATATGTTCGTTTTGGACTCAAGGCCCTAACCTTCAATCAACTGATTTCTATGTGTCTGCTTGCTCTCAACGCCTCTCCCTCTCCCATTGTCATTGTCACAGCTGCCAAGTCGCTTAGGAAAGGAGCCCAGTGGGAGAAAAGGTCGAAGGTCAAATGGTGATGGACAGGAGGCAAAGCCCAGGAAGAAACGAAGCGAGGCAAGGGTTGGTTATTTCCCCATTCTAACTTTTAGTAATTAATTTGAGAACACTTATCTAAATTAATGCACACATAAAATTCAGCAAAATTACAATCCTTACTGATTAGGTATATGATGATGAATAGATTTTATTAATCCCCAGAGGGGAACTTATCAGTGCAGAACATTGTATCCAAATATAGACAGCAAAGAGAGAGAAGAATTATGCATATGAATGCATAACATGTCACTCAAAATGTTTTAATAGGTTACTTGCGAAATATATAATATATATGAATGTTAAGTTTTGGGTTCAGTCTGTCATGAAACTGGTTCAGCTCCTGAGGAGTTGACTGTGTGCGTGTAACACTGTTTCTCTTTTGTCTTTCTGTAGCAATCAATGATGCTGGATGGAGAAGGAGGTAGCTTGTCGCCCGGCTCCAAGCCACACATTTGTGAGCACTGCAATGCATCCTTCAGAAGCTCCTATCACTTACGAAGACATGTCCTCATCCACACAGGTACTGAAGAAAGAGGATAGTTTCCACACAGTAAAATGCTCAGTGTTAATTTGACTCCAAAGAGTTTACAAAGATAACTAAATTGACTCTTACGGGTCCATTTGGTTCTAGTTCTACACTCTTTGGAGTTAAATGAAAGCAAAATGACAATTTGGTAGAGGTCTGGGTTGTGTAGTTACTCAAAATATTGGCGAGGTATCTTCAATAGTTGCTCCATTGATTAGAAATTTATATCCCAAAATATTGTCATTGAAGATATCTCGCCAATATTTGGAATTACATCATGGCAAGGTAACTACACAACCCAAACCTCCACCAAGTGTAATTTTGCTTTAACACGAGAATTTAACTGCATTCTGCATTTTACCTTTCTTGTTTAAGGGGGAGGGGGGGTAAAATCATATTGTGTTAATGGAATTATTCTGTTCAAAACAGTGATGTTGCTAGGTTTTCAATGTAGTGAGTCCCGGGACTCACTGGTGGTCATTTGAATGAGTCCCAGGGAAATTTTGAGTCCTTATTTTATTAGTTATTTTGAGAAATTGCAGTGTTAAACCTGTGTTTGATATTATATGGCTATAATCATGGTCATATTCATGTATGTTGATAATGTATCTGGAAAAACAAAAAGTAAAAAAACGAAATCCTGAATTTGAATCATTTTGGGGGAAAAAAGGTTTTCCCAAAATGCTCTCCTTATTTATATAGTACAAAAATAAATCAATAATAATTACAATAATAATGACGTTTAAAAAAAAAAGTCTAGGTAAGTTTTAATATTGATTTAAAAGATCAGTAGAATTAGGTTAGGTATGATGTCCACTTTATGCATTACTGTGCCTAGAGTAGACATGTTCTACTGTACATTGTATTCACTACTCCTTGGAAAGTCAGAAACTCAGAATACATAAGTGACAAAGTTCATAATAATAATGATGGGAAAAATACAAGTTACACTTACAGAAACAAATAGATAGGAACTAAAGAACAACAACGCTATGTTTTAGGGGGAAGCATAATAGAGACGGAATAGAGATATTTATTATTATTGGAGAAGTATTTATTTCTCTGGTGTTTTTTTAGAAAGCGGTATTCCCTTCAAATTATATATTTACGCTTTAAGTCTGATCTATGCTTGTCGCACCGAAAAAGAACAATTAATTTACAGTGAATCGACTCACTAGCGGAGTTTCGCTGCGCAACACAGCCGTTCGTCGAACTATAAATACACATATCCACTCTGGAGAGAAGAAGACGAGTCCCGCTCCGCTTTCACGTTGGCTCTGGCCTGGGTATAATATTAGTGCGGGAATGTCCCACATTATAAGTGCTGAATTTGTTCATAACATAGCAGCATAACGTATCATGTGTCCCGTGGACGCTGCGATGGTTTGTTTGATGCGTCCTTTCTTAAAAATGTGTGTCAGAGACACAGAACGCAGGGCTAGCATTCTGTTGTACAGAATAAAGTGCAAGAGAATAGAATCATCTTTATCTCCTAGTTCACCAAGCAACCATATCTATTGCAAAACCATATCCTGCCATCCTATGGATAATTAAAATATACTGTATATATGTGTTTTTTTCTGGCCCTAATCTTGTCCACCCTCCCTGCTCTGATCTGGTACAGAGCTAAATTATATTGTTTTACTACAGTCAGTTTTCTCAATAACAAATGGTATGCCTGAAGAACATTAGAATGATTAGTGGTTGCATGATAAATCCTCAGGTCAAAATTAAGCTATTAATCTATGATACAAAGGCTCAGAGAAACGACAGCAACGGGTGATTTTCAAGCCAGAAATTATCCATAAGCAAGTAGATCAGATAGTAGGAGCTCATTCTTTTTCTAATTTTCTTTCCGAACTGCAGTTTCATGTTCAGTTAATTGTTTGTTACAAGCAATTTATTAGTTTACAGCTGCACTATGTAACTTTCCTCTTCTACCCCGGAATTGAACCCCTGCGAAAGTCCTGAATTACCATTATATTATACAATTAATATTGAGCTAATAGAGCCTGCCTGCTTGCTCAGGGGATAAATTTAATCTAGACCATCAGGTCAAAATTCATGTCGGATCCGGTGTCTAGGTGACACATGACCTTTGACGTGATCTAAATGTCTCGATAGAAGAGCAGAAAATTGCATGCTTTTATTCCCTACGATGTTGATGTCCTAAAAGCAAACCGTTTATTAGTTTAATTGATTTGATAAGTAGATAAGTAAAAGCGTATTTTTTTATTATTATTATTGAGCGAGCTATAACATTTACAGAAATGTTCCATTCTTATAATAGGCAGTGTAAGGGTATGTTTACAGTGTCTGCCTTTAAAAAAAAGCTCTGCCTTTTTACATTAAAACCTATGAGAAATGACCAAAAGGCAGCACAAGGCACTTTTCTTGGCTGAGAAGTACTCTTTCAAAAGCTGAGAATAATTACACTTTTTGAGAAATGCACTCATGACATTGGCCGCTTTTTATCAGCTGACCAAGCACAACAAATATCTACAAATGTGGAGATGCTCGTCGGAGCTGATGGTCTCTGTATTGTATACCCCACCAGAGCCGTCTGGGAGAAATGCGGGGCCCTGTGCGAAGTCGCGCGCGTGCGCGCCCCCATCCCCGCGCGCGCGATTTTTTGGCGGTTTTGGGCGGATATTTCCGAGTTTTTGGTGGTTATTTGCGGTTATTTCTCGGTATAACTCTTACTAAACGTGAATCTGTTCACTTGGGGCTCCCCCAAGCGCGGGGCCCTGTGCGACCGCACCGTTCGCACTACCCTTCCTGCGGCCCTGTACCCCACTGTCGGCCGTGGAGGATGTCACGCACCGATACAAGACGACCACCAGCGTTGTCCCTCCTGCATAAAAAAAGCCAAAGCAAGTGCAATTGTTCTCCTTATTCGCCATGACCATGGCCATATAGGATATTAGGCAAAAGACAAAGGTAAAATGCAGAGCCGCTAGTCCAAGCTGATCGTCGAAGCTATTCTCGCATCTTCATCAAAGGCGGACATTGTGAACATACCCTATGACAGGTTATTTATATATCCATCATTGATGCTCTTCATCCGTCTGTAAACATTTACTTGTCATCTCTTTACCCCCTTTATTTGGGGTCTGATTTGAATGAAACTTAATAGAGGGGTTTAGTACCAACATCACTTGAACAAGTTTGTTTTTCAGCATTTTGTGCATTTAAGTACCATATCGGTGGTCTGGCATCTTAACCTTATTGATGAAGAAGTCACTGGGACTCACTGTGTACTTTACATTACTGCCGACCAAAGATTTTAAGCTTTCTTCAGAGACTTTCTTGAGATATAGAATTGTGTAGAATATAATAATAACGGCATATTCGTTTGTCTAAGTTGACAAAGAGATGTATTGACATTTATTGACATTTTTGTTATACAAGAGTAGAATCCATTATAACCACATAAAACAACCTTTGGTCATATTTCAGGTGAAAGGCCATTCAGGTGCAGTCAGTGCAACATGAGCTTCATCCAGAAGTACCTTCTCCAACGGCACGAAAAGATACACAGTGGTGAGTGTTGCATAACAACCATTCATTAATAGGCTGGACATGACATGGTCTGTGAAATACCGATGCATTCAGTGAACCCGTTAACTCTCAGGATTTTACAGTGTATATAATATAGTTGCTGTCTGTCAGAAACCTTGTATCTACCGTTTTCTTTTCCCCCATAAATTAATGTCCTACTTCTTCATACAAGAGTGTTGCACAATTATTATTATTTTTAAATGAAAATAAAATACTAGATCTAGTATACTACTAGAAGGAACGTTTTGGACATGCAAGGTTTCCACCTGACAGCAACGATGATATAACCTGGACATGTGCTGTTTTTGGCTGTCAGGAGAGAAGCCCTTCAGCTGTGATGAGTGTAACATGCGCTTCATTCAGAAGTACCACATGGAGCGGCACAAGAGGACGCACAGTGGAGAAAAGCCATACAGATGTGAGACCTGCCAACAGGTTAGTCAGCCTTCAGAGGTGTTCAGAAAGTCACTTGTTGAGTGTTCATCCGGATGAACCATTAACTGAACTAGATCATTAAAGTATTTGTGTTATTTGTGTTCCTAGACACATTTTGCTGTTCATTATTACTTGATTCAAACCATACATTGTGATTTTCTTTTCCTGTCTTGCAGTATTTTTCAAGGACAGACCGATTGCTTAAGCACAAGCGAACCTGTGGAGAAGCCATAAAGAAGGGCCTTGAGCCGGGTATGCTGGACCTGGGATGTGCAGACATGGGCCACGGCAGCTATGGAATCACTCAGGGAAATGCCGGTAACACCGGCAGAAAGAGGGGACGGTCCAAAAACCCCGGAGAGGCAGGGGAGCGCAAGAGGAAGAAGGGCGCTGGAGGAGGAGGCGGAGCAGAATCAGCTGCAGTGGGGGGGTTGGGGGCCTCTCACATTCATGGTGCGGTATCGGGAGGATACAGCGTCCATGACTACTCTATGGAGAATCAAACAGTGTCCTCCTCTACTGAACCAGGACCCAGCATGCACCAGGGCCGAGCTCCAAAGATGGCATTCAAGAAGGCCAATCGTAAGGGCCTGGACAAGGTGGGACTGGGCCAGGCCAGGCCGGACTCCATGGAGCAGAGCGGTGGGATGGACAGCCACGGCCTCATGCAGCCCAACATCGCCAAAGCGGGCCCCACCAGCAGCAATTACGATGATGCCATGCAGTTCCTCAAGAAGAGACGCTACCTTCATGCAGCAAACAACGCAACCACACCAGGCGTAGGGGTGGTGTCCGCTGGGGCCGGCAGTGACTATGATGTCAACCACCTGGCAAGCCAGCAGTCAGTCATCCAGGGTGTGATTTCTGGTGTGATGGACAGCGATGCACCCCTGAGCCTGCTGGACTCCTCCCCCATGGGGGTGGACAAGCACGACAAGTCGGGCATCCCCGATGAGGTGCTGCAGAGCCTGTTGGACCACTACACTCAGAAACCCGACGGCTCACACCACGACGTCCACTTCGACATCAGCGACCAGCACGTGGAGCTTCATCCGCATACGGACGATGGACGGGACATGGGCCACGACACCCCCAGCCCGTCCGGAGACAAGACCGTCATCATGCACGAGTACTCTCGCTTCCTGCTGCAGGCCTTGGAGCGCACCAGCCACAGTGCCAGCTTCCCCCTGGGCCCTGCGCCTCCCACCTCCGGCCCTTTCACCAGCTCCCACCCGGGCAACCCCCTTTACTCCGACAAGAATATCTACACTACTTCCCCTCTGGAGTGTGGCTACGGCCAATCAGTGGCCTCCCCCTCCTTACCCTCCTCCGTGCCAAAGTCTCACTTTGCAATGCTGTCGAGCTCCTCGCCGCAGCACAACTTCCACCTGAGCAGCCTGGAGCCTTCCACACACCAGCAGCTCACCCCCTCTCAGGAGCTCACCGACCAGATCGAGAAGCAGCACTCCTCCTCCTCCCCTCCTTCCTCCTATCAGATCAGTCCGTCTGACCTGAGCAGCCACAAGGACCAGCAGCCGATCAAGAACGGCACCACTACGGTTTTCACTCTGGCCTCGTCGCAGGACCTGGCCTCTCTGGACAACTCCTCAAAGCCTTCCTACCAGATAGAGAACTTTGCCCAGGCCTTCGGGTCCCAGTTCAAGTCGGATGGGCGTGGCTTGTCTTACGGCACTGACTCGGGTGGGGAGGTGGACCACAGGATACGGACGCCTGTGTCTGAATTCTCAGGGTATAGCAGTTTGTTAGCTGACGTCAACGAGCCAGTAAGTACAGGTTCCAAAACCCCAACAAGCCAAAGCTACAGATGAGGGGCGCTGTGGGAGGGAGAGTGTTCTGTTGTTGAAAGTTCATGTTTTTGTTTTTAAAAAGAAAATGTTTTGTAGTGCTCCTATTTTATTATTATTGTTATTATTATTTTTTTAAGTGATGTTTTATTTTAATTATTATACTGCCGCTATGTTTATATGCCCCACTCCTCTTCCCAGGATGAGCCTGCTTGGCCTCCTAAAAATGCAATTTGTTTTCAGAATCCTTTTCTTTTTTTTAAAGCTAACTACAGTATGTAACGAGTCTGTTTTTATTCATTTCATATTAGTGTCAGTAGGTCTGCTTGTTAATCGTTAGATTAAAAAGTACTTTTTAAGCGAGCATAGAGTAGCAATGGACTTGTTTCGCTTCCCATGAGCTGACATGTGTTTTAGCAATCAACGTTACAATTGTAAAATAATAATGACATGGAAAATAACGATGGCAGGGAATAGCCCAGAACTGAAATAGCAAAAAAAAAAAAAAGTTATTGTCTGTTACAAGGTTAAAAGTATTACTCAGGAAAAAAGTGTAAATGGAGAAGCCTATGAGGTGCATTGTGCGCTCATTTCAATGGTGTAAGTTTGCAACTTCAAAGAGGATTTTTTTTTCTTTCTGTTATGTTTTATTCCTTGGTGAGTGAGTGTGACAATAACGGACTGCCGCCAGCTCACTTACACTGAGAACACTTTCCACTTGGCTATATAGAGATTATGGTACTTTCTTGTCAATGTGAAACTCACGTTTTCTTCAATAAGGGCCATATATATATTTATAAGAATATATATATTATGTAAAATAACAGATTTAATCATTCTGGGGAACTGCCAGGTGAAGTAGAGGAAGAAAGGGGGGTCGTTCAGGGAGTAAATGTTGTCCTTGTTATTTTTCTGGAGAACAAAAGTGATGCTAGGGCTTTTCTTTGGCCAATAGAGGTTGCTGTTGGACAGCGGTAGAATGGCCTTCCCCTCCTCACCCCCTCTTCTTCCAACAGTCTCTTTCTTTCTTTAAAAGAATCCAATTAGCACTTTGAGCCGTTTATTACATCAAGTAAAATCACCCTGTTGAATCGAGAAAGCTCAAGCGGATCAGAAAACGGAATGGCTTTCGAAAAATGATGTCTGTTGGGTTTGGGTGGATACAGATAGGGGTTTCTGGGCTTGATCATGTCCTGGTCTGTGATTGCAATGCCCTTTGTTTGGATGGCATGCTTTGTATGGTATGGTTGGGTGGGTTGGGCGGGGTTTATATGGAGCAGTGGGAGGGTGTGGTCATGGTGGGATTTCTTTTTTAATTAACATTGTCTTTTTATCCTCATATTTAGGGAAGGGTTAGATGGCGGGAGGTGGGTGGGGGGTCTTTTTGAGGAAAATTATTAACATTTAAACGGGATAATGTAAATGTAATTCAATGCCCCTAGTTATAGTTTTAATTGTTACCCAGTTTAGCGGCTTTTTCTTTATTATCGAATTTGATGACAAATATGTTAGTGAATGAGTATTTCTTCTGCTGTTGCTGAAGCAGCCAAATATGAGGAAAGGGTGACTAAATTGAACTCATTTGTAACGAGCTGAACTCCGATGTGTTGGCATTACCATGTGTATTCCTCCTCAGATATTGGTTGCCTAACCCTGGGTGATGGAGTCAGCAAACGTTATCGAAAGTGTTCTTGCTGTCCAGTGTCCACACAATGATTTAAAAAAAATATGAACTCTGTGCATTTCTTTTTAGTAAATCCAACAATAATTGCACTGTCTTCCATAATTAAAACTAGCCTTCAGTGCTGGATATGAAATCACTCTTGCTGATTCAGTTTCCCAACGCTGTTGATCCCCCAATGCCCTCTTGTGTTAAGCAATCATGAAACATGGCTGAATGACTGCAACATTGTAATATCATAGGGAACAGTGACTGACCACTAGTTATGTGCTATGTTGAATGGGTGCGGGGTGAACAATTATACGAATTTGCCTATCATATACCTCATATCGCTGCAAACCAGGGACAAATGGAGTGAAGATTTGATGTATGTAGCAGAAATGCTGTTTTTAAAAAGTCATTTTCTTCTGTGTTACTATTTTTAAACAGTTGTGTAATTGACTTTTACTTGACCTCTGTTAAGAGCTGTTCTTGCGGTAAATGTCTAATGCCTACCAGTGTTCAGTCTACAATTGGAACTCCTTTGTCACCACCATAAAACTATTTAATTTTGCCATATTGTTGCAATGTGTATGCTTTTTGTTTACAAAGAAATGTACAAACACTACATCTTAATTTTAACCCCCTTATCATTCGCATGATTTTTATTTTCTATCGTCTTTCTCCCTTTTCTTATCACCACCAAATTTGTAGCTGATATCCATTTTTATTTTCTCTCAGTTTCTTGTGAACATGGTTCACAAGGCTGTACTTGTCCAATTAATTGATTAGGGAAAAAAATAATAAAAAATGCTGTTATCAAGGACCTTCACTTTCATTCCTTATTTGGTGTGAAATGTTTTGTTTTGACAGTAAAGGAAATGTTTACCATTACCTACTATCAAGGGTTTGTATATCGCTCATGATTGTATGTAATTTGAATTCAAGCTGTCTATCTTCTGAACAGTGATGCTTCTCAGTATTGCATATCATTTATATACCCTTTATTTCATGTAGGCCTGTGAACCTTACTGAAGCCTTACATATAGTTTTTGCAGGCTTGAATCAAATATTTATAGATTGAAAGTCTTAGTCCTTTTTATGAGTTTATTTAACATCAATTGATATTTTAAAAGTTGACTAGTAATTGCCTAGTGTTTGACATTCACAGCTGTTCGGTTTTAAATTCTAAATGACTGATGGTGTTTAATTGTTTATTTGGAACGGATCCCCAATAGCTTCCGTAACAATGGCACAACAATATGCATTAACAATTATGTGTTTATGTTACAGGCCAATTCATGCTAGCAATGTTGTCACAAGCCCTTCACCATTGAAGGCTGTGCTTCCATTATGACAATTCGACAACTCAACATTGAGGTTTTCCAAAAATAGCTTGAGGGTGGAGGGTTGGGTTACTTGACGTTGCAATGCACTTCCCACAAATTAATTTAAACCTCACATGTGTATATTTGTATAGCAGCAGTGATGAATTAATGACTTGTCAAACATTATCTCGCTATGGCTACTGCATGGTGCACTGCTATGACGTAACTTACTATCGCACCCTTTTGCCTATTTACATTGGTCTTATTTCTTTCACAGCATCAAATTATTTTTTACGTGGTTCTCCATATAAAATGCTTGTACTCATTTGAATTAGAGAAACCATGCTAATTGACTCATGACTATATTGCGTTCTTATACAGTCATGTAATCTACATTATACAGTATGTGATGATGCCAATACTGTATGTATACCCATGACTTGTCTTCCATACTGTAATCACTCCCCAAACCAACATGATTCATAGCTGATAGGCTTTTCCTATGTAAATACTACACTTTATTCTTTATTTACCTATGGTGTAATGATGCAGTTATTCATTGATTTTTGTTTCCTTGCTACCTTCCCTGTGTCGCGATTACTTGGTATTGGGTAACTAGGTATTGGGTGTGAGATTGACCGGTCAGATGGGGACAAACGAATCAACTGTGCCGCAACACAATGACAAAAAGAACAAATGTGTGATGTCTGCTAATGTCGTGAAAGCACAGATGAGCATCAAAGACGTACAAGTCGAGGCTTCAGTTTTCTCTAATAGTCAGGGAATATTATCAGAATAATGTCAAATTTTGGAATAAATTCCTTACCAAGAAATTTCTTCACCAATGTGATTGTAAAGGTGTCTAGTAACACATCTCATAAAGACTGAAATGCAGTTTCCTTAGGGGAATTTTTGACAGCTGCTGAAAGTTGGGGTACCCACCATAACCTTATGTGGGGGAAAAAATCTACATTTTCTGTTTTAAGTAGCATGTGAGGGGTCAGACTAGGGTGTTTTTATGATTCTGATCCATTGCAAGCATTTTTTTTGCATCAAAACCACTCCTTGGGCTAGAAACGCCCCAATCTCAATGGGCTTTTTACACAAAAAATTACCTGGAAAAGGTTGGCTATGGCCGTTTTTAGCCCAAGGAGTGGTTTTGGTGCAAAACAAATGCTTGCAATGGATTCAGAATCATAAAAACACCCTAGTTTGACCCCTCACATGCTACTTAAAACAATTAAATTTAGATTTTTTTTCCCCCCGCATAAAGTTATGGTGGGACCCCAACTTTCAGCAGCTGTCAAAAATTCCCCTAGGGAAACTGCTTTTCAATCTTTATGAGATGTGTTACTAGACACCTTTACAATCACATTGGTGAAGAAATTTCTTGGTAAGGAATTTATTCCAAGATATTTTTAATATCCCCTGACTATAAGTGGAATGTGAAAGAGGTGCTTCTGGCTTGCCAAGCGCTGGCCTAAAGTATCATTTTCTATACCGTGGGGAACCTACCAAACATGGTTACTGAGAATTTATTTTTGTTCTTTGGTGAGCATCTCTTTGTGGCCTCTTCTCTTATTGGCCACTCATTGCTCTCTGTATGGACAGGAGTGACGTGTGTAGTAGTTGTTATCGCCACAGCTTGGAGAAAGCCTACATAATGTGCTGTGTACACAGGGAGATAAGTGGTGAAACCATTCCATTGAAGGCGAGAACAAGTGTCGGTGACGTACTGAAGCTTGTTCCCTAAAACTGTCAGAGCTAAGCCCAGTTCATTTATGAAACCATTCATGGCAAGCTGACTTGTTTGTTTGTGACTTTTGATTGATTGAATATTTTATTAGACAGAAATGTAAAAACAGCATGAGTACAGTCAAACACTTTGTCTAAAAGGATAACACCAAAAAGGTCCTGACAATGACAATGGTGATATTGTCTGACAATGTCCTGACAATGACAATGGTGATATTGTCTCTATTTCAAAAATATTTGAACAAACAAAATTGGGATTCTCCGTTAGCCTAGTGACAGAAATGTACACAAGAAATGTAGTGTTCATCAGTCCAGCGGTTTGCGGGATTAGCTCCGGACAGACGGACAGACCCTCTTATAAACGGCTTAGCCTCTTTCAGACATGCCTTAAAATTTACGTTTGCCTGGACCCTGTCCTAATTCAATGGTTATGTTTATGGCGTGGCTCTGCAGGAGTCCAGACATCTACTGTGTGTGTGTGTGTGTGTGTGTGTGTGTGTGTGTGTGTGTGTCCAGAGTTAATCTCGCATACCACTGGACCGATCAGTGCCACATTCCTTTAATGTATTCATGAAAATCAACAAGCCTCTGATTGGGCTAAAACCTTTCCCAAATTTGAAGTCATATGTCATAGGTGTGTCATAATTTAAAGTAGACAACTGACATTTGGGGATTCAGGTACTTTAACAAAAGTGTAAGCGTGCACAATAGTGCTATTAGATATTTTCTGGGAGTTCACAAATTACTCCTATAACTGCTGTTAATGGTGACATGGGATGGATACCGTGTGAATTTGCAGTAGGTGGAAGATTAATGTGATAAACCTGTGGAACAGAATGCTTGACCTGCCAGATGACAGAATGGCAAGTAGGATTATTAGAGGTTATTCAATTAGCACGGGAAATGTTTTATCTTCTCCAGGAGCATGGACTTGAGACTTGTTCTTTTCTCTCTGTCTCTCGTGCCTCCACTCTCTAGTTTGAAAATTAGAATACTAAACTGTCCCTGTACTTTTGATCAGAGTCATGTATACAGTATGTGGTATTCATTTATTTGGTTTATTATTTTGGTGTCAGCATGTTGTCACTGGAGATACTGTGTTCTTAATTTGTGTCTGAATAATCCTGGGAGGGATGCACCGTGTTTAGGCAGCCAGACACGAAAATAAAATCATTCATTCATTCATTCAACATTATAAATGACTGATGTCACAGGCTGACCACATGAAGTCTGAGATCCACATCGGAGCCACACTCGAACCATGCAGATCCCAAAATCCACATCGTTTGATTTTTCCCTTTTATGCTATTTCTGTCCAGTGCAGTACTTCAGTGCAGTGCATGTTAACAGCTTGCTAAATGAGCAGTCCACCAAGAACACAAGGTGTAGACATTGTGGGAAGCAACTGATGTTTCCCAAATTCCTTTGTGTAACTACAAGATATACTCTGCAGGATTGCTCCTTGCAGTATACATCTAGTTTCAACCCCAGATAGTTGCCAAGTGGAAAATCTGCATCAGACGGGGACAAATGTCGCAATGATCCATGGTATTTGCATCAGATAAGACTAAGAGGAAGGTCTGCAAGGTGTGTTTATACTTGTAATACTTCTGAATATTTTATACCTTTCTCACAAAGGAGTCATACAATGAAATCCCCATAAAACATTTAAAATATCCTGATGGGAAATGCAATGACAGTGCGCATGTCTGCTTTTTAAGACATTTGATGTGTCATACAGGGAAACGGTATGAAATAAAGACTTACAGTAAGTTAATGTCCCCTCCTTGGTAAAACAATGATAAGGTATAATAATAATTCACCAGCTTCTCAGAAAAAAACTTCCTTCATAATCCATTTACGGTTCCTGGCATTATAGTGGACTATTAATAGCCTAGTTTGCTTTTTATATTACTGGCACATTTATATTAGTGTCAGTGGCACATGCAATTATTTGTGTGACTAGAATGTGTGTTTCTACCACACAAACTTTTGTATCACACATTGGAAATCTGAAAAAAATATATAAAATGTAATAAAACCCCAAATGTTCACTATATTTTAGGTCAGTTTTGTCCCCAATAAATTGGTCATCGAGAGCTCATGAGAACACTTATTTTCCAGTCCAATATTCTATACTGCACTTGTTTTCAAACCTTTTGTGCCCAAGCCACACCAATGTGCAAGTCAAAATCTCAAGCCACACCTGTATTCATAGCAACAAATAGCAGATCTACAAGCTTTTACTGAGCTTGTAGATCAGCTTTTTTTTTCCTTATATGCCATTCATGACAATTTGTGAAAATAAATAATAGATTAAATATCTGCCTATAATCACATGCCTAAAATAGGGATGCCAGGATAAAAGTGGTAAAAAAAATTATAATCCTAAACCTACACCTGGACTTGTCCCGTGACACATCAGTGTGCCTAATCGGCACACCGTTTGAGAACCACTGCTGTACTGTACGTATGCAGACTGTAGATTGATATATATATTTTTTTCTATAATTTTTATCCCACGATTTTGTAACCCATATTTTTCACCCAGTGCCAATTGCCTATGTAATCCTGGGCGCTACTCTCCCTCTGCCAGCCTAGGGAGAGCCCAAGCTGAAGCTCATGCCTCCTTCAATGCATGAGGAGCAAGCAGGCCGCTTCTTATCACCCGACAGGGGGGAGGTTCCCTGGTTAGACGTAGCGCGTGGAAGGAACACGTTATTCCAACCAGTTCCTTTCCCCTCCATCAGGCGCCCTGGCTGACCAGGGGGAGGCAGAATAGAGACCAGGATTACTGCATGTTTTTGTGAGGGTATTAACTACCCTAGGAGACACGGGGAGAACATGCAAACTCCACACAGAAAGGCCCTTTCACCAACCCCACCTAGGGTATGGGCACTGATGACGCGGAGGAGAGAACACGCAGATTGATTGATTGATTGAATATTTTATTAGGCAAAAAATGTAAAACAGCACAGTTACATTTAAAATACTTTGAACAGGTCCGTTCATGAAAGTCCTTGCGGACTTGTTTCCAATGAGGGCCTTGGTGTTCAATTCATAGACATATATAGTGGCACCACAGTTGAAATATAAAAAAACAAGAACAGCGGGGGGGGTCGGCTGTCTAACGGGAAAATGGTACTACCTCCTCTTTTGGCCTCCTGAAAGGTGATTTTTTAAGGCTCTTTTAAATGAGCCCAGCGAACTGCATTTTTTGAGGGATGGGGTTAGACTATTCCAATCCTGGGTGGCAGTGCTGCCCATGTTTGTTTTATGGGTGGGTGGTACCAAATTGTTGTTAACGCTCCCTCTGGTATTGTGACTGTGGGTGTCGCTAACCTTTTGGAGGTATTTACTTATTTAGATGTGTTGCAATCCTTTTAGTCATAGTGGAATTAACATCACCACCTTCATAGTCAACAAGACTTAAGCACCTAGATGAGATATATCAAGAATCAAAAGCCTGGCAATTACACTGTACAAATCCCAGTGTTAATGTAACTCAGAAGAGTGCATACTAAATGGAACCAAATGAGCCTGGTTCCATTTGTACACTCCTCTGAGTTAAATTAATAATAAGGATTTTACTGTGTATCTGTATTTATTGTTAATATTTTTCTGTCCTTGCTTATTTTAGTATACTTTGTTCTACTTAAATATAGCATCTACAATTACAGAGTAAAGGCATTTAGGTTATTATAGGAAATACACTAACATATATATAGTTGAAGATTAATAGTATGAAATAAACAAATTTACAAATAAACGTTCAGTAATGATATCACAAATAAGGGTGAAACTAACAAAAACATGTCAAGAATAACAAAAATATACATAATGAAGATAAAACACTATAGCAGCAGTTCCCGAAAATGAACAAATTGGGAATGTAGCATAGTATCCTGGTGGTTATAGATAAGTGCGAGTAGGAATGGACAGTATGTTAAATATTATAAAGTGGCGGTGTGCTGATGAACATGGACATTAACTTTAGGTAATGTAATGTTAACTGAATGTAGATAGGTGATCAGAGCATTTGTTGAAATGTTCATGTTTAGGGTGGTTTCCACTTTGCCTGCAGATATTTGGTCTCCCACACAGGAGTCCCGGGTTCAAATCCAGGTGGTTACATTGGCTTAGTGAAGAAATAAAGGCCTGGCACGGAATGTTTGTTTACCTCTTCCTTCCACCATGGCTGGCTGTAACCATTGGTAACCACTTTCAAAAGAAAATGCCCAATTACTGTGCAGTGGTAGTGTAGAAGGCATGTTATCTACTGTGACTTGTTTCACCAAATTATTATGTTTTTGTGTGTTTTTGTTTATATACTGCTCAAAAAAATAAAGGGAACACTTCCCTTAATTCTTTTGAGTTTTTTCGTTAGCAGTATGTACACAGTTCATGAAAAAACTCAAAATAATTAAGGGATCAAAGTGTTCCCTTAATTATTTTGAGCAGTGTATATTTGTCTTATATGAACACAGCAATGCTATGTTGCAGGCAGCCATGTTGGAAGACACAAACATTCCAGTTAAACAGAGTCATCTCTACTCGATACAGAATTGATTTAGACATACAGTATTTTAATTTAGTGGTACTAGGCTACCTTACAATATGACTAAAGTAATATGACTGATCCATCCACCATTCATTGGTGGATGGATCAGGAGTTCCATTGGTCTGTTGTGTGCACTGTGGTCAACCAACTATGGAACACTGGATGTGCCATGGTCATACACCAGGAGTCCAAATTAAAACTGAACTAAAAAGACAAAGAATACTTGACTCCAGACAAAAAAAAGCTGAAGCCATGGCACTTATTGAAATGCTTTTTGCTATATTTTGTGTATGTAATTGCCTATTACCATGGCATGTAAATGCCAATTTATTGTAAACCCTGAATAATTTAAAATAAAGTATATTTAAAAAGTGAAGAGACAGGTGAACTAAATAATAGGCCTACATCATTGGCAAATAGGGGGACCCCAGCTAAATTAGTTAATATAGCGTGAGCGTCACACTCAGAATCATTTGAACCACTTTTACCATATATGTTTTACTTTGGCTATTCAAAAATAGCAGATGTACAAGCTCATATGCCGTGCTATTGTAGATTGCTATTTTTTGAAAAATCCCCAAAATATTTTTGAGATGGGGGTTGCGCAGCCAAATACATATATCATTTTGGGTGGTCCTTGACATGAAAAAGTTTGGGAACCACCGGCCTACGTATCAAGCTGGAGGCGGAGGGCTTTACAATGAGGAAGAGGATAATGAGGAAGAATCACGGACGGTGATCGCTAGTCACCCAGCCCATGAGAGGAGGGAGGGGGCGGGGCTTGAGCATGTAATGCTCTGAGAGCCTCTAAGCGCTCAGACCAGAGGCTCAGACTGACCTACTGCAGCTACCTGTGGCTGAGACACGCACCGCGCGGCCAAGTGCGTCTCTCTCTCTCTCTGCTTAGACCGTTACAACGGCAGTAAAGCGGACACCGTCACTTCTTCCCAGCATTCGCACAAAAGCCGTAAAGAAAGATGTTACTGGCTCGTGTGGTTCTTGGCGTTCTCTTGTGTACGCTTGCTAGAGGTGAGTCATGTTTAAAAACTTTTCGAATGTCTATTCTTAATGTGCAAGTAAAAAAAAAAAGAGAGGATATTTTTGTCCAACGCTTGAAATCAACTTTGATTGTATGTAGGTTTTTAGGCTAGTCGTTGTCTGTGTTTTGTTGACCAATGGTTCTCAAACTTTTACATTGCAAGGTCCCCCTTAACTCTTGACAGTTTACAAATGGAACCAAATGGACCCGTTAGGGTCCATTTGGTTCCATTTGTAGACTGTCAGAGTTACATACTTGAAAGGGTCAATTTAGAACCACCTAAAGGAACCCAGAGAGTCCCTGGAATCCACTTTGAGAACCACTGTTGTAGACAGTTGAGAAGTGCATCTATTGAGTGTTTTAAAGATTCTGACAGCCTTACAGTAACTGTCACTGTAATGTGTCATTTTCAATATGTTACTGAGTAACATATTAAAAAGCCTATCAAAGGATGGGTTACTATTCGATTTCTGCATAGTTTCAAGAAAACAAAAATCCCCTCATTGTTATCACATTTCTTAAAAAAAAGAAAAAAGAAAGCGTAGCAGACTTACTGTAAGACTTTTAAGACTGACTCACTGCTCCTCCACTGTGACTCAGTGCTATGGGGGTGGACAGCTGTCATGGACAGGACACCAGGCAAACAGCACCGGGCCTCCTTGACCACTATAACCCTACTGTAGCTTCCCGATAAACATTTAAACAACTCCCGCAGACAGCAATGTGATGACAATTCAGTGTATAGGGATTAAGTGGTTTTAAGTGCAACATAGCCTACTCCGGCAAAGTTTATTCTAGCATCATGGAGCCTTCAACAGCGTGGTGAACTTTCCTGATGGATTTTGATGAGCCCGCTGAATAGACACTGTGATGTCTATTGTAAATCTATTGGTCAGTCATCATAGTCTCTTATTTAAATCTGCTTTGAAACCCCCATCTTTCTGTTTTAAAGCCCACGGATGTGGAAAGGGCGGGGAGTCAAAGGTTACTGGTGTTAACGGGACACAGTCATGTGCCAGGGTGGGTCTTTCTGGTTGCTGTCAGTGTTGCCCACGGCTCATTTTTATGGGTCCCTCCTGTCATGTGTTTTAAGGGCTCTTGAGATGGAGAGAGTCTGCGAGAGAAAGAGAGAGCTAAAGAGGGGCTGAAGGAGGCTCTAGCATGGGGCATGACTGAGTGTGTCCATAGGCAGCAGTAAAGAGGTGCAGATGAAAGGATCTCCTGGGGCTTGCGATCGTACACTCCTGTGTCTGGCGCCACACATGCATTTGCATGTGGCCCCTATAAGAGGGGAGTCAGAGGGGAAGAGAGCGTGCCAATGTTTCTGTTTCCTGTCTTCATATGTCCTCCCTATGTCATATTTTGGGAGCTAGTCATCATTAGGTCATGTAATGCTGGTTATGACGCATGCATCCCAGGACTATACAGGGGAGTTGATAGAGAACACAAAAGTCAAGCCGGAGTCAAGCACGCTAACGTACCCAACCACACTGGGCTTTGTAGTGGATGCAGAATTTTCACCTTGTTCTTATTAATATATGTAATAAGCAGAGAGTGGAAACTTCCTGCTGCAAAGCACCTGATAATTAAATTGTTCATCCTTGTCATCACCCAGCTCCCCTTCCACTTGTTTCGTTGTAATATTACAAATTGACCTTCTGTGGAGGTTGTTTTTGGCAAATCTGTAAGCGTCACAATAATTATTGTTTCATTTCACACTCTTACCTCCAGTACTTTCATTTATTTGTTTATTAATTATTTTTACTTAAGCACTTGTTGCTTTTACTGTGTGTTTCTGTGGCTGTATTTTCCCATCGCCCCTGTCCTTTTTTCCTTGTTGTACCCTGTTGGATTAGGCCTACTCCGGGGCAGTAAATCTCACCCTGTAATTGGAATGCATGTGCAGGCGGAGCTTTAATAGGATATGATATGTGGAGAGGCAGTGCGAGCAAGGTCTGCTCCAGGGAACCATCTGTTACCTGAGGGTTATAGCAGCTCTGTTTGCTCTGATAGGGAAACAGAGAAGTGGACTCCTTTACACACACTCTCAATACCAAAAGTGTTAAACTTGAACCTCACAGGTCATTCTTTACACACAGAGTAAATTCTTTGCTGTGCACTGATGTGCATTCAGCTAGTTTTGAGGACTGAAATTGGAGGCTGACGGAGGTCAGATGAGTAAGGAATACGGGAACAGAGATCTTAGATTGGATTATCAGGAATACCTTAGAAGAAAAGAGATTGGGACCTGATATAAGATCAGCTTTTGTGAGGTATGTGGGAGGGGAAGTTTTTTGTGTTCCCATTTGCTATACCCATTGTGATATGGTGGCTGTTGCTCCACTTCTTCCACTCTCAATGCTGGTTGGGTGAGTTTACTGTGTGTGTGTGTGTGTGTGTGTGTGTGTGTGTGTGTGTGTGTGTGTGTGTGTGTGTGTGTGTGTGTGTGTGTGTGTGTGTGTGTGTGTGTGTGTGTGTGTGTGTGTGTGTGTGTGTGTGTGTGTGTGACTGTGTGACTTATGTGTCACACGTGTCTATCTATATGCATGTCAGCTCTTCTTGCAAACAGCAGGAAAGAGCCACATCCCTGGACCAGATGAGCTCTGTGCACAGTAGCTTCTCGCAGATGTGTCTGTCGGCATGGAACAGACTGAGACGCAAATATATTTTAGTATTAAAATGATGCTCTCTGGTCAGTTGTATTTGTTGATGTGCACATTGTTAAATAGAGTATAAATTCAGAGTTGCAATCTTTGTAGACAAGGGAATCTCATTAACCTCCAGC
Organism: Gymnoscopelus braueri; assembly: GCF_963280865.1. Classification (NCBI taxonomy): domain Eukaryota; kingdom Metazoa; phylum Chordata; class Actinopteri; order Myctophiformes; family Myctophidae; genus Gymnoscopelus; species Gymnoscopelus braueri. The sequence continues at coordinate 23,082,001 of NC_137615.1, forward strand.
CCAAAAGAAACTCCCCGTGCACATGCATCCATAAGAACAGTTTGAAGTGACTTTGGTATTCCAGTTTCATATTCCAGCATGCTGACCTTGACATGGCTGCATAATCATGCAATCATCCCCCAGGAATTTTCACTCACCACTAGCATTCAAGCTTATTTATTAAATAACTTGAACAATGGAACTGTAAAACTGCTCCTTGAAATACACAAAATAGAATGTGAAAAAGCACCGTTCTTATAGTCACACTACTTAGGATGTGTTTGTGAAAAAGAGAAAACATTTTTACTAAAAAGAAAAAAGAAGATAATAATCTTATTTACTTTACTTACTTTACCTACATTACCCAACACTTAAGGTCCTTACACACCGGGGCGATTTTTTTCATGCGAATAATACGTTTTTTTTAAAAACCTTATAAAGTCAATGCAAGCTTCCACACCAGTTTCGCGGAGCGAAAAAAGCGTCTTTTAATTATTCGGAACGAGTCCGAATTTTGCGTATATTCGCATATTCGCCGGTGTGTAACCGCCTTTTGGGATGGATAATGTATTATCTAGGACCCCAGGAAGACTAGAGGCTCATTCATATGTCTCTAATGGGGATCCTTTAATAAACATAAACATAATGTTTTATTATTTTTTATTTTTACATTACCTGCCCACCTAGTATACCATTATACATGTTAGATGTAAAAACTCATTCATGACGAATCCGTTTGTCCGCTAAATAGGCTTGTTGACCTGAAACACTGAACAGGGTGATGTTACTATATACAGCAACTCCTCTAGAGGTGGTAAAATGAAAACGTATTTGCTTGTCCTGTTATTTGGCAAGATATTTATTGGGATGTTTTTTATTTATTAGTTATTGACAGTAGTTATGATATCTTTGGGCAAATAATTCTAGATAAAGAGTACCACTGACCAATGGCACAGTAAGGAAAAAAAGGTTCAGAAGCCATAACTTGTGAGCCAAGCTGTTGACGTTCTGCAGAGGCATTAGGAGACATAAAGGCATTCTGTTCAAACATCAGCCATGCCAGGTGTTCATGCATATGATTAACGCTTGGTCTATGAACAGCCAGTTTGTTTTGAGCATTTGGGGCTGATGAAAACAAATTTCACCCACTGTTTTACACCTGTAAACCTGTGATGTGACAATGAGGATGATTTTGATTCTGATGACCATATTAAAGGGCAATATTTTAGGTGAGACAGACCAAAGAATGAACTAGAAAGGGACGCTCCATGGGGTGCAAGAGGGGCAAAAAACCTTCCGGCCTTGAAGATAATAACAGATGTTTTAGAATTATTCAGGGAGGGAGTGATGAAAGTAGAACACTTCATAGTCTGTATGACAATATTGTTTATTAGAAAAGTAGAACACTTCTTAGTCTTTATGATAATATTGTTTATTAGAAAAGTAGAACACTTCATAGTCTTTATGACAATATGACAATATTGTTTATTAGACCAACATGTGAGCTATCAATAGTCACGCCCAGAAGTTTTATTGTGTCTAAGTAAATAAGTAGCCTTGTGGTCCAGGCCCATTATGTCTCCTGTTTCCTTAGTGTGAGGCAGCTTGACGTACAAGTACACCCCCTGGACATGACACTAGTAAGTTGCAGCGACTTAAATAATACAATATGAAATATCCTGCATTTCTGCTCAGTCAGTGTCAGCCCATTTTTCACTGTCAGCCCTCTAGAATAGCATCAATGATTACGTTGTTTCACCTGGATTGACCTTCAAGATAGTGAGATTTAGAGTCTGTAGAGCTGAGAGAGAAAAACCCCAGTAAAGTTAGGGTGAGAGAGAGATTAAGGTTAGTTTTTTTGGTTAGGTGTAGGGGGTTATGGTCAGAGTTATAGGATTAGGGTTAGGCTGTACCAGTAACAATTGTGTTTGACATCCCCACTAGGAAAGTACACATAAACGTGTATGCATGCTTGCTGTGCTTGTTGTGCCTACTCAGGCATGCATACCGCAAGATTGGAACATAGAGATGGCTGCCTGGAAATATCAAGAGGTCATAAAGCAGCATGTGAGAAATGTCCACTCTGATTAGCATGCTTTGGAGCCTGGACCATGTCTATTAATTAGAGCATTCTGTAGTTTAATAATGGTACATGCCACATACAGTACATGATCTCTTTTGATGAGCATGTTTCAGGCTTGACACTGCATCATTTGTGACACGTGAACAGTGGTGGAAAAAGTTCTCAACTTTTTTACTTAAGTAAAAGTATCAATACTGCAATGTAGAAATTAGGGCTGGGACTTTAACTGATTAATTTAGATTAATTAATTACAGAAAAATAACGCGATGAAAAGAATTAATCGCATTTAATCGTGCTTAGTTTTTGCCTCACGGAACCTTTCTCACTGGACGAGTTTCAGGCGTACCGATCATACCGGTGCACCAACCAACAGACAACAAACCCCAGTGCACGCAATGGGAGAAGAAGCCGATCAGACTGTTTTGCTTGGCCCAGTGGATGGGAAATTTTGATTTAAAAAACTCTTTGACGGAAGCGTGGACCTGAATCTCTGAATGTATTCCTAAAATTGCTGCACTTTATAGTAAAACTTGCACTGATCTGTTGGTCTGTTTTGTTTATTTACTTTATTTCGCTTCCCACTGAAAACAAACCGAAACTCATTTAACAATAGCGTCCTCGAAGCCGACAAAACCACGGAAAGATATTCACATTTTAACTTGTTCTTTCATCATAGAAACAAGTGGGCTTATAACAAGTAACAAGTTATAACAATTGGGCATAGAAACAAGTGGGCTGAAGGCATGTCCAAACCCCGGTTTCCAGTGAGCATGGGGCCAGTTAATGCCCCCCCCCCCCCCCAGAGTCAAATGCAAAAGTGAAAAGCAGCAGAGGGTGCTGTTTTTCCTTTTTGACGATGGGTTCCCAGATTGGTTTTGTAGTAATAATCAAAATCTACAAAGTAACTAGTAACTAAAGTTTTGAAATAATTGTAGTGGAGTAAAAGTATAATATTTGCCTCTGAGATGTAGTGGGGTAGAAGTAAAAGTACTGACATTTTGAAATACTCCAGTAAAGTCAAAATACCTGAAAACTGTACAGTACTTGAGTAAATGTACTTAGTTACTTTACACCACTGCACATGAATAGCTTTGCGACGCATATAGACACAAACTGCCTGCGGTACAGACATCCATAGGTTAGTGCTCCAGATGACCATATACTATACTAATGAGATCCTGCTCTCTGGCCTGGGGCTCTTCCTGACTCTGTTATTTGTGGCAACCTGTCAGTTGGTCTCGTGCTGTGTGTGCCTTCTTTAATCAGGCCTGTCATTCCCTTCACTGCTGCTAGATGTGATAGTGAACTATTTCTGGAATTCTCTTCCCTAATAATCCCTAACCCCATAAAGTGGAATTGTTTCATGGCAACTCCAAGAAACCACATGTTTATACGTACGTGAACAGTGGTGGACGAAGTACTCGACCCCAGTACTTGAGTAAAAGTACAGATACTCCTGGTCAAGTAGCTCAGTCAAAATGTTACTCAAGTAAGAGTACAAAAGTCATTGCTTTCAAATATACTTAAGTATTCAAAAGTATATACTTAAAGTACAAGTAAAAGTAAGAGTAGAAGTTCATTTCTTAATTTTTATATCAATGAATTGCTGTAATGTTTTCACAATGAATTTATAGGACCGTGTAACTTGTTTCAGAGAAGTAACTCTCTGAAACCACCTGCACTGATGTGCTTGTAGAAACACTATGTTATGCAAAGCCTGCAGAAACACCTATAAAAACATAGAAATTAGCTTTTTGGAGTGCTCTATAGAGGCTCCTCAACCTGTGAACATAAGAAATAGGTCCCAGCCCGCCCACACATCTATGAATCCAATTACAGTCAAACAGTATGGAGTATCAGAACCCTGATTGATGATCAATGTCACTAACGAATTTGGTAAAAAATATCTGATGCAAAGTGTTTGTGAAGGGGTGTAGGGGTGGATCATGTCCTGAAGGTCAGGAGGTTGACCGTTACTGCCTTTTAGGTCGTCACCAGTGTTTTGAACTGGATGAAGCGTCATTGAGCAAGGCACTGAAGCCCTAACTGCTGCAGATAAGCAGGTTTGTTAAGAGAAACCAGGAATATTTCCTTCTAACCTGAACTTCATAGTAAAACCGTACTGAGGAGAAACTTTGTTTTCCTAAGACAACATACATTGCAGAAAATCTCTCTGTGTTGTCTGGGAGATTGTTCCATACGTTTCCATGACTCACTTGTTTTCCAGGATCTAGAGTTACATCCATCGCATATTGCTGGAATATGATATGTATAACTTTATATCAAAAACATGGACACCGGCAAGAGTAGTCACACACGCACGCACGCACGCACGCACGCACGCACGCACGCGCGCAAACACACACACACACACACACACACACACACACACACACACACACACACACACACACACACACACACACACACACACACACACACACACACACACACACACACACCATCATCTAGACCAGTGGTTTTAAAAGTGGGGCAAAGGTCCCAGGTTCGATTCCAGGCCTCAACAATGTGTCAGAGGTCACTACCTACCGTGGAGCTCTGACGGTACATGAAAAATTAAAACGTGTGGGTTTACTGCTGTTGTATTAACTTGCCTTAATGTAAGTTGGGGAAATAACCCAACTAAATGGAGGAGTGACATATCCCGACATTTTCAACTATGTAGTGAATTCTCCAGGATAGTATTAATATACAAATAGTCTTGCAAGATGCTTTTTGGATAATTGTCCAAAATAAATAGCCTATAAAAATGATACATGAGAGACACAAACGTATCTGGGTATTGAAAGCCTCAAGGGATGCGTCCATGACGTATATACCGCATGCGACCACTTAAACTTTAGATTTCAGATGCTAGAACTTTTGACACACTGATGGAGTATATTATAGTATATTGGTGGGTAGTATATCGAGATGACAGATATGGGACATTAAAAAAGATAAATTAAACAAATGGAACAGTTTATTAGAACACAAAGGCTTTGTGAGCCCCCCAGACCGTTTTTTAAGTTGCTTGATTCAGTGTTTAGATATTTGATATTCATTTTATCAGACACGCCCTTCCTATACAAACCCATTATAACTTCAAACTCCATTTTAACATGTTAGATTCATCAAAAACACCCGTCCTTGGTTCTGGTGACTCACCCTGCCCTCCTAATACGCGAGGGGCCCGTGTTTTTTCGATAACTTTTTTCATTTATTTTTAATAATGTAAAGTAATCTACTCAAGTGAAGTACAGATCCTCAGAATCTGTACTTAAGTACAGCACCCGCACGTACATTTACTCCGTTACTGTCCACCACTGTACGTGAATGCATATGTGTAGAAATCCACAATATATTTATAATAATACATTTTTATTTTATTTTTTTATCTTCATAATCCATAATATAATAATCATAATAGTAATACTCATAATAGTCTCTCTCTCTCTCTCTCTCTCTCTCTCTCTCTCTCTCTCTCTCTCTCTCTCTCTCTCTCTCAGTGTTAGCGATTCAAAGGGGGGTCAAATCTCTGACAGCCGGTAGCAGGTGTCTCCCGTGGCAACAGATGCACTCCCACTTTGCACCATTGGGGGGGGTGGGGGGTGGCAGGGGGAATTAAGGCACACGGGTAGAGGTGTACGTGTAGCAGCCTGCGGGACCCCATTGAAATGCACGGAACTTGAAAGTGCACGAAAGAATGCTGGTTAGCGCGCATTATGATCGGAAAAGGAACCAGGACGTGTTTCGGGTGGGGTAAACCGGACATCCTGATCCACACACAAGCCTCTTCAATGTGTGTTTGTTGGTGGCCTGAGACCCACAGGTGACCTCGTCTGACCCAGCCGTCATCCCTTTTGTGTCTGCTGGGGATTATCCGGCTGAGGGGCTAAATCCTCAGAGAGAGCGCCCTGTTAGGCCTGCAACACACTGGGCGTGTGCTTAATTACTACCACGCTCCCAATCTATTCATATATGATCGTCAAGGCTTATTGCTTCGTGTGTGTGTGTGTGTGTGTGTGTGTGTGTGTGGGTGTGTGTGTATGTGTGTGTGTGTGTGTGTGTGTGTGTGTGTGTGTGTGTGTGTGTGTGTGTGTGTGTGTGTGTGTGTGTGTGTGTGTGTGTGTGTGTGTGTGTGTGTGTGTGTGTATACATACAGTACGTACATACATACATAAATACATACATACATACATACATACATACATGCATGCATACATACACACAATGATGGAAAACTTATCTGAAAGTAGTCTGTGCATGAGCGTGCGTGCAGGCGCCTGCGTGTATGTGTGTGCATGTGTGTGTGTGCAGGTGAGTTCATGCACATCATATGTGTGTGCTGACATTATACAGGTTCCCTAAATTCTTTGTGATGTGCGTTGGTTTTTACCCTTTTAGAGGAACACTAGTGATTTTCCCTGGAAGTTCCTCCTTGCATTCAAAAACAGCCATTCTGTAATGTAATATAATATAATATAATACTAGAAAAAGTGCTTCTCGGAGCACAGGTCTCCTCCAGGAGACCTGTGCCAGGAGACCTGTGCGGAGATTGCAGTGAAAAGAAAATCGCGGCAATCACATGCTGCGTTCATGTAAATAAAACCATTGTGTTGGCTGTTGTTGACTCATAAAGGTGGACATAAAACTAGCTATGCTATGAAAATATCTACATTGTAAATTCCTATACTGTAGAAACTGCCACAGATCTGAAGTCTAAGTTCTGTATTCTGAGCTGACCTTTTGATTACAGTTGTATGGAAACTTTGTTTCTGTTTATGGTGGGAAGTAAACATGATTATGAAAATGGCAGCGTACGGAGAACCACTGTGTTATACACGCAGTTGAACACGCACACACGCACGCATGCGCACACGCACACGCACACGCACACGCACACACACACACACACACACACACACACACACACACACACACACACACACACACACACACACAGGTTTAAAATAATGTAGTATAGCCCATTGAATTCAGTGTTCTGTTAAATACCTCACCATCTCTACTTGAACTGTATATTAAATATGTTTTATATAATATACACTTTACATAATTAGCTATATAGCCTTCATGTCATGGATCGCACCTAATGCCATGTTCACCACCATGTACAGAAGATTAACTCTGCAATAGGTATTATATATTATATTATATTATATTATATTATATTATATTATATTATATTATATTATATTATATTATATTATATTATATTGTTTTACATTATAGAATGTCTGTTTTTGAATGCAAGGAAGAACTTTCAGGGAAAATCACCAGTGCTCCTCTAAAAGGAACATCAACTGTTTGTCAAAACCAACATTACGCACATCACAAAGAATTTAGGGAACCTGCAAAATGTCACATGCGCGCACGCACACACGCTCATGCACGCACGCTCATGCACAGACTACTTTCAGATTAGTTTTCCATCATTGTGGTAGTGCTGACAGTTGCGATATATTAAGTTTGTGTACTATAACTCCCCCAACTGATAGGCTCTCCCTTGCCTCCTGTAACCTTTCCAGGCGAGTGGAGAAATTGACTGTTTGTGCAGAGGATTGTAATAGTTCATTTATAGGCCTTTTTTTTTATTAGTTGGTAATATTTTGAATGTATTGCTGCTATCTTTTATGTCAGCATTCCCACGTTGTCTTTTGTGGTGCTGTCTCATAGAGTTATAATATATCGTGTTGTCTATGACTATGTCATCAATCAACATAGTAGTTGAACAACATTTCACATTAGACTACGAATAACAGGAATGACTATTTGTGTAAAGTCTTAGGATTCATTTTACGTCATAGGGTTTTTAACTCATTAAAACCGGTCATTTTAGATTTGAGCTAAATTATTTTATACTTTGGATATTCAAAAATAGCAGATATACAAGTTCATCTACGAGCTTGTAGATCTGCTATCTGTTATTTTTGCAAATCTTTGAATATATATACATAATTTTAAAGCGAACATTTTTAACTCAAATCTTTGCTTCTGGCGGTCCCTGGAACAAAATATTTCGAAATGGGGGGTCGGCGGGCAAATACATATAATTTTGGGGGTCCTTGACATGAAAAGATTTGAGCACCACTGATATAGTAATACACTTTTTTCAGAAAACTGTTTAGAAGACATTTGTAGAATTTGTAGATGGGTTTTAATGCGTGTAGGGCATGCTGCTATCACTGCCTTCTCCCTCGGCATTCAGCTCTGTCCCAGTGTTGACAGTTGACTGGTTTGGCACAGCAGTCTGAGCTTTATTATAGATCCAATTGAACACGCACTGTACAATCTACAATATGGGAACCATGACTGGCTGCCCAGTTTCACTGAAGCAAATGAGTCCTCTCTGTTATTCATTGTCTCCGCCAGGCCGAAAGGCATGGCGAGAGACTATGTTTTGCCCCCTGTCCGTCCGTCCGTGTGTCCGTCCGTCCGTCCGTCCGTCCGTCATTCTGTCTGTGGACAGCTAATCTCCGGCACCGTTGGCTTGCTCGCAGTGAAACTGTGCACACACACTCCCTGGATGCCACAGCAGAACCTCTGCCCCCAAATTTTTCACATGGGCCTTTTTTAGCGCCACCAGGAGGCCGATTTGTGCAAAACATATTTTTTGACAGTACTCCTACAGATTTTGTCCAAAAATCCCGCAAATCGGTACACAGTATCTCTATAGTCATTAAACGAAACGACTCTTTCAGATTTTTCATATTCTATCCTGATTGGCTAAAAATGGCTTCCAAAGTTTGTAGGAGTGCTCCGTTTTGAACAAAATGCCTCAAATCATAAACACAGCATGCAATTTCCTTGACATTTTGCACGCATATTTCCACTATGCTGAGAAAGAAATGCCACTTGAACATTTTCAAATCAGCCTCATGGTGGCGCTATAACAGGCCGATTCGTGTTTTTACCTATAACTGCACCGATCTGTGTAAAACTTTGTAAGCGCACTCCCTAGAGGTCAAGGAAAAACCTTTACCCTGCATTTTTCACATCTGCCTTTTATAGCGCCACCAGGAGGCCGACTTATATAAAACACATTTATTTATATTACTCCTTCCGATTTTATCCAAATTTCACGCAAATCGGTACACATGATCTCTATAGTCATGTGATCAAGACGGATGTGTTTGATTTTTCATATTCCATCCCGATTGACTAAGATTGACATCTAAAGTTTGGAGTAGTGGCTTGTTTTGAACAAAATGCTGCAAATCATGAACGCAGCGTCCGATTGCGGTCAAACTGCACGCACATTCACACTATGTTGAGGAGCAAATGTCACCCTTTTCACATTGCCCTATTATAGCGCCACCAGGAGGCCACAATAACCTAACTGACCTGGCGGAGACCTGTGCTCCGAGGAGCACAGGTCTCCTTTTTCTAGTTACATTTGTTATCAGATTTCCCGGACGGGCATTTTCATAGCTATTACTATCTCAAGGACCAGGATTCTTACCAATGTCCAGTATGTTGCATTTCTTGTACAAGCAGGTTAATTGTGCTTTCAGAATATACTAACAGAATGTACAGTATGTACAGGCCTAGGCCCCCTGCATGATGGAGGGCTGTGACGTTTTTTCTAACATTCAGCCCATTTTGTAAATTGAAAAGTGTGAATGATAGAAATAGAAATCTTCCAAACTGAGTTCACAGTGATTGTATTGTCAGCAGCGAGATCAGCCAGATCTCTGTGTTTTGTTTAGTTTTTGTTTATCTTAGGCGTCTCTATTAATTAACTAATATTGTCTATTATCTATTGCCTTTATATCCATTTTAAAACAAGGCTCTCAACCCTTGATCTCCCACCACTAATAATGGTGAGTTTATACAGTATGATGTGAGCACAACTATTTATTCTAACCAATACACGTATCACCTGGAATCTTTCACCACTTCCTGTTTTGATTGCTTCCCCAACACATGTTGTGTGTGTGTGTGTGTGTGTGTGTGTGTGTGTGTGTGTGTGTGTGTGTGTGTGTGAGTGTGAGTGTGAGTGTGAGTGTGTGTGTGTGTGTGTGTGTGTGTGCGTGCGTGCGTGCGTGCGTGCGTGTGTGTGCGTGTACGTGTGCGCAAGTCCTCAAACAAGAGTGCATGTACACAGCAAAGAGTGTTAATTTAACTCTTGAGAGAGTAAAAGATGGGTTTCAATTTACACTCAGAAGGACAATATCCAATGCCAGGTGTGTTACGCTTGTGGATTTTCATTTGTAAATATGTTTTGGTTGCCAAGCGATATGGCCAATTATTCACAGAAGGCATACACTCTGTCAGGCTGGTTGCCTGGATTTTGCCTGAATATTTTACATAATATGATATTGGTCTTTGTTTTCTCATGACTTCCTTATACTTTTGAGGTAAACATGCAAAGTCATTATCAATGGATTGATAGCATTCTGGGTAAAAGGAAGAATATGTTTGCTTTTGTATTTTGAGTGAACTTCCCCAAGGGTATTGTTTTACATGACTGTGGTAGAAAGTCATTTTATGTACAGTATATGTCTCAAGACATTGATACAATGTAATCTCCTGCCTTAACCACTAGAACCCCAGCATACCTATGCTGGGTGGAACATTTGCCAAAAATAGCCAATCTACAAGCTCACAACACCTCGCAATGTTGTGAGCTTGTAGATCGGCTATTTCTGACGAAGCGCTTTGGTGTAGACGGGAAAAAAGCGGCATGAACAAAGTCATGGAAAGAAGTCAGTCTCCTCAATGATGAACACCTCAATGATAACATGAACACCTCGATGATAACTCAGGGTTTTACTAAGAAGTGAGGGTTTAAGTGGTTAAAGGCCCATCATTTACACTTAATATGAAAAACAAAAACATTTATAGGCCTACATGCATTCAATGTATTATAACCACTGGCAGACACTGCTTGGCGAAAACGGCAATCGCTTTGGTCGCTTTCATATGTATTTCTTTATTTTTGCAGGAATGGCCACAACTGGTATGACACCTACTACCAGTGGACCTGACAGGTCTAGCAGTAGAATGCTTGTGGATAGTATCTCTACTACCAGTGGACCTGACAAGCCTAGCAGTACAATGCCTGTGGATAGTAACTCCGCCACCACTGGACCTGAGAAGTCTACCACCAGCCCATCTAGAAAGAGTAACTCCACCACCAGTGGACATTCTGTAGAGAGTAACTCCACCACCAGTGGACATTCTGTGGAGAGTAACTCCACCACCAGTGGACATTCCGTGGAGAGTAACTCCACCACCAGTGGACATTCCGTGGAGAGTAACTCCACCACCAGTGGACATTCCGTGGAGAGTAACTCCACCACCAGTGGACATTCCGTGGAGAGTAACTCCACCACCAGTGGACATTCCGTAGAGAGTAACTCCACCACCAGTGGACATTCCGTAGAGAGTAACTCCACCACCAGTGGACATTCCGTGGAGAGTAACTCCACCACCAGTGGACATTCCGTGGAGAGTAACTCCACCACCAGTGGACATTCCGTGGAGAGTAACTCCACCACCAGTGGACATTCCGTGGAGAGTAACTCCACCACCAGTGGACATTCCGTGGAGAGTAACTCCACCACCAGTGGACATTCTGTGGAGAGTATCTCCACCACCAGTGGACATTCTGTGGAGAGTAACTCCACCACCAGTGGACATTCTGTAGAGAGTAACTCCACCCCCAGTGGACATTCTGTAGAGAGTAACTCCACCCCCAGTGGACATTCTGTAGAGAGTAACTACACCACCAGTGGACATTCTGTGGAGAGTAACTCCACCACCAGTGGACATTCTGTAGAAAGTAACTCCACCACCAGTGGACATTCTGTGGAGAGTAACTCCACCACCAGTGGACATTCTGTGGAGAGTAACTACACCACCAGTGGACATTCTGTGGAGAGTAACTCCACCACCAGTGGACATTCTGTGGAGAGTAACTCCACCACCAGTGGACATTCTGTGGAGAGTAACTCCACCACCAGTGGACATTCTGTAGAGAGTAACTCCACCACCAGTGGACATTCTGTGGAGAGTAACTCCACCACCAGTGGACATTCTGTGGAGAGTAACTCCACCACCAGTGGACATTCTGTGGAGAGTAACTCCACCACCAGTGGACCTGAAATGTCCACTGTGGAGAGTAACTCCACCACCAGTGGACCTGAAATGTCCACTGTGGAGAGTAACTACACCACCAGTGGACCTGAAATGTCCACTGTGGAAAGTAACTCGACCACCAGTGGACCTGAAATGTCCACTGTGGAAAGTAACTTCACCACCAGTGGACCTGAAATGTCGACCAGTTCTGTGGAGAGTAACCACACCACCACTAAAAACCCAGAGTCAAACTCAACATCCACAACGAGTGAGACCAGCACAGCTAATAATACCACACCCACACACAGTATAGAAACAAACCCAACTAACACAACTAACCCACAGAGAAGCACAATGGAGCCACATACATCGACTCTAAATAATGTTACTTCTGATGCAGCAACCACAAATACAGTGACCCAAGGGAATGCCACACGCACGACCTTTGCGACAGTAATGACAACAATAACCCCAGAACATACCAATGCTACCACTAGCGCCTCCACCACCTCCAACGCTTTTCCCACTGCCTCCGCCACCACAGCTAATAGAACAGAGACGACTGCACCCATAGCCGGATCCACATCCTCTCCACGTACCTCCACCTCCAACTCTGTTTCTACTGACACCTCCTCAGTCATTAGCACCGTAGTTCCCCCTGGAAATACCACCACCCTTAGTCCCTTGCCAACAACCACCAGAGGTAGGCTTCTGAACAAGTTACTGTCACTGACAGAGAGAGGAACACTATTAAACATGGGGGAAATGAGTAGAAGATCTTGTAATATATAGTGCAGTAGCCATACTGGGGGGTATCATTGTTGATTGTGTTTTGTGTTTAATACCTAGACTGATTCTTATCTATTTTCTTTCCTACTATAGTGACTGATCACACTGCTACTACCTCTACCAACATCATTCCAACACATTCAACCCCGACCATTCAGCCGACAGTCTCCACCACAGCACCCCCATCAATCAAAGGTATGCATGGGTCCCACATACTGTAAGAATAACGGGAAAAGGACGACGAAAGATCTGCGTCGAGTGAGCGGATGTATGATGTGTTGTTTTTCTCTCAACAGTGTGTTCCTCCTCCAACTCATGTCCAGCTGAAAGTATCTGTCTTAATAACGCTTGTCAGTGTCTGGCTGGTAGCTACCTGTTAAATGGCCGCTGCACACAAGGTAAGGAGTTTTCCATGTTTAAGCATGTGATGCAAGATGTCATGCGCTATAGTGATGATAATGATCATGTTGATGATCTGAATGATGCAGATGTTATTCCTCTTTTTCTTCTCAGGTCAAGTGTTCCCGGGCCAGCTACATATTGAGATATTGACGTTTAAAGATGAAATGAGAAACAGGTCTTCAGCGATATTTCGGAGCACTGCGGCTCAGATCTCAGAAACGGTACGTCGTACTGTACACTCACAAAACATACCATTTGTACAGTACATAATATACATGTACACTTATAGAGTATAGATACTGTGCACTCACATATATACAATACATACATACATACAGAATATAGTATAGTATAGTACACACACACACTCACTCACTCTCTCTCTCTCTCTCTCTCTCTCTCTCTCTCTCTCTCTCTCTCTCTCTCTCTCTCTCTCTCTCTCTCTCTCTCTCTCTCTCTCTCTCTCTCTCTCTCTCTCTCTCTCTCTCTCTCTCTCTCTCTCTCTCTCTCTCTCTCTCTCTCTCTCTCTCTCTCTCTGTGAGTAAACTTAAAATGTACTTCATTTTATAGCTCAGAGCTGTCTTTCAAAAGCAACCGGGATATGTCAGGACTGACGTTTTACAGCTGCTGTAAGCATCTTCCCTTTCTTCTGCAATTATTATCATTATTATAATTATAATTTCAGTTTTTGACTTTGTGCGGTGGTTCTTTATCTTTCAGACCAGGCAGTGTACTAGCAACAGTGAATAATGTGTTTGAAGAGTCCAGCACCAATGACACATCGGTTGATCAGGCCATTAAAAATGCCATAGGACGCGCAACTGGCGGTTTGTTGACTGATGCAACGTTTGATGGTGCGTATGAATTAAATACTATTGTGCGTGCATGTGCTACCGCAGAGGCCCACTTGTAATATCAGTGGGCTGTGAGATATTAAAAGCTGGCCCCAAAATAATTAGCAAAACAAAAAAACATGTTATGTTTTCTTTAAAAACAAGAACAAAAAAAATCATTGTGATAAATAGGAACTTCAAAGTATAGCTCTAAAAATGCTTGTGGCCCACACATCTGACAATTTAACATGGCAGCCGAATAAGTGGTCAAAAAGAACGTGTACTACCGTGTGGGCCACATGATGCATGCACAACTGACAGTGAACATTTGAATAATGAAACTATTGAAGTGTTAAGGTATGTAGCCGTCTTAAGTTATTTAAGTCCTTGGGTGACAAAATGATGAAGTATTTCAAAAGGCATTGTTATGCACATCCATATAGTTGCTGGTGCAGGACTGTTACAATCCTGTGGTCTATCTAGGGAATAAAGGTTTGTCACATACGGGTTGGAAAGGGGAGTTTTGTTTTTATTGATCGTTCCTTTTTTGTTTTCTTGTTAGTTTTCGATTATTTTACATTCTATGAATTGAATACAGGAATTTTAAGACAGGAATTTGAACTTAACAGACAATAAGCCCCGGCGCAAAGCAATGAACCATCAAACCAAACTGAACCTATTCTAACCTCTATACCTAACCTAACCAACACCAAATGAAAATTACGATAGATCTAATCTGACTACTCTAATCTACATCAAAAGTTGCCGTTACAAGAAGCTGGCACCGGTGGCTCCAAACAAAAACCACAACAGGGTGTGGTGGGTGAGTCAACCTGAGTCAAACCTGCTAGGCAGTAGCCAATCAGTCAACCAAAGGCTGCCCTGAAACTCCTCATTTTTAAATCATTATTAGCAGGTTCAACATTTCACAAAAGGGTGTACAAATCATTTGCGTGTTCTACAATTCAAGAAGGGTGCATTTCAAGAACGGAGTGTAACCAAACTTTTAGCAACCAACGTTCAGACCAAACACCCCCTGAGCACTATCTCCGCGGCTAGTGTCTAACACACCTCCAATGTACATAGCTGCAGACAATTCTTAAATAGGAGGCCTTCTTCTGCGATAGGTCCAGCAGATATGAAGAT
Source organism: Gymnoscopelus braueri (assembly GCF_963280865.1). Classification (NCBI taxonomy): domain Eukaryota; kingdom Metazoa; phylum Chordata; class Actinopteri; order Myctophiformes; family Myctophidae; genus Gymnoscopelus; species Gymnoscopelus braueri. Next base: position 23,097,337 of record NC_137615.1, read on the forward strand.
GCCTAACCAATCAGTCGCAGGCAGGTCCAGCAGGTCTGAATGTGCCTAACCAATCGATGGCAGACAGGTCTCCTCCAAAGTAGGATCTGAACTGGATGAATGCATGTCAGTGCATAGCAAGGCAAAATTGAATAATAAAATAGACCCCTTACATATGAACACAAATATGTAACAAGGACTAAAAATTAACATGTAAGAAAGAAGTCCACACAACAGCTGCTGCTCCGAATAAGTTGAATGTGCATTTTTGCAAACTCACAGCGTTTCCACCAACGTTCATACTGTAGCTAATTGTCCAGGAAGAACACTTGATAGTCGAAACGTTGTGAGTTTGCACTTTAAACTTCGCAGCAGCAGCTGTTGTGCGGACTTCTTTTATTCTTACATGAAAAGATTGTAACACCGTCACGTACAGGATTCTTATTTTTAAAGATATTTAATGATGAACTTAATAAATTTAAATACTTGATTTGAAGCAGTGTATTTCTCTCCATCTCTGTTCCCTATGTTCACTCTCAGGGACTGACTTGTGTAATCAGAATCCAGAACCCTGTGAGCTCAGCACTACAACTTGTTCTGTGAAGGATGGCCTGGTCCACTGTTCCTGTAAACAAGGCTACATCTCAAACGGACTCTACTCAAGCAAGAGCTGCCGAGGTGAGAACTTCAGTGTGATAATAGCTGTAGTGCTCAAACTTTTTTTATTTCAAGGACCCTCACAACTCCGGGTCCATTTGTTTCCATTGCACACTCTCAGAGTTACAGAACTGTAAGGGTCCATTTAAAACACCCCAAAATAATCCGTAGGGTACCTGGACCCCAGTTAGAGAACACACTAGCAAAAGTACAGTATCTCTCAGGGAATATTTTCATTGTCACTGAAACAATGAAATGAAACAACTGAGAGAGAGAAAGAGATAGAGAGAAGCAGAGATACAGAGAGAGAGAGAGAGAGAGAGAGAGCGAGAGGTAGAGAGACTCAGACAAGGTCAAGTGCTCCAGACATTTCTCCAGGCTGACCTTTGACCCTTGGTTCATATATCTCTTTAATGTATTCCTTTGCAAAGGGGTCGTTTCCCTGGAAACAAGTGGAAGAATTGCAGTCCCGATCATTAGTGGGCTGGATTGGCTCTGACCTAGAAGAGCGGTTATAGGGAGATTCTAAAGAAGAAGTCATTTACAGTAGCTGCACACACACACATGCAGGGAATTTTGTTGTTTTTCAAGACAACAGAAAGTATTGCTATGCACAATTTAGTTACAGTCATGGTTACTCTTACATCACACAATAATAAGTTCTCATTATTGTTCTGTTCCTGTTGTGTGTAGCCAGGCATACTTCTCCATCTATTGCCTCTAGCTGTTCCTACAATAGTTGGAATCAACATCCTCAACCCAGTCTATTTGCACAGATTGTTTTGTTTCAGTAAGTCATGAAACTTCCCCATCTGTTTTTGTAGCTTGTCCGAGCGGTCAGCAGGCAGTGGGAGGCACGTGCCAACCGTGAGTACACCACACATTCTGGAGACTTTCCATGTCGAGCTGATTCTTGGGGCACTTAGAAATACACAGCAAAATCCTTGGTGTTAAATGAACTCAATGAGACCCTTATGGGTCCATTTGGTTACATTTGTACACTCAAGAGTTACAATTGGATAAATGAATACTGATGATTTTACTGTGTAAATGTCCCCCCCATGTGTACTGCAGGTTGAACTGCGTTACGCATCACCAGGATCTATTAGATCTATTGATGTACATTTATATTAGGTCCTAAAAAAAAAGAAGAAAAGAAGAAAAAAACATTATATCAGGTCCTAAACATGAATGTCTTTGTGTTCAAAATGTCCTATCTGGGATTGTTGTAAATATATAAATGAGGTTATATTGATGTACATTCTAAAGAGTTTGATTTGTCGATGGAAAATATGGAATTTTTAAAATGTCTTACCTCATCAAAGAACAATACAGCAAATACATACAATTATTATGTACGTGTGGTGTCTAGTGTTCATCCTGAGTCTGGGTCAATGACCTCCATACTAGAGAATAAAAACGTGTCTCCTCTGCTATTGTTGTTTAGTTAGTGGTGGGGTTACCTATTATGTTTAAGTTTATATCAGTGATTGTATCACTTTAACTGCCTTTTCCATGTTTCAGATGCTCATTCGGCTATGCTGGGTTCAACTGCAATGACTGTAAGTTTCTTCACAGGTCCAAACTGTTCAAACTGTTCAGTGGTTTGTTGTCAAGCCTTTAGAGTAGTGGTTCTCAAAGTGGGGTCCAGGGACCCTCAGGGTTCCTTGAGGGGGATCTAAATGGACAATTCAGGTCTGTAAAATGAAACCAAATGGACCCTCACAGGTCCATTCGGTTCCATTTGTACTCTCTGAGTTATGGGGGTTATTGAAATCAAAAGGTTTGAGAACCACTGCTTAAGGGACATTGTAGTAGTTAGTAGTAGTAATACTTTTTTGATCAAAAGACTGATCCTGTGTCTGTATTACTATAGCGGCTCTGCTGGCAGTGGTGGTCATTTCCTGTACCTTGGGTGGAATTATGCTTCTCCTGTTCTTGGCCATGCTCCTGTACTGCTGCATGTAAGAGAAACCACTTCAAAACCCCTTTGTTATCACATTTGTTAAATTACTCTGCTCCTATTGCTGTATAAAACCTTTAACCCGTAAATACTGTTTCATTATTCAAATGTTCACTGTCTGTATTATTTTATAGTGTATAAAAGTGAAGTGAAATAACAAAGTGCCTTTATGAATCGACTCGACTTGAGTGTGAGGTAATATTTCACAACGTCTGCTGTGTGCATTTTAGCCGGAGGTGCACGGATGATGAAAAAACACTTGACAACAGCCCATACTCAGTGGATGAGTTCAATCGCCCCTGGCCGGTCCAAGGTATCACCCCCATCCCACGGGCTACCACCAACCCTAACTGGGACCCCACTGGGTCTCCCTCTATTGAGATGAGGGAAGGAGGTAGCACACATGCCCTGGTGGACAAAAAGAACAATTCCAATGGACTGGTGAGTTACCTTGCATCACTGGTTTTCAACGTGGGGTCCGGGGACTCCCCACGGTCCTTGAGGAGATTCCAGGGGGTTCCCATGAAACAAATGGACCCTTATGGGTCTAAACCTCTGACAGTGTACAAATGGAACCGAATGGACCAGTGAGGATGCATTTGGTTTCATTTATACACTCTCTGAGTTAAATAACAGTGAGATTTCGGCCAAAGATGGGAGTCTCAGAGATTTAAAAAAATATTGTTTCAAAAGGGGTTCCGTGGCCTAATAATGCATATCAAACACGGGGTCCTTGAAATTAAAAGGGGGAGAACCAGTGCCATACATGTTTCTCTGTCTTGCTATTGAATACACCACCACAATCTCTGATGGAATCATAGCTTTGTACAGTGTTGTTTATCCAACTAACAACACTGTACAAGGCCTTTAGCCTGTGCATTGTCACCCCCACCCAACTGCACACAGATTGCTTCTGCTTTCTAACCCATAACTGCAATATCATTCTAACTGTTATTCTGTCGGACACAGGCAATAAACGCTTTGATATTAAATCATCACTCACATGCATGCGACTCCAGATTACCCACAGTGTTTGTTGGGTAAAATGTAGCTCACCCCATAATGCTCCCTGCTTTGCCTGACTCCCCATGTGTTGCTTTAGGGGTTTCACGCACCACAAGGATGGAGCAAGGTAAGGCACTGCTTTGCTTTTAGATTCTGATTGCGGCACACTGTTTCCTGTGCTAATAATTCATAGAGGCCATGCTGAGAATAATGGTGGTGTATGTCTATGGGCTAGCGGTAGCCTCTGGGACTTTGTGGATACTGTGATGGGAGTTTCTGATGGGTGTGGAAAGCAGTGTGCTTTCCTCATAATGAAAAATGTAGCAACTCTAGCTGTCGCTAAAGTTGAAGAATAGTTGTACCTTGATCACTGCACATTGGTGACTGATATGTGACTCTTGCATTACTTGTGTGTATGTGTGGCCATGGTTGTGTCTGTGTTGCTTCTGTGAGGGCTTGACTGTTTGTGGGTGTGTGCACGCTTGCGTGTGTGTATTTGTGTGTGTGCGTGTGCGTGTGTGTCAGTGGTGGAAAGTAACTAATTACATTTACTTTAAGTACTGTACTTAAGAGTATTTCCAATTTTCAATACTTTTACTTCTACTCCACTACATCTCACAGAGGCAAATATTGTACTTTTCACTCCACTACAATTATTTGAGAACTTTACTAGTTACTTTGTAGAGTTTGATTATTATCACAAAACCACTTTAGACCTATTATATACTTTTTGGCAATTCGAAAATAGCCGATCTACAAGCTCACAACGAGTTCCAAAGCGACGCGTTGTGAGCTTGTAGATCGGCTATTTTCAAAGGATTTTTATACATTTGAAACAGTGTGTGTGTGTGTGTGTGTGTGTGTGTGTGTGTGTGTGTGTGTGTGTGTGTGTGTGTGTGTGTGTGCGCGTGTGTGTGTCTTTTATTTCTCAAAGAGACTAATATTTTCAATGCCTCCTGTGAAATTTCAGTCAGGGTCTTATGATCTGAATCCAGAGGGAATGAGGACCTTCAAAGGCAAAAATCCCTCTCGTTACTCCTATTTGGTCCAAGGCCATGAGAACCCCTACTTCGTACAAGGAGAAGACAAGAAAAACTGAACATCCAGCGACCTGGAAAGGGGAGGATTGCAGAAAAGCTGAATATGACGGTCACTTGAAACTGTCTTTCCATTGTACTGTAGATCGGGTGCTTTCTAAAGGAGAAATACAAAATCTGATCTCAGTAATGGCAGGGATTTTTATTATAATTTTTGGTTGAGAGCTGAAGCATTCCTAACAGCCACCAAAGAGACTCCTCCACCACTCATGTCAAGAATAAAGAGATTGTTATTTAATTTAATTTTATGGTTTATTTTTTTTATTTTTTTTACTGATATGACCGATCATTACCACTAGATGTCCCTATTGCACAGCATAATTATTCCTAAATGGAAGAGTAGGATTTTATATTATATTATGATGATGAAGGAATCATTCTGTAGAATTTCACAATGGACATAATATGGCTGTGTGATTCAGATTGCTAATTGCACTAAATTGTGTGAAACGTTTACTACATGTTTTGTAATAAAATCAAAGGCAAATTGAGAGGGGGAATATTATGGGCTGTTTTGGGCTATGAGATACTTTGCTTAGGCCTATTGATTATTTTTCTATTTAAATACATTATGAATGGCTAAAGGGGCTGGCTCCCTGGTTAAGGGTATTTTCTTTTTTTTCTAAGGATTTAGTGTCCGTTACAGTTTCTATATGTGCTTAACCTTCCCTGTTGAAGGTGCTACACTTGCAAAATGTGCCTGTTTTGATGGAATAGGGAACATTATGTGAAACTCTTGAAAAAGCCTGTCTCATGGATGTGCCAATAGACAGTGCACTATTTTATAAAATTGTGTAAACTTTTGTAAATAAAAGTATTTCGCCAGAGAATTTGTTTGTGTGCAATACAATGGAAATAAATTTTAATTTAAACACTACAGTTGTGATTGGTTATTGCTAGTTGAATATGAATGCATTAGGTAAATTATGTCATCTCTATCGTCAAGACGTCAAGAGTCTAGACCTGTGGTTTCCAACCTTTTCTGCATGAGCAGGGCCCACTTGAAAATCTTGGCTTGGATCAATGGAAGTATACTTTAAGTTCCTGTTGATCAGTATCACAATGAAAACTATTTTTCATCGAAGTTTTAAAGAAAACAATACCATGACGTTTCTGTTTGATAATGTGTTATATCATTATCTTTAGTGTTTTGCTAATTAGGGGCCACTTGCAATATCCTCACGCCACGGCCCACCAGTGGTCCCCGGCCCACAGGTTGGAAGAACATTTTCTTAGTCGGGCGACTGGTAGCTGGAACAGGCGAACAGCGTATGAATAAACATGTCTTGTATGTATCACTGACCTTGTTAAATAATCGGTTCAGGGAAACAAAAGAGTCAGTCTTCCAAGCAAGACAGCCTGCCAGTCGGAAACATATTCTGTGGCGTGCTATTTGTGCACATCAAAAAACAAGAGATCAGAAAAGATTAATCTGATTGTGTCAAATTGTATGTTCCTGAAAACATTATTTAACAAAGGTTGCAATGATTGAAAACGTTGTTTATTCATAAGCCTGTTTACCGTCTTCAATATAATTCCAGCTCTCGTTTGTAACATCTGGCTCTTCCTTCTTTTACACACCTTGGCTTGGCTGAAAGATACAATCCACGCCCCCTACGCCCAGAACATGACGTGAATTATTATGACCGTTGAATTATTCACAAGTCAATGAATATCATCGCTAGTCTGTCTACCCAGAGCGTTAATGTTTTCGCCACCTGGCACCAGTTAATAATTAGACAAGTCAGCAGCTGAGTGTCGTTCTTCATTCCCGGCTACAACCTACACTGCAGTAACTGCATAGTTTGGAAACCAGTTAAAGCGAGCTCAATGTGGCAGTCAGAAAGGTACAGTTGTGCTGTTTTAAACCAAACCCACGAAAGATTGTACTGGCAGTCTGGCACATCACATGAGAAAGATTAAATTGGTCTTGAATCAAGGCGGGGCTGTGTGTGTTACTGGTATCTGGAATACAAGAAATGTATACTGTAATATCACACCCATTCTTAGATTTTTCAACTGCAAATGTCCTTTGAAAATCAGTTATTTTAGGTGAGCAAGAGAACAAGTATTTATGAAGAATCATAAATGTAGCCATTTACATTATGTCCTGATGTGCAAAATACAGTCAACAGTGGCTCATCAAGCTGCTGTAGCACCAGGTCAGCCTACAGTGTGGCCTCTGCCTCCAGAGATGGCTTTCTTTTGGTGCTTATGTAAAACTTGGCTGGCAGAATAATGCTATGGCATTAAGGCTTAGATCTCTGCTACTGGAAGTCTCTTAAAAGCAGGGATTGGTTTTGTTGGGAGGCTAAAGCTGGCTTTGCCAGGCTCTTAATCTTCGGCACTGGGTCGCTGGCACATACTCTGGCTGGCATGCAGGGTGCTTAAATGTACATATGGTGCCAGTGTCATTTATGTTTGCTTGTATAAATCTGTGTGTGCCTGTATTTACTGTACTCTTTAGATTAATGTCGCCTGTGGCAGGGTTACATTTAAATGCACATCTGTTTGAGAATAAACTCCACATTCAGCAACACTCGTTCAAACACTGAACGGCAACCCACTTTAAAAATTTTCACAAGAGGAATTAATAATGAACAATTTGACTGTTTTGTGACACGCCACAGCCAAGGCTGTGTTACGCCGTATGTGATGGAATGCATTCTATCTTCTATCTATTCCAGCCCTGCCAAGTCCAGCCCCATCTGGTTTCGCCCATCACATCTAGGCTCACAGTGTCAGCTGACTGATCGATAGACCACTTAGCGTCCGTGAGCTACACATCCCGGTTATTTGACCTGCCCGAGCTGTAGGAATGGGTACGCAATCCAATAAGTATTGAGCCGCTGAGCAGCCAAGGCGGGCTCATCGTCTTGAGGAACTTCCTCATCCCTGAATGTTTTTCTCAGGGTCAGAGAGATAAAGGCCGTCTCATTTAGTCATTATGACATTATGGTGAGATAATGGTATGGCTCAGTATCTACCATGCACTGTGAAACAAGTGATAAGGGATAGCTGTTTATATATTGGGTTAAAATTCTGTACACTCACATAGCCTAGTTCTGTGAGAATTCTACCCCTGATGGCTTATTGTCATCAAATGTCTCATTAAAGAAAAAGTACTAAGCTACGGTGGAATTTTGATTAGATTTATTTGATAAATTCATGATACAACCTAACTTGGCACCAACACTGGTCAAGGGTCTGCCATCAGAATAGCCACACCAGGGTGCCACAAGCGCACCGTTGCTCCGATCCGCACCAAACTTACCACAAACACTGTTCAGGGGTCTGCCATCACAATAGTCACACAAGGGGCCACACGTGGCCAACAGGAGCCCTGCCAGTTGGGGACCTCCAGGGGCCACAGGCTCCGATCTGCACCAAGCTTGGCACAAACACTGTTCAGGGGCCTGCCATCAGAATAGTCATACCAGGGGGCAGGGGCCACGTTGGGGGGGGGGGGGGTCACAGGTACCCCATTGCTCCAATCCACACCAAACTGGCCACAAACGCTGTTCAGGGGTCTGCCATGAAAATAGTCACACCCAAACCGTGTGTGGCGACTGAGTTATTCCATATTTGACATGGTGAATTCCTTCTGTAGCTGTGTGTGTGTGTGTGTGTGTGTGTGTGTGTGTGTGTGTGTGTGTGTGTGTGTGTGTGTGTGTGTGTGTGTGTGTGTGTGTGTGTGTGTGTGTGTGTGTGTGTGTGTGTGTGTGTGTGTGTGTGTCAGTGTGTTATGATACTAAAAGTAACTTTGTAACTTCTCATTAAATTGATCTAACTAGTAATAGCCTAGTATATTACAGGCGAACTTTTAGCCATAAAAAAAAGGATAGCGAAAACAAATTATTAGAGGTTTACATATCGTGGAAACGTCTAGGAAACCACAATCGACTAATGTGATACAATGAAAAATAAAAAATAAGCCAAAGTCCAAACTTTACAAAGAAAGCTCAACCTCTGCTATTTGAATCCTCCTCTGTTGTTCTGGTCCTGTAATTCATTCCCCTTTTCCTCTCCCCCTCCCCCTTCCCTCCATGCCTTCTTGCTTCTGTTCCCCGCAATGCTTTCCTCCATCTCTGCTTAGATGCACAGAAGGCTGTAATTCACTTTTGCTAATGTGGCTCTGCAGAATCCATTGAGGCACATAAAATTATGAAATACTTCCCGGGCACTTTGGATCCCCCAGCTCCCATCTGCCCAAAACTCCCATGATCCTCTACAGCCTTTCACCTTCATGATAGAATTAAACCCCTCCATCCTACTGACCAGCTGTTTACCATCCATTGAGCTTATCGCTTATTTTACATACCCTTAAGGTCCCTAGCTATAGTAGCTGTTGCCATTTATGTATGTTATGCCAGTGGTTCTCAAACATTTTCATGTCAAGGACGGACCCCCAAAGACCTGCAGACCCCCATCTGAAAATATGTTGTGCCAGCGAGTGCGACTCCCATAAAATAAGATTTGTGTTTTTTCAAAATGTGTCAGAAAGCAGATCTGCAAGCTCACAACATGTTGCATGACCAATGGAGACCCCCTGACCCCACTTTGAGAACCACTATATTATATATGCAACAATTTTAATTGCTTTTCAAATTAATTAATATAATAATCCAAGAGAAGTAAATTGTGTGTGAATATGATACTTTTACTTTGAAAAACAGATGGACAAAAAAGGGATCATATGAGTATGTTGTTTTCCTGTCCACAGCCTCTCTGTAAAAGTAAACCATTAATCTGATTGGCTACAGCCTAACCCATTATCCTCCATGTCTCTGTTGTTATCTCCACCGGTGGTGAAGAGGAAGAGGAGGAGGCTGCCTGCCAGGAGATAATGCAGGGTACAGAGGAGACCCAGACAGACAGATCATATTGATGAATCTTTACGGCTGAGAGAACGGTGAGAAAGACCTGGCGCCGAGCTGGCATTATCCTGAAAGGACATTAAGCCTTCCGGTCTTAACAGCAGTCTGAGAAACGGGAGAACAGTAAATATGATTGCAGTTAATATTAGTGGTGAAACTGTTAATCAAACTAATTGATTAATCATAATGTAATCGATTGTTTAAAAAGATAATCTATGTTAATAATATAATTTTGGGGGCACAATATTTTCAAAATGCTTCTGCACAACACCATTGCACGACAAAGTATAAAACAGGGCTTAAGTGGTTAATCAGACTAATCAATTTAGTCAGTTATAATTATATTATAGTATTACATTAAACGGAAAAGTAATGAATATAATAATAGCTAAGAAAATAATCAATAGTTGCAGCCCTTGTTAATATAAAGTGTTTCAACCAATGTCACCAATGCTTGGAGATGATAACATATTGAGTTATCTTCATTCATCCTCTTCAGTGTCAATACCAAATATGGCCACATAGTCCATCCTATGATTTGAGCCACGTCAGGTGACAATGACTGATATTAAGTTAGTAAATGCATGAGTAAGTAAGTGTAATTATAGTATTTTTTGTCTGTATTAGTAAAAAAAAATATATTGCAAAGGACATTATTCCTGGATTCCAGAGGTGAATGGGAGCTTTTGTTCTCTTTCGAGTGTACAGTACAATTAGATCCGTATACCACTGAAACGTAGCTGACCAGTGGCACACTCTGTCTACTGTCTGACTTGCCTGCTCTCATTCATCTATTTAGCGGCTGCTATTTCTTTATTTTTTTCTTTTTCTTTTTTCAATCTGAGCCAGTAATTCATCAAATTTTTGGTGGGAGGGGTAGACAAAAGACTGAGGCATGACCACTTTAGTATCCTTTTTTTAGACTATGATGAGACTACCCAGTTTACTCATTTTGTGGAGTAAAGGGACATTGGCTCCTCTCTGATATACCTGGGACAGCTAACAACAGCTTTTTGGAACATACAGTGTTCGATCATCTTTATTTGATTGTGCCTCACTGCATTTAATTGTTTTTTCGTTTTGTTTTTCACCTTATGCAACAGCAGGGGCTGTTATCGCATAAGGTGGGTGCGAACAAAACAATAAACATTCAATCTCAGTGTATTCACCTGGATTCAAACCCTGGTTTCCTTCAAGGGAAACCAAAAAATCTACCTCATGGCAGAAATCTAACTACCTAGATTTCAACCAGGGTCTCCTGCATGGGAAACCAAACATCTGCCGCTTGTACAAGGGGTTATCCCCCTGGTCAAGGGAGATTTTAGGCTTTGGGCTACAGGCAGGGCTACTCTGTGACACCAGCAGTTAACCTATGCAGAATTTGTAGAAAACTGACATCAAAGTTAATGCTGTCTCTCTGTAACCTCACTCCGTCAAATGGAAGAAGCTTGCGACACACATTTTGTTTCACAGCGTACTTGCATCTGAGACTCCGGGCGCAGAATCGATGACAGACTGAGTGTCATTTTTTCAAGCTACTAGGCAGGTGATTGGATGATCCCGCCCCTAGCAGCCGCTGATTGGTTCGTATGCGCAGCGGTTCGGGCAGCTTTACTCTGTGAGCAATCCCAGACCCTCCTTCCTGAAACCAAATGCAAATGAGATTTCCGGAGGGAGGGGGTGTTTACCAGGCTAGTCTCTCTGAAGCTATCAGAATGTATGCTGATCCATTTTGGTTGTGACCTATTCGTGAGGTCAAAAAACAAAGCCTGGACCCCATGCCCCGCCCCTATCCCAAAATACGTACATCCAGGCCATCCATTTCTCTTCCCCAGAGGAGGCGGTTAGCAGATGCCTCTGAATCAATTAGACCAAAGACCCGTAACGACCTCAGCTATAATTAATGGGAGAGTTTAGTGTGGAGCACAACGCCTCTGCCCAGCTGACCTGACAAAGACCACTGCTGTCACTGCGCCCTTAACACACACTGTGTGTGTGTGTGTGTGTGTGTGTGTGTGTGTGTGTGTGTGTGTGTGTGTGTGTGTGTGTGTGTGTGTGTGTGTGTGTGTGTGTGTGTGTGTGTGTGTGTGTGTGTGTGTGTGTGTGTGTGTGTGTGTGTGTGTGTGTGTGTGTGTGTTCTCCGAACCGTCACTACTTCTGAAGATATTTAAAAGCTTGCTGCCTTGCAATGATCGCTATCTCTCATTCCATAGAAACACAAAACACCAATTGACAGACATATCAGGTCATGCAGTTACTTAACTTCTGTTATAAGAATTACAAACCACTTTCAAATGGAAAAATAACATGGCATTCCTGGAATTTAATAATAACTTTCTTGAACAGGTTGCTGAGGTTGAGGTGAAGATGAAGAGATCTAGCTGAGTCTCTTGAACAGATCCACTAAATACATTTTATTTTCTTAATTATTTTACCTTTCAGACCATTACATTAAAATAATGTTTATTTAATATCAGTGCTAACACCAGGGTGTAAGTCTTTCCCTGCCATATAAATCTGCAACCTTACTCACAGTATCCACAAAATGAGTCAGCCTCATCATCAATCCACCTGTTCCACAAACGAGTGGATTGTTCACACTAATTGAATTGTGTGTGTGTGTGTGTGTGTGTGTGTGTGTGTGTGTGTGTGTGTGCGTGGCGCTCTTTACTCGTTACCCCGAGGACCCAGGGGAAAATCCACACAGACTGGCAACCACCTCAATTACCATGTGAATAAAGGGGGAGCCCTTCATTCAGATGCTGTGTCTTCTGTGTGAGCTACATGCAGGCAGACAAAGAAAGAGCAGCCACTGGCTAAAGGCTACTACATCACTAGCCTTCATGCTACCAGATTCAGGGGAAGGGGGGAGGGGATCTCTCTTTCGCCCTCTCTGAGTCATGTTCTCTCCGTAATATTCTTCTGTTTCCTTGTATTCGTCTTGTACAGTACCAGTCGAAATCAGAGCGTCAGACAGCTGAGTGGGGGGCAAATAGCCAACAGGCCAGGGAGCCAAACCAACACAGGAAGATTAATGGAAAAGAAAAGCTGCTGTTGTGATTTAAAGAGTAATGACTGTATCTACAACAGTATGTGTTCCAAAACAGTGAGAAATACAAGCTCAGTTGCAGTCTCTTCCTCCACTGAGAGAGAGAGAAAAGAGAGAGAGAGTGATGGGGGAGAGAGAGAGAGAGAGAGAGGGATGTTGAGAAGGGTGGGGTGGAGGGTAAGGGGAGGGGCTAAGAGAGGGGAGGAGAGCGACAGAGGCGGATGCTTTCTCGCATCAATGTAGCAGCAGGTCTGTGAGCGTGCAGCAGCCGGAGTAGAGTGAATCGGAGCGAAAGAAACAAGACAGTGGCTGCAGCAGTCAGGAGGGAGACTCACGTACAGTATACCAGCAGAAGGAGAGAGAGGGAGAAAAGAAAAGACAGGGAGAGACGGTAAGCGGGATAACGTTGCTCTGCTATGTTTGTCTGTCTGCCAAATGGCTTTCTATTGCCAGCGTGGTCGCAAAGGCTTCAGCTGGAGGAAGATGCTTGCTTAATTGCTTTGCGGTTTGTTTTTGCCTCTTTCCTGCCAGCTGATGACATGTGTGGCGAGATCGCACAGTGCTGTAGCACTGCAGAGTAATAATGCAGACATGGAGAAAGGAGGGAGGGAGAGAGAGAGAAAGAAAGAACGTGATGCTCTCGACAAGAGAGAGGAAGTAAGAATAGATGCAGGGAGAGCAAGGAACAGAAATAGTCTCTCTATTTCTGTTTCCCTAAGGATAGCTCTGATGTGCCGAGGCAGACCTGTCACTCTTGGTTCAATAAACCCTAAAGTCCAGTTTATAGACGACATACACAGAAATTACCTTTTACATGCGCAAGGCATCTTTATTGACAAACAAGGGAGATTCCCTCTATACTATGTGAATAAAAGAACAGCAAATTAATGATATTAAAACAATACGACCTGATATATCACGAAGGCAATTCGCTCCACATCTAAGTCTGCATGCAAACAAGCGTTCGGTTGAGCGCCTGGAGAATTCTCCAGTTCTTATCTATTACATTCAGTATATCAACGCTGTGGCTATCAAGGCCTGTCTTCTGACTGCACTCTATAAAGTAAAGGTTGACGGCCCAAGGTTCCACAATGGACCATCAAGCCCTCCTTGGGTACGAATTTAGTACCCACAACAACACAAGATTAAAATCTAAACAGTACTTTATAGAAATTCACTTGCATAACATATTTCATGTTTAAAAAATCAGGTCCCATTTTTCTCTTTTTGAGTCATGTGAGCCGAGGAAAACCCTTTTCTTTGAAGGGGAAACTCTGAACTAGGCTGGGGCAGTCCCAAACCTACCATCTGGACATGAGCTCTTATTGGGGACAATTACATCATTTGATTCCATATTGCATTGCTAAACTTAGGGTCCCTCAGTGGGGCATTCCCACTGAGTTTTCCTTTACAAGCAACTATTCTAATATGTGTAATATATATATTTAAAACAAAAAAATTTTTTTTATCATTTATCTTGTTCTCTGTGTGCATTTTTGGTTTCTTCTCCAATTCCTCTGGTTGAGGTGGTCACTTTTCCGAGCCCGGAGGAGGAGGTTCCGACAGAGCCCAAGACTAGCCCCCCCCCCCCCAACCCATCCAGCGCCATTAACAAATGTACTTGGCACTGAATGAGCTAAGAGACGGAGGTCCCACTCCCGAGCCCCCCCGGGTCCGTACCCTCCTGGGGCCTGAGACCGGAGCCCCCCGTATTATACACAGGGGCCCCAACCCCCAAGCGCCAGTCAGATCCGTACCCTCCTTGAGGTCGAAAGTCGGGGCGTAGATATCGTGCAGGGGTGTTCTTCATCAAGTTCAGCATGGGGGCCCAGGTGGCAATATAATGTTTCTGTGGTGTGTATTGGGATCACTCTGTCACTGCTCTCTTACCACTTGCCATTTGCGAAGGGCAAGACAGCCTATTTTAATGTGCCTAAAGCTGCCAGGGAGATCGCTACGATCAGATTATGTCCCCCAACATTACTATCAAAATCAAAATCAAAATTAATATGTAATCTGGGGTCGTTCAGTGGCCTTGGGCAGCATAGATGTACCCCATGAAACAATGGTATGTTCCTGTCTGGCTGAGAGTGATATTGGTACTACTCAAATTAAATGTGTAGTGTCCCTCCTTTATCTAAAAAAAAATATATGGTGGGGGTTTGATGGTGAGTCTTTGCTCTCTGTATGCAATCACTGAAATGTCTCTGTAATGGTCACTCTGCCATAAGTCTAAGCACATTCATTTAACAAAAATGAACGGCAACATTACAACACTTCGACATGTAACTTTAGTCACTTAACATTATACTATGTAACTCAATATCAATATTCTATTATACTATACATATGCTATCATTTATTTCCCTCCTTGACCTGACACCGGTCAGGGCACACAGCATAGGAATGTGCAGAGGCCAGGGTGCCACCCTCCTTTACCTTCACTAAATGTAAAATGGTTCAAAGACTCATCTATAATTATTCAATCAAATTGATATTGGGTTGCACTTAAAGTAACATGTAATTGGAGACACAACAAAACAACTTTCCTGTGCTTTATGCACAGGTCAATTGACATTATTCTCGGGCTGTACAAAATTGTACAATTCTCTTCTGCAACCCATGACCTGTTTCAGAGAACACACTTAACTCAACTGCAACAGAAATCAACTACCTTTCAATTCACGTAACAAAATTTAGATAGGGCCTTTATGATATTTTGGTATCTTGTAAGAGCCTAAATGTCCCCAGTAGGTATGATATCTATTGTTTATGTTATAAACTTATCTTGCTATGGTTCACCCTGTCCACCCTACCACAGTGTGATCAATTTATCGCTCCAACAATCCATACTCTCCTAATGCACACTATTTATGTTTCTCTTCGCTTAAATAATTTTATTACTCTGCCATTCATGTACCATAAAAATAATGAACACTTAACCCTGCCCTATTTTAGCTATAGCCAGACAATAGCCACTAAAATCATCTTAATGTCCTCCCTTAATTTTTCTCTACATGTATTGTCTTTATTCAAAAATTAAAATATGTTCACTGCTAATAACTTAATTAGTCGTTACATGTGCCTTCATAGTTTCAGATTGAGACGTGCATGCCTCTGAAAAGCATGTGGAAATATTTTAAATGACGAACGCTATTCATTAACATATCTCACTTAATTTATTATCAATTAACTTATATTGGAATACTAGCACTCATTAAAAAATGTCTTGATTGGAGAACACAGCATGTTTCCGTTCCGTTAACTAATGTGAGATTAGTCCTGCATAATTTAGTTTAATTTGGAAATATTTTTAGTTTGGTTGTGGCAACCTATTTAACACTAGACATTACACCAGCTTATCACGTCAATTTAGTTTTTGTCCACTATTTTCAATTATGTTAGTCTACGATGGCACTACACATAAGATGTAATATTAATTTACTAGTGGGGCACTATTATTATTTTATCTTTTGAAGCTTCAATCTATGCAGAATCAAGGTTCACTTATAATGTATTAGTGCAACTCTTATGTGTCAAAACGTGTACTGTATGTCTAATAAGTATCATGTTTCACACTTCTCTAGTGTCTGTTTTTTGTAAAAATGTATTGTGTCCTACCTAGAGCGATAGAAAATGTATTTGTTTACACATGTCGAGGCCCCAACAACAACGATTAGCAGTAAGTCAACCTTGCTTCATATATTCCACTCCTTGCTTCGAAAGTGTGTCCTTCCCCATGGCATAGTAGTTCCAGTGTCTGTAACAGATAAAAGTTTGTAAAAAGTCATGCAAGCTTTCCCAAGGCTTGCTCTCTGGTCGCCATAGGTGTCACCGGAAGTGAGTCTCGTGAACACTGCAGTTTGCAATGTTGGTGCCCCTCTGCATCAGCATGTCGATCAAACTGCATTATATCGTGGTCTTTCACATGTCTCTTTCAGTTTTCATTCAATGCACTTCAAGTGCATGTTTCCAGTTCATAGAACGAAAATGACCGTCCACCAAACATTGTTGCAGTCCCCGAATGTGAAACAAACCCACTTCTAAAGTCTGAGATAGTAGTTTTTAAAAAAAAGATATATACAATACATATATGTAATGATAGTGTAAAATAATTGCAGATACAGTGTATGTGAGACCATAAGTTAATTTCTCTTTTGATAACAGTGTAAGTGGCACACTCACTATCGTGCACCACGCCTAATATGTATTTCTCATTCTAAATTATCTCCATTGAAGTGTCCTGGCCTTCCATTGCATGCACTGTCACTTGTTTGGTCTATCACAACTAATGTTTGCACTATCTGGACTCCAGAATGTGTCTCGCCACCAAGAGAGACTACTGGCCCTGGCACGGAAAGAAATGATGAGGTGTTCATTCAATGCCTAAGTAGGGTATCAA
This sequence comes from Gymnoscopelus braueri, assembly GCF_963280865.1. Lineage (NCBI taxonomy): Eukaryota > Metazoa > Chordata > Actinopteri > Myctophiformes > Myctophidae > Gymnoscopelus > Gymnoscopelus braueri. The sequence continues at coordinate 23,114,366 of NC_137615.1, forward strand.
TACTTAGAAGCTTTTGGGCTTTCTGTCATTTGCTTACATTCTTAAAATTATTATTATTATTATTATTATTATTACACTTATTATATATATATGTATTTATTTTAAACTAAAAACTCTACTATCTTATTACTGGTCAAATTGGCGTAGTTTTATATTTAGTCTTGTTTGTCTAGAATCACTTCTGCTGGCTGGTCCTCCTATGAAAGTAAACACTGACTTTTTGTACAGCGAAAATATAATTACACAATATAGTTGCCCCATACCTATAAATACAGATTAATTTGAATATTTCGTATGCAAGCTACTGTTTTCTTTATATTCTGCAGAATTCTCTGATATTTGAACGTAAATTCTCTCACTTCACCTCTGACCTCGCTTCTCTTTTTTTTTTTTTTTTTTTTTTTTCCTCTTATTATTATTATTTATTTATTTTAAATAACTGACTCCATTTTTCTAATTTACAGGTTTAATCACTTAATTTCAGACTGTTCATAACTTTAACAAAAATAACAGATCTACTTGCACAATGAGTCACTATTGAGCTAGCCTAAACAGCCACGGTTTCCAGTAATCATACTGGAGTAAATGTACAATGTCGGCTTCTGAAATGTACACTTAAGTAGAAGTAAAAGTATTGAAAACTGGAACTACTCTAGTGAGATACAAAATGGGACCCTCAAAATGTACTCAAGTAGAACACTTGAGTAAATGTACTTCGTGACCTTGGCTTCCACCACTGAACCCCGTGCAGGCGGTTATCTTCCTTGTTTAAATTCCTAAGCAGGACAAAATCTCTAAACAAAATGCTTACGGAGCAGATTACACTATCCACTGACATGTACTTGGGTCAAAGTACCAAAAACAAAAAATGGTATCGGAGTGGAGTGAGACACCAACGTGAGAAGTGTTTAATAGGCAGCCTGTCCCCATTCACAATTTCTTAGATTTAACATGCACAAGTTTCCTTTTGAAAATAGCAGATCCACAAGCACGAAGTGCTTGAGATGAAATAGCTTGTGAGCTTGTAGATCGGCAATTTCCAAATGGCTGAGCTGTATGCAGGGCTGAAGTGGTTCTGCAGCAATTATCTCACTTAAGTAAACAGTTACCAACGTTCTCAAGGTGTTTTGCAGGGGCAGAAGCACACTGTCTGCCTCTGAGATGTATGCAAAATGTAAAATGTAAAAATACAGATAGCTGTAAGGGCTTTTTAAAGTAACAATACCTCAAGACTGTACTTAAGCACAAACCTGGACCTCAGGAAGAATAGTCTCCACTAAGGTGTAGACTAGTGGATGCTCCTTAAAAAAACAACAACAAACAAACAGACAGGACTTACAGAGGCCTTCATTCATTCGGATGACGTACATATAACATACATATAAAGACACATATGACACACTGTAGTACTAATTAGGGGGCAACCCTAGGCTGCAGAGCCAGCCGTTCACGTCACCTCGCTCGGATGCTGGAGCTAAACATAACGTGCATGTAACCTGTAGTAGTTTTGGGGTCGCCCCTTAGTGGCAGTCTCAGCTTAAACATAATATAACCTGTAGTATTTTCTTAGCCGCAGTCTCAGCTTTCACATAATATAACCTGTAGTATTTTCTTAGCCGCAGTCCCAGCTTTCACATAATATAACCTGTAGTATTTTCTTAGCCGCAGTCCCAGCTTTCACATAATATAACCTGTAGTATTTTCTTAGCCGCAGTCCCAGCTTTCACATAATATAACCTGTAGTATTTTCTTAGCCGCAGTCCCAGCTTTCACATAATATAACCTGTAGTATTTTCTTAGCCGCAGTCCCAGCTTTCACATAATATAACCTGTAGTATTTTCTTAGCCGCAGTCCCAGCTTTCACATAATATAACCTGTAGTATTTTCTTAGCCGCAGTCCCAGCTTTCACATAATATAACCTGTAGTATTTTCTTAGCCGCAGTCCCAGCTTTCACATAATAACACATAACGACACATAACGTACACAACTTAGGCTACACGCTATCTTCTCCCATGTACCCGGCGTGGTTTGCGGTTTAGAGATCCTAGTAAAGGCCACTTATTGTATTGTCTCAGTAAACTGTTGGATCATAGAATACAGAGAGACAGTGTAGTGTCTCAGTAAACCATAGGATCATAAAGTACACTGAGACAGTGTGGTCTATCAGTAACCTATAGGACCACAGAACACAGAGAAACAGTGTAGTGTCTCAGTAAACTATAGGACCACAGAATACAGAGAAACAGTGTAGTGTCTCAGTAAACTATAGGACCATAGAATACAGAGAAACAGTGTAGTGTCTCAGTAAACTATTCGTACATTATGACAATTGTACGGATATATTCATGCAGGCACACAGACAAACCCCCTACATCTAGTGTAAAACTAATATTAGATAAATTCACCCGCACCGAAAACCAAAGCGTGAAAAAGTGGTATTTCGAGGTACAACAAGAATAAATCCATATATTTATATATATAGCCATGTATTGCTCGAACACCCAAGTTGAATCGTGGGTTATTCTGGAGGCCTTGACATGAATATATATATAAATAAAGACAAATAACTGATAGTAACAGCTGATAGTTAAACATCCGTGTAAAAAAACGTCGGGGTGTCTCCGGTGGTCTCATAAACATATACAGAGACAGTTGCTGGGAGGATCAACTCGGTCCACCCAGCCACGCTAACAGGACATCATGGGGTATAGGAAGTACAGAGCCTAAGTATTAAACACAAAGGTCATTCAATCTGCTGTTCAGTGGTGACTTCACATGTATGCAATCATATTTACACATTGTCTTTAATAATTGACCTAAATTTGATATAATACAATTCACATATAGCACCGCGTGTACCCTTCCTGGGGCCCCAAGGAATTGTAGCACATAGTGTATGGGCGAATTGTTATTTGGATCTTATGGATCCAGCGGTCGTCTGGACTGGACAGGGTCACGGTCGGGGTCACCAGCTGATGTGCCGAGGCAGACCTGTCACTCTTGGTTCAATAAACCCTAAAGTCCAGTTTATAGACGACATACACAGAAATTACCTTTTACATGCGCAAGGCATCTTTATTGACAAACAAGGGAGATTCCCTCTATACTATGTGAATAAAAGAACAGCAAATTAATGATATTAAAACAATACGACCTGATATATCACGAAGGCAATTCGCTCCACATCTAAGTCTGCATGCAAACAAGCGTTCGGTTGAGCGCCTGGAGAATTCTCCAGTTCTTATCTATTACATTCAGTATATCAACGCTGTGGCTATCAAGGCCTGTCTTCTGACTGCACTCTATAAAGTAAAGGTTGACGGCCCAAGGTTCCACAATGGACCATCAGCTCCTGGCCTGCACATCAAAATTGGCTGGTGCTTTGGTGTGTGGAGGGGAGGGGAGTGTAGCGGGGCAGGTGTCAACACTGAGTATCATTTATCTCAACACCATGTTTGGAATGATAAATAATGTGTTCATCAGACCACACCCTCAACTTATATGATCCCCCTTTTGAGGTGTGTGTGTGTGTGTGTGTGTGTGTGTGTGTGTGTGTGTGTGTGTGTGTGTGTGTGTGTGTGTGTGTGTGTGTGTGTGTGTGTGTGTGTGTGTGTGTGTGTGTGTGTGTGTGTGTGTGTGTGTGTGTGTGTGTGTGTGTGTGTGTGTGTGTGTGTGTGTGTGTGAGAGAGTGTTAGACATTACAGTCCACTATAACTGACAGGGTATAGATTTTGGTATTTTGCCAGGATGTTGGCTGTCTGGGCTGATGTAAAAGCCATGTAAGTTATAGAGCAAGCGGGAAGGTTTGGATAAACGCATTCATACTTTCACTGTGTGTAGCGTGTGAGAGAGTCATGCTGGATGTTGGCCAAACATGCTTAGAGTTGCTTCCCATTACTGTCAGGCCAGTAAAACATCAGTGGATTAGTATGTGTGCAGTGTTCACACCAATGTTGGATGTCAACATATACTTGACTGCCGGTAAATATAACTGAGACCATCTGCTATGATATATTCATTCCGTGTGTGTCTCTGTGTGTCTAGGCGTATATTTATATTTGCCATGTCTTTATTGCATATTGAAACACACATATACACATACATGCAGGCCTACAACATATTCACTCTGTCTCACACATGCACACAGACACACACAGGCCAGTGTCTTCATTAAACTCTATATCCACACACGTACTAGATATTATAGCCATACTAAATAACTTTCTGCTGTAACATCACGTAGACCATTCTGTTATGTAACATCTTCATACGCAAGTGCAGAGATAATGCATACAATGATGGTGTACTCTGTACTGAATACAATACTGCAGCATGCGGTCTTGTAGAGGCATCGTTTGTAACTAATGGAAGACAGAGGAAGTTTTTATTTATGTTCTTATGAAATGACCTTGGATTCCTCTGTTGTGACTTCAAATGACTGACAACCCATTTTGACTGAGCCACCCCATGTCTGAATGTATAGTAATGTATACTGTATACATGAGTATCTCCGTGTGTATTATATGGGTATTTATATCAGCATGTGTGTGTGTTTGTGCGTATATACAGTGTGTGTGTGCGCGTGCGCGCGCGCGCGCGTGTGTGTGTGTGTGTGTCTGAGGGTCTGTATCAGCATCTGTATCTACTGTCTGTGAATGTGTGTGATGCATTCAAACCTTTGAAGGTCTGAACTACCATGCCCTGTGATGGCACAGATCTGTGCATGAAATCCAAAGTGACAGCAATAACAACAACAACAGAAGAGAGAGGAAGGATCAGTCCAGCTCTAGCACTGTTAAGTGGCAGCTGCTCTGTCTCTGTCTCCGGGGTTCTTCTATGTGGGAACGTATCAAGAACAGAGTCTGGGTGATATTATGAAACTCTTGGCAGTGTACTGATAGACATCAGAGAACCTCCAGGACATAATGGGAGAGAGGAATTGTGTGTGTGTGTGTGTGTGTGTGTGTGTGTGTGTGTGTGTGTGTGTGTGTGTGTGTGTGTGTGTGTGTGTGTGTGTGTGTGTGTGTGTGTGTGTGTGTGTGTGTGTGTGTGTGTGTGTGTGTGTGTGTGTGTGTGTGTGTGTGTGTGTGTGTGGATGGAGAGAAGAAATGGTAGAAATAAAGTGGGATGAAAAGGGAAAGAAAGCATTAGAGTAAAACGAGGAGGAGGTACAGTACGTGTAGTTGAGAGGTGTAGAGCCAGGATGTGTGAGACTGTGTATATATATATATATGTACAATTATGAATGAACTAACTTGAACTTAGACCGACTTCTTTAGAACAAAGGGTCACATAGTAAGGGCCAGAACTAGTGGTGCACTGACAGCGAGCTGTACTTGAATGAATGAATTATGTCTGGATGGAAGCTTTGTTGTGGAGGCTCACTTCCGAGCCTTTTGCGTGACCACAGCTTGACAGCCGAGGCATCGTGTCTGTATGATCTCCAGCTAAGCTCTTTAACTGGATTTAAGGGAAAATTCTCATTACATTGGAATGTGTCATTTCCATTGGAGGAAAATGCTAAATGTATGGGAGAATGTCTTATCTATTCAGTGTTATTAGGCAGTCACATTAGGAACACGCAAAAAAAACGTTGATTCTGATTCAGTGACAGTCGTGTCAGGTGATTGTATCTGTTTATTTGGTGAAGGTGAGACAGCAGGGAATCTGGGTGCAGATTTGCGTTACTCCAGCCCATCAATCTTAATGGTCTGTATTTGTTTTTAAGCATTTTAGGATGTGGGGATCGACCTATAGCTCTCTATAGACATGCACATACACATGTGTACTGTAGGTCAGAGTGCAGAGACATCTAAAGTTTAGTACCCTTGCAGTAAGTTTGTGTTCACCTTGCTCAAAGGTACATCAGAAGTGTTATGCCATCCATGCCATCTTCTCACCAGTCGCTCAGTGCATTAAAAGCTGAAATCCATAAGATTTATGTCCTTCCTGGGATTCAAACGCAGGTCTCCCATGCAGGAGACAATCTTCTACCACCGAGCTAACATGGAATGGCCACATATCCAGTGGGAAAATTGCACTTTGATCTTCAGTCAGTACCACTTCTCAACCAGTGGTGTGTGGAACACAGGGAAGAACAGGGAGACCACCTCCAACCACTTTAGATGTGCTAGTTATATTATATTAACATACTACTATGCCATATAGCACACATGAGCAACATACGGCCCAGGGGCCGTGCCCGGGCCCCACACTCTTTGACCATCTCAATCCGGCCCGCCAAGTCCTCAAAGAAAAAGTTAATGACCCCCCCAAATCTACATTCTAAAAAGCTGCCGTATGTTCATATTTTGAGAAAAGTTTATTTAACTCGAATAATAGTAATTAATATTTACCATTCGAGTACTATACCTGCATTCCTCCATCCGTATGTACCCAAATGTTTTATGTTTTTAATGTAACAGTGAAACAGTCAACCTTGAGTCCATATTTATAACATATAATGCAATGTGTCGGTGACCTACTGTATGGAGTGGTGGATATCAGATAAGATCTGTATACATTTATAGGCTCATTTAAAAGTTGATACGGCATTGACGTGGATTGTTTTATGCAAGTATTCTTTTTATTGTAACGCCAGAGTACACCAGAGTGATACGGTACAGTAGAGCTGTAAAAAAAAAAACTGAACAATTTTCAGTTAGAACATTTTGTAACTGAAAATTCTTGTTGTGAAAATAAGTACCTTATTGTAAAGTGGTCTGGCATGTCTACCAAATTCATGCAGTTTTAACGTAATTCAGCAATGTGTTTCAAGTTTCAATTCAATTGTACAATGTGTGGCCCTTCACTCACTTTATTGAAGTCAGTATGGCCCTCTGGAAATAAATCTTGCCGACCCCTGCCATATAGAGTGGTCAAATTAATTACCGTAAGAGCTACAGTAATATCGGCCTTTGTTATCATATTATAAACATGGCGTAAAATACAGTACTGTGTACCTGTACACTGTGTACTGTGTACATTTTTGGTTAACACCAATGTGATACTTTAACTATACTAACCTGTAAGAACCTAATAAAAAAAACTCCCCTCAAACAATTTGGTTACAAGTGTGTAACCAACACAATGTGAGTAAAATTGTCATTAAGCACCAACACAGTATTCTATCGATTAGACTTTCCCCCAGATTAAAGCACAGGGGTAAGACCATTGTAAAGCGTTATACCCTCAACCACTATTGCCTTATTGCCAGTCCTTCCCTCTCCCCATGTAACCCCCCACGGGAGCTGAGGTGTACACAGAAAGAATGATTGTCTGTCATGTTCTCCCTCCCTCTCTGATGACCTCACCACATGGCTCCGAGAGCAGCCCTATGAATGATGTCATCCTTCCTGAACTTCCTCTCTGTAACAGAGGGGGACATGATAACACAGGTGGAGCACTGCACCTCTTTAAAAGCACATCAGCACATTCTGCGCCGGATTAATTATTCAGCTAAATTAGCTGTGTGCCAGTTTATTTTAAGATAGCACAACTTAATTTTCCTGATAGGCCTAAACCTTGTCCTGTTTTCTAGACTTTTCATTTATTTTCTTCGTTTTTTTAAGGCGTGTGTGTGTGTGTGTGTGTGTGTGTGTGTGTGTGTGTGTGTGTGTGTGTGTGTGTGTGTGTGTGTGTGTGTGTGTGTGTGTGTGTGTGTGTGTGTGTGTGTGTGTGTGTGTGTGTGTGTGTGTGTGTGTGTGTGTGTGTGTGTGTGTGTGTGGTTTTTTCACCTACTGGATGTTTTACTTTTTGAAATTAAATATTTAACTTTCACGCTGAAACCTTTCCCAAATTTGGAGTCATACGTCATAGTTGACTGATGTCACAGGCTGGCCACATTAAGCCTGAAATCCACTTTTATGCCTTTATTTGGATAGTACAGTGGAGAGTGACTGAAACAGGGAGAGAGACGGGGAGTGACACACAGCAAAGGTCGTCAGGCTCAGGAATTAGAGCCCATATTTGGAATGCACCTTAACCACTTGACCATCGGCTCCCCAGGAACCATGCAATTTCATGCGGATCCATGTTGATCCCAAGATCTACATACTTATTTATTTTTCTGTAAATATAACGGAGAAGGCCACATCATTTTGAAATGTTTATTTAAATGTAATTATTATCAAAGTTGAGAGGGGGGAAATGTAGGATGAGACACAAGAGGAGGTCTCTGTAGGCATGAGGGCCACATACAGTCTGGTTCCAGTGCATCCTTAAGACCTAACCACTGACTAAATACACTGACCTACTCATCTCATTTGTTAGCGTCAATGCTAATAAACTGCTAATGACGAAGCAATGAGTTGGTGGTGTCTCACCACTCATCCCAGTGAGACTCCATATATCTGCCTGTATGTGTAAGTATAGCCTACATGCATGCATGCAAGTTCATAGCAGTACACATCAAATATATACACAGACCTTCAAATGTATCCGGTCTATACTGACCATATAATGATCACCTTTTCCTCTGATACTGCATTATCCACCCTATATATTTTGTTGTTGACTATAAAAATAGCTGATCTACAAGCTTGTAGATCTTGTGTGTGTGTGTGTGTGTGTGTGTGTGTGTGTGTGTGTGTGTGTGTGAGAGAGTGAATGTTGTGTGTGCGTGCGGTTCTGTGTGCACATGGATACATGCTTGTGATTGTGTGTATACTGTATGTAGTATATGAGTATGCAAATATATAATTACATGGGTAAGTATGTGAGTATTCTCTCACTTCAGGAATAGGAATAGTGAAAGGGTAGGCAGAATAAGCTTCAGCCTATACCTTTTTTGGTCACAACTATGCCATATTTATTATTGTTGTTGTTTTATGCGAATGGAGCATATTGTTTGCAAAGTGAACTGATGACCAAAATGAAAACTTGCAAAGTGAAAGAATATGTGTTCAAGCTTGGAATATTGTCTGCAGATATACTTCACAGATTAGATTTCTGCAGTGTGTATGCATTGGTGATGACAGTTTTAAGGTAAAGTCTGCACAATGAGCTCCACCATCTCTTCTTGCTGCAGTTCTGCACCCCTGGATGTCATCTTGGTAAAACCCAGCCCTTCACATCATGTCATTAATGTCACTCTGTTCTTTGCACATTATTACAGAGGGAGACATTAAACTTTTATCCATCCACTTATTCTCCAAGTGTGGAGTATATTAAAAATGGAACCCTTTGGGTAATTTGTTACACTCTGGAAGGGACCCTTTAAAAAAAAAAGTAAGTTAACTCTACGTTTTCTACCCATCTACACTTTATTGGATAGATGGCTTGTTATATAATTGCCTTTTCATTATACATTGTAGATAATATGGTCTTTCAGATGAATGCGAGATTGTTGATTCCTCATTTTCAACAATGCATTGTAATAGCGTAATCTTTTTTTTAAGTAATATGTGGATGGCACAAAATCCCTGCCATTGTGCTGATTACCCTTGAGAATAAAGACACTGCCTCCGGTGTTCTGTGCCCTCAACAAACACAAAAGAGATGCTTCTTACCGCCACCCCTCCCTACATATTCCTGTCATTCCTCTCTCCCCCCTCCACCTCCTTTCACTGTCATATTCTCTCTGTTCATTATTCATGAGTCCTGCTGTCTGTGTTCATCCTATTCTAGTTATATACCTCAAAGCATATTGGTAGATATGTTAGAAAATCAGGTTTAGAAAGAGACAAAAACAGCTCTGCCCACCAGACGGGACCGTGTGCAGAAGCAATAATAGCTCTAGTGAAATTGTTTAGCTAGCTAGACTACCCCAACCATCCCATGTGCTAGAGGCCACGTAGCATACATACTCTTGGGTCATAACTGACTGAATAGTGCTACAGTTGGCCTACTTTGGCTCCTAGCGGCATATTCTGACATTTCGTGTTTATGGCCCTACTCTGGCTGAAACGAAAAATGAAATATTTTTGGTTACAGCCAACTGACTTACGTGCTCCCTCCAGCCTTTTGCCTGTTAGCATTACATAATTCCTATTTTACAATTCAAGCAAAGAAAAAAAAAGAGCCTGTGCTGTTAGTTCTGTGTTTAGGGTGTATCAGTGACCTTGTCTTATGAGAGGAGTGCATCAGAACAATGCTAGAAGTTAATTGACTTTATTTCACATTATAATATTATAAAATATAATAAAATACATAAGCCGCCATGCATTTTATCTGGTTTGTTTTATTTGACATTAGGTTTAAAAGAAAACATGCTTCTTAAAACAGACACAAACATGAGGCAGCAAGGGAATGAGGTGAGGTTTCAGACTGCGGCAGAATATTCCACAGCTTGGGAGCCATGAGGTAGAAGAGTCTCGGACACCTGGAGTGTTGGCCAGTTGTTGTAGGGAAGGGAGGGATATGTGTTTGCTTATTGTAGTATACTGGAAGGGGTGTAGGGTTGGATCATATCCTGAAGGCAGTAGGGTACCATGCCCTTGACTGCATTGTACGTAGGTCATCACAAGTATTTTGAACTGGATGCAAGCAGCAATCCTATGTAAGAAAACTCACATAGCGTATAATTATGCCATCCATGGCATAGTAAAGTATGATGTTTCTTCATGGCATATTATAGTGTAGTAGTACTTTTATTGACGGTTCCAGGGGGTTCCATTATCATATGTAAATACAACTACAGAATATACAAGCATTGCTATTTTGAGTTTCACTGTTATCTGGACCAAATTAAATAGTAAATGGTGTATTTATATAATCGCTTTCTCTAAAGCACTTTACAATGTGCATTACTTTCATATATTCACTCACACATTCACTCAGAGACAGCGGAAACCATGCAAGGCACCAACCTACTGATTTGGAGTAGTTAGGGAAGTGTCTTGCTCAAGGTCACTTAACACGCAGCCAGGAGTGGTCGAGGACCTTCCGATTCCAAGTTGGCCACTCTGCCTCCTGAGCCACTGCCTCCCCATGTCTTTAAAATTGTCCAGCAAACTCAAATGGATCTAAATACATCACATATGATGATCTTGTGTACAGTAGGTCACACCGATAGTTGATTTAAAATTCAGTGTGTTCAGAGATTTAATAAGAAGAATGCAGAAGTAAAGTAACGCTTGACATCGGGCAACCAATAGTTCACACTACTGTATACAGTTGTTCCAAACATTGAATCCTCATAATGTAGGTGTTGCTGAAGCAGACGTGATACACGAACCAACCATGCGTCGTGGCGAGATCGGAGTGTCGTAACTGATGGTGACAGAGATCTTGAGAACAGTAGGTCACGTCCACTGATGGTGACCTAGGATCTTGATTACCATCTTTCACCTGAGATCCAGCAAGGTCAGCTTTGTTTCACAATAAGCTGGCAGAAACAACAATAGCTAGTTATGTCTAGACAGATTGAGGTTGAGTTGAGTATTCAGTCTTCACTCTGTCCTCATTCCACTGGTACAGTATGCAAAGTGCCGCATACTGTATAGTTAACATGAAATAAACTGGGTTATAATAAATGCATAACCCCTGAACCAGAGCTCCATGACAGCTACATAGCCACCTCAGGATTACAGTGGATGTGTGTGAATGTGTGCATGTGCCTCTGACTTAATGACTGTCTTAATATGGCATGATGATTATTACCAGCTCTGGTGTATTAGATTAACATTAACGCTTAACTTACTATACTGCTGTTTGTCATTGTAGTAGGCTTTACACTGCCCCCCCCCCCCCGCCACGACAATGATTCTAGTGGGAATGCCACAGGTATTTCCTCAATGGGAGGAAGGATGGGAGGTATAAAGAGAAATGACTGCGGTATTGATCGGTATGGCTGGGCTAATGTTGCAGTCTGTCTCCATGGTTCCCTGGGCTACCTCAGGAGGAGTAGACTGGGGGGAGGATGGGGGTTTATGCTGATGTACTGATGGGAATCAGACTGTGTGTATCGTCAGATATTGATGCTGTCCATTCCTTGCTTGAGTGTAGCCTTGTCAATTTTAGTTTGGCCCAGGAAGTGTAATATGTCATGTTAACATATTCTGAATGGAGAAAGTGCACAGTTGTCTCATCAGTATCTGCAGTTATTATCTCTCAATGTGTTTTGTATATTTGCAGAAAGAGGATAATTCTCTCTTGTTTCCTGACAACACGTATGTGCTGACCCCCCCCCCCCCCCCCCCCCCCCCAAAGCATTGCCATGCCCGGGAGCCCACAGCATGGCGTGGGCAGGGCACAAGTCAATGTGATAAATAGCACCAGTACCAGTGTTCCCATGCACGCACGCACACAACCACACAACCACTACACCTTAAATATTACATTCCACACACACACATACTGACAACACAACACAACACAACACAACACAACCACCACACCTTAAATATTACATTCCTATCTCATGCCCAAAGAGTGGAACGTCATTAGAGCTGTCTGGAGACTCTGAGCAGGTTGCTGTCCATGTCACATTCTGAGGACATTGTGTCTCCCTCTTTCTCCAGCAGGCTTCCCCGCCTCACTGACCCATGAAAGAAGCCATGCCGGTCCTCACAGCAGGCACGGGTGAGATGAATTAGCACACAGATACTACTGCAGGGCACACACACACACACACACACACACACACACACACACACACACACACACACACACACACACACACACACACACACACACACACACACACACACACACACACACACACACACACACATGATGTACAGTGTAGACATTCATACACCTTCAGGCCCACTGTGTACCATCTGTCAATGTTCTCTGTTGTTCTGGTCTCTCCTCTCCTCTCCTCTCCTCTCCTCTCCTCTCCTCTCCTCTCCAGGGCTGCATGAGACGTTGGCCCTGCTGACCTCCCAGCTGCGTCCTGATGCTAATCACAAGGAGGACATGGTGTTCCTCAAGGATGTCTTCAGTGAGAGGAGCCTGGGCTACCTAATGAAGGTGAACCAATGCGTCACACTTACACATTCCTCATCAAAAAGAACCAATGGATTCTCACTCCCAACTCGTCATAACGGCAACATCACCTTGTTCTCTTTCAAGTCCGCATTCCGTTAAGTCACTTGGCGCGGACTACCATAAATGTTGAATAATAATGCTAAAGAGGTACCCAATGCATTGACCCAGTGACACCAAGGGTGTCCTGACCAAGTGTCAGTATGTGATGAGTTGGCATTGAGAATGGGTTGAAAGAACCAAAGCACTTTGTAACATTGTTTAAAAAAGTGCTATATTTATTTTTATTATTATAACATAACATCACTGTCGGGTAGAATCCTCGGGTAGAATCCTTGTATGTCCAAAACTGTTAGTTTCCAGGAAACTGAAAATATTATCTGTGTTCCAATGGATCCAATACAGTTATTATTTGTCACAAGATCTTGTTAATACTGTTCCTTCTTTCAATAGCCTACAGTATATATAAAACCCACATATACACTTAACAACATTGGCTTTAACTTTAAAAAATCTTCCCGAATCACATTGTGACGCGTTGTAGACTGACTTTTTATTTTTTCATGTTACTTTACATGTTATTGTATAAGTAGATTTGGGAGTCAGTACATTGGATTTGACAGGCCTGACTGTCACTTATGCTGTCCTCTCCTCTAGTAAACTAACTGTGTTTTGTAGATCCATGAGAAACTGAGACAGTATGAGAGACAGAGCCCAACGCCCGTCCTCCACAGTGCCTCTTCTCTGGCTGAAGATGTAAGTTCAATGCACACACACACACACACACACACACACACACACACACACACACACACACACACACACACACACACACACACACACACACACACACACACACACACACACACACACATGCATATGAACTCATCCTAAATCCCTGTCTCAGTGCATCACAGTGAGTTATCTTGACAGGGAAGCAATGCCGGTATCAATTTTTATGTTATAAATGTGCTGAATCATCCCGATGCTCATCTAATGAGACTCCACATCCTGCCTCACCCTCTCTCACTCACACCAGTTAGCAGCGGGAAAAATGCTGACCTTAGCTTCTAGCTACTCTCTGTTTGTATGTGTGTGTGTGTGTGTGTGTGTGTGTGTTATATACGATGTTATGTACGATAGCCTGCAGTGTATGGGACGGTTCGTCACACACACACGCAGGTTCACACCAGGACAGGGTGTGATTCACTTCTGTGTTGCTATTGGCAGGTTGCAGAAGAACTACAGAGTGGACCAATGAGCACAGAGGAGAAGGAACTCCTGCATCTGCTGACATCGCCACATCTCAAGGTAAACTTTAGTCATAAATGTTTTATTAAATTCAAATATTAAATCAATATTCATTAGGTAATTAACCACTTTCAACATGGTGTCTTTATTTTGGGCCTGCGTTATAAGCACAAAATTCAGAATTTCTGTCTAAAATAGCACATTGCAGCGGCGGACTGGCCATTTGGCGTACCGGGCAAATGCCCGGTGGGCCGCTGGGCCAGTGGGCCACTGGACCACAAAAAAAAAAAAAAAAAAAACTTTTTTTTTCTTTTTTAAATATTTTTGCTCCCGTTTTAGGATTATTACGGTCATTTCCGGGTTGCGCGGCCCAATTACTAGTTACTTTAATGTTTGGGCTGGGATGCTTTCCAGCAGGGGCCTCAGTGCGGCTTCAGAGTTCATGTGCAGGACTGGTCTGAAACAGTCCCCCCCCCACCCCCCCCCCCCCCGTTGACAAAACGGCCCGGGGGGTGGTGGGCCGGTTCGGACCAAAATGCCAGGGCTGAATTTCGGTCCCAGTCCGGCCCTGGCACATTGATGCAACACACAACGACCAAAGTATAAATCAGGCTTAAGTGGTTAACCATCACTGACTGCCAATGATTAGGTGACTCTCATTTGGGTTACAATGACATAAATGACCGTCACCATTGTAATCTCAGTTTGCTGTATGTGTTTTTCGTCTGACCAGGCTGTTCTCTCGGTGCACGACACAGTCGCCCAGAAGAACTTTGACCCCGTGCTCCCCCCAATGCCAGAGGACTTTGAGGATGAGCTGGAGGAAGAGTCTGTGAAGATTGTCAGGCTTGTGAAAAACAAGGAGCCTCTGGTGAGTGCTGACAGATAGGGATGTCACTCACGATCACACATTTAAGTTGACGATTGATTGTCACACAAATAATTGCGATTAACGATTTGATTGTGTTTTTGGCATTGAAAATTATAACGTATGAATACAAATTACATCTCTGTTCGCCTTTTAGGATTCGTAATCAAAGATTGCACAGGGCAGATATGACAAATGACTTAAATAGAAGTTAAAGAAATTACTGATATTTAATACTTTTGTACAATGTATGTGTACGGAATGTAAAAATAGCGGAAATAGCTGATCTACAAGCTTACAACGCGTCACTAAGCTTGTAAGCCTATGGATCAGCTATTTTTCAAATTTGAAACTGTATGAAACATGAAAACTATAATGGTACGATTATGCAAAAAATAATTGCGATTATCTCAAATAATTCCGATTAGACGATTATGTCATAATTGTGACAGGCCTACTGGCAGCCAGCAGGATAGACGCAAAAGAGGCTATTACATTTTGGTACCAATACTTTTGTACTTTTACTCAAGTAAATTTAGAATTCCGAACTTTTACTTGTAACAGAGTGTTTCTACATTGTGGTATTGATACTTTTACTTAAGTAAAAAATGTGAGTACTTATTCCACCACTGGTCCGTAGTGTCCCTATTCTTGGCATGTCATAATAGGCATAAGATCTACAAGCTCACAACGTGTCGCATTGCAACGTGTTGTAACAAGCTCTACAATCTGCTGTTTCCGGCGAAGACATTTGGTGTAGAAAATGGAGAGGGCCAAAGGGGGACCCCTGGGGCACCCCAGTCAATGAAGTATATGGGGCTTAGGTGATAATTGATATCATGAAGGGATGCTATTCAGTGTGTAATGTCCCTGCCTGCAGCAATGAATGGCAGGGTCTTGTAATCACTCCTGTTTGTGTGACGACTTTTGTAAAGTTGTTGGTAATGTAGAGCAGTAAGAGATTATACATTTTGGGTAGAAAAGTTCAAAGTTCAACTTTGCAATTAAGGTCAAGGTCAAAATCGACAATGGATGGGTAGATTTTCAATATCTGTGAATGGCTGAAGAAATTATTTTCGATTTGAGCAATTTCTTTTTTTAAAGATATTTCTTTCTGGCTTTTTCTGCCTTTATTCATATAGTAGACTGACAGGAAATGGGGAGAGAGAGACGGGGAGTGACACGCAGCAAAGGTCTTGGGGTCGGGATTCACACCCGCGACACTCTGTCAGGCTGGGTGCCCGTACCGTAAGGCCAGCGGTCCGGGCCAGATTTGAGCTATACTGTATGTATAGCATTGGTTGGCTATTTAAAAATAGCAGATATACAAGCTTTGTGCCTTACTATGAGCTTGTATTTCTGCTATTTTTGAAAAATCAAGAACATTTGTGCAAATCTTTGAATATATATATTTTTAGAGCAAACATTTTTAACTCAAATCTTTGCTAAATTCTGGGGGACCCTGGTGCAAAATATTGTGATATGCAGGTCCACGGCCAAACACATATCATTTTGGGGGTCCTTGACATGAAAAGGTTTGAGAACCACTGAACCAACATTTAGAAGACATTAGAAATCGGCCTCAGGTCTTAATAGGTTAAAAGATCATGGTCACTATGAAGGTGAAAGACATTAAGGAATAAATCTCAAGTGTCCTTTATCCAGTTGTATGCTCAGTACTTCCAAAACATTGCTTTTAAGATTAAAAGTGTACACCTTAAATCACTAACGGTATAAACCAAGGCAAGGAACATGCCTGAGCATGCATGGTTCAACAGGAGCTTAAATCCACAGGTACACCCAGGAGTTTGCGTCGGTTGTTTTAAACAATGAAGTTTTAGCGGAAAATACATGTTTTATAAATAATTAGGACATAGATTGGATCCAAGACACTAGGAACTACACTGAAAAGTCTCCTTGTATTCAAGCCGTCACGGGACGAGTAAATTATAGATTTTCATTATAATTATTTTTTGGGGGTGACGTTTTCATTTAGCCTACATAATCAATCATTGTATCACAGGAAGTGAGAGACGTAGAACAAGAAATGGGGGTGCAGGCAGGGTTTGCACCACTAATCGTATGTACACAATATGTAATTGTAGGTCGTGGTATGCATATCGTGTGTGTTGTTGACCAAATATCATTTCCGGGTCATGGTCATGCATTAAAGGTGTCTTCTATTCAAAAGATGAAGGATAAAGACTTTTTCCTTGTCTCATCAAAGTCCAAAGGAAAGGTGAATGGGTTAGAGATGGAGGAGGGATATAGACCTAAGGGATTAGGCCCACTTTTCTAATTTGATCTTTCTTCTAATCTTTCTCTGTGATCCAGGGAGCCACCATTAGAAGGGATGATGCCACCGGGTCAGTGATTGTGGCCCGCATCATGAGGGGTGGTGCTGCAGACCGAAGTGGTAAATCACACTGTATACCCTCTGTCTGTTTGTCTGCCTCTTTGTCTTCCTTAATGTCCATTATGTTTTCCAATACATGTTTCTGTCCATTTCCCTCAACCCTCTGAAGACTTTTAACAGCAGCATGTGTATTTCGTGTCGACGATGCCAGGTTTTTGAGTCCGATATTTTATAAAAAGTAATTCTATATTATTTAACCACATTTTATAAGCCCTATTCAAAGAAATTCGACAATAGCCGACAAATGCACAATATTTACATTTTTGGTCGATATCCGATAATCAATTAATTGCACTGTCATTAACGATACCGATATTGCAATGCAAGTTTCCGGTAGGGTTTACCTTATTTATACCTGTTATACAGTAACTGTGATTCTGAGTGCAGATGCAGACTTCTAAAAACATTGCATTCTTATCTAATTTATTAGGACTACTGATGCACATATTAGTTCAAACAACATAAATGCAGTAACGCAGTAAACGCAGGGCTTTACATTTATGTATTTTGTTCCAAGCCGTTAAAGAAAGACTGTTGGAAAAGGGTATAAAGACCTTTTGACGAATAACCAATCCTACATACATATACAATACATACAAGATTTAGTGAAGAGAAAAAAGGCTGCTGTCAATTAGGGAAACTTCTTTAGAAAAACGTCAGTCTGTAATTGGTTCGGGCTAAAAAAAAAAGTATTGAGGTGCGGTCTTGGGTCGGGTTCAGACAGAATATTGTCGGGCTTGGGCGTTGTCGGGCTCAACTTTTTAGACCTGATTAAAGCGCTAGTCTATAGACCAGTTTTTCTCCCGCTGTAGCAGTAACAGCAGCTAATGAAGAAAAAACGAGGATGGTTGTGTTGAATGGCTCATGAAACCCAAAGCCTTCTGCAAGCTGGGCTCAGCCCCTAGAGAGCCAATCACACATCACACACTCAGCAAAGAGCTGTCCATGCATGTTACCATGGAAATAGCAACCACATATAGGAACTGTGTGTGTGTGTGTGTGTGTGTGTGTGTGTGTGTGTGTGTGTGTGTGTGTGTGTGTGTGTGTGTGTGTGTGTGTGTGTGTGTGTGTGTGTGTGTGTGTGTGTGTGTGCGCGTGTGCATGCATATGTGTTATTGCAGGTTACAACCACGCATGCTAGGAATGTAAACCAATCGGTGGCCCCATTCATTAATCATTTATGACATAAGTCTGATTTGTTGCTGTACAAAATCAGGTTGTGATGTTCGTGTACAGAATAAGACCGCCTGCGAATACATACAATTATCTACGTATATCTTGGGTGTATGCGTGTGTGTGAGTGTGAATGTATAGCTGTGTCTGCACAATGCATGTGTCTTTGTCTTAAAGCCCCCTGCTAAGGGAAAAGCTACAGTATTGATTTCTCTTCCCGCTGGTCTTTTGTTGTTATGACTGCTGTCGAGTAGATCACAGCTGATAGTGAATAGCAGCCCCTGTCATTCCCCAACAACAGCATTGATGTTCTAACATGACTGACACAGCACCATGTGACCTCTGTCAGTGATGTTTTCACCACACTGCGTGAGAATGTACTACAGCTCCAGAGTGTCTCAAGCCTAATCTATAATAGTCATATGACCGAAGATACCTTATTAAAGATGAAACTTTCAGTGAGTAACACAAATTTGGCTTGAGCTTCTTTCTTCTGTCTCATCTTTTCCTCGTCTCCAGGTTTGGTCCATGTTGGAGATGAACTAAGGGAGGTGAATGGCATCTCCATAATCCACAAGAGACCTGATGAGATCAGTCAGCTCCTGGTGAGAGAAACTGCTGGTGTTGAACCATTAAGGCATACTGAGGTGGTTAAGGGACTGATTACTGATTAGACATACACATTTAATTTATACAACTGCAACAGTAAAGGATGTGCTGAAGTTCTATGGTTAAGGATACTTGCCTGCTGTGCAACCATCTTCAGGATTTGAATACCTGCCTCAACATCACAGACAACAGTTTTGTGTGATATGAGTGTAGACAAACCTCCTTTAACAATCTTCACGTATATATGACGTGTGTTGTATGTCAATATCTAAAATAGCAGATATACAAGCTCGCATGTCCATTGCAAATCGCTGTGAGCTTGTTGATCTGCAATTTTTGCTGAATTTTCACCTATTATAACATGACCAGAATAGAGATGCTAAGGTTCATTTGGTTAATATCATAATATCATAATAAAATCAAAAACAGGATTACTAAAAGCATTAATTAGTCAAGTGTTTTTCTTTAGGATCATGATAGAGGGTAATGAACACTCAAGATATTCAACTGATTTAATATTTAATTAGCATGGGCTGAAATGACATTTTAGCATATCATTAAACTCGGCATGTTTTATACTCTATCCAGTTCAAATCTCCTCTCAACTGTGTGTACTTCCTCTTCCCTGCCTGTGATCTAGTCCCAGTCTCAGGGTTCCATCACACTCAAGATAATCCCTGCAATTAAAGAGGAGGACCGACTTAAGGAGAGCAAGGTGAGATGGGAGGGAGGATTGTGTTCTGGATAGGATACACAGTCTGCACACTCAATACAAGTCTCATTTGAAATTGAAATAAATAGTTTCACAATCCCAGCATCCCTCCAACCCATATTGGGAAAATGACCATACCCTACCCAGCTCACTCACCGTAGGTTGCCATGCCAGTGGGATCCATTTACCATAAACAAAATCAATATGATTTTCTACTTTGAGATGTGAGATCTAGGGCTGTCACGAATCACGATCATGACATTTTACTTGCGATAATCGATCGGTTTTTGGCATTGAACATTTGAACATGAATAAAAATGTGCTTTGTAAACAAAAACTGCACAGACCAGATATGATAAATAACTTACATATATAACAAACTGAATGACTGACATATTTAATAATTGTATACTTTCTAAATATTTCAAAAAACATAGCATAGCTATTTCTGCTGTTTTTGGAAAATGTATGAACATATTTTAACAAGGAAACAATTTTGACGATTATGACGATTATGCCAAATAATTGATGCGATTATCTCAAATAATTGTGATTAGGCGATTATGTGATACTTGTGACGGGCCTAGTGAAATCTTCTATCCCTCCTGGTGACAGTTTTATTCTACAGCCTGTGTCTATTTGGTATGTGACCACAGGTGTACATGAGGGCCTTGTTTGATTACACCCCAGCAGAGGACAAGGCCACACCCTGCCAGGAGGCGGGGCTTCCCTTCAAACGAGGAGACATCCTGCAGGTCAGTGTGGTGGACAGTAAACAAAAACAAACATCTACTGATGCACACACTTGGACACATCATCAGTGTGGTTTCCTGGAGTCACTGGGCGTTTCGGGTCTTGCAACAGACACCCTTCTCCAGGCGACCCGACCGAGGCTGATCAGACCCCGGCCTGTGTCCAAGTGGCATGCTACTGCCCCCACTGTCTCTTGGGGGCTTAGGGTGGCTGGTGAAATGTTAGCAGCAGGTGTTGGCGCCACTAGGAGGCTCTAGGCACTGCGGGTTGCCTCCGGGCCTGGCTCCTCCTTCGTCAGACCAGAAGTGGGCATTCTTCTGTGCGTTGCGTCGTCATCATTGCTGCTGGGAAAGAACATCTCATTCTGCCTTGATGGATTTTTAAACCCTCCTTGCAACTAACTACAGTACTGTACTTTTACTTTACTGGAGTACTGTACTTAAGTACAGTAAGAGTATTTTTATTTTGTATTTTTTTGCAAGCTCATGACTCCTGGCTACATTTCACAATAGAAAGGTGTGCTTTTGATTCTCCGCAATTTGTACTTTTGAATACTTGAGTACTTTACTTCCACCCCTGTCCATCCCTGCTGCAGGTTGTGACCCAAGATGACCCCACCTGGTGGCAGGCCAAGCGCGTGGGAGACAGCAACCTCCGGGCTGGACTCATCCCCTCAAAACACTTCCAGGAGAGGTGAGGCTGGCCGGGGGCCATCACTAGAGGCCATCACTGTACAACAATCAGTCATGTGATTGTTGTACAGTGCCAATATGACACATGCAGTAAAATGTATTGTATAAACACATCTGCATGCGGATTGAAAGGTTCAGTCAAACATTTCTAATAATAATTTTATCTGAGATTTGCAGAGCTGTAATCTGTTAATCCATATTCATGTGCTTCACTTTCTGAGGTCAACTATGATTAGATTAAGTATTAGAGTAGGCTGGAAATGTAAATCTAAACAGCCTTGAATCTATGTTGAATTAATAACAGAGGAAGACAAGTCCCAGCAATAGTGACAATTTGAAATACTGAAAACTGTCTTTGTAGGTAAAAATAGCAGTGTTGGATACAAATAACATTAAAAAAAAATAACTAAAGAACTAAAAATCTTGCTCAACAGATAATACTGTTTAAGACATTCCTTTGTTCCTCCTCTCTCCACTGTACATCTCTCTCATGATCCTCTCTTTTTCTTCTGCTGCTGTCGTTTCTGGGACCTTTCTTCTTCCGCTGTTAATTTGCCCAGACGACTGGCCTACAGGATAAAAATGGGCACACTCCCAAACCCCAAATCCCCTAAAAAGACTGTCTGTAAGTTCTTCGCTCTCTCTCTCTCTCTCTCTAGCTCCCCCTCCCTCTCCCCCTCTCTCCATGCTGATTTCCACAGCTCCTCCTTCATTCCACTAGATTATCCAGTAAAGGCTCATTCTCTCTCTATACCTGCATTCTAACTGCAATATTCCCTGTCACCTGTGATGAATGGCTCTCTTTTCACTTGTGGTTAAAAACGTGGGTCTGTCACCATCATTGCATTATAATATCTAAGCTAGATGATTGTTGTTGTTTTCATTGACTTTTGTGACCTTGTTTCCTGGTAATTGGCTTTCTCAGAGGAATTCATTGTCCATTCTACACAAGCTGCCATGCAGTCATGTTTTTAAAAAACAATGAGTGAGAGAGAGGGGAAAGAAAGGAAGATAGATCATAGAGAGAAAGAGTAAATTCAAGGGAGGGAGGGATCACAGAAATGAATTAATCTCTTTCATATCCATCTGGCCGGTGAAACGCACTGTGAATGCAGTGCAGCCAGACGCCACACACTCATCCACCAGCCCACTAAAGGGAACAATGGCTTAACAATGCATTGAGCTCGCTCACTTTACTCAGCGCGCACGGCAGCAAACACGGAGGCTGTGTGCGAGTGGAAGTAGCCAGGTGAGTGGGTAATGGTGAGCGATGGTGTCTCTTTGCGGTGCGTAATCTGCAGCCGATCCGATTAGTCCTGAGCCACAGGGGTAGACAACATGGGCTTAGTGATATGTCAGCTTGCCCTGCAATACCCTACAGCGCCCCGAGGGCACTCCACTCCCTGCCTCTCTCTCTCTCTATTCCTCTTCTGCGTCTTTGATCAATTCCCCTAATCTTAGTGGTGGTGGATTAAAAAAGAAACATTGGGAAGGGGCAGCCAATACATCCATGTTGTTGTTGTTATTATTATTATTATTATTATTATTAATTATATTCCTATATATGTATATTATTGTACGTCAAATTGTGAAAATAGCAAATCTACAAGCTTGCGACGCATTGTGAGCTTTATCGGGTATTTTAACAGGATGTTATGTCCTATTTTTGCCGAATGAGAGAGACATCAATCCATGTCCTTCATGGCCAACCTCATTACCAAATGATAGAACGGTGGTTTGTTTCGTTGTTTACCTTAAGCACTCTCCTCTTTTCTCTGTCTCCTGACTGCATACTGTTCAGATGACCATGGATGTGACAAAGGTGGGTCAATGCTGTATGAAGGCAGGATAGACACACACACACACACACACACACACACACACACACACACACACACACACACACACACACACACACACACACACACACACACACACACACACACACACACACACACACACACACACACACACACAAATGTTTACTCATCACCTCACCTTCATGCCAGTTACATTTATAACAAGCACAAACCTCAGAGCTACACAAAACAACAACATAGTGGCACATTTTCCTTTTGTTTTAGACGTGCAGATTATATTTACAGTATACAGTAGCTTTCTCTAGGTGAGGACCTGCAGGCTGCCAAGCTCCCACAGAGCTGGGCAGAGGCCAGGCTGCCGTACAAATGTGTGTGTGTGTGTGTGTGTGTGTATGCCAGAGTCACAGTTCACAGATGAACCTCCAGAGAGGTTCCTCTCCTCTCCTCTCCTCTCCTCTCCTCTCCTCTCCTCTCCTCTCCTCTCCTCTCCTCTCCAAAAATAATTGGAACTGTAATGTAAGGTCTCTCCATCATGGCTTCTTCAGTGGCTGTGGCGTCCAACTGTGGGCCTCTATTAACCCATTCAATCCAGGAACGCATCTGTCATTTTAGATTTGTTTGGCTATTCAAAAATAGCAGATCTACAAGCTCATAGCGCGACACAGAGTGCTGCGCTATGAGCTTGTAGATCTGCTATTTTTGAAAAATCATGAAAATAGTGCAAATCTTTACAAATGTCTTCTAAAGCTTAACAGTTTTTTTTAAAAAAAAACGTATGTTATATGAGTGGTTCTCAAACTTTTTCATGTCAAGGACCCCCAAAATTATGTTTTTGGCCGCCGATCCCCATCAAAATATGTTGTTCCAGAAGCAAAGATTTTAGTTAAAAATGCTGTTTCAAAAAATATATGTATTCAAAGATTTGCACAAAATGTTCAAGATTTTTGAATAGTCAAAGTATAAAATAATGCTTATAGCTCAAATCTAAAATGATGGGTTAACTCCTGCCAGCCCTGCCCTGCTCACCCATCTACCTGCTCACTCTCTGCCTGCCCTGCTCGAGACCCCCGCCCCCCCCCCCCCCCCCAGTCCTCTGTACCTTAACTGCTCCTGGTTTCTTAACCTCTATTTTCCCTGCTTGCCTCCCTACAGAGGACTGTGACTGTGAGGGCTATTTCAATGGACAGTACATAGGTGAGAGCATGCGCCTCCTTCTATGCTTCCTGTCTCTTTCTTGCTCTTTGTCTGCTGCAGCCTGGCTGTGCACTGGTTCACGGGTCACTCCAGGGGGTTGGGGGTAAAAATGTCTGCCTTCTTCTTGATGGGTCAGCTCTTGGGGGGTGGGGGGTGGGTGGAGGGTGGATGGTACCTAGGGATCAAGTGATGAGGTCACAATTAGTGCCAGATTAAAGGCAGGTAATCGCTTTGGTTTAAAACAACCTTTGAACTTTTTTAACATGAAGAAGACTCAGAAAGGTTTGAGAAAGGCTTGAGATGTAGAGGGATTGGGCTGGTGTCCATAACATTTATATCACAAAGGTAATTAGAAAGGTAATTAGAACAGACACATTTTTTTTTTCTTCATAATTTATATTATTATTATTATTGATATAGAGAAGTCTATGATTGCACATTGTCCACAGCGCTGTTCATATCACACAAAAATGGAGCGAGTAATGGGGTGAGATGTGTAGGAACTAGGGAGTGCGGCCTCTCACTTCTGCAGGTGCCAATAACAACTGCCTCATCAGAGACTTTGCTACTATGGGAGTGGTTGATTGGTACCGCATCCAAATAAGGATAAGGATAATTCCTTTTAACAGGACGTTCATGAAAGTCCTTGCGGGCTTGTTTCCAATGAGGGCCTGTGAGCAATTAGGGGTTAAGAGTCTTGCTCAGGGACAAATTTCATTTCATCGACCCATATGCTGGCGTGGCCTGGAATCGTACCTGGGGCAACCAGGGCCTCTGGCTCCCTAGGCGGGCTCACTAACCACTCAGCTATGGCCGCCCCATAATAAATCACTATGGATGGTACATGCTACAGTCACCTTTTATCCTCAACTCCATTCTAACCTTCCACTGACATGCCTTCCCTCGGCCTCCATCACCCTAATATTGACGCTGATACGCCCCCCCCCCAACACCCCCCCCCCCCAACACCCGCCCTCCCCACATCCGCAGAACCCGCTGAATGATGCTTAGCACAAGGAGAGATCTAAACACAGCTGGGCTAAACATAAAAAGAAGAAGGTTAAAACAACAAAAACAAGAAAAGAAGAACCTGACATATAACATGACATTATCCTGTAACCTGTACATGGTTGTAATTGGGAACAAGTGTTTCCTCATATTAACACACCAATCCACCAGCCGTGTTTATGTTACGCGCTCTAAAGCCTCCTAAAACTTCCTAGAACTTTACAGCACTCACCAGTCACCCTTCCCTCCATGCACCCTGCCCACTGAGCAGTGTTTGGATCCTCCTAAGCCCCCCCCCACCCCGACCCCTGCATCTGACTGCCCCTGCTGCTGTGGCTGGTGCACCCCCTCTCCCCCCCTCCACTCCACCCCATGAGGGCCCTGCTCCGTTGGATGTATTGCACACTCAACCAGGCACGTTTTGCTGCTCATTCACCCTGTGTGGAGACTGGTGAGGCTGGGTTGTGTGATGCTCTAACACCCCTTAATAGTCTCTCCTAAGTGTAAAGCAGTGGCGCCCTCCTGTGGCCAGGTGTTTTCCTGGGAATTTTATTCAGGTACAGTCCCGGCTTATCCCCCTCAGGGTATAACACCACTGACAGAGGGAGGTGGACGGACAGCCCTGGTCATGGGAAAGCCCAGATTTGCAGTCATTCTATTACACTGACGATTCCCAAACGCCATAGGCTGTCCTGTCTGCCCTGTCCTCAGGCCCGTAGCCCCAAAGCAGCATGCATTGTTTGCACCACATCCTGGACAATAACTGTTTTGATGAGTATATTAAGGATGAAGGCACATTTCCAAATATGATTTTGGTTTAAAGCATTCCTAATCCCAGCTACGGAGTCAGATCACTTCTGGTTACCGATCAGTGCTGCCAAAGCCTTGTTGCATATCAGATGCATTTGATCAAGCATTGTTTTACACATAACATTAAGTTGGCTTAAATTCAGCCGATATCTTACAATACCCGGCAGTCCGATTAAACTGGAGATAAGTCAGTTCTCAAGCAAGCAAGGGTCACGTTAGTCACAGACGGTTAATGCATGATTATCATGAAAAATGACCTGTCAAAAAGATTACACAATTATCTGTATTGACATAACAATTAATAACAATTGCATGATTATTTACTAACTAAAATGTCAGCTGCACTCTAATAGCATTTACTTTTGTCTGCAAACATAAATGATAATCTACTGTACTTTACAGCATGATTAGAAGAGAGCACTTACTGTATGTTATGCAATGTTATTTGAGCCATTTTATGGAAGATAGCATTTGACCTTTGACACTGTACTTCTATGGCCCCTCCCTCCTTTCCTTGGCTGTGCTGTAGCTGGTCTGAGAAGGAGTTTCCGGTTGAGTCGTAAGGACCGCCAGGGGTCTTCTGGCGAGGGCTTGGATCCCGGTGAGCCAGGCTTTCTGACCTATGAAGAGGTGGCCCGCTACCAGCAGCGATCCAATGAGAGGCCTCGCCTGGTGGTTCTGATTGGTAAGACAGACTTTTTCTCATGTTATGATACTGACCCCTAGTGGAACATAGGCTGTGTTGCAACAGTCTAGTGGGATATTGAATGTGAATGTTGGAGACTGTTTACAATTAGAGTTACTCTTTACAGTTAGTATTATTTCTTACCGTTCTCTTGTTAACACTGTCCATACCTCTTTAACTAAAGGTTGCCTCGGAGCACGCATCAATGAACTGAAGCAGAAGGTGATAGCCGAGAACCCACATCGATATGCCGTGGCTGTACCACGTGAGTCAATATGGACACAGACCACAACTACTAATGGAGCTACGTCACACAGTGCACCGTGTCTTCACACTTTCCTATTGTGTGTCCCCAGACACAACCAGGCCCAAGAAACCCCATGAGAAAGAGGGAGTGGAGTACCACTTTGTCACCAAACAGGCGTTTGACGCAGACGCTCTGAACAACAAGTGGGTTTCTATAGATACCAGTGTTGCTGTTATGTGAACCTGAACCGTTTGTATTCATGGATCTGATCTATTTGTTCAGGTTCATTGAGCATGGGGAGTACAAGGACAACCAATATGGAACCAGCATAGAGGCGATCCGCTCTGTACAAGCAAAGAATAAGACATGCCTTGTGGATGTTCAGCCTGAGGTAGGGTTCATGTTCTACGTACCATGTCCTATGTACTGCCAATAAGCCCATTGTTTTTAATGTAAAGCCCTGGGTATCATCACATGCTAATGTGACATTTTACAGTCCCTGCAGACAGTAGCACTTTGCTGACAGTGCCTGAGAGGACATGCAGCCAATGATTACACATTCAATATATTGGTATTATAGCAATACAAATGATTCTGTCCCTTTAACCCTTGCTTGTGCGTTGGCCTGTTTTCCTCTATTGTCTGTGAACCAATCTTTACTCAGGCTCTGAAGAGATTGCGGACAGCGGAGTTCAAACCCTATGTAATATTCGTCAAACCACGTATCCCTGAGAGCAGACGTCGTCGCAGTGCTGCCACCTCCCCAGGAGGGGGCGAGCAGCATGGACGCATTACAGTGAGTTTTTTCTGTCATCTACTTTGTGCATGTTTTTTGTAAACACCTGCACACCAACGTGCGTGTGTGTGTGTGTGTGTGTGTGTGTGTGTGTGTGTGTGTGTGTGTGTGTGTGTGTGTGTGTGTGTGTGTGTGTGTGTGTGTGTGTGTGTGTGTGTGTGTGTGTGTGTGTGTGTGTGTGTGTGTGTGAGTGTGTGTGTGTGTGTGTGTGTGTGTGTGTGTGTGTGTGTGCGAGACTGTGTCTGAATAAACTCTTTATTTGTCTTCCTGTAACAGGATGAGGACCTCCAGGAAATGCGTCAGTCAGCCATTCAGATTGATCAGCAGTATGGACACCTGGTGGACCGGGTCTTGATTAAGGAGGACTCAGCCAGTGCCTGTACAGAGCTACGAAGCATACTGGAACGACTGGAGCGAGAGACCTTCTGGGTGCCTGTTAGCTGGGTGCGGTCCTAAGCCAGCCCCCCAACCCCCCCCCCTGCGTCTTCCAAATGAACCTCACAGCCCGCCCAACTGTATTTGCTCCCTCCCAATCCTCTCTCGAAGCTGATCAGCTGATCAGAGACGCTGCTCTTCACCCCCACACCAGGACCTGTTGGAAGGCCTGGGCGAGTCAATCCCAGCACTAACCCTCTGTGGAGTGACGTAGGACCCGACATAGTCAGCCATATAAACTAAGGCATGAAGGGGAGAGGGTGATCGAAGCAAAGCCATAAGGAATGTCTCTGCATCTGGGATGTTCAGAGGGAAGGACAATCACAGGCCCTTGTACAATGGCCAGTTGATTGCCCAAAGAGAATTGTCTTCCTGTCATTTCCTTGAACAATACTTGCTTTTTCATGTCCTATTAATTCAGTTTTCCTTACAATAATGAATTTATTGACTTCTCAGACGGGGATAAGGTCAAACGTTGCATATTGTTGCTGTCGGATGGAAACCTTGTATGTCCAACACCGTTCCTTTTTTATATTATTTAAAAAAAGAAATTAAACAGTGAAAATAGCCGATCAACAAGCTCACAACACGACACGTTGTGAGCGCGTTGATCTTCTATTTTCACTACTTTAGTGATGAAGTAGGGCATTCGTTTACGAAAAAACATAAAAAGTTTAAATTCTGCCCGACAGTGATGATATATAAAAGATCTCCCTGGTGAAGGTGTGTCACTGTCAGGGCTCTGATAGTTCTCCACAAGGAGGTATTGTATTGTGTCTCGATCATGATCACGATCAAGATTACTAGCTTGGTTTTGGGTTTAGAATGATGTTCCACTGGAAGTCCAATACAGTGCAAGTCATTTGTTCATTCTAGGCCTGACCTCGACTAGTCGACTGGTTAGTCGCGGGGGGTCCGAGTCGACTGCGTGTCTCTTAGTCGACTCTAGTCGAAAAAAAAAAAAGGGCCAAAAATGTTTTAAATAGTTTTTTTGGCCAAGTCTACACCTGCAACCACACGTAACTTCCCCTTTATTCTTCTTATTCCTCGTCTTTGTATTGGTTTTGTTTGTGTTGGAGCGCCTCAGTGCGGCTGCAGAGTTCATGTGCAACCTCTTCCAGAGAGAGATAGAGACACTAGAAACTCTGCTGGAGACAAAACAAACTGTGTAGACTTGGCCCTTTGAAATAAAATGTATTTTGGCCCAAAAAAAAAAAGTCGCCTGCCAGTCGACTATTGGCAATTAGTCGCCAATTAGAGTCGACTAAACAAATCCTTAGTCGGGGACAGGCCTAGTTCATTCCTATTACTCGTACATACTGTACAGTACACAAAACAATGACACATTCTGCGCAATAGGACAGAGAGAAAACATTTTTGGACGATGAAGATATTAACATTTGTCTGACTGTACAGCATTCAGAATGAATGAATGTTCTCTCTCATCTAACGCACATATGACCACAAACATGGGTATCAACAACACACCTTCTGTTAAATATGATACAAAAATGGAATGCGATGTATTTTCTAAAAAGCTTTTTTTTGCTCAGTGACCCAGACTCTGGGTTTGATTTTAATGCACGCCGGTTGATTATTTAATCTCAGATTGTAAATATTGTAAATGTTAATCTTTGTGTGCCAACGAATGAGCACTTCAATGCCACCTGTTTACCTTTGAACTCCTTGGAATCCACATCTGTCTGTGTGTATAATAATACCACACACAACCACACTGTATGTACGGTATGTGTGGACCGATGTCATAGTGTATGTACATGCACACCATTATGTGATGTTACTTTTTGTACATAGGAATGGGTTTTGTACAACTACCTTGCAAATACTGTACCTACAGTACATTTTAGACTGCTGGAGAAGAAGTGTGGGTACAATGAGTCTGTTGCTTTGATCATCAGGGTCTTGCTTTGTCTGACAGTTGAGAGACATACTCTGAAAGTGTTCAAATGTAACAATATCGACCCATAATGGTCCATTTGTTTACATTTGTACACTCTCTGAGTTACAGACCTTTAAGCACGCATGCACGCACACACAATGTGACTGAAATACAATGGAAAAACACATGCTCACATCTCATAGGCAACTGTATTAAAAAACATCAACACAGCTTGACAAAAACAATCACAAACATCTGACAAAACTGTTTACGACTTGCGGAAACCTATATGTGAATGGTTGATGATGTCTGTGCAGCATGTTTGTGTGCGTGTGTGTCTGTGTTTGCTTGTGTGTTGAGTTGAGGGGTTCTCCTTTTCTTTTTAAAAATGCAATGTTTTCTTGATCTTTGTGTGTGTGCTGTATGAACCAAGAAACCCAGAATGTTGAGTTTCTAACGTGACATGTAAAAAGTGCCATAATAAATCTAGATGATCAAGATGTTTTGCATGTTTTTAGGGGACCAAGCACGTAGTGCCGTGGTCCCCTTTTGTTTTTGTGGGTTTTCTTTTTTGCAGTTCTGGCTTAACCGTGCTGTCGTTTTTTTTACGAAACTCTGCAATAGGGTAGAAGGCCATGCCAAACGGCGAAGACGCGAAACTCACAACTATTGGCCATAGGGTGGCGCTATAGCAATCAATTGAAAAATGCAACTTTGAACAGGCATAGCTCATGAACCGTTTGACCGACAGCAATAAAACGTCTATACACATCTCTCCAGGGTCTCCTCATGAGGAACAAATGCATAGATATAGAAACCTAGATACCTCATTGGCCTCTGCAGTTCGTTGGAGCAACTTGTATCGCGGCCGCCATTTTCGCGTAGGCAAACGGACACTCAAAGTGACTACTGGCCAATCACAGCGCTCACAGCGCGTTGACTACAGGCCAATCACAGTGCGTCTTTTCTAAGACCTGTCAGAATCTAGTTGTCCCGCCCCCACCTGCCTCTGATTGGCCTACCGAACGCCCCCTTCTGTGACACACGCGGAAGCTTCAGGGAAGCTCTCCTACGCTAAAATGGCGCCCAAGATACACATGCCTCAGAGCCGAAGGAGGCGTCTACCTATATATGTCTATGAACAAATGTGTCACTATGACCTTTGACCTCTGACCTTTAGATCTCCCACCATTTTGAATTATATGAAAAACAGTTAAATTCAAACTTGTCTTGGGGGGTTTGATCAATGTGCACGAAACTTTCTACACACAAACTTTGGACCAATATCTAAAGAACGTGTTGGATTTTTGTTTTTAAGTGAAAAAAATAAGCTTTTATGAGCCAATGAAAATTGCAGTTTATGAAAATTATTCTTCTGCCCCTAACACATAAATGCAGAGTCATATTTTTATGAAACTTTGCGGTATGGTAGAGGCTCATTCCAAATATCACTGAAATCTTACTCCAATTGGCCAAAGGGGGGCAGTGGGGCACTATAGCAATAGTTTGAAAATGCAAACTTTAAACAGGCATGGCCAACAGCCATGAAAATTGCTTACACATGTGCCTTGACTCATGAGGAACACATCTGTCACTTTGGTCAGTAAGCTCCACCCTTAGATTTTCCACCATTTTGAGCAGTTTGTGTGAAACGTTCTACACACAATCTATGGACCATTATCTTAAGTCCTAGTTGAGGAGAAGTTTGTACGTGAAAAAATAAGAGGGCATGGCTTCTTAAAAAAAGGGGGGAAAATGTCTCTTCCTGGACTCCTTTCTCTCAATCTTAAGCGCCCAATGCATTATCAATGCGGCAATGGACATTTAAAGGGGAAAAAGTACAAACTTTGGCAGGCTACTAGTCCTACATACTTACACCTAGACACCCCATTCAAACGTTAAAATGTTCATCTTACTGTGGGCATGTTTGCCTGAAAAGGAATCTTTGAAATGTTTCATAGTTTTAGAATTGTACTCCTTTAAAAGTTCAGAGATTTATAATGGAGGCCGATGGAAGATTTTGGGACCTCAAAAAAACACTTTCACCAAGAAACTCACAGTTCACAAATTCCACCTTACTGTGGACATGCATCCTTCAGATGTTTTACTTTGAAATGATTTGTAGTTTTTGAAATATTTAACTTTAAGCACCCAATGCATTGTCAATGCGGCAATGGACATGGGGGGACGTGGGAATGACCCATTACGTTCATGTAATGTCAATGTACAAAGCTTAGTGTGCTTGTCTACTGTCATTACCATTAGTTGTGGTACAGTATAGACTATAGCCGTAGAACCATTTACAGTTATCGTTCTTGGTTTGGAGGGACAGCCCTCTACACTTATTTACATTTCACATCACATTTGTCATTGTGTAAAATGATCTAAAACACAACATGAGCACTTGTTAGTGTCAGGTTACTTTTGGGACCTTGGGATCCATACTTCCCCTTCTTAGAAACGCTAATTTTAACATTTCAGTGCTTTTTGAAAATATTCGGATACATAATTGCTTGCAGCAGGATTTTACATGAAGCTGAGTTAGAATTGCATCCATTCCCTTCCTTTTTCTCAAAATTTCTCTCCTTTTCCCTTCTTTCTTATTTTTGGGCGGTGAAACCGCCCCTATAAGTGAGGTTTGGATATTTGTACAACAAATCCTGCGCTGTGATTGGCCAAAAATGTACCCCGCCTAACCCTGCACTGTGATTGGCCAATCACAGTCTATTCAGGACTGTGATTGGCCAGTGTCACATGACACATGTGCATAGCCCTATATAAGAAACCATAACTTTAAAAAAAACATAAATTTGTTTTTTTTAAGTTATGGTTTCTTCCATCATAAAGAGTGTTTCAATAAATGTATTTATTTTTTGTACATGATTGGTTGACTCCATTCAGTATTGTGATTAGCTAGCAAGACACCGCCCACTTCACACAGGGTGTGATTTTTTTCTTCTTCCCCCCTTCTCCCCCCTTCTCCCCCTCCTTCCCCCTTGTCCCCCCCCCCTTTACAGTCCAATGTTCCCCAGCTTGTTCCCCAGCTTCGGACGGACGGTGTATAGTGTGTTTGTTCAGTAACAGGGGTCTCCCTGTCTCTCCAGCTCTTTAATGAACAGAAAATCAGGAGAGATAACTCAGACAAGATACAGGGAGTGATGACACAAAGCAATTAGCAGACAACAAAGTTCATAACTGGGTACTGCAATTGGCAACCCATCTGAAAAGAGCTGGAGAGATAGGGAGACCCCTGTTACTGAGCAAACACTAACAATGATTACTATCTTAATATCTACTTATATAAAGGGCGAATTGCTACTTCCGCCGCTGACGCCCACAGCAATTCCATTAATTTGGACCTCTCGCCTGCTGACGCCATACCCACAGCATTGATTTCGACTAAACACAACAACTACATCGGACCTCTCAACACAAAACCAGCCACAACGTGCACTCTGAATTTACGGGTGGCGTAGGGCACCTCTCATTGCTCACTACATATTTTCCACCTCGCAACATAATTAATTCCACTCACCACATTACGAGCACAACGGAAGGGGAAACAGTTTCGCACCGTTTACCGTGCGCAAAATGCCATCATTAAGTGTGAACACAGACTATAGAGATACCTCTAATAATCTACTAAAGGTTCAATATTAAAAGAGAGAGAGAGCACAGATATAAAGACAACACATTTTCAAGGGACCAAAAATAAGTGTCACAGAAAGGGGTGATTGTGCCTTTCCAAATTGATGCCCTTTAGTAACATGTTAGTTAAGGGCGCGCCCCCACCAAGAGTTGGCTGGCTGCTGTTTGCAGAATCTGCCAATGCATTGTCAATGCAAATGCGTTGATTCACGCAAGAGCAGATTTTTCCGCCTCTCGCGCAGACCTTGCGTTTATCTGCTCTCCGCGACTAAGCATAAAACTGCTGGAGGCAGGCGCTGATTTTCTCCCTCTGTCCAATCGGGTGAGTCGAAGGCGGACCGTCTCAAGACTCAGGAAGCAACATGGTGCTCAAGGCAGCAGGCACAAGCGGTGCGGTCTACGGGGAGGCTCCTGAAAGTGAGTGACAGGCGCGACACTCCCGTTTTTTAGAATCCTCTGGCTGCAAAAAACTGTGGCCGCGCACAACCTGCGTTTATCAGCGGCCAGCCAACTCTTGGTGGGGGCGCGCCCTAAGTGTGGACTCCACCTATAATTCCTGTCGGCAGGCCTGTTTGTATGACAAAACTCAGTGTGTGGATATGAATAACATTGTGAAAGTGTGAATACATGTGACTTCTGCCATCTTGTCTTCTCTTCTCCATGTTTTCCTGACGTCTTCATTTACCAACCTGGAATAAAACAACATACAACTTTAAAAAGTAAAACCCAAACACACTGACTGACTTTGAATAAGATATAGTCTGGTAATTTCTATTTAACTTCCATAGTCACAGAATATACATAAACAATATAGGCTACAGAGATTATGTGGCTGCTGCCAACAGTTACAATTCTCCTACCACAGTTTGAGAATGAGTCAGTATTGTTTTACTCTAATAACATAAACTACATGATATACTGTATGTGATTTCACCTTCACTTCATCAAAGCATTTCTCACTGCTCCTCTCCCCCACACACGTGGACCAAGATTCAGCTCTGGATAACTATTAGGCCTGGCCTCAATTATTCAAATAGTCGACTAATCGGTCGAGGGAGTCTGATTCGACTGCCAATCTCTTAGTCGAAAAATATAAATAAAACAAATATTATTATTATTTTTGCATGATTCGACTGAGAGATTGGCCTAATTTGTTATATAAATGAACTAATTTTAAAAATCATTCTAACTAAAGTGGATAGCTGAGTTCACATCACAACTGTAACAATGACGGTGATGAATGACACCGTTGGAATCAATTTCACAGCGATTGATGAATCCATCCCAAATGACAGGATGTCACATTGAACACGTCACTCATGTTCAAAATGTTTACAGAATGTTATCATTCATCAGTGTGGATGCTCCCATCATTATCATTACAGTTAATTGGTGTGAATGGCAAGTAGCTCTGAGTCCTGCATCTTAATGAATCAAACATTATGGTCTCTGCAGTATAGTTTTACAACCATTTGATCAATGTCACTGTAAATTGTATCAACAATCCCATAATCCAGAGGGACAGTGTAAATGAGCATTTGGTTGTCATAACAACCGCTGACAATGGTGTAATGGAGGAGTAACATAAACACTTAGATGACATGACAAGATGTTGATCAAAGTGACACATGAGGTGTTGATGAAATGACTATTTATGGTTATCAGCAGCATTAGCTCTGCAGCTGTTCTACATGAAGATAGAATCTTACCAAGAGATGTTCCTGCTTTGACCTGAGAATAAACTGTATCTTCACTTTGTTCTGGAGCTGCTGATTCTGCCAACAGAAAACACACACAAACAATAATAGCAGAAACTAGAAAGTACTGTTCCTGAAGAAACAGTGTGGGGTCGCTAAGAATGTTGATGGTATTGAGTATTGATAGTGTTAGTAGTGTTAAAGGTTTGAAAGATTTAAAGTTCTAAAAGTTTGAAAGGTTTGAAAGGTTTGAAAGGTTCTAAAGGTTCTAAAGGTTCTAAAGGTTCTAAAGGTTCTAAAGGTTCTAAAGGTTTGAAAGGTTCTAAAGGTTTGAAAGGTTTGAAAGGTTTGAAAGGTTTGAAAGGTTCTAAAGGTTCTAAAGGTTTGAAAGATGTGAAAGGTTTGAAAGGTTCTAAAGGTTCTAAAGGTTTGAAAGGTTTAAGAGGTTCTACAGGTTCTACAGGTTTGAAAGATGTGAGAGGTTTTAAAGGTTCTAAAGGTTTGAAAGGTTTGAAAGGTTTGAAAGGTTTGAAAGGTTCTAAAGGTTTGAAAGGTTTGAAAGGTTTGAAAGTATGTAGGTGGATATACTGTACATTTCACCTACCTTTCTTATTCTGGTCTTTGTTTTGGTAGTTAACCTGGGCGTAGGTCACATCTGCTTCTACAACACAACACACAAGTCAGAGCAAAGTATTCTTCCTCCATGCATATGGCACTCAGTTTATACACACACTTACACTCAAAAGACCACAATGTGATCTTTCCAGCTTTATTTTAGTTTTATTCTTGCATTTGAATCCACAGTATGTTGATTCAAGTGAAGTTTAAAGAATTAAACTTCACTTGAATCAACATACTGTGGATTCAAATGCAAGAATAAAACATAATCATCAGGTATTATGGTTACACTAGGAGGAAGATTTTTTTTCAAAAAAGTGTACAGAAAGTGTTAAAATTATGTTTTTATGTGGACACGCCTCCAGTTCATTAAGTATACCTGGTTCTCACCTTAGCACCTCCTCCACCACCTTAGCACCACCCACCTGTCCTAGTCCCTCCTCCTCATGCCCACACCTGTTGTGTTATGATAATGAGGGGGAGGGTATATTTTACTGTGTCATTAAAGTGCTGTTTTTCTATTGGCACGTTTGACCCTCAAGGTTTGAGCCTCCAGGAAGAAACTCAAAATAGTCAGAGAAGACATAAAACACCATAAAAACACCACCAGGGGGCTTAATGAAGTTCTATCAACCTCATAGACACATGAAAAACAGAAAAGGTGCAAAATCATGGCACCACCTTTTTAACCATGCATATGAAACTGTCTACATGTCTGCTCAGTACCTAGTGGTATTTTCTCATTATGTTTCAATGGAACAGATATAGGAAAAACTCCTAGCATATTGTGAATTGATAGTGTACATACTGTACTACAGTTGGTGGATATACATTTCACCTACCTGTCCTATTCTTGACTTTGTTTTGGTAGTTAACCTGGGCGTAGGTCACATTTGCTTCTACAACACAACACACAAGTCACAGCAAAATAGCTGTAAAACGTGTTTAGAACTGTGAGTTGATCACCTGAATCTGTCAGGTTAATTATCATTACAGTTCAGCTTTCAATATAAATAAAAAATAATAATTTATACAAATAAAAGTGTATCGCTAATTTCTTGAAATATACATAGGCTACTGTTATACAGTAGGCCTATTTGCTGCTACAGTATATTGGAGGTAAGTAATGAACTTAAACAAAGAGGAACCATTATAAATTACACCTAAAGGCCATTCATAGAGTAGAAACAATTTACAGATTGAATGCGTACCTGTGTGTGATCCAGTCTTCACTTCAGAATACAAAGAACTCTCAGATGGATCAGCAGGTTTCTCTGTGGAGGAAACTCTCTGTTAGGAACTCTTGTATTTATGTTTATCTGACTATACACATGATTATACATCGTTATGAAGACAGCACGCACGCACGCACGCACGCACGCACGCACGCACGCACGCACGCAAGCACGCAAGCACACACGCACACGCACGCACACGCGCACGCACACACACACACACACACACACACACACACACACACACACACACACACACACACACTGTGTGTACATTTCATGTTTGTTTGTTGTTTGCTCACCCTTCTTTTTCTTGCCCAAATGTTTGAGTTCAATCTGTGAATATGTCACATCATTGGACTCTGAAAGAAAGAACCATAAACACACACACAACAAACAAACAAACAAACAGATAAACAAACAGATAAATAAATACTGTACACACACACACGCATGCGCACACACACACACACACACACACACACACACACACACACACACACACACACACACACACACACACACACACACACACACACACACACACACACACACACACACTAATGTCCATTCTAAAAAAATATTCATTTCTACAATTCTGTAAAATCTAACAGCTCCCTCTTTGAAAGCCCACATTTAAATAGGAATGTGTTATCATGAAGTATAGTTTATGATGCTACTCTAGCGTTTTTGAGAGCCTTTATTCATTGATGTTAAACAGAAAAGTTGACTTGATCACTTCATGTTACTGTGATTCAGATGTGTAAATCTGTAAACATTCCCTTTAAAATTATGCCTGGATTTTGACTGACTGACTGACTGACTGACTGATTGGTTGAAAGGCTGACCATGCTGAAGTGGGGTGTGGCTGTCATCTGGACGTCCTCTCTGGTTGGTCCTTTGGTCTGCTGCTGAGTCCTGATTGGTTCCCTGGGTCCTGACAGATCTATTTCAAAATAAATATTTAACATCATAAAGTAGTGAATAAGATCTACTGTGATCATGTTTTAATATGAGACACACACAGGTGACCCTCATTGTTGGTTAATTAATGTACAACTCTATAGATTGTATTAGTCAAGGGGTAACTTTTCTCATAGAGGTTCTTAATCTACATATTGGTGTAGTTAAATCTTAATGACTGCCCTAGTTCTACACATATTTCTCAAATCATGTCTCATACAGTATCAGGGACAGAAAAACTGCACCAGTGTTTCCTACAGGCATCTCTTTTCTCCTGGTTTCGTCTAGAGGTGTAGCTTTGGTTTGATGGTATATTTAGACTCAGGCTGGTTAGCAAACATTGGAATATTCATAATTATTATTTATTATTATGTTGTGCCATTCCCAATAGTCACACACCAGCCTGTCAGTGCCCACTATAATGTGCTACTATTAAGTAACCCCATATCCCCTGTAACCAGCTCAGTGGCCTTGTGGTTAGAGAGTCCAATTCCCCGGCCGGGTCATACCAAAGACTATAGAAATGGGACCCAATGCCTCCCTTCTTGGCACACAGCATCAAGGGTTGGATTGGGGGTAAAGGTAAGTCCCTATGACATATGCATCATGTCCAGGGGATGTATAACAGGCTTGATGTACATCAAGCCGCCTCACGCTACGGACACAGGAGATATGCTCCTGATCTATGGGCGACATGGCTCAGAAAGGCGTTGACTCTATAGAAAAGGTAAGCTTCCAGTTGACTAAGGACATTTATTATCAGGAACAGTCATAGTAACAGAGAGAAGTACCTACCTGACAAAACATAGAGCTGTAATAAAAAAAAGTAAAATATGTCAAATAGTGTTTTACATGACAACCAGTCCTCTGTGGTCAGTATGATAACATACTAGGACACATTGTATTTAAAGATATAAACCGTCTTTGAGTGGTTCTCACTTTTAGATGTCCTGTATCGACTCAGGAGAACCAAAAGGATGGTCAGTAGAATCACAACAACAAGTCCTACAATCAACCACAGTACATGTAGAGAACTCTGTTCCACAGGTACAGTCACTGGAGGTTGAGTAGATCCAGTCACTGAAGATTGAGTAGATCCAGTCACTGAGGATTGATACACTATAACAGCAATAAAAACATAATTTGAAATTAATAGATTAGTATTAGAACAACTCATTTCAGCATTTAGGCTGCAGTGCTTCAAAAAAGTGTGGTTCAGCTACCGTAACTGCTATAAACCTGGGAGACCACTGCCTATTTATTGTGTACAAGTTCTCAAACAAAGCTGGATTTCTTTCAGTATTTGAGATAAGTATTATTTTCCAAAGTCACACTGAATTACAAGAAAGAAAAGTGAAACATGAATGGGTTTACTGTACCTCTCACTGCCATCCAGCTCTGTGGTGACTCTCCTCCAGAATATTTACACTTATAGAATCCCTCATCAGACTTAGATACAGCAGGTATGATCATCTCTCCATTGGTTTTAGTTTGGACCAGTTCTTCATTTCTATAAAAGTCCACGTTGGAGAGAGACGAGCCTGTTGTGTGTTTGCATTGAAGAGAGACAGAATGTCCCTCAGTCACAGGGTGAACAGGACTCACCAGGATGACAGGACCATCTGTAAAACAGTTAACAAGTTAAAAACAGTCAACATGTTAGGATTCACACTGAACTAAGCATGTTTTAATGAGTTCAGAGAATGCTGCAGTATTGTTAGGTAGTGAATGAAGTAACTGAACTCACGATATACTGTGATGTTGACAGCATTGCTGTACTCTCCCAGTCCATACTCACACCAGAACACTCTGGTGTTACTTTCACCGTGACTTAAGACATATCGATAACCATTTGTCATTAGTCTCGATTCAGTAGATTTTCCCTCACAGCTCAGTGGGAGAGCCTCAAACTGGAAGTGTTGAGTTCTGTTAGAACCCACTGAGATAGAAGTTGAAGAATGAGCATCTAAAACACAACACAGGATCAGAGGTCAAACAAAGAGCAGTGTTAAAATGCCATAGTGAACTACACTCAATAAAAGTCAAAACAAGATCAGAGAATGTGAGAGAAAATATGAGACATAGCATACAGAGTAAGTGAGGCTGTCTAGAAACCAGTGTTAATTTTGTCGACTAAAACTATGACGAAAAAATGTCTGTCGACTACCTTTTTTCACTGACTAAATAAATGACTAGATATATTGACAATGTTGACAACAAACAAAAACAAGACAAAAATGTAGTGGAGAAGAGATCTAGTAGAACTAAGACAAGTCATTCTGAATTTTATTCAAAGGCACCCACACAGGCTAAAGTAATTAAGTGTGCCTGCCATGTAATGGCAAAACACTTATTGTATTCCGCCATACTTAAGTTTCTTTCTTTATTTATTCCCGCAAAACTTTGTTCGTCCGTAACTGCCGCACTGTTTACACTCCCCCGGCAAACTATAACGATTGGTGGTACTTTGTTGTAGTGACACTATTTTGGGTCCAGACTTGGCGAGACACACTTAAAATGTCTTCGAAATTTTGTTTCTAGTTTTTATCATGTAAGCTCAAGTTGTGTTTCCACCAGAGGTGGACATGCAGTAACGGAGTAAATTTAGTACTGTACTTAAGTACATATTCTGAGGATCTTTGCTTTACTTTAGTATTAGATTTCTTTGTTACTTATTACTCTTACTCGAGTACATTTCCAAGACAAATATTTTACTTTCCATACATCCACATGTGGGCCACTCAGTCTGTGACTCTGTGTCAGTCCAGGCAGAACGGCTGTGTGTGTGTGTGTGTGTGTGTGTGTGTGTGTGTGTGTGTGTGTGTGTGTGTGTGTGTGTGTGTGTGTGTGTGTGTGCACGCACGTTCGTGCATCAGTGCGTGACACACACACACACACACACACACACACACACAACTTGAAGAAGAAAAAGAAGAAAAAAGATAAATAAATAAATGATATACAATTCACACTCACCACCAGACCACACAAACTGACGGTTACTGTATCTAGTGTAATAAACTGGGTGTCCTCTCCCAGCTCTGCACAGATATTCTCCTGTACCTGTAGGATCATGAATGTAGTAACCTTCTACAGTTCCATGGAGGCTACCAGGTAAGAGCTCATAGAATGGTGGTTCAGGAACAACTCTGAACCAGTAGAACCTCCAGCCTGCAGATGATTCTTTAGCCTCACAGCTCAGAGTCACTGAGGCTCCAGGACTCAACCATTTTGGTGACACACTCAGAACAGGTGTGTTGTCTTTTGGTAAACACATTGAAAAATATTGTTTATTGTACTAGCATACTGTAAGATATAATATATTTCATGCAATTCCTGTTATCTCAAACTATAATGGCCGCACTGCCATGCAAATGTAGTTCATTCATTCTGTCTAGAAGATGAATCCTACTGATTTTGGTGACCTAATGACCTTTCCTGTAACACCACCCTTATGCTGCGTTCACACTGGCTGCTACTAAAGATACAAAGGTACAAAGTGACTCAGCCAAAGACCACTCTACTTTGTGCAAGCTGAACAAAATGTGACTTAATACATAATAATAAACTGACATGAATAAATCATAATAATAATTGAGAGCATAAAGTACATTATTATTTGACAGGTGTAAATATGATGTTGACTGAGTGAATACAGAGAATAGATATTTTAATCTTCACCTTGACTGTGTCCATAGGAGAGGAAGTTACTCAGCACTGAAACACATTTGATGAGACAATATCAAGCTGAGCTTAAATATCTACATTTTTATTTTTCCTAATAAACATAACACCAACATACTGTAGACAGGTGACTTAAGTTCAACATGCAAATGACAAAGAACAGTAAATTAACCATTCTGCTCATGCTGTAAAGCCACTATGTCACTTTTTTAAATGAAAGAAATATAATTTTGTCCAATCTGTATGGTATGCTGTATGTTAATACAACAACTTATACAATTGGGGTGGTTGTATTTTGTGACATCTATTGAGACATTTAGATCCGGTGTCTAGGTGAGACATGACCTTTGACACAATCTTGTTTCTGGTTTGACACAAATTTGGACCTGAAGGTCAGGATTACATTTATCCCCTGAGCAAGCAGGCATGCTCTATTAGCTCAATTGTCAACAATGTTGGGCCAACAATGTTCGGAATTTGCCAATCAGGATGGAATATGAAAAATCGGACAGAACCATCTTGATCACTTGACTATAGAGATAATGGGTACCGATTTGCATGATGATTGGACAACATTTGTAATACAAAAAAGAAAAGTGTTGAAAAAATCTGCCTCCTGGTGGCGCTATAATAGGGCAATGTTAAAGGGTGGCATTTGTTCTTCAACATAGTGCGAACGTGTGTGCAAAGTGTCACCTCAATCGGACGTTTTGCTGCGTTCATGATTTGTGGCATTTTGTTCAAAACGGGCCACTTCTGCAAACTTTAGATGTCAATGTTAGCCAATCAGGATGAAATATGAAAAATCAAACAGTTCCATCTTGATCACATGACTATAGAGATCATGTGTACCGATTTGTGTGAAATTTGGATAGAATCTGAAGGCTTAATATCCAGAAATGTGTTTTACATAAGTCGGCCTCCTGGTGGCGCTATAAAAGGAAAATGTGAAACATGCAGGGCAGATGTTTTTCCTTGGCCTCTAGGGAGTGTGCATGCAAAGTTTCACGCAGATCGGTGCAGTTATAGTTAAAAACACAAATCAGCCTTTTATAGCAGCGCCACCATGAGGCTGATTTGAAAAATGTCAAGTGGCATTTCTTCCTCGGCCTAGTGGGAATGTGTTTGTGAAATTTCACGGAAATCGCAAGCTGCGTTCATGATTTGAGGCATTTTGTTCAAAATGGACCAATCCTGCAAATCTTGGAAGCCAACCTTAGCCAATGAGGATGGAATATGGGAAATCGGACAGATCCGTGTTGATCACATGACTATAGAGATACTGTGTATTGATTTGCATGACGTTTGGATAAAATCTGTAGGAGTAATATAAAAAAATGGGTTTTGCACAAATTGGCCTCCAGGTGGCGCTATAACAGGCCCATGTGAAAAATTTGAGGCAGAGGTTCTGGATTGGCATCCAGGGAGTGTGTGTGCACAGTTTCGCAGCGACCGGTCCAACGGTGCCGGAGATTAGCTGGTAACACACGGACAGGACACACGGACACACGGACACACGGACACACGGACACACGGACACACACACGGACGGACGGACAGGGGGTAAAACATACTCTCTCGCCATGCCTTTCAGCCTGGCGGAGACAATTATGCTTGACCAAAATAGAGCAATACTGTGTTAATCAGAAAGCTGCTAACCTTCTTGGTATTGTGTGTGTGTGTGTGTGTGTGTGTGTGTGTGTGTGTGTGTGTGTGTGTGTGTGTGTGTGTGTGTGTGTGTGTGTGTGTGTGTGTGTGTGTGTGTGTGTGTGTGTGTGTGTGTGTGTGTGTGTGTGTCTCTGTCTGTCTGTCTGTCTGTCTGTCTGTCTGTCTGTCTGTGTGTGTGTCTCTGTCTGTCTGTGTGTGTGTGTCTGTCTGTGTGTGTGTCTCTGTCTGTCTGTGTGTGTGTCTCTGTCTGTCTGTCTGTCTGTCTGTCTGTCTGTCTGTCTGTCTGTCTGTCTGTCTGTCTGTCTGTCTGTCTGTCTGTCTGTCTGTCTGTGTGTGTGTGTATGTGTGTGTGTGTGTGTGTGTGTGTGTGTGTGTGTGTGAAGAAAGAAAGAAAGAAAGAAAGAAAGAAAGAAAGAAAGAAGAGAAGAAGAAAGAAAGAAAGAAAGAAAGAAAGAAAGAAAGAAAGAAAGAAAGAAAGATTGTCTGTACTGTATAACTGCATCATTACTGTTGGCTCACCT
Organism: Gymnoscopelus braueri; assembly: GCF_963280865.1. NCBI lineage: Eukaryota > Metazoa > Chordata > Actinopteri > Myctophiformes > Myctophidae > Gymnoscopelus > Gymnoscopelus braueri. Next base: position 23,158,702 of record NC_137615.1, read on the forward strand.
TGGTTTGTTATTTTGGTTGTTTTGATAATAGTAAATTAAAATATTGTTAAAACTACAGCAAGGTGAGAACATTGGTCTAAGCCTAGAGACTACTGATTGATCAGATAATAATATCAGACACACTGGGTTGATTTGGTTGTGTTGTTACTTTGATTAAACTGACATGGTGTTACTGTATTAACTAATTAAAAATGTTAGTAAACTGTTAACAGTTTTCTGAAAAACTTGTTGCTACTAGTTTGTTTTATCAGAGGTGCTCAAACGTTTTCATGTCAAGGATCCCCAAAATTGTAAAATACGTATATTGTGTACGTATGTATGTATGTATGTATGTATGTATGTATGTATGTATGTATGTATGTATGTATGTATGTATATATATATATATATATATATATATATATATATATATATATATAACAGTATAAAATAATTAAAGTTAAAGTGGTTGAAATATAGCTAAAATCTAAAATGACTCTTTCTCTGTCTCAAATTAGCTTCCTAAGTTGAGTTGATCAAATTCCTTCATTGAAGTAATGGATGAAATACTATATAAATAGAGGTGCTAGTAATAATAGTAATATACTCACAGAGGAGAACACAAAGCAAGATATGAGACATCTTCTCCTGTGATGAACGACTTCTAGCTCCTGTTCAGACTGAACTAATAACTATACTGATGAGACACACTGAGAGAGAGAGAGAGAGAGAGAGAGAGAGAGAGAGAGAGAGAGAGAGAGAGAGAGAGAGAGAGAAAGAGGAAGAGAAAGAGAAAGAGAAAGAGCTGAAGACTATAGGCTGGTATTAAAGACCACAAAGGAAATAAACATTCTCTTTGTCAAACCACACTCTGTTTCACACATATACATCCTCCATCACAGTGGAGCTTCAGTGGTCAGGTTTCCATTTGATGATATTCTGACACTAGTTGCATGTTTGCGTGCGTTCATCAGGGGTGGGTAGTAAGTAAGTATGTTGAAAGTAGGCCTAACACATCAGTGTTTCTTTTTTTTTGAGGAACGAGTACTTTTGCTTGTTTCTTTTTCTTTTTTTTTACTTTCTTTACTATATTTTTATATTTTGAGCCAGTAATCAACTTTTTGCGTCGCTACATTTTCCATTTATCCCTCGTTACATCTAGTCTATTTAAATGTGGGGATCAAAGTGTAAAGGGTGAAGATAATGCAAGGAGCACCTCTGACGCACTGCCCGCCTGGCTATGAACACACAGACCTGATGGTGTATTTCATGTATCCACGTTTGTGATTAGCAGCTAGCACTGTGGTTTCACATGCACTTTTGTCAACACAATGACGTGGTGAGACGCACAGCACGACTGGGCATATCCCTGAAACATGACTGTCATACCATGACAGTCATGGTGCCGAGTCCCCCCGGTTTATAGCGGTGTTCAATTTTTTTACATTGCCAACTCTCACATGTACATAAACGTTCAGATTTCAAACATAAAGTGCTTACCCCCGAGCCACGGATGTTACAAGGCGATCCGGACCACGATAAGTACCCGTATCTCCCGTATTGTTCAATAAAAAGCATTTTAATCCCATCGCCTTTTTTTTTAATTATTATTATTTTTTCAATAATGTATCAGAGTGCAATACACCTCCCAACCATTAGTGTCGCATGGTTGAAAGTATCGGAGAAAATGGCCGGCGATCGGATTAAAATGCTTTTTATTGAACAATACGGGAGATACGGGTACTTATCGCGGTCCGGGTCGCCTTGTAACATCCGTGGCTCGGGTGTAAGCACTTTATATCTGAAATCTGAACGTTTATGTACATGTGAGAGTTGGCAATGTAAAAAAAATCGAACACCGCTATAAACCAGGGGGACTCGGCACCATGACGCTTGTATACAAGCGTCATGTGAACCACGGCTAGACTGGGCACAGCATAATGCAGAAGAAGAACAGGAGGGGCTGTGTGTGGAGAGACACCACCATGGTCCATCTAGCCTCGGTCCCAGCCTCACTCATCTGCGAAAAGAAGAGCCTGGTCACGACCTAAAGCAGCGAGTGTCTAGGAAGTCCTGAGTGGGTAGGATTTCCGTCGTGCGCGTTTCCCCCGGAAATTATATTTTTTGACCAATCACAACACTCGTTTCATTCACGGAGAATGTTAACAGATTTGTAAAGCATCAACGCCATTTCCTTGGGCGCTACTTCCGTCAAATTCAACCGTTTCCGGTTGTCACTCCACTGACACATGCCTTCTCTATTTGAACGACTCTATCAAACAAGATGTCGACAATGGCAAATATTGCGGCATGGTCATGCTGGACCTCCAGAAGGCCTTTGACACCGTTAATTACCCAATTATGATCGATAAGCTTAAAGCAATAGGTTTTGATGATACGTCGGTGAGCTGGATACATCCTACCTGGAAGGGAGGGAGCAAGTGGTGGAAGTAAACGGCACCCAGTCCCCTCCCCTCCCAGTGACTTGTGGTGTTCCGCAAGGAAGTACAGTATACTAGGACCTTTACTGTTCCTGATATGTGAACGATATGTCTTCAGCTTGCGACTGCAAACTGTTCCTGTTCGCAGATGACTCGGCTCTGCTGGTCTCGGACAGGGACAGGCTGCAGGTTGAGAAAACTCTCAGCTCTGAACTCAACAAGATCTGTATCTGGCTCTCCGACTACAAGCTATCATTACACCTGGGTAAAACTGAATCCATCCTCTTTGGGTCCAGTTCTAACCTTAGCAAGGCTGAGAGTTTCACGACCAAAGTGGGTGATGATGTTATCACAAGAAAGGAGGAAATCACCTACCTGGGTTCCATCTTGGAGGCAAACCTCTCCGGTAACAAAAACGCCGAAAGAGTGATCAAAAAGGTCAACCAACGAATACGCTTTTTGTATAGAATTGGACGTCTAGTCAGTAAGAATACTCTGAAGATTCTTGCAGGGGCCCTCATACAAGGTTATTACGATTATGCATGCTCCTCATGGTATCACAACACCTCCAAGGCCTTAAAAACAAGGCTCCAAACATCCCAAAACAAACTAGCAAGGCTACTTCTTGGCCTCAATCACAAAACCCATCTAACCCCTGCTCATTTTGCTAGGATTGGATGGCTTAGGGTTGAGGACAGAGTACAGCAACTTGCTATGGGCCTGGTCTTCAATATACATTACAGATACAGATAACATTGGGATCCCCCTGTATTTGTCAAAATACTTCCAAAACGTTAATGAAGTCCACGATCATAACACCAGAGGCAGCTCCACAAATCATGTTCAACCCAGATTTGGCTCAACAAAGGGAATGAACTCGTTCTCATGCTATTCATAAAAAATGTGGAATGCCCTACCAAAAGGAGTAAAGGAGTGTAAAACCCTACTCACTTTCAAAACTGCCCTAAAGATACACCTTCAGGAGGCTGCAATTCAAAAATGGCCGTCTAAGTCTTAACCTACCATGACCGCGGGAAAAAAATGAGAACCGGAAATGGAATCTGCGTCATGAAACCGGAACCCAATGAGTCTGAAGGAGTCAGGAAGCGAAAGTGATCATGAAAAATAAACAGAATAGCGCGACCACAGTCAAAAGTAAAAACTCGGGATTTCTCGTGCTGGCAGGGAGATACTCGGGAAAAACTCGGGATATCTCGGGGCGTGGCACTGAGAGAGTTAATGATATATTATTGATTTCAGCTGTTACAAACACGCAATCATGACCCGCTTTAATTACTTCTGTCTATATTATTAGTTTAATTACTTTTTTATGTCCAATGTATTTGTATTTAAGTTCATAAAGTTAACTTAAGTATAATGCATTTGAAATTAAATAATTTTTTTACTTTTCACAGGATTCCAATAAAAAAATAGCAAAACAAAATCGGGATTCCATTTTTTTCCCCAAAAATAGCAGATCTACAAGCTCAAAACGTGTCACACTGCTACGCGTCTTGAGCTTGATCAGCTATCTTTTTCTACTTTTGAGTGACATAGGATGGCATTAATGTACGACAAAAGATAAAATACGGCGATAAGAGGTTTCTGTACAGTATATGCAATGTGGCCCTCTGGAGTGAGTGTGGAAATAAAGTAGCCCTCTCCATCATCAAATTTCCCACCCCTGATTATATCTCTTGGTTGTTTTTGCCCTCCTTATCGGCTTATCTTCTTATATTATCTATCTATCTATCTATCTATCTATCTATCTATCTATCTATCTATCTATCTATCTGTCTGTCTGTCTGTCTGTCTGTCTGTCTGTCTGTCTGTCTGTCTGTCTGTCTGTCTGTCTGTCTGTCTGTCTGTCTGTCTGTCTGTCTGTCCGTCTGTCTATCTATCTATGTGTTCCTGTGTGCACTACTACATACAGAGGGGACAACACAGTGTAAAAAAGAAATATAAACCACAATGTGGTGCAGTGTCACAGCATCGAATGACAGGAAGACACTATGAAACCACACATCAAACAGGAAACTGGCTTTCTACTCAGTTGTACAGACATTTGTGTCATGTGACCAAATTGTATACTACTAAAGCAGCATGATGCAAAACTAAATTATATTACTTTATGTGAAAGATAAATTGCGTGGTCTAATCTGTCATATAGCCTACAGACAGAAAATATATAATGTAATAAGGGTTTGTGTTATGTTATTGATGAGAGAATGCTATCATTAAATGGTAGGACTACTGTTCATAACAATGAATAAAAAGTGAGGCAATGAGACATACATTTGCAAATTTGGAAACCTGATCTGTCCCATCATTTCACCTTAAATATTACAGAAATTGACACATTTTGAGAGTTCAAATATGTTCTTCTAATGTTTGTGTTAAACTAAATTAATCTGTAATTAAAAGAAGGGAATGTTGTGACACCAGAGGGCCACTAGGGGTGTCTATAGGGGAAACTATACAGGAGTTTTAATGACAACAACAATAAAGTAAAATATGAAAGATGAGTTGTATGATATATACAGTAGGTGTATAAATCACCCAAAATTGTAATATCTAACATCATTAGTACTGTGGTAGCCTCGATCCCCAGGCTTTTATTTTCCTTTGCGTTTTGCTAAAAAAAAAAGGCTGGAACAAGCTGTTGACATTTCTGGCATAGGAAGTGGGAGTCAACCTTTAATTTCCCCAACCAACCAGAGTGCAGTGGGTTGCGCTCCAAATGTTGTGACGTCAGGGCTCTCAATGCTGCACATTGGGGGAGGAGGAGGGGCGGGGCGGGGTCTGGCGCACAGATCGGTTAACCAATTGGAGCCCATGGATGTTTTCTTCTGAGATTTTGAATCCGCCCCTTTAGACCAGATATGACGCGCTGGGGCAGGCTAGTATTGTGGTAACAGGTACTGCACTCGGTACTCTAACAACGGGTACAGCAAGTGTTCTGACAACAGGTACAATGGGAATTGCATAACCGGGTGGTCCCGGTTACGTGGTCCCTGAATAGGCCAAGTTTTTTTCTTTATTTTCTTTTCTTTCTCTTTGGTTGGCTAAGTAGGAAAAAGTCATGGTCCTCTATAGACCTAGACAAGTGAGCCATTGTGAAACAGTGAACAGTGTGTAGATCAGCTTTTTTTGAAAAAGTTTTAACATTTTTGAAAAATTTGAGTATGTTTACTTTGGCACTGAATTTAATTTTATAAAATACTTTTTTACTTTTAATACTTTTGTACAGTACCTTTATTCAAGTCAAGTAGTCAAGTTTAGTGAGGTCTAAAACGGGCCTCAAGTAGAGTACTTCTTCCACCACTACCTCCACCCACATGGGAGTTGGATGTGTTCAATATGCCCACATAGCAAAGAGAGGAGACACATATTGTGAAAATAGCAGATCTACAAGCTCCGTTGTGGTCCTGAGTCCCGACCCACAGGTTGAGAATCACTGGCAACTAGCAGTGACGTCAAAACCAAAGGGTGCCAGGTATTTTGCGAGAGAAATAAGCAACCAGGGCCCTATTTCACAAAAGGTGAATTAGAGCTAAAGCCTGGCTTTAACACCTATCCTGGCTTAATTTAGCCAGGATTAGGGATGAATCGGTTTCATGAAAGCTGAATTATCTTGAAGATTAGCTTAGCCAGTTCACCCTGGCTAAATTTAGCCATGACTAGATTTCACGAAAGAGAATTGAAGTAATCCTACCTTAGTTACCATGGCAATTTAGCTGTGAAGTTAGCCTGGTCAGGAGCAGGCTAACAGCCAAGCTTAATCCAGTGCCTTGTTCTTCAAGTTTTTCCACAGTTAATTCAACACATGTGTTTGTATATGGACTAATTTGACCCTGCATTCAAATAAAATGAAATCAATACAATAAGATATAATCAGATTAATTATATTACTGAACTACTGTAGTGTGTGACCATGAATCATAATTGTTTCACAATGACTCATGTGATATGTCATTGTCACTCTGTTAACACTATAGTTCATATTGTTGTTAGATGTTTGATAATAAACTACAGATTTTTTTTATATTATAAAAAATGCTCTGGTTTTGGACTGCATGATTGGTCAAGTTCAAGGATTCTGCTATCGACTTTCATGGTCTTTTATAGAAATACGTGAAGCCTGGCTTCATTATCCTGGCTCGACACAGCCTGGCTTAACAAGGCCTAGCTCGACAAAGTCGCTCCTTTTCAGCCTGGCTTGGCGTTTATGGAATGGAATAAACCAGGCTATATAGACCCGACTTTGTCAAGCCTGGATTTGACTTAAGGCCAGGCTTATTTAATTCACCTTTCGTGAAATAGGGCCCTGGTCTATGAAAACAAAGTTTTATATAGAGATAGCAGTACATATCTTACTTTGTTGCAAACTAAAGTTGACTAATAGTCAACACAGCAAATCAAACCTATTAGGAGCCGATCTACAAGCTCAGCGGTTATGAGCTTGTAGATCGGCTATTTGCGCGCACACACACACACACACACACACACACACACACACACACACACACACACACACAAACACACACACCTCCTCCTCTCATGGCTCTCTCGCACGGATCAGCAAAATCACTCTGTCAATTCTTTCGTCTCTCGAGGGACGACGACGAAGGGGGTCTGGAGGGGGTGCGTTCGTTTCAACGGGGGAGGGGGTCCACGTTTGTTTTCCTCGAGGGTTGATGATCGTGGGCTGGCGCTCCGGTCGGATCGGCTTTTTGTTTTGTGTCACCCACTCGCCCATCTCTCCTCTGACACAGAGGGGTGATAGGCTACTAGTTTGCAGACTTTTACAGTCTTGTTTTTTTTTTGCTCGCCTCGGATCAACGGGCTGTTTATGAAGCACTTTCGCACGCCAACATCCTGGAGAAAAGATCATCACCCACGGGTGCTTTTTGATATATGCATCCTTGAGATATTTTACTTTGAAATGATTTGTAGTTTTTGAAATATGTAACTTTAAGCGCCCAATGCATTGTCAATGGCAATGGACATTTAATGAAAGGTTACAATTTGAAATGTAAGTTTTGGGTTTTTGCTGACCCACAGCCCTTTTCGAGAGGAAGTAGCCTCAGCACTGTAATGTCAATGAGATCTCAGACGTGTGTATGCATGTGAGACTTTGCATGACATGGAGAGAGAAAAAAAATTGACAGATTGAGGTCTCACAACCCATACACATGCATGATGCATAAGGTAATATACATATTGAATGTTGAATTCAGTAGCTGACCAACAGACCAAATCACCCAAAACATGCTCTTTTTATATCTAGCATGCTCGTTCGGTATCATATTGTCTCATGGCAAGACCACATCACCAAGAGGTGATGAGAAGGGCAGGGGTGGCGCTACTGTCTGACATGGTCTTTGAAGACTGGCAGGACACGTAGTAGCACTAGTATGTAGGCTAGTTGCGAACAGACACCCATTCGTCTGGGTTCTGACTTTCACATTTAATTTCACTGCAAGTTATTTGCGGGGGGGGGGGGGGGCAGACTGAAATATGTATTTGTTTTGATGAAATTCTTCATTATTTTTAACAACTCAAGCACAGCTAATCAGAAGCTAATTATCCATGAGCAATAATGACCTAATTGATTAGCTCCAATGTAAATTAGGTTCCAAGGCCTTTTAAAAACGCCAAGGTGATGTGGTTCCTGTGTTGTGTCAAATTCTCAATGGGTTTTCAAGGCCTTTTTTTCCAGGATATTGTAGAGTCAAATGAATCATTGGCTTCCTTGGAAATGTCTTTTAACAATTCAGTGAAAGTTTGATGTATGCAAACCTATTCGCTTTAGAGAGCCTAAAGCTCTTTTGCAAGAGCAGTGAAAATAGTATGTTTTTGCCATTGATTTTTGGATCTTTGGATTATTATAATTGCTAAGATTTCATATTCTGATTTGAATAAACCGAAGCATCTTGTTGGGCCATTAGTATGAAGATAAAATTATGTTGAAGATGGTATCTGAACTCCTTGAAAAACACCTGAGGACAACAACACTACTACTACTACTACTACTACTACTACTACTACTACTACTACTACTACTACTACTACTACTACTACTACTACTACTACTACTACTACTACTACTACTAATAATAATAATAATAATAATAATAATGTTTATCTTATATGTTAACCCTGGATATTGGATAGTATCCACATTCCACACTGTTAAACTTGTTCCCATTGTGTTAATCAGCGCTTCAAGGATCTTTATCAGGATGATGATGGTCAATCGATTCAATGAGAGCATGTTGAACAGTGTGCAAGATCTATCGTTTTTCATCTTTATGAGCTTGGATGTGCATGCTCTTCTTTTTGAATACATGATCTGAGATATTACCACTAGGTGGCACAAGCAGCATATAGAAGCAGGACTGTGGAAGGAGGCATTGTAAAAATTGTACAAAACAAAAAAATCACCAAAAGCTGTTGATGAATGTCAACATCATCATCCCATTGTGATAGGCTGATGTTGTTGACAGTTCTGGGCTTTAAGACCACCAATAACGTTACATTTTGACACACTGTGCACTGTGTTCAGATGAAATGAAGAGAAAGTCAATAGGAGGGACTGTATCTTATTTCTCAGGTGTGCTGATATGGGTATTATTGAATCAGAGCAGCACATCTGGTCACGGTATACGCACAGCCTTGTACAGGAGCAACAGACTGCGCCTATCTAATCCAATCTGCAGATGCCTCTGAGGTGCATCGTGGGGGCCGCAGACCAATCTCCTCAGATGACTTTTTCATAATCTAACTTGTACCGAGCAGATTTAGTGAGGATGGATGAGGAGGAAAAACCATGGCTGACAATGGTTGAAGGCCATGAACCTTTCAGGAACGGTCTCCCATGTGCACAAGGTTTCATTTCTTTGGCCCGGGTACAACCCCTACAGGTGGCGTGATCTATCATTGTCTGGAACAACACACACACACACACACACACACACACACACACACACACACACACACACACACACACACACACACACACACACACACACACACACACACACACACACACACACACACACACACACACACACACTTTGTGACTTTGTGTGTCAGTAGGAAGAAGGGTGACATTGACCTTCTAGCAGTTGTTTATGGATGATCTGGGCCCTATTTCACGAAAGGTGAATTAAATAAGCCTGGCCTTAAGTCAAATCCAGGCTTGACAAAGTCGGGTCTGTATAGCCTGGTTTATTCCGTTCCATGAACGCCAAGCCAGTTTGAAAAGGAGCGACTTTGTAGAGCTAGTCCTTGTCAAGCCAGGCTGTGTCGAGCCAGGATAGTAAAGCCAGGCTTCACGTATTCCTGTAAAAGACCATGAAAGTCTATAGCAGAATCCTTGAACTTGACCAATCATGGAGCCCAAAACGAAAGCAGCGTTCTTCTCTGTGGCTGAACAGCAGCACTGCAGCAGCTCATGGAATCATACAAGGAATTAAAATGTATAAAGCAAGAAAGGAAACGCGACCGCAATAAATAGATCCAGGGAGAAAGCGTGACAGGACGTGCAATAACCCCACATTTGCAAGACCACTTTGGTAGAGGTTTGGGTTGTGTAGTTACCTTGCCATCATGATGTAACTCCAAAGGTGGACAAGAAATAAAAAATAATTTCAAATATGCTCCTCATTGATTTACATTCAGTGAAAAGGCTCTTTTAAACAGTAACTAATAATTTATAGTATATATAGTATATATATTTATAGTATATATATATATATATATATATATATATATATATATATATATATATATATATATATATATATATATATATATATATATAAAATATATATATATATATATAATATATATAACTGAACAAAGGTCTATGTCAGACCTTTTTTATAATATAAAAGAAATCTGTAATATATTATCTGGATTATATTATCAAACATCTATATATGAAACAATATGAACTATAGTGTTAACAGAGTGACAATGACATATCACATGAGTCATTGTGAAACAATTATGATTCATGCATGGTCACACACTAGTTCAGTAATATAATTAAATTGATTATATCTTATGGTATTGATTTCATTTTATTTGAATGCAGGGTCATTAAAATGAGTCCATATACAAACACATGTGTTGAATTAACTGTGGAAAAACATGAAGAACAAGGCACTGGATTAAGTAAGCTTGGCTGTTAGCCTGCTCCTGACCAGGCTAACTTCACAGCTAAATTGCCATGGTAACTAAGGTAGGCTTGCTTCAATTCTCTTTCGTGAAATCTAGTCATAGCTAAACTTAGCCAGGGTGAACTCTTCAAGATAATTCAGCTTTCATGAAACCGATTCATCCCTAATCCTGGCTAAATTAAGCCAGGATAGGTGTTAAAGCCAGGCTTTAGCTCTAATTCACCTTTCGTGAAATAGGGCCCTGATCAGATAGATATCCACATCTTTTCATCAACTCAACTGCACCAAATGCCATCGATTTCCATTTGATTAAACTTAACAGCACCTCATTAAATCACTTTTTATGATTAAATCTGCAACAGTGCTGTGAAGCAATAAATAAGCGATTAAATCTCTGGTCAAAGCGGACCTGGAGTATGGTTGGAATAAGTGATGCAGTGATTACTAATGCTTGGTCACAGGGGCCCAGGTGAAAGCATTTCTATTGGCACCTTTAACGGACTGTTCTTAATTTCTATCTGTATTCATGACATATACTGTAGGGACATCTTAATTGCTATTGCATGTCTGCCTCTGTGGTCTCAACAGCAATAATGGTTGGGCTGGATCTGAAAAGAAACACAAGGTTCATTCTCTCTCTACATTTGAACATGCTCAAACTTACAAATGGATACATTATTTATGAGCGTTACATGTCTTATGTGTGAAAATGGACCCAAATGGATCCATAACTGTCAATTGTTCTACTCTCGGGGTTAAATGAACACTGTAATAGCTACAGGAACGCCCAGATCCACATTTAGCACTTGAACCCCAGCGTCCATATTCAGGGGGGAACATTAGCCAAAAATAACCGATCTACAAGCTCACAACGCATCACAAGGCTATTTTTGGCAAAGAGATTTGAAGTAGACAGAAAAAAGTACAGAGACAACTCAGGTCCAGTTAGTAAGTCTAGTGGGTTAAAGTGCAAACACGATGTTTCTATTGAATAACTGAAATAGCACATTACATTAAGTTGTGTGGACTCTTTGATCTGCCAGCACAGGTCAGGCATACTGTTATAACCACTTAAACCCTATACTTGGTTGACCGGAGTCCCTCAGAGCTCTATACTAGTGACTTTTGTGTTTTTGCTCAACATTAAATATCTTGGGTGAAAATAGCCCCTCACAACATGAGCTTGTAGATCTGGTGTTTTCTGCAAAAGTTCTCCCCAGAATACGGTTCTTGGGTTTAAGTGGATAAACATGTCAACAAAGCTCCAAAATGGTAAACTTCAGAGGTGAAAATGTATTTCCAGCACCAATATCCAGAGTGTGAAAATCTTCAAATAGAAGGTTATACAACATATCTCAGACAATGACTGACAGAAACAAATTCCCCGGTCCCATTGTTTCTCTTTCAAAATATATTTTCAGCATTTTTCTTTCTGCATTGAATTCTTGTCACTGTACTGTATAAATATTTGTTTGTTTATTATTCTCCAATTATCTTTTTGTCTTACTCTGTCCATGTTTCCAGAACAACAGTAACTTTCTCTTTCTGATCTACAAACATTGATGTCTGACTGACATTGCAAAGCCTAATGGGAGCATAAATACATCTTTAAATAAATGCATGATCTAAAACGAGCACAACTCAATATATTATATGATTAATGCAGGCGTTAATGAGCCTCAATGTATGAAAATGTTTATCATGTCTGACCTTGAGAAACAACAGCAAAATGATATAGTCTCAGGAGCATGCTCCTTGAATAAGCATCTCTAGAGTTACAGCATCAAGAGTCAATTACTTTTCTTCAGTTGAAAATAACGATTTCTTTCTTAGGTCTAAATGTGTCAAAAGGGTCATGCAACTATGCAAATTGGCCCTTTGTTTTTTGTGTTCCTCTTTTCAACACAGCAGCATAGTTTCATCTCACAAGATCTCTAGTGTAAATGTCATTCCCATAAGGCTGAAGCCCAATTACATCCGGTTTACATATACAAGATTGCAACTAGTGATCTTGCTCTATATTGGCAAACTTTAACAAATTAACAGTTCCCTATGCTCAGCTCTGATGTGAGAAAGCAAAGGCCCATGCCAGCAACAACAATCTTTGGACTTTTCACAATTTGTGAATACTCTGTACTTGTGATGATATAATGTTGGTTATTGTTGCCTCTGTTTTATATGCAGAGTGACTTATTTGCTGAGTATATTTTGTCAGTTTTGCCTTTTTTGTTTTAGTTATATAGCACATTTTTAACTATTGTCTGTCTTTATTGTTGACATTTTGTGTGGACCCCAGGAAGACTAGCGACCACTTTGTGGAAGCTAATGGGGATCCTAATAAAGAATAAAGAAATAAGCTGAGAACAAACTACCATACTGTAGGTCTATATCCATTGACTACCATCTTGTTTATAATGTTATAATGTAATTTTCGGGTGTCTGAAGTAAAAAAGAAATAGAGCCTGACTAGAGGTGGTGTCATAAACAGTCATAATCGCTAAGTATTCAAAAGCACAGATTACAAAGTACATTTTCTTGTTAATATCAATGCATACAAATCTCGATAATAGTGAAAATAGCCGATCACAAAGCGTTGCAATGTGAGGTGTTGTGAGCTTGTAGCTGTTATTTTCACTATATTTGAAATAGGGCTTATATTGTAGTGGAGTCAAAAAAGTAAAAAAATTATAAAATAATAAATATAATAAAATAATAATAAAACAAAAAATATTTATCTTTGAAATGTAGAGGGGTGAAAGTCATAAGGATCCAAAAATACTAAGACCCAAGTAAAGTACAGATACTCACAAAATATACTCATCATCATTACTGTCCACAGCTGCAGACTGTTGAGTTGAATCAGGTTTCAAGTGTGTGTGTTCCCTTTGCTGTGGTGTGGATCTTCCAGCCAGTGGTGGAAAGTAACTAAGTACATGTACTCAAGTACTGTACTTAAGTACAATTTTGAGGTATTATTTTTTACTTAACTTGAGTATTTCCAATTTTCAATACTTTTGCTTCTACTCCACAATAACTAAGAGGCAAATGTACTTTTAATCCACTACAATTATTTGACAAATTTAGTTACTAGTTGCTTTCTAGATTTTAATTATTATTACAAAACCTAAAATGACCACTTCAGCCCTATAAATACTTTGGCTATTTGAAAATAGCCGCTTTACAAGCTCTCAACGCGGCGCTTTGCAACACGTTGTGAGCTTGCAGATCTGCTATCTTCAAACGATTTTTATACATGACAAACTTGTGAAACATACTGCAAACTGAGTACTTTTACTTTTGGTACTTTAAGTATATTTTGATGCCAATACTTTTGTACTCTTACTCAAGTACATTTTGAACACCGGACTTTTACTTGTAACAGCAGTATTTCTTCATTGTGGTATTGATACTTTTACTTAAGTAAAAAAAATTGAGTACTTTTTCCACCACTGGTCCCAGCTGTGAGGAAGACAGAGGATGCGTCATCCAACATTAAGTGCACACTGCGCACAGATGTCAGGAGGAAATTGGATCTTGAGATGCTACATCTCTATCTGACAAGTGTTTGCTTGTCCAGTAGACCCTCTCTGCAAGAGTTGTCACGGTGATCTTATCCGGGTGTCTGGCTGATGACTGTAGCAGCCAGGTGAGGAATTATTTTCAGAGCCCACATACTGTATATGGTACACGTTGTCACTGTTGGATGGAAATATTGTAAGTCCAACGCTGTACATTTCCATGAAATGAAAAAAAGAAAAACATGTTCCAGTGGATCAAATTATGAGATTTAGTTGCAAGTAAAATAATATAATTACAATCATTGGTTCACCACTGTCAAGGTGGTGTCCCTATTTTGGCTGTGTATAATTATAGGCGATTTTTTTTTAAAGTTTTCAAAAATAGAGACAATAGCAGATGTCCAAGCTCACAACGTGTCACAATGTGAGACATTGTGAGCTTGTAGATTGGCTATTTTTTGCTATTTTCAAAGTTTGAGAAATGCGTGACCATTGAACTATTCAATAAAAACACGAAATATGGAGATACGAGGTTTCCCCCCGACACGATATTTACCAGGTAGGTGCTGAATTCTCTTTGAACCACAAATAGACAGTAGACGTGTGTCAAAGGAAGTACGAGAGAGGTGACCTGACCATGACAGGACGCTGCCGGTGCAAAATAATTACTTTTTTCATTTAATCACGTCACATTAAAAACACATACGGTATGCAGCATCACAAAATGAGAAAAAGCCATCCTGCGATAACAATTGAAGCCAAAACAGAGAGAACAAACAACCAAGTGTCATTGTAATTGAGAGCCTCGGCGGCCCGCAGGTTGAGCTGAGGACACAACGTGATGAGAGAATACACAGGGACAGCAGGTCCAACCACAGACGGGAAATCATAACTCAAACAGCAGTGGTGGAAAGTAACTAAGTACATTTTACTCAAGTACTGTACTTAAGTAAAGTTTTGAGGTACTTTTACTTTACTGGAGTATTTCCAATTTTCTGTACTTTTACTTCTACTCCACTACTTCTCAGAGGCAAATATTGTTAGTTACTAGTTACTTTGCAGATATAAATTATTACATTATAAAACATACATGATTCACTTTAGCCTTATTTAATAACTAGGCTATTTGAAACTGGCCGATCTACAAGCTCACAACGCGTCGCATACCGACGCGTTGTGAGCTTGTAGATCTGCTATTTTCAAACATTTTAGTACTTTTACTTTTGGTATTTTAAGTACATTTTGATACCAATACTTTTGTACTTTTACTCAAGTAAATTTTGAATTCCGGACTTTTACTTGTAACAGAGTACTTCTACATTGCAGTATTGATACTTTTACTTAAGTAAAACATTTGAGTACTTTTTCCACCACCACGTCAAACAGCACTTGAATTCATTCCTACCTGTAATGTACATTATGATGACAGAGACCATGCTGGGATAACATTATTATGAAACGTGGGATGTAGAATTTGGTCCTCCTGGATTAGACCAGGTCTGCCGGGTACAGCGCATAATAATCACTGTTCATTTTAAATTAACACTGAGGATTTTAGCGTGTACCTCTGTTGCTTTTTTCACTTGGAGCGAAACACTCATATTTACACCAAAATACAGAAGACCCTGTATCCTCCAAAACAATATAAATCATAACATTACTGTGCCCATAGCCAAAGCTGCACCCTGCTGTTACCATAATCCTTGTTTTGATATTAATTATGAGTATTATTGGTATGAAAGTGTTGGGATAATTATCTGAGCAGCAGGGGTGAGGGTGGTGGTGGGCTCTTCTTGTGATAATGATGTGATTCTTGATTATGATAATAATACCTGTCCCAAATAATACACTTGCATCCTGGGTATGTTTACCACTAACATTTTCTACATGTCTGGCAGACAAACAGTCAGTCAGTCATGTTTATGTTTTCTTTGTCTTGCCAGTCCACCTTACTGACTTGGCCGAGAACATTTTTTCTTTTTTTCTTTTTTTTACTAAGGTGCAGTAGCCAGAAGCAAACAATTTACTTCCCTGATACAGTAAGCGTATGCCATCCCTATAAATATGTCTGTAGAAAACAGTGTTGCGCCCCAGGACTCACTTTGCAAACATTTAGTAAACCACTTTAAGAAAACTGAAGCATGATGTGATGGGTGGGGAAAACAAATGCCGCACAGGCTGCAAAAGATCTCATTTCACACCATGTTTTTGGTAGACAAAGCACAGCCATAATGCTCTCACAGCGCTTAACCTTCCCCCCTCAAACAATAACGATCCAGCGAAGAAACAAACTCATCAATAAAGACAAAGCTTCTCAGATGGATGCGTTTAGCCCGGATCACCTAGACTATGACCTTAATAAACAACCGCGTGTTCCATCTGTACATTCTAAGTTCTAGAGGCCCGGGGGCCTGTTCTGAAGATAAGAGGGTTACAGCGAAACGGCACACATGTACGGTAAAGCGACACTGCAGTCTGGAACACGCATCAGCAAAGAGAGCGACACCGTATCCAAGAGAGACTGACGCATGCAGTTTGGACAGTTCATCACTGGTAGGGTAAAGTACATTTGGCAGTAGAGTGGGCTGATATGAGCACTGTGTTTTCTGTCCTGTGTAGTCCAAACAGTCCAAAGAGAACTGCCTATATAGTCTGTCTGTGGAGACCAAGGCCCTCTCCCAATAGGTCTAGACCTGTGTGGCCCAGGGGAGGATGCTGCCCTGTGACAGCAAAGTACGATGACAGAGCAAGCAGACAGGGTCCAGCTGACAGCTCTTTCGTCCTCATTAACGCCAACGGGCCCCGGGTGGTGCGACAGAGAACAGCAAATGGAACTGTCCTTTAAGAACAACCCCCTCTGTCGTCCTTTTCTCCTGTGAGGTACCTCCGGCGTGACCTTGGAGGTACCGAGTGACAGCCGGGCCCACTGGTGAGAGCTCCGGTTGTAGGTGGGGCTCTGCAACGGGGGTCTCAGCAGGCGATCTCCTCCAGGGTACCCAGGGTGGTCTGAAGGGGGACGGTCACAGTGTGGCTGATGGACTCGGAGTGGTTGGCCACCGGGTCACAGGAACTCTTGAGGGGAAAACGGGACAGAAATGACAGACAGGGGTTTTAAGCGAGGAAGAGTAAAACATGGCTGACAGAGAGACCGAGTTCAAAGTTGACCCACTGTGTGAAAGAGGAACAAAAACCGTGATAGATGTCTTACCACATCCTCTCCGTGACTCTCATCCTCTTCGTCTCTACTCAGGAGGTCTAGCAGTCTGTCTTTAACCACCTGTAGACCGGAGATCATTATTGTAAATCATCGCTAGTAGTTATTTAGTCACAAGCGCGGTTAAATATTTATAAAACCTGCTATCCCCATTTTTGGCATGTCATTATGGTGAAACTGTTGGACGTTTTTTTTACGTTAAAAAAGCCTGCAGATTTACATGCTTATAATGTGTCACATTACAATGCGTGGTGAGCTGACTATTTTTGCTACTTTCGCTCTTTCGTGCAAAGGATGAAATATGAAATATATGAAATATGGAAAGACAAGGTTTTTCCAAGTTCATATTATAACTAAAAGACGGAATACACTTTCGAGCGTCAACATCGTATTGAAATTTATAAATTTGGTTAAGTAAGAAGGGCAGACAGTTGCTATTCATAGGACAGCTATCAATGGTCCTAATAAAACCTGCTTTACTGAGCAGGTGTATGGGCAATTTGGTTTAGTGCTCAAATAATGATGTTGTAATAGTTGTAATAAATGACACCTTCACAATCATTTCAGGGGTACTTGTTGACACTAAAGGAACTCTCCTGTTGAAACTGTCGCTGACATTTGGATATTACAATTTCGGAAGATGTTTGGGAGTCAATTTTGGGTAAAATACATTCCAGTTCTATAAATGCCAGACACACCCTGGTCCAGTTCAAAGTTGTGCACAGACTACACTATTCGAAGTCAAGGCTTCATGCCATTTATCCCAATACCTCTCCCTTATGTGATAAGTGCAAACAGGAGACCGGCACACTTGCTCACCAGTTCTGGTTCTGCTCAAAACTAAACACATTCTGGTCACTGCTGGCCAAACGTTTAATTTTGCAACAATGGAAATCTGAATCTAGTCCTCTGTTCCAGCAGTGGCTTAGAGACTTGGGCAATGTCCTACACATGGAGAGAATTCGGTATGCAATCATCAAAAAAGATAAGGTCTGAAAATATGGCAACCGCTGTTGGATAGGTGGTCGGTCTCCAGTGACGGAGCCCGTGCTCGAGGTGGCCCCTCAAGTGTTTGAGAACAGTGTGGGTTGAGCTTTCTCTGTGCCTTGTTTGTATATCACAAGCTGTCATGTCATCTAATTTGATACTCTTTTGGCTGAGTTTTTTCATTTTCATTTTTTTTTCTTAGGTTTTTTGTCTTTTTTTTTTTCTCCTTTTCCACTTTTTGCCCTCTTTCCTGTACTTTTTAATACATTGTCAATTACAATCTTGTGAGGGCCGGGTGGGGGGGTTTGTGTCTGTCTTGTGCGTTTGTTTGTTTGTTTCACAGAAAATTTGAAGTCCTCTGTCATTGTTTATTCTCCTGTAAAACTGAAATCTTCAATAAAAATTATGTGAAAAAAAAAAGAAAAAAAGAAACTGTCGCTGACATAATGCTATTCCCCGTTGCCTGTTATGACAAAAGGAAAAAACAAGTTTGTGTCAATAAGGACTGGCAAGTGTCTGAGGGTCTTCAGAGCTGGGGGATTAAGACCCCCCCCCACACACACACACACACACACACACACTGTTGGCACATCCCCCATTGCTGCTAATGTTTTCTTTACAGAAGGTTGGAATGTGTGCCCTGCCTGTACATTTCGCTGCTTGTACCTGTGTGAATGAGTGTCAAATAAACCTTCTTGATTCTTGATAATGTATGT
Organism: Gymnoscopelus braueri; assembly: GCF_963280865.1. NCBI lineage: Eukaryota > Metazoa > Chordata > Actinopteri > Myctophiformes > Myctophidae > Gymnoscopelus > Gymnoscopelus braueri. The sequence continues at coordinate 23,177,746 of NC_137615.1, forward strand.
TGAAGCCCGCGGTGCAGTGGTGTGACCTTTCAGCCTTACGACATGTGCTTACCAACACAAATTTGCATGCCTAACAACAGCGATTTGTGCAGGCACCGTTCGTCCACGAGTGTCTTGAATTTGGTATTGTATGCCCATGGATTTCTAACCGGCGCCGTGAGAAAAACACCTTGATAATGACTTTTAATGTGTATTTCTAGAGCCCCAGGTGAGGACAAAGACTTTTAGTAGCTCAGCAGAACGAGAAAGCTGTACGATAATTGTTAAACAGCATGCAAACAGTAAAGCCATGGTAATGGGAAAAGGCTAATCATGTAGCTCACTCTTCTCAGATGCATGCCCTTTGTGTCGCTGTCATTGTTCATGTTCTCAGCCTTCAAAATGGGGCTCTCGCTGTCATTAATAGGTAACCAACCAGACAGTTGCTAAGAAACAAAAGTTTCATATTGCGTTGATAATAATGGGGTATATGAGAAAGTGTTTGTGTGTAAGGAGTATGTATTAATGCTGACCTCATAAGCATAGTCGAACAGCTCTAGGATGGTGAGGATGCTGGCTCCAATGAATAAACCCATCTGACCGCCAATATCACCTGAAAGACCACAGAAAGAAGGATGTATTGAAAGAAAAGACAATGAGATGAAATTAGAGGAAAAACAAGTAAGGGAGGACAGAGAAAGAGAGAGGTACAGTTCAGTCAGGACACCTCACAAATTGAATTAAAATATTTTAATGGATATATAATATTAATTTAAAAAAAATGATTTGGTTTGGGCGCTGAATGGATCAGATTTTCAGCACTCTCTGTGCTCTATAACCTGTCAGATACAGGGAGTCTCCCCTACCAAACAGGAGGCATTCTGAATCTCCCTCCCTCCATAGTACATAAAAGCAGATAACAGGTGGTGGCTGGGGTGGTAGAGGGTGAGCAGCACTCCTTTGGACAGTGGAAGCAGCACAATGCAGCAATCAAACAAATGTGCAATGCACTCTTCCCTGTTAAAATGGGGCACTCTGGTAGTGAATTGTGTACTGTGTGTGATTGGTTGAGAATGGAAGAGTGGCCACCACCGGCAACTGCCAAGAGTTCCCTGACTGAACTGGCTCTGTGCATTTCATGCGTGATGCTCATTTGTTTGGGGTAAAACAAGGGAAAACCTACCCAGTAAACCTGCCACCTCATAGGCTTTCTTCTGCTCAATGGTCTCGTAGTTTAGAGCCTCAAAGAACACGTCCAAGACCAAGATGTTATCTCTGAAAGAGGCATAATGTATCGTTAGGCCTGCCTCATACATACTGCACAGTGACTACGAGTATTGTCACCTTTTTCAGTTATAAAATAAGTTATATTTGTCACACAATGTTTTGCTTGATAAAAACAATGTATTTGACAGTTGAAAATACATATTTTTTTGTCAAGCACACCTCTTTGTCACCCATTAAAACTGGGAAAGCATCTGTGCCATTTTAGATTTTTGCACAAATCACAAAGTTTGAGAACTACTGGTTTAGAAGGCATTTGTAGAATTGGGCTCAGGTCTTAATATCTGTCTTTCTACTCAGTGTTGACTGATACACAGAGAGAGATCCACTCACGTGATGTACTTCTCGGACTTGTTGAACTTCTTCTCCAGGTAGCGCGCTGACGTCTTGCTGGGGATCTTGACCATGGACAGCTCCTTGTTGTAGCGCGTCATGTTGCACGGCGTCCTGCACATGCAGTTGCTGCTTTCCACGGACGACAGTTTAGCTTCACGGAAAGCAGAGTCGAGAGGAAGAGGAGGTTAGGGGGTGTTTTGAGGAAGATGAAGGGGGACACATGGGGGGGGGGGGGCTTGGGGGTTGTCAGCTCTTTTAGACATAAGCCTTGCCTGGTGCACTGCCAGACACACCGAGGCGTTTGTAGTCTCACGCTCAGGGCGCTAAGCTGTTATTGTAGCTGACAGCCAAGGGAGGACGTGTCTGGAGGCACTTTGCTTATTAGGCCAAAGGAGGTCACACAAACACACAAATTAACATCTGTACAAATGGATACACTCACAGACACGCACACTCTCAAAAACACAATGCTATGACGCACGCACACACACACACACACACACACACACACACACACACACACACACACACACACGCACACACACACACACAATACTTGACAGCGCTTCATCCTGCGCCTTGAGTCCTATGTGAGATGTTTACTTGTAAACAGCTCTGACGACAGTCTAAGTCAGGCTTATCGTCACTGTCACTGAGGGCAGAAGCAGTGAACCGACATCCTAGAAGCGTCTCCTTTAACCCTCAGCAAGACAAAACCCTGATGCAGAAAAGCCTGCATCTTGGCAGAGGATGTTCATGCCCATAGGAAAAATGAATAAATAATGATAAAAGCAAAAATGTACCTCCTGGTGGCGCTATACCAGGACAATGTGAATGGAGATTCTTCCTTGGCCTACTGGGAGTGTTTCTAACTGATGGGAGTTCCATAATGATAATAATTAAGTAAGTAATTTTGATTGTATTCACCTGTTTCCTAGGCTGTGTGTTTTCCACTTCCTGTCAATTTGATCCAATGAAATCCAATGAAACTGGTCAGATGACCAATGATATCCAATGAAATCGACAGGAAGTGGAAAACACACAGCCTAGGAAACAGGTGAATAAGCTACGTTTCAAAAGTTATAGGCCAACACGTGAATCGTCCTGTTACAGAGCCACCATGAGGCCAATTTGAAACATGTAGCGCATTTCTTCCTTGGCCTAGTTGGGAATGTGCATGCAAAGTTTCACACCAATCAAATGCTGCGTTTATGATTTGAGGCATTTGGTTCAAAACGGGCTACGCCTGCAAACCTTAGATGCCAGAGATAATGGCATCTAAGGTTTAGAGATAATGTGCACCAATTTGCGTGATGATTGAATCAAAATCTGTAGGAGTAATATCAAACCCCCGATGCAGAAAAGCCTTCGGCCTGGCGGAGACAATAATAATAATAATAATAATTACTTGGCTGAACTAGTATGATCACATATGAAGCCCACACCATTTCCCTCGCTGTGTCAGTAATGGCATCAGACAAAAGCACTTCAAATATAGCCCCCTTCAAAAGCTGCTGCGGCAGGGAGGCTGTTCACATTCATCCCAAACTGATCGGATTGGATTAGATTTATGTTTATTTGACATGGACATCACAATTACACAAAAAAACAGATGTGTTGATTGAGTGTTTTAGCATACATGCTAATTTTCAATTAGAAAAAGAAAATAAGGAAGTTTCGATAGTTCCAGTCACAATCCTTCAGCTCCAGTACATTATTATAAAGCCTTCATCAAATTTCTCTGGAGATTTCCAAATCCCATCCAATAACAATATCGTCCGCTCTGACTTAAAATCTGCCAACATGTCTTCTGTACTAATCTTCTGTGAATGAATAAGAGTGGGGGGTAGTCAACGCCAATAGTCTCATTTCTCACTGTGACAACTTTGTGACAGACAACCTGATCTCAATCCACAGGGCAGATATACCCCCGGCTTACTAATAGGCTGCAGGCCCATGGAGTCACGTAATTGCAGAAGGAAATTCAATATAGCTTCTCAGTGGTCGCTTATTTTAATTCAAATAAGGGGTTACTGGATACTGGCGAGGAGAGCGAAGCCTCGCGCATTCATATCTTTGATTTTTGTTTCTGAGCCTGTCACTCTGTCAAACTGAGCCTACTCATCTTTTCCCAAGTTAATTTAAGTATAAAAAACTAAAACAATATCATATGGATTTTACATTTGCTGCAGAAAGTTTTTGAAGATTCGCATTAACCCATTAAGCGCACGGCCCCACCGCACTTTTATTTTATCTCTGGGGCGGAATCCGCAAATGCGTGGATTCTTGGAAAAAATGCGCAAGACCATGAATCCACGCATTTGCATTGACAAAGCATTGGCAGATTTCCCCCCAGAGGTAAAATAAAAGTGCTGTGGGGCCGTGCCCTAAGACCTGAGATACGATTCTAACAGTTTTCTGAAAAACTAGAGGTTACGAATGTAACCCCGGTTTTAGTAGGTTCGGAGTTTACTACTCACTATGGGATATCAGCGCCCTCAGGCGATGAGACAGAGCAACACACACGCTCCCGGTGCCAATACTGATTGGCTAAGGGTATGTCACGAGTCCGGAAGACCCGGGAGTATAAAGCTCCCTCGTGACGTAGGCTCTTCCTCTTAACATTCTCCTCTCTGCATGCCAAATGCGCACAGAAAGGGGTGTCTGGTGAGTAGTAAACTCCGAACCTACTAAAACCGGGGTTACATTCGTAACCTCTAGTTTTACCACGGTTCTCCGTTTACTACTCACTATGGGATTCATAAACCCCCTTTGAGGTAATGAGCCACACAACCCTGACAACCCCGCACGCCCCTCAGCTCCTAGGTCACGTCCGGGGGGGACGTGACCTAAGACCCCCAGGCCATAGGTCCACGACCTCACGGCCCCTGGGCGCCCCCCCAGCCCACCGGGCTGGGGTGCGGGATAGATAACAAGAGTAGGCCCTGACAAACTCTAGAGTCTGCCTTATTCACTAACAGGCAGACACAGTCCGCCTCATAATAATGAGGAGCAGGGCCCTATCCCCAAGACACAGCCCTGCTGGTCCCAAGGAAACCTAAAGAGGAAGTCGGAAGATACGGAGAAAAGGCCCCAAGCCTACTCCCTAACCTCCACTGACCTGGAGGCAGCAGCCACACGTGCGCCATTGATGACGCCGCCACGTCCAGACTGTAAAAGGCCGCAAAAGTCGACGGTGACGACCAATTTGCAGCCGCACAAATCTCCTGGATCGAAGCTCCCTTGTAGAGAGCCCAGGACGTAGCCATGCCTCTAGTAGAGTGGGCCCTTAGACCCCCCGGGACAGGGACACCACTACTCACATAAGCCAGCTTAATGGCATCACGGATCCATCTAGAAAGCGTCGCTTTGGTGACCGCCTTCCTCTGAACCCCCACGCCAAAAGAGGCAAAGAGTTGTGTCGATGAGCGACTGGCCGCCGTCCTCTGGCAATAGAGCTTCAAGGCTCTCACCGGGCAGAGGCAATGTAACCGCCTGTCCTCCGCCGAAGCGAAGGGAGGCGGATGAAAAGCCACCAATTCAACCGGATCTGGGGCCACCACCCCGGTCTTTGTAACGAACGCCAGGTTTGGTTTAAGCAAAACCCTCCTGTCGTTGTTCAGAAAATTCATGCACTCCGGGCTCACCGAGAGCGCATGCAAGTCACTGACCCGTTTAGCCGTGGACAGGGCCACCAAAAGGACCGTTTTTAGACTAATGACCTTCAGGTCCATAGACTCAAAAGGCTCGAACGGGTGACGGCACAGTGCCTCCAGCACCACCGTCAAATCCCAGACTGGGAACAGTGGCCTGTTGACCGGTCTAGCTCTTCTGGCGCCGTTCTTAAAACGGCGCACGAAGTTATGCTGACCCACCGTCTTGCCATCGTCGAAACCTAGGTGGCAAGCCGAAATGGCAGCCAAATATACTTTCACCGTCGAGAAGGATAAACCCTGATTTAGCCTTCCCTGTAGAAAAGTAAGAATGCTGCCCACCGGGGCCTGGACAGCCACCACCACTGGTGACTGCTCCAGACACCAAGATGCGAACATATTCCATCTGACCTCGTAAGCTTCCCTTGTGGACATGGCCCTCGCACCCTGGATGGTAGCCACCACGTCAGGGGGGAAGCCACATGAATTCAAATTCGCCCTCTCACGGGCCAAACCCATAGGTCTAGGTCCTGAGGGCGCTCGTGGAACAGCTCGTTCCCTCCCTGCCTCACCAGGTCTGCCCTGGGAGGGAGGGGCAGAGGCGTATCGTAAAGGAGCGGAGCTATCTCCGACCTCCACGTGCCCCATGCTGGAGCCACCAGCAACACCGACAACCCCTGGAGCCTGACCCTCTCCAAGGTGGGGAGGATCAACTCCATTGGCGGGAAGGCATAAAGCAGTTCGCTCGGCCAACTGTGTGCCAAGGTGTCCATGCCCATGGAACGGTCCCCCCTCTTCACTGAGAAGAACCGATAACACTTCGCGTTCTCTTCGGAGGCAAACAAATCGACCCGTGGGTGACCGAATCTGCGCCAGATATCCTTCGCCACTACCGGGTGGAGTGACCATTCCCCGTACCGGAGACCGCCCCTGGACAGCAAGTCCGCTCCGAAGTTCAGGAGGCCCGGTACATGAGACGCCCGTATGGACGCGAGCCGTGACTCGCACCAAAACGTTATCTTGCGTGCTAGACCATCCAACACCAGGGAGGTCAAGCCTCCCTGCTTGTTGATAAAACACATGGTTGTCGTATTGTCCGTTCTGACCGCGACATGACAACCCAAGATCTGTGCCTCGAAATGTTTCAGAGCGAGGAAAACCGCCAGCAGTTCCAGGTAGTTGATGTGAGCCGACTGCAGTGTCGGATCCCACAGTCCCCTGGTCCACCTGCCCTCGTGGACGGCACCCCACCCAGTCAAACTGGCGTCCGTGGTGATGACTTTCCACGAAATCACAGCTCCTATACTGACCCCCTGGGACAGAAAGGCTGCCAGTGACCATGGTCTGAGTGCCTCCACACACCATGGAGACACCATCACAAGCCGACGACCTGAGGTGGGTGGGATCCGAAGGGCCCTCAGCCACCTCTGAGCGGGTCTCATGTAGAGCCTGCCTAAGCGGATTAAGTGAATGGCTGAGGCCATGAGACCTACTGCTTGCATGCATTGTTTGTAAGTAACCTTCCGCCCCAGGCGGAAAGATCTCACACAAGCCAAAACGCTGTCTGTCCTCTCCTTGGATAGACGTGCCCTGAGCGTGTTCGAGTCCAGCGAGATTCCCAGGAAGGTGGCCCGCTGGGACTGAACCAAAACGCTCTTCTTGACGTTGATTGTGAAACCCAGTGACGTCAGATGGGAGATGGCCACGGCCGTGTGCCGTGCCACCTCCTCCTCCGAGCCTGCGGCTATCAACCAGTCGTCGATGTAGGTCGACAGACGGATTCCCTGTCTCCGTAGTGGAGCAATGGCCGCGTTGGTACACTTCACAAACACCCGTGGGCTCAACGACATACCAAAAGGGAGAACCATGTACTCGTACACTTCCCCTTCGAAGCCGAAGCGCAGGAATTTTCTGTGCGGGGATAAATTGGGATGTGGAAGTAAGCATCTTTCAGATCGATACTTGTCCACCAGTCGCCCTGACGCACCGTGCGTAATAACTTCACGGTCGTTAGCATTTGAAAATGAAAAACCTCCAGGAACCTGTTGAGTCCCTTCAGATTCAATATGGGTCTTACGCCCCTTTCTTTTTCACCAGAAAATATTCCGAATAGAACCCCAGACGGTTCTGATCCGGAGATAATTTCTTTATCGCGCCCTTGTCTAGAAGGGAGGCTACCTCCTCTCTTAAGGTTTTGGCCGCTTGGCCCGACGCTCGAGTGTACAATACCTTGTCTGTCATGGGCGGCTTCCTGGCAAACTGCAGTCTGTAACCCTTGTGAACGGTGCGCAGCACCCAAGGGGACGGCTTGCAAAGTTTCCATTGATCCAAGCATTGAGCGAGAGGCTTGTTGCTGGATGCTGCCATCGTTAGTTTCACTGGTCGTGAAACCGTGACCATGGGAACCGGAGACGCTAAAACTCTGCTCAGCGGAGCTACAGCTGTGGAGCTCGCTAGAGACAAAGGAGGTCGCGTCGATCCTGACGTTCTGCGTGAAGAGATCACGTGGCCTAGTGCGGAAGTGTTCCACACTATCCCCTTGTTGCCTACAAGGTCCGCCGCCATCTTGTCTAGGCCCCTCGGCCTGACTAAAGGAAGCGACGGATCCGCCTCTACTGACGGAGGCACTCTGTTGCCCTCCAGAGGCTGGCGTGACACGGTGCACGGCAGGCTGTAAACATTGGGGTGACCCTCGGCCCGCGCCGCCATTTTGTAAACCTTCCTTTTCACAGTGGGCCTCTGGCGCCCTCTGCTGGATGGATGGTAAAAATGGAAATTTTGGAGTGACCCTTGTACATTGGCGTTTAGAATTAGCAATGGATTTAATACCTTTGTCTTGTTCATAGCATGCACAATATTCATCCCAGCAGCGCTTGGACAGTCTCCAAAGGGACTGTCCAAGCGCTGTGGGCTTATGGTTGGAGGGCATTGATACGGAGGGGCCCCCCCAAGGGGGGTCCCTCCGCATCGCCGCTCTGAGGCGGGTGAAAGAATGAGAGGTTTTGTATTTTTCAGAACATTTATTTGAAACACACTTGACACACAAACACCCTGGCAAACAACATGTGGACAAGTTAAAACAGCAGAGGCCTGGCTCTGTAACACTGTTACTTTCTGTCGCTTGTTTTCCGTCGGGGCCATGAAAAGGCCAAGTCTTTTTCCCGAGGTGACCAGGGGGGCTAATCCCCCCCCACTCCATCCGTGTGGATGTGGGGGGGGCAGCCGAACAACCGGTAACACCGGGGGGCAAATGTCAAACACGCTGCCCGCGACCACGTCCTCTCCCGCCGCCGCGTCGAGTGGATCTGGGGGAAGAAGGGGGAGGGGGGGAGCGGAGGTCCTTGCGACGGACGTCGCCGACTCCCAGCGACATGGGCCCTTCCACTCTGGTGGGACGGGCTGAGGAGTTGCGGGAGCTGCCGCTGGCGCTGGATTGGCGAGGCGAGGAGAGTCTCCCCCTTAAGGCAGACCTCTCCTGGCGGGGTCTGCCAGGTTGGGGAGACCTCGGGGCCAAAAGACCCGCCGCTGCCTCTTTCCGGGCCCTCGCCGACTCCGTGGAGTCCTTCAGGTACTTTTCTGCCCCGCAGAAGAGGTTACCTGCTGTGAGTGGAAGGGCCAGCAGCTTCTTTTTTGCGTCGATTTTCTGCGCGACTTTTGTGAAGGTGGCGAGGTCGAGCCACCGCACCCTCTCGATGGTCGCGCAGTCGTCCAACACCCGGCCGGTCCAATTAATGGCGTGTTGGGTGCAGGAGATGGTGAGCTGGTTCAAGCGATGCAGCTCCTTCGCGTCATCGCCCCATTTTTCCTTCAGCTCCGCGAGCCGCACGGCAGAGGAGCCCTGGAGGATGGTGACGGCGTTGAGGGTCTTTGCGACCTGTCCGGCCGTGGCGTAGGTCTTTTTCAACGCCGCGGAGGATTTTCTCAATTCTTCATTGTAGAAGGACGGTGTGGCGCCCCCAAGCACCACCGTACCTGACTGCATGTCCTCCAGTCCTTCTGCCAGCACCGGGTCCATCGGAGGGACTTCGATCAGCCCCAGGTCCCTGGCGGAGATTAGGTCGATGGGGAAGGCTAGCCTTTGCGGGTCTTGATGATCCCCCCAGGAGCTCATCAAGGCCGTCTTGAACCCCATTGCTTCAGGGAGCTTCTTGGACTCCACCACCCGTGTTGGTGGAGCCTCCAAGCCCTGGAAACCTACTGCAGTAGCGGTGGCGTTGCGGCTCTCCACGGGCTGCACCAAACCGCACCTGGCGATGGCCCGCTTGAACACCGCCGTTACCGGTTCGACGACCACTTCTTCGACGGTTTCGGGGTTTTCGCCTACCCCGTCGGCGCTCGCCATGGACACCTCTTGGACCTCCTGGTAAGACGCGAGGTCCAACTCGTCCTCCAGCTCCTCGAAGGCCAGTGACTCCTCGCTGTTGGCCAGCGAAGCAGCCCAGTCGTAGTGTCGACGGGGGGAGGTGGAGGCGCTGCTAGTTAGCTGCGGCGGCGATATATGCGCAGCGGCAGCGGCGGAGGGTGGCGTCAGCGTCGTCGCCGCTAGCCGCCTCATCTTCGGCGTCGGCACCGGTGGGGGTCCCATGAGTGTCTTCTCGGGCGGCACTCCTGGGGTCCCTGTGCCGGTGGCGGCGGAAGCTCCGGCTGAGTTTTCCCTGACCCAGCGGACCAGGGTCTCTACCCTGTCCAGCCGGGCGTCGAGCTGCTGGCTTGTGAAGGACGAGCACCCTTGGCACTCGTCCCTCTCGCCCTGGCGCTCCTTAGCGGTGAGCGCATGGTCGACCCCCAGGCAGTAGATACAGACGCGGTGGGGGTCGTCTGCGGCGACGAGGAGGCTACAGCTCGGTCGTCCGCAGGTCCTCGGTGGTTCCATTCCTGGTCTGGAAACACAGCGGCCTAACTTGGCTAGTAGCACCTAGCTAGCTGCTACCAGTAGCCTAGCCGCTGAATGAATGAAAAAGCTACCGGCTAATTCAAGGACCAGGAAAAGAGGAAAACTGAGAGGATAGTCAATAATACTTAAATAAGTTCCGGGAGAAAACGTAATTTTTCGCAAGGATTTTCCCGTGGGGAAATACTCTGTATTCCCGCTTTGGGTTAAGTTGTAAAATGTCTTGCTTCTTGTGTGTGAATTTCTGCGCATTCGCTTGCAGAGTGGAGAAAAGAGGAAGAGCCTACGTCACGAGGGAGCTTTATACTCCCGGGTCTTCCGGACTCGTGACATACCCTTAGCCAATCAGTATTGGCACCGGGAGCGTGTGTGTTGCTCTGTCTCATCGCCTGAGGGCGCTGATATCCCATAGTGAGTAGTAAACGGAGAACCGTGGTAAAACCTATGTTTCTATATCAGTGGTAGTCAAACATTTTCATGTCAATGACCCTCAAAATTATATGTATTTGGCCGCGGACCCCATCTCAAAATATGTCGTTCCAGGGATCCCCCCCCCCCCCAGAAGCCAAGATTTGAGTAAAAAATTTACTTTAAAAAATATATAAATTCAAAGATCTGCCAAAAATGTCACGATTAAAAAAAGAAATAGCAGATCTACAAGCTCACAGCATGGCACTCTGTGCCACGCTATGAGCTTGTATATCTGCTATTTTTGTATAGCCCAAAGAAATCTAAAATGACCCATGGCTTTCCCGGTCTTAATGGGTTAGTAATGCAAATAACGTAAAATGTGTGTAAAGTCTGGGAGTTGGAAGTGTTCTTGAGGAAGATATTGAACCGACGAGCAGGTTGGTGCCTTGCATGATTGCCTCCACCGTTGGTGTGTGAATGTGTACCGCATAGAACACGTAATATGTACTGTAGCTGTGTGCGTGAATGGGTGAATGTGAAGCACATTGTAAAAGTACATTTGAGTCGTCAGATAGACTAGAAAAAGCACTACATAAATGCAGTCCATTTGCAACAAAATGAAGATGAAAGATATGTTCAGTGATTACACATAATGCCAGGATTCATTCTTTGGTTCATCCAAAGAACTGGGACACTGGGATTGTGAATGATCACCTCTTCTGTCTGGAAGTGCGTTTACAGTGGGTTTTTGCAGACTATACCTGTTAAACGAAAACTGATGCAGCTGTCTCCTATTAAATAAAATTGTGGGTCCGTAGCACCATCTGTGCTTTCTCTAGAACTTCATGATTGACACTGTTGTACCAGAAGGAAAGCAAACCTAATCAAACTTTGCTACTCTGTGTGAAAACTTCTCTGATAGGTATAAAACCTATTATATTGTTATATATATATATATATATATTGTTCAAACTGGAATTCATTTACATTGAAGGATCCAAGCAAATATATATCTGTGTGTGTATGTATGTGTGTATGTACGTGCGTGCGCGAGTGTGTGTGTGTTTCAGTGTGTGTGTGTGTGTGTGTGCTCACATGCGTGCACAGTACACAATTGAATTGTTAAAGTCTCCCTGTTTCAAAATAAAACCAATTAGGGAGAGAGAAGGAGCGAGCTGTGTGGATTGAAGACCAAAGCCTGCTTACATTCCTCCTGCAAATGACCTGTATACCTTTGGGTTTCAAATCAACAGCACACAGCCATAGAGCAAATCACCACTACAGTACAGTATGTGCTTCTGTGCTGCAGCGAGCATTGGTGGGATGCAGGGCCTTAACCCATTAAGACCGGGAAAGCATCTGTCATTTTAGATTTTAACCACTTTAACCATTATTTTATACTTTGGCTATTCAAAAATAGCAGATATGCAAGCTCATAGCGCGGCACTCGGTGGCGTGCTATGAGCTTGTATATCTGCTATTTTTGGAAAATCGTGAACATTTGTGCAAATCTTTGAATATATATATTTTTTTAAAAGCGAACATTTGTAACTCAAATCTTTCCTTCTGGGGGTCCCGGGAACTACATATTTTGAGACGGGGGTCCGAGGCCAACTACATATCATTTCGGGGGTCCTTGAGATGAAAAAGTTTGAAAACCACTGATATTATAGCAACATAAGTTTTTTAAAAGTCTTAATGGGTTAACCACATGAAACCTAGTGTCACTATTCTGCATGGGCATGTCATAACTCATAATTGGCAAGCGTTCGGCGAAAATAGGTGAAGATTCTGCAAAAATTGCAGATGTACAAGCTCACAATGCGTCGCAATGGGAGCATTTGTGAGCTTGTAGATCGGCTATTTCCAATAAAGATCGCTGTGGGGTCCCCAGTAAAAGTATATTGTTTAAGTGGTTAAACAATGGCTCCAGATACTGTTATTAAAACATGAAAACAACACTACTATTACTACTAGTATATGGCTGTACATGCACAGTCATTGTGCAACTGCAAACCCAATTTCTTTTAATAAAATGAGGTAAAAGGACATCATGATAAATGTGCATTATGCATACTGCACCATCCCACTCTCTCTCTCTCCTCTCAAAAATCAATTCCTGTGCGATTACTTGTCACAGTTTCCAAGTTCTGATTGCATGCTCATAATTGCACCCTAATAACATCTTTGGGTACCATTAGCACTATACTTTGAAATTGGGTTCATAAAGCAGAATAATAGGCTTTGCTTAAGTAACTATGTGATTTTCTTCTCTCCTTTGAAATTGCAAACATTATGCACACAATATTTGTGCTCGCTACGATTATGGATATTTTTGGGGCACTATACGCCCTGGGCCTACTATATCGCGACACATTGTGAGCTTGTAGATCAGTTATTTTCACTATTTTTTAAAACACTTTCACCTATAATGATGTGCCTAAAATAGGGATGCCGATTTGAAAGTGGTTAGGCAATTTAGAAATTGTAAAGCACTACTAAAAGTGCTTTCAAATATTATTAATAGTTATTATTATACTATAGGTATGATGATCTGAATAAACTTTGTGAGAGCTATAAATCTGCAGAGGGAATGGGCAGCGTCTGCCCTGTGGTCCAGATTCTGGAGCCACCCAAGAGGATCTTCTATATCAGTGGTTTTCAACCCTTTTCATATCAAGGTCCATTATTTATTCGGCATTTGAGCCACGGACCACCATTTGATGAGATTTAGACTCTCGGACTCAAAACTTAGAATATGTTGTTGTCATTGGATACGATGTTGTCCACAATTCCATGTTGTATTGATGTTGGTACCATTAGGAGAGATGACAGGCAAACGTTGATCAAAATAACAATTCTTCTTTAATTGTGTTGACTTCTTCTAAATTAAGTAATGCAGATGTTTAACAATAATTTAACCCTTGAGAGCGTAAAATGAAACCAAATGGACCCATAAGGGTCCATTTGGTTTCATTTTACACTCTCAAGAGTTAAAGATCTATCTAATAAGGGTCCATTTGGTTACCAACTCTCCATCATTTAGCTGGGGACCACCTGGAACCCCCTCAAGGACCACTGTTGGTCCCCGGACCACTGGTTGAGAACCACTGTTCTATACTGGCTGACTGGGCCTGGCTCTGGATGTGAAACTCCTCCCCATAACTCTGTCAGTAGGAGAGCTGGAACTGCTCCATTGTGCAAAACACATAAATAAATTCCAGCAAATGTGATTTGGATAAATTCACAAGGATGCTGTCTCATTTGACTTTCATGAGTGTCTCTCTCTCTCGCCCCCTCCCACTCTCGCTCAAGTGGAGCAATGGCAAAGATAAAATATCACCCTGAGATAGTAGTTTCATAAAAGACAAAGTAGATAAACTGTTAAACATAATTTAATAAAAATGAAGAAAGTGGGATTTGACTGAAAGATAAAAAAAAAGAAAAAAGCCAAATCTACCTGTATATTTATATTACCTACTGGACTGGAAGAAATATTATCCCGTTTCCCATCCATCCAACTCCAGCCATCTATCAAAACGCCAAATTAAACACTTACTGTAACAATAGACCTCATTTATCGGTTTCAGGCATTCTTTATTAAGGAGAGATATTCATAGCTCTGTTCATTCCTTGATGGATTTAAATTAGACTAATATTAATACTTGCATATCTGTTCAGTTTATCTACTGTACCTGCTTTGACATAATAACATTTTTTTCACTGTATTTTCAATGTAAAAAACTGTTTAATTAGTGGACAGCTATGTGCTGTCAAATGCTGGTTGCATTTTCAATACAGGCTTCCAACGCAAACAAACACAAACTAGTAATCAGATATGATAGGTGGCATAATTATACATTGAGCTCTCAAAATCCCCAACACACATACTGTAGGCATTGCCAGTGTTCCTATTGTGGTGTTTGTTCTAGTTAGTGTTGAGACTGCATTGTGAAGTGCATACATATGAATTACAGACAACCCCGCACAATCTGAATGTAGACAAGGCATTAACGAGCACACATTTTTCTAAAAAACATCACTCGTTGTCATTATATTGCTGTAATATTATTACTTTCCCCAGTAACGAGTAGTGTAACTTATTACAATTGCCAAAATAGTAATATTATTACAGTTATTAATCAAAATAACGCTGCATTATTGTGTTACAATGAATGCAATTTGTTTTTGACAGAGATAAGCGCTCCCTCTTCTCTGTATCGTTTGTCTATGAGTGTGTGTGAGTAGAGGAGCCCAGTCAAACATCAATAATAGGAAGTTGTCACACGTGAAAAAACGACTGATCTACAAGTGTCACCTTATATCTGTTCTTTTTGAGCATGCGCCCTCGTGCAAAATGATGATGTATGTGGAAGGTCAGGTGCACGTCTGTGCTCTGTGGCTCAGGAGGACCATGGTGCAGAAGACACGCATACTTTGAACACTTTGGAACAAACATTATTTTAATATTTTGCGTTTGTGTCAGTCAAAGATACAAAGAATATTATTGTCCATTGTAAACTTTGTGAATTCATCTAATTCGTTGCTGTGACATATTTGAGAGGCTGCAATGTGTGCAGTTCTGCTGTTTGGTAGATGTTTGACCCCTCCTGTAAGGATAAGTATTGTTCCAACACTGCTCATTGTTTACATATTCACACATTACACACACACGGTTTTCAACAACAAAAATACTCCAAACGAATGTCTGTGTATCAACAAAAGGTCCACTGGGAGAGAGACACTGGGGATCATGTTTTTTTTATGAAAGAAGATTGGTTTCATCTGACTAGTTTGGCATACATAGGATGCAGGAGGGTGTAGGACTTGAGCCTCCTCAAGCTTGAAATTATCTCTGCTGTAGTTTAACACATTGACCGCCGAGCCCGTAGTTCTACGGGCTGATAAATCCAACCGTTAAGCGCCAATCCCGTAGCCTACGGGCTAATGGTCTTTTTAGTGGTCCACGTTAGTTTACCCCCTCAGGCACATCGTCACAAAATATCATCAATCTAGACCACATAGAAGTTGAAAAATCTTGTGATCCAATCACATGATCACATAAAACCAAAAAAAAAAAAGCACTAAAGCTGCATAATGTCAGGGGGTCCGCCAATCTGTTTGGCAAAAAAGTGTGATCGAGTGAGCAGCCTCTCTCTCTCTCTCTGCCTGGCTGCACCACAGCCCTCACTGACTGTGAGTGTGATCAGTGGGAGTGAGTGCAGGCGGGGCGAGCGTGCGCGCGCTTGGGGCGAGCGTGCGCGCGCGTGGTCGTACGTGCACACTCGCGGGGGAGGGGATGAACTTCTCCTGACCTCCTGCCTAAACCTAATGTTTACACAGATATGTCGGTGAGATCTGAGGCAATACATCGTGCGCGTATGTGCACAGGCGCGCGGGCGACGACTTGTTCCACACACACACCACAGGCAGGACAGACTGTAAGCATTCCACGTGCACTTTACCCCAAAGCTTTGATGTGATCGTCGCCACCATTGTTGTTTATAAAACAAACAGGGTCCTGCGCAGGTGTGCTCGCGCGCACACACACACGCACACACACGCACACACACACACACACACACACACACACACACAGAGAGAAACGCGAGCGTGATCGGTCACATGACCAAAACAAATGCTTCAAAAGCGAGACGCGCGGCCCCGTCGTTCTTGCTTTTCCAAACCAGATTATATTCAGAGCCGATCGATACAGAGAGAGACAGACAGAGAGATAGAGACAGACAGACAGACAGATAGATAGATAGATAGATAGTTCGTTAGTAGTAGTAGAAGTGATAGATAGATAGATAGATAGATAGATAGATAGATAGATAGTTCGGTAGTAGTAGTAGTAGTAGTAGTAGTAGTAGTAGTAGTAGTAGTAGTAGTAGTTAGTAGTGATAGATAGATAGATAGATAGTTCAGTAGTAGTAGTAGTAGTAGTAGTAGTAGTAGTAGTAGTAGTAGTTAGTAGTGATAGATAGATAGATAGATAGTTCGGTAGTAGTAGTAGTAGTAGTAGTAGTAGTAGTAGTAGTAGTATTATTAGTAGTAGAGTTGCGAGATTGAGACGGAGTGAGTGAACGGGTGAGTTTGATTGTGTGAAACGGTGAGTGAACGAGTGTGATCTGAGTGAATTGTTAGTTTGTGTGAGTGATTATTGTAGTGATTATTGTAGTGTGTAGTGTGAGTCAGATATTTACATAGTGTGAGTGATATATATAAATCCCAGTGAGTTTTATATATATATATATTTATAGATAGAGAGGGCGTGGAGGTAAATAATAGGTGGAAGTAATAGGAGTATAGTAGGAGAGTTGATCGGCGATATAGGGAGAGTATAGGAGAAAAATAGGTGGTAATAGAGAGGAGAAAGTTTATATTTATTTATAGTGTAGCTACTGTGAGAGGGTAGCTATGCCAGGGAAGCGCGCGCGCAAGCGCAAAAACACCCCAGCCCCAGGATCTGGGCAAAGGTCCATGGACCAGTTCTTGGTGGCTCCTGGTGGACCTCCACAGAAGGAAGCTCGTCTGGTTCCACCTGTGGACCTCCAGCCAGGTCCGAGTGTTGGACCTGACGACACCAAGGACCGCAAGGTTCCGCCTGTGGACCTCCAGCCAGGTCTGATTGTCGGACCTGACGACACCCAGGACCGCGAGGTTCTGCCCGTCCGTCGGAGTGCACGGATCGCCACCGTCACCGTGCCTGTTGTTCGAGTCGCCACCGTCACCGTGCCTGTTGTGACTGTTGTGCCTGTTGTTGGGGTTCATGGTCCCGAGTGGGACATCAGTGACACAGAGAGTGAGATCGGGATCGCGTCGGATTCTGATTCTGATTCTGATACCGACAGTGACTCCAGTGGTGCCTCTGGGGGCTCCGTTTGGCTACCGACGGGTGAGAGCCGTCTGGACCGTGGGGGCAATTGTTCTTTTTCCAGTGGTAAGCATACATTTTTTATAGTTTTATCTGTTACTACTTGATTTGATCGATTTGTATTCGTTACTAGTTGATTTGATCGTGTTTTTCATAGACCTGGTTGCTTATTAGTCTTCCACAATCTGGCAACGCAAAACGAAAGGCCCTCTGTACCTGTGGTTCTCAACATGTGGTTCGCGACCACAACGGAGCGAGCCTCGTACAACGCCTCGCAACGCGATCTATATATGCATCTATCTATCAGATGATGACAATGTTTAGGCTCTTATTGATTTATTGTGTAAAAAGAACACCTAAAAATAGCAGATCTACAAGCTTGTGAGCTTGTAGATCGGCTATTTTCAGATAGGTTTGAGCTTTTGGGCTCGTTTTCATAGACCTGTTTGCTTATTACACTCCCACAATCTGGCAACTTCAAAAAACGACAGGCCCTTTTAGCCTCTGTACCTGTGGTTCTCAACATGTGGTTCGCGACCACAACGGAGCGAGCCTCGTACAACGCCTCGCAACGCGATCTATATATGCATCTATCAGATGATGACAATGTTTAGGCTCTTATTGATTTATTGTGTAAAAAGAACACCTAAAAATAGCAGATCTACAAGCTTGTGAGCTTGTAGATCGGCTATTTTCAGATAGGTTTGAGCTTCTTTTGGGCTCGTTTTCATAGACCTGTTTGCTTATTACACTCCCACAATCTGGCAACTTCAAAAAACGACAGGCCCTTTTAGCCTCTGTACCTGTGGTTCTCAACATGTGGTTCGCGACCACAACGGAGCGAGCCTCGTACAACGCCTCGCAACGCGATCTATATATGCATCTATCTATCAGATGATGACAATGTTTAGCCTCTATTGATTTATTGTGTAAAAAGAACACCTAAAAATAGCAGATATACAAGCTTGTGAGCTTGTAGATCTGCTCATTTTATTATGCTTTGTGAAAATGCCAGGTGCACTGCTCCCCCCCTCCCTCTGCACATGATGGCTGTCATAATATAAAATACATCAGAGTGTCCGTTCAGGTCAGGCCACAATAACAACAACAAAAATCCTGTTGGATCAAAGTTTTTTGTTGATGTTGTTGTTCTGTTCTGACCTGAACTGAAGCCTTTGATGTCTTTTATTGTGACATCCATGACCTGATTATGACCTGATCATCATGCAAGTTGATGATCAGGTCACGATCAGGTCATGTCCACAAAGTATTTGAAAAATTGCCTTTGTAATTCCACTATGACAGTAATGTAGTTACTATTTGATCTCATATGTGCCTACTGTAAGTAGCTCTGTCTGGATAAGAGTGTTTGCTAAATGTGTAATATTCACCCAAAGTATTTGAAATTGTATTCTAGATTCTGACACTGGTGAGGCTTTGGAGCCAATGGATGGAGGTGGACATGGTGGTGACCGTAGTAGAGGTGAGTGAGATGTCACAATCATATCACAGGAATAAAAAAAATGCTAAAACCAGGGCAATGGTAAATGTATATTTATTTATATCTCATATTTATTTATTCAGTGTGTATATATGTGGCATGTGGTCTATATGATGATGATAAATGATTTGCTAAAGATGCACATAATATTTATAAAAGTATATTTTATGTTATTCTAGGGTTACAGGCTGAGGTGGCTGTGGAGGAGTTGGAGGGAGCGGTTGGAGCTGATGGCGGTGGTTGTAGAGGTAAGAATTATTATCACTGGAACAAAGTGTGTGTGTGTGTGTGTGTGTGTGTGTGTGTGTGTGTGTGTGTGTGTGTGTGTGTGTGTGTGTGTGTGTGTGTGTGTGTAAACAAATGTATTTTATGGTAATTATCTATTTCTATAATTCACAGGTGGTGGCAGGCCTCGAAAGGGCAAGGGTCCTCCCGGTGGTGGCAGGCCTCCTAAGGGCAAGGGTCCTCCCCCTATGTGGCATGCCACAGGCTGGTGTCCTCGGGACATCCCCTTCTCAGCCGGGACTCCGGGTCCACAGAATGCGGCTGCTGATCTGCAGTCTGATGACCCTGTGGACTTCTTCGAGCTGCTGGTGTCGGATGAGATCCTGCTGGAGATCTGCGTCCAGACGAACCTGTATCACAAACAGCAGCCGCCCAGTGAACTGCAGTATAACAGAGCAAAGTCCTGGAAAGATCATGATCTCACTGTAGAGGAGCTCAAGATCTTTCTAGGGCTCTTTCTTCTAACTGGAGTCAACCCAAAGCCGGAACTCGAGATGTACTGGTCCACTGACGAGTACCTGTCGGCACCCGTCTTCGGCAAGATCATGTCGCGGAACAGGTTCCAGCTCATCTTGAGTGCCCTGCACTTCATCGACAACACCATGCCCCGCCTTGACCCTAAAGACAACCTCTGGAGAATCCGCCCAGTGCTGCAGTCCTTGCTGGCCAACTTCCAGAAAATGTATCTGCCGAGCGAGGACATCAGTATTGATGAGGGCATGCTGTTGTGGCGTGGACGCCTGGCCTTCAAAGTCTATGCCCCACAAAAGCCGATCAAGTACGGCATCAAGTCATACATATTGTGCGAGTCTGCAACCGGCTACGTCCACAACATGCAGCCGTACTGTGGCGTGCCGACCTCCCTACCTGACACAATAACCAACCTACTAGGTGATTTAGCAGGTTTAGGATATAGGCTATACATGGACAACCTGTATAATTCAGTGAAGACGTCCCTTATGCTCCTGAAGAAGGCGACCTACGTCTGCGGGACTCTCCGTAAGAAACGAGGGCAGCCACCAGCCATCGCCGAGGTGACCAATGCCCCACAGAAGCTTCCACTTGGGTCGTCCATGTCACTCCATCACGAGGGCGTGATGGTAGTGGCATGGCGACCCAAGAAAACAAAGATTGTCACCATGATCTCCACCTTGCACCCTGACGAGATGCGGCCCGTGGCCTCGAATGAGAAACGGAAGAGGAAGAGGGTGACCGAAATGAGGCCAGTGTGTGTTGCTGAATACAACAAATTCATGAACGGGGTCGACAGGATGGACCAAAACCTCAGCTATTATATGTGCACCAGAAAAACCAAGAAGTGGACGAAGAAGTTCTTTTTTTACCTGCTACAGATATCGATGTTCAACGCCTTCACGATCTACAAGGCCAGAAACCCAGGCGGCATTCAAGACTTCTTCTCCTTCATCGTGAAAGTAGTGAAGTCCTGGACCTCCCTCGGCCGCCGTGGGAGAGTGGCCCCTCCTCAGGAGGGTAGGAATGAGGCCCCGCCTCCTGAGGAAGGGGCCGAGGAAGAGGGTGAAGACCGTCCTCAGGAGGGTAGGAATGAGGCCCCGCCTCCTGAGGAAGAGGAAGAGGATGACGCCGATCCTCAGGAGGGTAGGAATGAGGCCCCGCCTCCTGAGGAAGAGGATGACGCCGATCCTCAGGAGGGTAGGAATGAGGCCCCGCCTCCTGAGGAAGAGGAAGAGGATGACGCCGATCCTCAGGAGGGTAGGAATGAGGCCCCGCCTCCTGGGGATCGCCCCGGCAATCCAAATGTCCCACATGCTCCCCACCCAAGGCCACCATTGATTGACCCTCCGTCCAGGCTGTTAGGCAGAAGTAAAGATCACCTACTCATCAAATTCCCAAGTACTACTAAGAAGTACACACAAAGGGTTTGCAGGGTCTGTGCCCGATCCAAAGATCCAAAGATAAAGAAGAAGCGAGGGGAGAAAAAGAACCACCGGAGCGAGACAAGGAAAGAGTGCAAGTCCTGTCTTGTGCCCTTGCACGAAGGAGAATGTACATGGCGTTACCACAACTTAGATAAGTATTAGTTTACGGGTCCATTTGGTTTCAGGGTAGGGAAAGGGTAGACGCACGCTGAAGAACTTTATTTTTGTTTATTTGCACTAATTGCACCAATGTATTGATTTGAATGATTATTATTTATTTTGATTTTATGTAGTTACATTTAGTTTGAAATGACTTGCACTTTGTGCTTTACAGTGAAACGGCTGCTACTTTGTTCAACCTACCTCTACACACTGCCGTATGCACAACACTGTTTAGACTTTTTATTTATTTATTTTGCACTAATTGCACCAATTTTTTGATTGAACTTTTTTGTTGTTGAACTCCCTAGAGATTCACAAATTGTCATAAATGGCATAAAGAAAAAAGGCAAGCTATAGATCTGCTATTTGTTGCTTTGAATGTAGTATGTTTGGAAAAGGAAGCTCTCGATGACCTTGAACTTGGAATTATTATTATTTTATGTAGTTACATTTAGTTTGAAATGACTTGCACTTTGTTCTTTACAGTGGAACGGCTGCTTCTTTGTTCAACCTACCTCTACACACTGCCTAGTATGCACAACACTGTTGTCTAGACTTTTTATTTATTTATTTTGCACTAATTGCACCAATGTTTTGATGTTGAACTATTCACAAATTGTCAGAAATGGCATAGTAGATTGTGAAGGCGTTGAACATCGATATCTGCTATTTGTTGCTTTGAATGTAGTATGTTTGGAAAAGGAAGCTCTCGATGACCTTGAACTTGGAATTATTATTATTTTATGTAGTTACATTTAGTTTGAAATGACTTGCACTTTGTTCTTTACAGTGGAACGGCTGCTTCTTTGTTCAACCTACCTCTACACACTGCCTAGTATGCACAACACTGTTGTCTAGACTTTTTATTTATTTATTTTGCACTAATTGCACCAATGTTTTGATGTTGAACTATTCACAAATTGTCAGAAATGGCATAAAGGAAAAAAGGCAAGCTTGTAGATCTGCTATTTGTTGCTATGAATGTACTGTAGCTTGAGATTTTGACTGTTGCAAAAAGTTTGGAAAAGGAAGCTCTCAATGACCTATGTGTTGCACTTTGAATTTGGAATTATGATTCTTTATTTGAAAAAAAAAAAAGTGTTTTTTTTTTTTTTTTTTTTTTATATAAACAAGTATTGTTTACATGACTGATGTCAATGAAGGCGCAAAATAAATGTCAAACACTTTTGAAATCAAGTTATGCCTCTAAATGTGTGTCATTTACTAAAACGCTGATATCTCAGCTTCTGAAGAAAAATGCCTCTTTTTGGTGAAAACCAAGCTGTATTCAAACTCCTCTAGCTAAAAAACGGAGCATGGTATCAACTCACTTTTTTTTTCAGATGAAAGAAGAGATTCTAAGCTTTCTTTTGAGATATTCTATGTTTTCATAGTCCTAATACAAAATCTTCTGTGGGCCCTCAAAAATAAGTCAGAATGGTCAAAAACCTTGGCAGTGGGAAAGCCTTTTCTAGAAAACCCCTTGGCAGTCAATGTGTTAATGCCGGATGACAGGTTTAAAATTTATTTTTAATCCTTGTTCTGAGCATTCACATTTAAAATAAGATCTACAGTATATTTGAGTGTCACATTCAGCGTGTACATGCATTTTTGTGCGGCTTACCTAAAGCGGGCTCGGCACAGTCTTTGTACTGCTCAGGGGTGCAGAATGCCGCATCGCCTGTGGTGGGAATATTTTGGTGGAAACACGGTTAAAGGAGAGAGGAGAATTCAGCTAATTGTTGACATTTGCGTTAACATAAAGTAGGTCTAAATTTCTTCAAAGACTCGTGCTTACCAGGCATGTGCACCATCCTACAGTTGCAGTTCTCCACAATGTAGCGCGTCTCACAGTCAATCCTACAGGCGGTCACACTGTAGACCTCGAAGAACCCTGACTCCAGAGCCTTGGACTCACACTCTCCCCATGGGGGAGGCAAGTAGGTCAGCTGCAGAAAGAGAGAAACACAGAGTGCAAAAATAAACCCCTAGGCCTAGGGTGCATGCACAAGTCTCTCACACATACACACATCCATTCCACACACAAAGACAGAGAGAATAAAAATGAACACAACATGCTATATTGGATCTTCTGGATTTCATGTCATTTTTGACCCCTGATTCCCAGCCAGCCCAGAAACAGGAGCCTCGCAAAACAGAACAGAATGCGTGGGGGGAAGAAGCACTTCCTCAAATGCATATAGATTCTGGCAGCGAAAATCCACAACAACAGGCTTCGGGGGCACAATGCTCCAAATGTTCCCCTCTCTCCCCTCCGTAGCTCTGAAGGCAGGGACAGCAGTTGAGGAGCGGGGGACACCAGGAGGAGCAGTGTGAGGGCCCATCTGCTCCATGATGCAAGCAGCCTGCTCTAGCTGCGCGCTGGGCATCCATCACCAACCACCCTCTGTTCTTCTGTCTGTCTGCACTGCCAAAATAGCGTTTTTTTGGATCAAACTAAAATACAACATCCTGCCAGGTGAAATCTGGGCCCAGCATGCTTGTTAGTTGTGACAGGACCTGAAGCGATGCACCCTCCTACTGGGTGACATTGCATGTTTTTCTCCAGGAGAGAGTTGCGAGCTTAATGCTGTAAATATCCAGACATAATCACTTCTGACACAATGACGAAGACATGAACTCAAACACACAGTACAATGCAAATGTTTCATTAACCTAAAAGCCCCTGGCCATGTCTGAGTGCCACTATGATGTCTCTTGAGATAATTAAACATGTCCACACCAACTTCAGCAGCAGGTGTGAATACAGGCTGCCTCCAGGCACTATCAATTTCATTAGGAACATCTATGAAACTTGACGAGCCCATAACCTTTCAGCCCATCTTCACGCCTTACATAATTAGCACATATGGCATTATCACGGCATGTCTTGACAGAACCAGGATCCGATTATCCCTCTGTAAATTAGATGATCAAAGATGCGGGATGTCAGCTATTACAGTGCTGAGATCAGCTGACACATTTATTGGTGTGTTTAATATAAGCCAAGGCCTCTGTCGCTCTCAGGGCATTATTCATCTCTGTCTGATTCACTGCTATACTGGGCCAAAGCTATTATTAGGTTACATAGCCTGATCAGCAAGGGACAAAGTTGGTTTTGAAATAAAATGGGAACCATGCACCATGAATTCTGGGTAAAAAATGGCAAATCAAACTGGTATGCAGCACCAAGGTACATTTTGCAGTCCCAGCAGATGCCCTCGACTACAGGGCTTTTATTTGGCATGACCGCACAAAGCTTAGCTGAAATATCATTACAGTGACCCTAGGCTCAACACAAAAGGCAGAAAGGGGCCAATGCTATAATGAAGACCTTTCCTTTCCTCTGAGGGAAAGAAGATTTTCAGTAGCAGCAGAACAATGTGCTCATCAAAACTGAAGGACTGTGTGTGTGTGTGTGTGTGTGTGTGTGTGTGTGTGTGTGTGCGCGCGCGCGTGCGTGTGCGTGTGTGTGTGTGTGTGTGTGTGTGTGTGTGTGTGTGTGTGGGGGGGGGGGGGGCTTAATGAGCACACACACGGTTCATTTGATGAAGTGGCTTTAATCTAGGTCCTAGGTCTAAGAGCCAGAGTGAGTTCATTAACACATTCCATGCCAGAGTTTAATCTCATAATGTACTCACCAGTGCCAGCGTTTTATTGTTGTTTTTTATTTTTTTTCATGTCGCCACAGACCTCGCTAAATAAGTTAAAAGTGCGCGTTCATTTGGTTCTAAACACACAGCGGATCCGTGAGAAACGGCGAGCGAAAACAGTTTCCAAATCCGTGCCGCCATCTTGAAGCTACAGCCGATCAACTGTAAACAGTGATCAGCGAGGAGAAAAACAACAACCAGAGAAAATCGAGTTTTAAACAGGATCCCAGACAGGAAGCGGATACGATCGAAAAAACCGGAACCCGAATAATTCCGTTTCCGACCGGAAACCGGAAACGGAAATGGATCAAAAAATTTCGGAAAGTGCACCTGGGGCACTTAACATGGGAATCGGCGGTTCGCGTAGATCTACGCGACTGGCACGCTGCGGCTTTAAATAGGTTCGCGTAGATCTACGCGACTGGCATGCAATGTGTTAATGCTCACAGTGAGGCTTTGTTTCATAGTAAGGATTGGGACACATTAGCACTTAATCACTACAAGCTTAATCACTACAAACATTATATGCACTGCAAACTCTATTTCCAAACCTCTATCACACATCTCACACTTACTCCTCTCTCAGAAATGCACATCTAGTACCGTCAACCATAATCATTATCATGACCTCTTTTGGTTGGCTCTGAATATGCCCTCAAGGTTTTCTCAAAAGGTGCAAGGCTTGATGAGACAGGAGTGTGCCACAGCAGGATGCCTTCTGAGTCTCTCTGCTGCAAACTACAGTTCTGAATTTATCAGCTGGAGGTAAACCTGTAGCATTTCTCTGCTTCATACCGGTGCTGTGGAGAGTGAAGTCAAGTAAGCCCTTGAGTGCCACAGGCAGAGCTGATGAGATGAGTGGACGCAGGAACCCCTCTGGGCTCATTACCCAGTAGGCACGACCATCACTTGATAAATGGCCTCCAGAGAACTTGTCTCTGCTTCTTTTTGTTTCCTACGTGCCTTTCTCTGGCTCACACTGACGTACTCTGTTGAATGAATGTATGATGCATTGAGTTCTCAACACAACTGTTCCAAATGTAATTTTCTTCATTTTACATACAACTGTTTTTCAGGGTTTTCAGAGCTGCACTAGTGTTATTGTTATGCAGGAGATAGCTACACTTTTAGAAATGAGACGATGCATTCACCTTGACAGAAATCTGCCTGTTCAAAGGAGGGAAATAAAGCCAGCTCCCTGTGAGGGAGCTAGACAATGAATTTCAGAAAAAGAGAGAAAAAAGCGATTCTTAAAGAAAAAAGGACATAAGGAAAAAAGGACATATTTAGATGATATATGGCACAGGAACAATAACATAAATTAGACCAATCAGAGTATCTTATCCCATTCCTTTTAAGAGAATGTTTGCTTGAGCTAGGCACATTGCTATTTAAATGATGGATGGATTTGAAGAGACGCAAAAAAAATCTGCTGAAGAGATTTGAAAGTGAGACAAATACATTACATATCAGCAGCAATAATAGAAAAAAGTGGGGTGGGGCGGGGGTGGAGGCGCAAAGGATGCCACTCAGACGGGGCTCCTTCCGTGAAGCTCGCTAAGAGAGTTATTTTTTCTACCTCAATGCGGAGTTCCTCAGAAATGTCATCTGCCATGTTGAATATGAGTGTTATTGCGTTGGATCGGGTGGATTTCGAAACCGGTGGACCAGGTGGCCGTGCTGCTGGTCAGAATTCACATCTTCCTCCTGTAGCCTAATGTCTCCTCATGTCCAAGAGATATCTGTGATATCTTCACATATCAATCCGTGTGTCGGGAGCCCCAAATTTGATGGATAACCTGTTACTGTGTTGAGCATTGCACTGTCTAAATAGTAAGGAAATATCTGTGCCGTCACTGCGCCGGCAGTTAAGACTAACTTATAGCTGGTCTAAAGCACTATCACTTCTCTCTGTGTGTACTGTAATATAGCAATGCGTCAGACCACACCTCATTTTAAGACCAGCCCATAGCGTTAGATGGGCGCAAAATCATTTGGCATCTAAACAACGTGGGCGCTGGGCGTAAAAATTACAACTTGGTTAGAAGCGTTCGTTAGCAAATACTAAGCAATGATGATTGTGCTGCCTGTTTGCACCATCTTGCGTCGGGTTGGAGATAGGGCCCCTAATGTCTTAGAGTTAGATTGATGGCATCCAGGGCAGAGGGGATAGATGTCCATGGGTATAGTGATTATGGAGACATTCAGCATATCAACCTAGAGAGGCACCATCTCTGAGCCCTGTCCATACCCAGCAGAATACAGGCTGCATCTCTGAGCCCCATCCATATACCCAGCAGACTACAGGCTGCATCTCTGAGCCCCATCCATATACCCAGCAGACTACAGGCTGCATCTCTGAGCCACATCCATATACCCTGCAGACTACAGGCTGCATCTCTGAGCCACATCCATATACCCAGCAGACTACAGGCTGCATCTCTGAGCCACATCCATATACCCAGCAGACTACAGGCTGCATCTCTGAGCCACATCCATATACACAGCAGCCAGCTTGTGAAGGGAAAAGACATGAATAACAACCATGTGAGGTAGAAGCGCGCAGAATTCCCAAGGGACGATGATGAAAAAAATTATGAATCAAATAATCAAGAGAACTGTCAAGAGGATGCATGTCTATGAGGCCAGCAGCCTTGGCGTAGCCTTGTGTTGAAGCAACAAAGCTGTGCTGTGATTGAGTGAGGACGAGTGGGGTGAAGCATCTCTCCACCGGCAAGGTTACTGACAGTAGAGGAAGCTATCATCTGTCAGCTGGCTGCCTATAGGAGACTACAAAGAAGGAGTCGGCCTGTTGAAGTATACACACAAACACACAATTCTGAAAAAAAGGGTTTATGACTGCATTTTTTAACTGAGCACTTGGACTGAAATATAAGTCAGTCAGGAACACTCACGTCATAGAAATATTTTAACCATTTATTGCAACAAATGGAATACAGTTGCAATACATGCATTGATGACTCTGTTCTTAAAGGGATAGTTCAACCAAAACATTTCTTATTTTCTATCAATTACACACCCCATGAAGCCTTGAATTTACTCAGATTTTTTTTTCAGAGGAGACTCAATGGAGACTCTTTCAGTCTCCTATCGGAGACTCCGCCGGTCATCAAATTATTGGCTCTGGAATGCGACAAAAACTAAAAGAATCGCCATGAATTCAACGCTCCATGGGGTGAGTAATCGATAGAAAAAAAGTCATTTTGGGGGTGAACTATCCCTTTAACTCTTACCCTGCCAGAGTTTTTTCAGAACAGTCTGTAGCCTCTGCCAGGGTTTTGACTGATTTTGGTACCTTTTCGCATAGCCACAAAATATGTTTCTCAAGTATGATTGATCCCCAGAAAATTTCTAATCACAGATGAGATTCAGGTGTGGTTTCACAAATGTCAACGAGGTCAATTTGACCTTGTTGTCATGTGTTGTTTGATGTTTGAAAATAGCTCAAAACCAGTGGTTTCAAACCAAAAAACATTGTGAATTGTTTGTCCGTTTCAATTTTAACATTGAAGTGGATGGAGCAGCAAATCTTTGGAAATTGTTATCTCCTTATTCGTTTGGAATATCGACAAGGTGTCAATACTAAATAATTAGAGAATCTTTTTAGAAAAAATTTTTTTTTGAAAAACGTTTTTTTTTTTTTTTTTTTTTCCAGGACGTTTTTTAACGTCTTTGGCAGGCAACAGCTAATTTCTCAAAGACGTTAATAAACGTCTTTGGCAGTTATAGAGTTAAGATGTTCCCTGAATTAGCCAAGCAACATGCTAAGCTAAACCAGGGTACGCAATGCAGATCGAAACCCCCTTGGGTATAAGAGCAGGTCCAAAGCAAGACATCAAATTCAACTTGAAAGCCATGCAAAACCTTGAATTTCAGGTTAACGTTAGACCTATGCAAAGCATTGAATTTCAGTTAAACTTTTTTTGTATAATTTTGGAAGAGGCAAAGCTTGTTTGTAGTAGTGAGAAGCATCAAGTGAATGAGGAGGCCATAATTAAAGGTAGGTTAAGTCATATTTTTGGACTGTTAAAAGGTTAAAGCTCTATATTGCGATAGTAATCATCACTAGTATAGAGTGTTTGTTCAGTAATAGGGGTCACCCCGTCTCTCCAGCTCTTTAATAAACAAATACATTTTCAGGTGGGTGGCTCAATTTCAGCCAATCAGGAGAGAGTACCCATTTATCAGCTTCAAATAGATAGTGTTCCAGTTCCAATTTTGTTCCAATTTCACTTATTTATCATGTATCGTGTGTGAGTTCTCTCTCCTGATTGGATAGTATCCCAGCCTAAAAATGCATTTTCTGTGTACTAAAGAGCTGGACAGACAGGGAGACCCCTGTTACTGAACAAACACCCTATTGCAATGAGTACTATGACAATATAGAGCAATATTTTAACAAAGGAAATACACTTACCCTACCTTTAATGGACCACCTTTGTTGAGAGCATGAGCTGTGAGTGGTGTGTACAAAAGCGTGGCTCATTAGAAACACTTATTCAATCAGCGGGCTGACACGTGATTACAGCTGGGGGTACATATGACTCCCATGTCCTGCATGAACCAACGCAATGCTTTATTAAATCACATGTGGGAAATAGGGGGGAAAAAAGAGGTATCAGCTTTGTGCAGCCGTAAAGGTCATGAACACTTACCCTCTGCTCCTGTGTAGCTACAAAGGTCTGGAACCCAGGGGCCACGCCGAAGCCCAGCTCATGGACGAAGGGAGGCTCTGCTTGGCTGTGGATCTGAACCCGCACACCGGCCTCAAATGCTGTGTCTTCTGGAGGGAAAGAAAATAGAAAGAATCAATCATGTGCGCCTGACTGCTATTGTCAATAAACAAGCAGAAATCTACTGGAGAAAACCTATAGCGTCTTCCCAGATGCAGACGAAAAGCGAGGGTAAAACAACAAAGTTATGTTTACATTGTTCATTGATGCACATGTATTTTCAGGGAGTCAAAAATATTCTTCTTTCGCTTGAAACTACGCCTTTGGTCGATGGATTCCCAGCTTCTGAGGCAACGCCAACATATTTCAGAATTGTCTTCATAAAAGAACACACTTTCCGAGGGAAGTCAGCCCATTTGTCTTTACATCAAACGCCGGTGCGGCAGGAGAGATACCAGTGGCTCAGTGCTGAGTCTTGATATAAAAGTACTTTCATCCAGCTACTCTGTGTGCTCAAGCACATTCTAGCACACACATAAAAATGATATGAGTGTGCTTAGAAAAGCAGAATTCCACCTTACAGTCTGTGTCTTAAACAAACACAGAACACAGTGTCGGGCATAAACAGACCTCAATACATGCACATGCATACAGACACACACACACACACACACACACACACACACATAGACATACACCTACAAAAGTATGTCATCTCTTTCACACAGATGCACACACAGGGGCACACTCACAAACTCACAGAGGTGTAAGCAAAACATTTATGGAGAGAGAGAGAGAGAGAGAGAGAGAGAGAGAGAGAGAGAGAGAGAGAGAGAGAGAGAGAGAGAGAGAGAGAGAGAGAGAGAGAGAGAGAGAGAGCGAGAGAGGAGGCATTATCAAAATCAATAACTTTCTCTCCTATGTCTTCACTTTCACCGCCAGTGTTTCTTGTCCCCCGCCAGCCTGTCAGGCAGCTGACTCAATCAAGCCTCGAGGTTGGTGGAACCAAGAAGCCCATCAGCATCGTAAGCTTGCTAAATCGACAGCTCACGACCCCACAGCATGTCAATCAAACTTCTGCAAGGCCAACTGAATCACTAACATCTGGATGAGGGGGAAGAAGAGGAAAGGGTCTGTGCATGTTTGAAAATGGATCTGCACTTCTACGGTGCTTTATGATGTGCGTTATGTACAGTTGCCCATTCACTCACATCCCATTTATACACCAATGCAAGGCATCAGCCTGTTCATCAGGAGCAATTATAGTTGTATCTTGCTCGAGGACTTTGGCACAATGTCAGGAAGGGCCAGGGATTCAATAGGGAACCTTCTGGCTCCCAGACAAATGCTCTACCTCGTGAGCCACTGCTGCCCCAGTGTGTCTACAGTATGTGTGAGGGAAATTGCCTGAGTGTGCACATGAGCGTGAATGTGTGCATGAACGAAAGTATGTGCTTATGTGAAAATGTGTGTGTGTGTGTGTGTGTGTGTGTGTGTGTGTGTGTGTGTGTGTGTGTGTGTGTGTGACGGAATGTTTACATACAGTGTATGTGCACATGCATGTATGTCAGACATGTCAAGTGCAGCCCGAGGGCCAATCGTGGCACGAGGGCAGATTTCATATGACAGGTGGCTTCCTTCCTATAATGTATAATTCATGTCCGGCCAGCATAGTCATGTAAAATTCATACATTAAAGTTTCTGAGTGTTTGGAAATTAACCTGGGCAGATATGCTTTGTCTCAGTAGAAATTGTCAGGATTCCTAACTGCTTGTTCCTTGTGTTGTTTCATTTTCATTGTGTTGTGAAAAAAAAAGCTATTTTAATTTTATTTTTGTAGAGACCTTTTTTGTTTCACACCTGGCTACATTTGGCTACACTGTCATTTGAACAAAAGACAATTTATTGGACTGTAAATATAATTGCAATGCAGTGCATGCATGTGTAAACACACTGAAAAGGGCTGAATTGCTTTTGTTTTGTTCACGGCACAGATGAGTGACTTGGTTAGACTGCCAACAAAAGACTACTGATATTACACTTTGGTTAAATAAAATTGTTGTAATGCGATGCATTTGTATGAGACTTTGCTATGGTCAAAAGGTTCAGTATGACAGAAGATGCAGTCAGCCCTAAGGTATTTTCATATTTTCAAATATGGCCCCCTTTGCAAAAAGGTCAAAGTGGTGAGTCCTGCAGCTCTGTTTTGCAGTCACTTCAGCCTTCAAATAGTAGATAATCAAGAACGTCCGGATGTTAAATCTGGGGGCGCCAAAGATGGCTGCATTTGTAACTACTATATATTTCATCAGCAACTATCATCGTTATCATAAAATGTACTTTAATTGGGTGTGATGATGATACTCTACTACTACTACTACTACTACTACTACTACTACTAATAATAATAATAATAATAATAATATCTCACTGACCCTTGATACATTCTGGTGGTTTGCTTTCTTTGTAGACATTTGAAGAGTGAATCCATGTCTTGCTGTAGTAGGAAAACATGAGAAGATAGGGACTGATTGTAAAAGCAAAGATTGGTTTGTTTGTGCGTGTGTGTGTGCATACCCTATGTCTGTGTTCACTGGTTTGGGTGTTGGGTGAGTGTCCCCTCTGTGTGTGTAAAGTATATAAGTGCATGTGCATGTGAAATAAGCAGAGTCACATTCTGATTCTAATTTTGTGCTTCCCCGCTATGGCAGGGCTTCTCAGCCCGGTGGTTAGCCTCGCTCAAATGGACTCATCGCTCCACAACGTTCTGGGCTCTTTCTCACTTGCTCTCTCTCCATCTGCCAGGCAAACAACAATGTTTTAGCATCAACAGTTCTATGCTCTCTCTGCTTGCCTCTAGCTCTTTGATATCTTGCCAAGTGGTTTTATTTTGCCATGGTTCCATTTCAGGACCATAGACAGTTCTGCTTGGTAGAAGAACCTCATGTTAATGTTAATTGATGAAAAAAACTGAAGACTTGTGGTCTCATAGGCCTATATACTGTAGCACAACACATTCAGAAGAATGCGCACACACACACACACACACACACACACACACACACACACGCGCGCGCACACGCACACTGAGCGAACCCTGCAGATGGAAGCACAACAAAGGATAAAAGGACTTTCAGCTTTGTTGGTTGAACCAACCGGAAAAACACCAGCCCCTAAGAGAGCTGTGTACTGTAGTGTTCAGCTTAATACAACAGAACACAATAAGAGAGGCTGAGCAGTGAGAGGAGTGAGAGAGAAAGCCAGAAAGGGCTGGTCAGGCCAACGTTTAGATCTCAACATTGTGCTTCCACCTTTTCTCTTGCCTGTCCGTTCTCTGATATGGCAGCGATCACAGCGGGAAGGCAGAAACTGAAGGAATGAGATAGGAAGTGGAACAGTTCTGTTGAGCTTCATTTCAAAGCTGAAAATGTTATAATGTCACAGTGAAACGGATAACGCACAGCATTTTTGTGGAGGGGGGAAAAAAATCACTTCAGGGTGCGTTAGGATCTAAATTCAAAAGGCAGATCTAAAGCTGAAAGGAGATATGAGGAAAAATAAATAGTGTGTCCCTTTCATGGTTGAATACTTGTTAATCTCTTTCCTCTAACTCCATTCCTTCAGCTACTTACTGTGAGGTGTTTTAAAAAAACAGACTGTACTGTATAATTAGCTCTTTGGTAACTTTCTGAAATGTCTTTCATGTTAGACTGACAATCTATGATAGTGTTTCTCAACCGGGGTGGTACCGCTGTTGGGGATGCTAAAAGCTATATTTTTGAAAGAGGGCATTACGGTGCTCTTTTTTGTGTTTCTTCTCATTTTGAAAGGCCGTTTAGAATTTTTGACTGCACATTTTGATCATTTCATCATTAGATTTCCTTTCATCCAATATTAAAATTGCCTAATGGGTAATGCGGTCGGTCGATCGGTCAGTAGGTGGACCACTGCGGCCCTTGGGGGCCCCTGTCATTATTACTCAGTCAATCATAGAGTTCACTACATCATGACTCAGACATAACCTACTGCAACTACACCCAAATATGACATCAGACCCAAACAAACCGTGTCATCTTTATGTCAGACTCCACCAAATCATATACTGGAAGGAGCTCCACGTCAACCATGACCATATGGAGTTCCGGGTTGACCATTATGTCCGAATATGGAGCGCATGAAGTCGCTTAGCCTGGGATCCAGACTGCTCCGTTTACGACGGATTTTGTTTCTCAATCGCTATACAGTCTGGAAACCCTCCTATCTCCGTGCACAAATGAGTGAAAACGACTCGCCGCTTCTGATTGGTCTGTAGGGGGGGGGGCGGGACCAGTGTTAAAATGTAAAACTCGAGTCACTTCCTGACTTGCCTACGTCATTAAAATACGACTCAAATGGAGGCTGGCCAGACTGATAAGCGAAGTGAGAAAAATAAATTAGCCGAACGTAGTGAATCAGGCTGGATCCCAGGCTAGCTCACTCTACCTCTTGAGTATCCATGGCGATCTAACATGGTAAACCCTAGAACGTGGGTCTGCAACCCGTGGCTCTGGAGCCACATGCGGCTCCTCCTTTTAGAGTTGCTCCCTATAGCTTTACAAAAGATTATTGCTGTAGTAGGCCAAATATGAAACGTACATTCTTACGTGCTCCAATATTGTAAAAATGTGTAGAATAAATAAGAAGTTTCGACATTCCTGTCAACTAAAAGTCTGCCGACACATTTAGTAACAAACTGGTGTGATTCCCTGCTATAAAATTCTCTATTGCATTCTCAGAGGAAAACAGAATGTAATAGTTCATGGACAGAGTAATTTGCTTTCACTGCCAATGCTGCTGGATTACCTGTATGTTTGATCTGCGAAGAGAAGTTATCAAACAAAAAAAAAGTAATGTTGATAATATTATAAAAATATTGTAATTGAAATACAACTTGCACCAAAATAGCGCACTGCAGAGTCATGTGGTGCGCCAAGCTCTCCAAAGTGATCCTGCTGCAGGGAATAGTTTGACAAAAACATATTTAATGAATGCTGGTTTACATGTATTTGTATTACATTTGATAGGCTAATATACACTTACAGTAATAGCCCATGTTAATAGCCCATGTTGCCAGCTTTCGTATTTAGGTTTTGGTTCAAAATGGCTCTTTTGACATTTAAGGTTGCCGTTCCATGCCCTAGATGATGTGAAATCCCACCGTCAAACTTCAAATAAACCAACATAAACCAGACGTACATATATGAAGATTAGATAGTCAGACACAACAGAAACCATGTATTATTAGATGTGTCGTTTTTGAATCATCCAAAAAAAAATCAAAAGAAAAATAACAACAAAATAAAAACACTATTTTCAAAGTAACGAGAAAGTGGCGACAAGTTGCAGCATCTGTTTATTGACAGCTTTGCCAAGCTGTAAAAAAGACAGACAGAAAAAAGTTTGATCTACAGAAACACCTCCCTCTGGTACGTGATATGGTACGTGAGAAAAGTATGAAAAGGAATCAACTTCTGTATTTTACAGTGGAACTATTAATAAGAATGCTTCTTGTTTGGTACCTGCACCAAATTATTGCCTTTTGATTGCTGTTTGTGATCAATATCAAGACCTAATTAGAGTTTGAATTTATTTATTTGGTATTCAATTAGATGTTTTCTAAATTATACATGTGGCAACACAGAATAATAAATAAACATATACCTTTCGCAGAGCGGAAACTTAGCCTACATTTTAATTGGGTGTGTGGGGTGGCAAGGGACCTAGATATTGAATAGGTTGACGATGGCCCAAAAAGGGTTGAGAACCAATGAGTCATGACCCTAACTTAACTTATTGTAACAGATAACAGCGTTGAGTTGATCCAAAACATGATTTGCTAATGTGTATGAAAAGAAGTCTGTTATTTCCCTTAAAATAAATCAAATTTGACTGCACCTACTGTACCTCAGAGGCTGAAAATGTGTTTGGAAGAATTCTCTACCAACGGCAAACATTTTGTTGCCATGTTGAAGAAGGTGGGTGAGGCATGGCTCCACGTTCCCCCAGCGAATGGTGCGCAGTATACATTTTAGGCGAGAAATAGGCCATGCTCAGTCTTTATAAATTTACAACTGATAGTTTGTTTTCAATATTTGTTTTCAATATTTTGTAGGCTACTTTCCATAGATAGTTATATTGAAGTAATTACACAATTTAGCATTTGGTCAGCTGATGGCCAAAAAAAATCGCATGTCATACTCTATGATATTTCTCAAACAGTGAGTGGACAAACTATTCTCAACCTTTGAAAGCACTCTGTTCTGCAAAAGAAAAAAAAAGGGAAAGAAATACAGTTGCCTTGTAGGCAATGTCTACTTTTTTTTTCTTCAAGACAGTGTGAACATACCCTAAGCTACAGAAACAAAGAAAGAGGCATCCTTTCCAACTTGTGGAGAAAAGGTTTGAATGAGTTGAGTAGGCTACAAATCACTTATTATCCACACTGAGTAAATGTTATGAGGCACTGAGGAGGGAACAATCCTCATAGGTGGATTCTGTGTGGGCTGAAATGACACGCACACACGAGCACACGCACGCGAGCACGCACACGCACACACACACACACACACACTCATTGATTATGATGACAAATCCAAAGAATAAATAACCATTGAAAAAAACAGGCTGTTTTTAGGTCAACAGCCTCCGCCACAAGAAAATACCATCCTCAAGGGTCCTGCTCCTGCCCCGACACAGCCAACACGACACAGGAAACAGAGGAACATGCTGATTCTTTGCCCTGCAGCTCCCAGTGCAGAGCTCTACACTAATCAGACCTCAGAGAATACACATCTCTGGACAGGGGACACAATGAGGGTGGGGTGGGAGACAGGTGTGTGTGTGTGTGTGTGTGTGTGTGTGTGTGTGTGTGTGTGTGTGTGTGTGTGTGTGTGTGTGTGTGTGTGTGTGTGTGTGTGTGTGTGTGTGTGTGTGTGTGTGTGTGTGTGTGTGCGTGCGTGCGTGTGCTCGGGCACGAGGGATGGATTGGGGTAATGACTTTGATATAGCGGTAGAGGGAACCTTTGTACTTTATGTAGTCATAGTGTGTATCAAGAGCCAATGGGAGTATTTATGGTGCCGAGATCTGGCTCTGTGAGGCGAGCACCATGCACCCACTGTGGCTGACTCAGCTTGTCTAGGCTAATTAATCCATGGGGATAAACAAGGGCACTAGGGGTCCTTAGCCTGCTGAGAGAAGCCAGCTCAGTCTGCGTAATGTCACAGAACTGCCTGATCAAAAAGTGAATAACTCTGCAAGCGGCAATGAGAGCAGCTGAGGACAGGTGCTGTGGGGCCCTACCATTCATCAAGGAACATGAAGGGAATTGATGAGATAGTGGATGCAAATCCTCCGTGACAGATCTCTTTTAAAGTAGAGTACAGAGTAAATAATGTCCATCTGCTGGGTTGCCCATAGCTTGGCTGACTCCTCTGCAACTCCCCTGCCACAGGTTCAGACGTGAGCCAGCCCTTCAATGAGCCTCATTGTGAAACCCACTCCAACAACACTCAATCTGAACCACTAAAAAGACCTATTATAGGCATATCAGTAGGGGAATAATATAAGGTGTCTGCTTCCTTAAAGACGCTTTCATCCAATCATGTTGCTAAGAGTAGAGTCAAAACACTTGGAAACATCTGGCTGTTGGTTAGTTCATTATTATCGATGCAATGCGAGTGTGCGGTCTAGCCAATTATTATCGTGTAGTTAGCCTAAGCTTAAGGCCTGATTTTACTTGCCACATCCACGTAGGCACAAGAGCCTGTGGACTGCCTGCAGACTCAGTTCGTCATTACAATTTGGTGCATATGCATGAGCAACATGGGCTGCACTCAATACAAGATATAATCTAATGACCTTCCACACAACCTAAAGGACGACTTCACCAATTTTCAACCTTTCTTCATATCCTCACTAATGCTCATGATAAAATGGTGCAATTTTTTCTACTCAGTCTGTGTCTCAGAGGAAGGCTGTGGAAAACCTGCTTATCAGTGACATCATCATTAGAGGCAGTTTTTTTTTATTGTTTTTATTTTAATTATGTTCTAATTTAGATTTTTATTAACGTGAGAACAATGCCTTCCATTATAGCATGCTAACTTTCCAGGAATAGAAAGCCTGCAGTTTCTATTAGCTTGGATTGCCCATCCTGTGGACAGGTTTCTGAACTGTCCACAGCCCTCCTCTGAGACCTTAATAAACAATATACCCTAAGACCACAGTGGCCTTGATGCCCTGTCCAGTCTGCCCCAGAAACCTTGATGCCCTGTCCACACTGCCCCAGAAACCTTGATGCCCTGTCCACACTGCACCAGAAACCTTGATGCCCTGTCCACACTGCCCCAGAAACCTTGATGCCCTGTCCACACTGCCCCAGAAACCTTGATGCCCTGTCCACACTGCCCCAGAAACCTTGATGCCCTGTCCACACTGCCCCAGAAACCTTGATGCCCTGTCCACACTGCCCCAGAAACCTTGATGCCCTGTTCACACTGCCCCAGAAACCTTGATGGCCTGTCCACACTGCCCCAGAAACCTTGATGCCCTGTCCACACTGCACCAGAAACCTTGATGCCCTGTCCACACTGCCCCAGAAACCTTGATGCCCTGTCCACACTGCATGCCCCAGTGTGGACATGCCCTAAGGCCACAGTGGCGTTGATGCCCTGTCCACACTGCCCCAGTGTGCCAGCTAATTTCACCGTTTTCTCCTTTGCTTTTCTGTCAATATGGCTTTTAGACAACAGTGTCTTGTTGAGATTCTGAAATAATGAAAAGCTGTATTTATTTATTTAGCTGATAGTTATACTGTGTATCTTAAATTCAATTAATAAAAATCATTGTTTTATTTGATGGCCTTGCTGCCCTGGCCTTAAGGCCAAGTGGCCTTTCCCCTAAAACGGGGGCTTAAGCCCATGCCCCTTTGCAGTCGAAAAGTGCCCCCTTTTTTGGCTGGTGGTCCAAATGATTTTGTCTCAATCAATCAATCAATCAATCAATCAATCAATCAATCAATCAATCAAACAACAATTTATGTCATATAGCCTATCAGTAAAATAAATAAATAAATAAATAAGTAGCACCACCTTCTTTTGCTGATGTAAGAATAATCTTTCAAAACATTTCATCATAACTGAGTTGCAGTTCAAGTTAGGGCCGGAAAGGGGGAAGTTACAAAGTCAGCTGGAGAGAGAGAAGCTTCAAAACGAGACGAGAAGGAGGTGGAGCAGGAGTAGGAGAGCAGTCCAACTACAGAAGAAAAGAAGAGTGAAGATGAGGACAGTCCAGCAGAGAAAGAGGTAGGGAGAAATGGAGGAAGGGGACGTCTGAAGAGAAGTGGAGGCAGTGGCGTAACGGAGGGGCAGCAAGTGCTGCGGTGCGGGGGGGCCACCAGCAGGCGGGGCCCCGCCTGCGCTGATACAAATATTTTTACAGCAAAAAAAAAGAAAAAAGTTAATTTATATTGGTCAAATAGAACCGAATTAGACCCGAATTAGACCGAATTAGACCCGATTTTTTTCGCGCACGCACGCACATGCACGCGCGCTGTGCACGCGTGCATGTGCGTGGGCCTCACGTGAAACTCCCGCGGGGAGGCCCCGCGATTCTGCGTTACGCCACTGAGTGGAGGATGACATGCTAAGAAGGTCTCCCAGAAACAGGAGAGTGAGAAAGGACTGATGAGGCAACTGGAGGTCTGCATTCTACAACCAACAGCCCTGATATAATCCCCACCTCACCTTCACTCACCCCTCCCAAAACCCACTCCTCTTCTCCCTCCCTCCACTCCTAACCCCAGCCTCCATGTTCCATCCTCTCAAAACCTTCCTTCCGAGGTGACGAAGTGATATATATATTTGTATCCATGAAACAGACGGAACACTCCTTTTAGTTATTGTCAGTTTCGAACTATAATAGAACGCACACAACCAGACCAAATTGATTGCCAGTCAAGAGTATTCTTACCATCAATATCATTACAATAATTATTATAATTTTTGGTTGTGGTAGTACAAATTGTTTGGGCCTGGGATTCTAAAAAAATAAAAATAAAAAGTCCAGAACCAACCATTTAATTAAAAGGTTTGGTTGTTACAGTCTGCTTGAGGTGTAATGCAGATATAGTGTACATTGGCAGCCAGTGGTACATACAGTACAGTACATACTGAAACTCATCTCCTAGACCTTTTCCCATGTCCCTTCTCCCCGCTTTTACAGTATACACACACACGCGCACGCACGCACACACGCACGCACTCACACCTGATAGAAAACATCAATGAACCGCGTAGACCACTTGTTCACATTGAAGGTGGGAGAATCATCGTCAAAGCATCTCTGTATTAGGGCTGCGCTGCAGTTATTAATCTGAAGTGCATGGCAGCGACCCAAATGAAGCAAGTGAAACCAAAGCACACACACGCTCATGCACGTGGCACCGACCAAACATGCACACGTAAGCAGAAACGCACGCGGCATCGACCCGAATGAAACAGCTGAGTGAAACCAAAACACACAGACGCAAGTAGACCTGTACACACACGCTGGGACTGCATGCATCTCTCTCTTTCTCCATTCCACATACTGTACACTCCGACCCGGTAAGAGTTCTTGAACTTGAACCAGACTTATTGGTTCATCGCGGTTCTTATCACCTATATTTTGTGGCGTTTTAAGCGCTGCCATCATAAATACATGCAAAGGAAGATGGGACTGTAGTTTCACAGTCAAACAAACCTATTATTTCTTAGAACCTGATGTAGGAAGAGAGCCACATGACGTGATCTACGTCGTAGGTCAGATGAAGGTCTATGGTGTGGCATGTGGTCAAAATAGAGCAGTGTGCACTTTATTTGACATTTGGTTTGTTTAATTTCACTTAATTTCTTTTGCAATTTATAACAAGGGTAGGTGCGGGCCGCAGGCCATGTGGTCACTGAAATCACTAGGGTTTTTCTTACAATCTTAGATTATGCTAAACTGACATTTTGGCTTGAGGGTAACGCAAGAGGAAATGTCCTGGGCTCACTCAAATGTTAAGGGTTCATCCTCCAGAGAGCATGGATGTGCTAATCAAATTCCATGGCAATCCTGCCAGTAGTTTTTGAAATATCTTGTTTGGGTCTACAGTGCAGATGGACCAACTTTGCAATCCTTGGAGTCCCGTTGTTGGTGGGGTTAAAGAGCAAGGGGCATGGAACTGAGTGGAATAGCATGTTTCTCTGTATGCGTTACGTCCTCCTCACTGTCTGATGAAAAGAAGCGGCTGACGGCGTCACGTGTATCGAAGGAAACGCGTGGTTGTCTACACCCACATGACCACAGGCAGGGGATGGCAGTGACACGGTATACACGTGAGGGGAAAACTGAGAATTGCCATAACAACTACATTTGGAGAAAATGAAGAAATAAGGAGCAAAAGAAGCACCAAGGCTTGAAATACTATTTCAAACGAACCTGTTACTGCAGGGACATCATTATCAGTTGGTACACGGTCGAAGGGCTTATTCTAAAGGATGATTCAAGTTTGACCCGACAGCCTCATAATGGAGGGGATACACAGTACTGTATGGTGGTTGCCTTTAATGATTCCAAATGTTCCACTCCATTCTAGAGAGCAGCGCAGGCTACACTATGAAATAGTTTTCTTTCTTTTGTGGCTGGGTGAAAATGTTTAAATGGATAGCTTGGCTTACTACAATGAAACTGAGGATGATGATGATGATGATTATTTATGATCAATTATTTTATTATAGTTGGTGGCTGAAATGAAGAACAGAGTCTTGTAAAGCAAAATTGTACTGTTGAGGAGGAACAGTATTTCTGTATATTCACCT
Source organism: Gymnoscopelus braueri (assembly GCF_963280865.1). NCBI lineage: Eukaryota > Metazoa > Chordata > Actinopteri > Myctophiformes > Myctophidae > Gymnoscopelus > Gymnoscopelus braueri. The sequence goes on from NC_137615.1 coordinate 23,219,250, forward strand.
TCCATCCCCATTAATTTGCCAATCTCAATCCATATTTTTTTTATTATTTGTTTATTCATTGGTAAATATCTTAGTTACACCAACATTGCTCTTGTGAAGCCGTTTTGTACTTTTAGGTCAATAATTTATTTCCCTGTCCAAAGATTGGACAGGGAGCCTAATGCTACAAAATGTGCCATTGTTGCGTCTAACCAGATCGCAAGGCCCTTTTATATCGAAGCAAATTCAGTTCTCTGCTATTGTATTCCTAACTCGAAATATTTGTTTTTGAAACAATCGCCACGGCGGCAGTCGCACAACTCAATGTCAACAACCCTCGCCCCCAGCTTGCTGAAGCCCTCATCCACAGCTGCACACCCAGCCTCCATACTCTCCAGTCAAACCGGCTCGCACCGTCCCCAAGAGAAGCCAGGCAAAGTCCGTGGCCCGAGAGTGTTGTCTTGACAGAGTCCATCCCAGCCTAGAGTTTCCCCAATCTTCCCAGCCATGGAGGCGGGAAATGCGGAAGCGCCTCCACGGCTGCATTGAAAATCCTCTGGGAGCTCCAGCCAAACGCTTCCGCCCTGTCCGCGACCAGGAAGCGTAACCTTTTCACAAAATGCCTCCTTGGTAGAATACTTTTAGAACATCTGTGTTCATGGCACCTGCATGCTGCAGTAGGGCTGTCAGTTTTTCCCAACATCAAGTTTGAATTAATCCAAAGTAAAAGAGAGTAATTCAAACTTAATGTAATCAGAATCTATTATAAACACACCCACACACCCATGCCTTTTCATAATCACAAGCAATCCCAAAACAATTATTGTCAGTTTGGATTGCTTTTAACTGTATATTGCCTCTGGAGCACCTGAGAATGAAAGAGAGAGAGAGAGAGAGAGAGAGAGAGAGAGAGAGAGAGAGAGAGAGAGAGAGAGAGAGAGAGAGAGAGAGAGAGAGAGAGAGAGAGAGAGAGAGAGAGAGAGACCTACATGCCTTGTGTAGCTGCCTAGCTGGTACAATTATTGACAAGAATTGGAGCTTTCCAGCTGCATATTACACGCATAGTAAATTCCACTCACATAGTGAATTTCACATGCTTGGTCTACCAGGCAGTAAGTACAACAGAATCAGACTACAGCTCAAAACAGCACACACATTGTAGGCACACACAAAATACACAAACACACAAACCTCATGCTCCAACCACTGCTGTTGGTCACTAATAACACACCTAATATCCACATTAACTGTATCCAGATCAAAAATGTAAAATGACCTATTCATAATAGGACCAGTTGTCAAAAACTGAAGAAGTTATCAAACAAAAGGGAAGAGGGCACACACCAGTATTGGTGAGGTGCTGCTGACCTTGGTAAATAAGTATAAAAGTAAATAAAAGGCTGCACACTCGTAGTCACGATGCAGGATTTATTTGAATGAACAACAAACGTTTCGACCTAGCAAGGTCTTCTTCAGGGAATGTGTGAAGAAGTTGAAACATTTCTTGGGGCAGACATGGCCTTCATGACTACTAAATCGGCACGACGGCTAAATTGGGAGGGAAATGAAAAAGTGCAAAAAAGATTAAGAATGAATACCTTCCACTTTCTTTTCATGTTTGAAGAACAAATTCATGCTTTGATTTCATATATTTACTGTAGTTAATATTTTACCCATGTAATGAATAATGGTGGATTTATTCCACCTACGTTTAATTTGAATCATACAAAGAATAGAAAATAAAACAATACTTAATATGTGTGCTCTGATGTGAGGGTACATTTTAAGTCTTTAGTTTAGTTCAACACATCCCCAATAATTCTATCTTGTTCTTTCTTCAGTCTGAAACATTAAAACATTATCAGCTGCTCTCCGTATTGTTTTAGAACTAGAAATGTAATTAAATGTAACAAAGGGGCTTGTGTTCATTAATCTGTGGCCAGACCCCTTGTCCCAGAAAACACTGCACTTGAATACCTGGAGCTCAAGGTGTGAAATAACTCCCCTTTGTTTTCTGCTGGAGGCAGGCAACTCTCTATTGTAACATCTTACTTTTCTGTCTTTTTTCACACAAAGAAGGGTTGTTTTAACTTGATTTCATGGTTCATTTGGATTTGACATGACATAAGAAGCAAGCAGTTGAGTTCAAAGTTTTACTGTTACAATTTAAGTTTGGTTTTGGAATAGTATTTTATGTGGTAAAGCACAGGTGATGGATCAAAGGAGTTGGTCCTCTCCTCTCATGCATGCTCGCAACTAGATGCTAGATAATATTATGTAGTCTAACGGCTATATGTAAATATGATGAACGTACCTATTATTTACTTATGCATTAATCATACTGAAGGATAGATGATATCCTGGTCTCTAGGGAAATGACTGAGGCAGTGGCGGATTGTAAGATTGGGGTGGCTTTCTCGGATCATGCTTCGGTAGAGTTAAGCCTAGTGATTAAGTCGAGTGGAACTAGGCTAAATAAGTGGAGATTAAATTTGTTGCTGCGTCAGGACCCTACTTTTAATATTGCTCTGGAAAGCTACCTTAAGATTTTTTTAAATCATAATAGTGGCTCAACGGAGAGACTAGGGACGGTGTAAGAAGCTTCAAAGGTGTACACAAGGGGCAAGATAATTTCACACACTAGTTCTCTGAAAGAATGGACTAACATGATAATGAAATAGCTTGAATCTATTACAGTAATGACCGCTTAAAATGAAACTGACTTGAAATATCAGCTAAATAGGTCTTTAGGTTCGAAACGATGCGATGCGAGAGTGCGGGCTAGCCAACACCAACTCGGGACTCCTGAATCGCTGCCCTCCACACTCTCGTATCTAGCATCAGGGTCTTGAGCTCTACAGTATTGTTAGCTAAGCTGTCGCGCTGTAGTGCATCTACATATGGTGGTGCTCTTCTTGCCTTTCCGGGCTTTGCCATGGGTTGGCTCCCATAGTGTCAGTTTGCTTGCCACTAGTTCCAGGTTCCTGATGGAGTGCCCTGCCAGCCTCCTCCTTCTCTCTCTGACTTTGTCTGTGACATTCCAAGATACTGACTAAGGTACAATGAGAATTGAGAAAGTTGTACCAAAAGACATTAATGATGGCCTGACAAGCATAGGCAAGTACTCCATCTTATGTGGTTAAATCATAAAGAAGATGTTCATGTTGCCGCTTTCTCACTCACTTTCTGATTCTGATTCTGCCATGATATACTTTTAAAGTGTTTGATAGGGTGAAGTGCAGATATCTCATGTATACTATGCAGGCCTTTGGCTTTGGGGCAGGATTTATTAAATGGGTTAAGGTACTATATTCAGCACGGCGGGCAGCAATTCTTATAAATGGCATTTCACCGCCCTTCTTTAATGTGGGACAAGCATGGGACTGGGCAGGGGATCCTCTGTCCCTGTTGCTCTTTGTTTGTGGAACCACTGGCAGTTTCAATCAGAAATGATTTGAGAATGAAGGGAGTGCGGGCATAATCAGTTTTGTATGCAGACAACATTTTGTTGTTATCAAATCAAGCTTTGTCTATTCCAGTTGTCATGGGCAATTAGGAGAGGTTTTTTGTTTTGTTTTGTTTTTTAGATTTACAGATCAATTAGCGTATTTCAATTTGAATTGCTACCACCAAAGATTAAATATCAGGGCACAAAATGTATTACAGATTTTCAGGAGATTGACAAATTTATATAAATCCAATGCACCAAATTATTATAGCTTTGACAAATGACAAGTATAAAATGTTAAATATATTTCTGTGGGGAAAACATAAATACAATTATAATGATGGTATCTTCAAAGATTAAATATCTCTATGATGATTGCTTACATTCTAAGTAGTATAATAGGGTAGTTAGAGATTAGATGTGGAATGGGAAGAAACCCTGAATTACTCTGTTTAAGCTGTTTTTCACTAGTTATGGATTCAATGTGGAACGTGAAGAAACCCAGTCTGATTAAGCTCTTTTCCACTAGAGGGAGAAGACGATGAAATAATAGATCTATACAATTATACTGCCCTTGAAATTGTTAAACTATGCAAACAATGGAGGATGGATGGAGATAGAGAAGTCACTAGCCTCCCATTTGTATACTATACTTTGTCTCTAAAGCCATCACAGTCCCCTCCAGATGGAGATATTAGTCTCCCTTTACTGAATTTTCCTCCCAGAATCAATAAAGGTCTATCTATAATCTATTACTTCAGCATTCACTGGAGGTTTGCAACAAAGTCCATAAAATGTTTGGCCTGTCTCAATATAAACAAGGTTATCTATATGGGAAAATCATCCGATTAAGATAAGAAGTAAAACAATATGTTAGAGGGCATGGCACAGTTCTAGCCACAATTGTTGATTTATTTGAGGATGAATCATTCTATTGCTGTCAGAGGCTACAGCGTCAATATAATCTCACTGATAAAGGGGACTTTTGGAAATAATTTACCTCCAATTATGGAGTTGTGTTCAGTTTATACTGTAATTAGTGTGGTTGCCCTAACAGGGGCAACCAGACTATAGTAATCTTCGCACTTTATTATTATTGTAGATAAACTTTAGTTTAGACCGCCTCTCCTCCCACAGTTTATTTTTCCCAATTTAGTGCTATATGTCAAAATGACCGGCTTCACCGGGAATCGTGCGCTTGTATTTTGCTAAGAGATTGGTTACATAGTTTAATTGATATTGATTTATTAGTGCATTAAATGTCCCCATAAACTTTAATGGAAAAATGAAAAAACTCCCATTCAAGTATTTTTTTCTCAGAAACCGTAAGGGCTAGAGTTTCAAGACTTGGAGGGGTGGTTCATGATTTAGTCCAAAATTATTATAAAAATAATTACACCAGTCGGCTTCATGGTGGCACTATAACAGCCCCCTTTACGTTTTGGCCTATAACTCTTGAACCGTAGGCCACGCCCATTTGCGTCAGGATAGATTTTCCGCCATTTTGAATTTTCTTCAAAACACACTTTTAGCTCCTCCTCCCACATATTTTCTCCAAATTTCACAAAAATCGGTACACATGATCTCTGGACCCATGCGATAATCTGGACCGAAACAGAATTTTGATAGTCCATACCGTTCGACCGTAAATGGCTTCCAAAGTTAGCGGAAGGGGCCCGTTTTACAAAAAAAGCCACAAATCACGAACGAAACGTCCAGTCAATCCCAAATTTGAATCACATGTCAAGGGTGGTTTACTCAAAAAAAAAAAAAAAGCATTTCCACTTTGATCCATAGGGGGCGCCACAAATGCTCAAAATGTAACCGTTTGATGCAAAAACCTTATGTTGGGGGGATCAATCCTCTCAAAATGAAACGCAAGTGATCTCAGGAGTTACGTGACAATGTAATTGGCGCAGCCTCCGACGGTATTCCTCCCAGCGTATTCCTCGAGTCCCGGCGGCAGTATATAATTTGTTGTACTTGATTGGGTTTTAGACTACTGTTATCCTATTTTAGAAAAGCCTCCTGTGGACAGGTGTTGAAAACTAGTACTTGTGCTATATACACTTTAATCAATGCATCTGGTTTGTCCAACGTGATTGTGATGTCCATGTCAAATAAATAAACATAATAACATAGGGTAAAAGTTAGAATATGAGGATAATTTGGCAAAGGGACATTTGGCTTGAACAAGAGGTCTGGGGGAACATTGTCCATAAAATGAGTTGGCCAGTAAGGGATATTAGGAGCAAATAGGTAATAGAAAGTAATAGAAAGCCTTAATGTATGTCATGTTGTGGGGAGGGGGAGATGCTGTGACCTATCACGCTGTGCGATTGTAATTGCTTTTGTTTTTCATTTTAGTTTTATGTCTGTGTTTGTGTAGCCTACAGTACTTTGGTACCTGCAGACTACCTTGTGAAAATTATGTATTGAATTCTAATGTGTTCAACAAATGTACTGGGGCGGCAGTGGCTCAGGGGTAGAGTGGCCGGTAGAGCGGCCCGGATGGCGAACCTCGATCCCGGTCTCCCCCAGATTTAGTGTCGAAGTGTCCTTGAGCAAGACATTGAACCCCTAATTGCTCCCGATGAGCAGGTTGGTGCCTTGCATGGTTTCCTCCGCCATCGGTGTATGAATGTGTGTGTGAATGGTGATTTTATGTGAATGTGGGAGGTGAGGACCCTGGCGTCGACTGTTCGCCTCTTCACCTCCCAATGTATGAATGAATGAACCATTGTAAAGCGCTTTGAGTAAGCGAGTACTTAGAAAAGCGATATAAAAATGCAATTCTTTATTATGTACATAAGAAAAAACAAATACATTTAATGCATATCGTTGCTGTTGGGCAGAAACCTTTTATCTCCATATTTCACCATTGAATCTTTTTTTCCTTTTTTTTTTCATAAATGAAGGCCTATTTTGTACTTTGTCTTATGACAATGTCACGCAAAAAGTGAGAAAATAGCCAATCTACAATGTCGCAATGCGTTGCGACGAAATAACTCAGCCATGACAAGATCCAGCAGTGTCCGGAAAAGCAACAAGATCAACTTCCCTGTGAAGGTCAAACTTTACAAGGTAGTCTCCATGCTCTTGCCTATGGATGTGAGACTTGGACACTCACAGCTGTCACTGAACGCAGGATACAGTACAGCCATTCGAAAACAATCATTACAGGAGGATGCTGTAGAGAACATCAGACAACAGAATTTGTCTGATTGAACCACAACTCACAAACAGTCAAATGCCACTTACAGTACCTGGTAGTGGTATGGTCACATCACACGACATACCTCCCTGTCAAAAAAACATCCCACAGGGGACAGTAGGAGCCAAGTGAAGAAGACACAGACGGAGAAAGTCCTGGCTAGACAAGGAATGGACTGGCTGCAACCTCCCCAACCCTGATTCACCCAGCAGAAAATCGAGAGCTGTCAAGATCTTACCTGTGTCGCCCCACACTGGTAAGTATTCATCCTGCTGGATGTCCAACATGATCTCCAGGCCATTTCCTGTCCCTCCTTTCATGGTGGTACGGAGTGTCTTCCCTTCCTCGGCCGCATTGAACATGTAGCACTTCCCGTATCGGGTGAACACCTGAAAGGAGCGAGAGAGACACAGAGAGAGAAAACATGGTTAAGAAATGGCTAGCTATCACTGGTGTGCGCCTTATACCTCCATGGTGTGCGCATATATGGATGTGTGCGTGCACCAATAGGGGTTCCCAAACCTTCCATGCCAAGGAGCCTCAAATAGCCAAATCATCTATTCTTAGGCTCAAAACAATAATAAAAAGATAATACAGATAAAAAAATAGCAAACAATAGCTGATCTAAAAGCCCCCTAACACGTTGCATTGTGACACTTTGTGAGCTTGTAGATCTGCTATTTTTTTCAAAGGTTTTAGATTTTTATGTTAATTTTCTTTTTCTTTAAGTAATGCCATGCCCAAAATAGGGATGCCGGGTTGAAAGTGCTTAACAATAATTTTATGAGTTACATATATATTTTTTCATACACACACGTGGCTGCACGAAGATGCTAGATCACACATACACTCATTATTTACACTGGAGCTAATTCAGGGGAGTGCCAGCCCACCACAGGTAATGTAGAAATGTGCAGGCTATATTGGTATGATAATTGCAAACTCCAGGAGGAAACAAACATGTACTCAGCCAGGTGTTTCACATTGTATGTTCATTAATTATGCTGTCCCTTGTTTGGCCATGGTATAGCAATTCACCGCCATAAAAATAAAATAAACAATTTTACTCCATCTGCACAGCATACTCATGCTACTTTAAAGTACTGTGAGGGACATCATGTGTGTATATTTGTTGGGGTAAATTAATTTAGACTTGTGAGCTTTTCTGGAGTGGGAGAAAACAGGGACAAGTCTTATTTCTTATTTCATAGTAATTGTCCATGTCTCTCGCACGCACGCACGCACGCACGCACGCACGCACGCACGCACGCACGCACGCACGCACGCACGCACGCACGCACGCACGCACGCACGCACGCACGCACGCACGCACGCACGCACACACGGTGAGCACGGACGTCACTGTGGAGAGTGGCTTTGTGACGGACAGCTCCGGTAATAAAACACAGCCTTATGGAGAGGCACTCTCCTCCTTCCTCACCTGCTCTCTGTCTCTTTCCGCCTGGGCCCCTCAGCCTTTATGGCTCTTATTAGGCAAAGTCGAATCCCTGTGCAAAAAAACAGACTAGCAAGTGGAAAAAATAACCCGAGGCAATTTCCCATGTAATCACTTAAAAGCTCTGTGCGCTGTACCATCACCACAGTAGAGTTCCAGAGGACCTCAGCCAATTTAGGAAATGTTCCACTCCACTCTACTCCATGCTGTGTGGTCCAAATTTCTGTTCATTTTAACGGTATGCAAAATTGTGTGTGAAGGCTGATTTTCTTTTTTCATGTACCATGCCAGAGTGCCATTTCTACACTCCCAGAGTAACACTCTGTATTTTACTGTGTGTGCAGTACCATCACCTTGCAACCAACAGTCACCAAAAAGTAAACTCTGAGGCACTGTTCAGTTACAATTGTAGGGTGCAACTTCTTCCAGGAAAAGCATGTGTGTGTGTGGCACATGCGAACATGCAAATGAGACCACACTCATGCGGGTCCCTGCTCATGAATTCATAATCACCACAACAAACATAGACTCCAGGGCCTCAATGGAAACAACCGATGCGAGACTGTATTGAAAACAAAAGCCCAAGAACGGATGGCTCTCAGAGAACTTTGCGATAGGACGTTATCATCAGGGATTAAAACGTGCATGTTTCTCTACACAACCACAATCACTAAACCACCTCTAGCCCAGGGGTCAGCAACATTTTTGACATGAAGTGCCATGTTTTTATTCAGTGTGCCATATCAACATTTGATTATGACACCACATAAAAATAAAATATTTCCAACAGATTTTGATTGTCCAAATACATAACAATGACTTTTGTTTTCTTTCACATCAGGACATTGTAAGGATAAGGATAATTCCTTTTAACAGGTCGTTCATGAAAGTCCTTGCGGTCTTGTTTCCAATGAGAACCTGTGAGCAATTGGGGTTAAGAGTCTTGCTCAGGGACAAATTTCATATCATCGGCACATATGCTGGGATAGCCTGGAATCGAACCTGGGGCAACCAGGGCCAGCTGGTTCCCTAGGCGGGCTCACTAACCACTCAGCTATGGCCGCCCCGTTGTAATGATCATTAGACAAGAACTCCACCTATCTCCCAGACTCCCACCCCATCTTATTCATCAGTCAAGAGTTCAGGGTTTGCGTATACCTAGGCATTTGATTGACTCTGCCTTGTCTGCTTGATCTTCAAAAGAACCCTCATGTCTCAAAGTGATGTTAACATGGGATGTTCAGCTGGTGTGTAGGCTACATCCTCCAAGGTGAACACAAAACAAAACAACATAGGCTGCGTGAAAAGGAGGATTATATGCAGGAGGTAATTTGCATACAGATGCGAGGGAATTTAAATTCATTGACTACATTTTCAAAATATATTTTATTTTAAAAGAAACATCCACTCTCACAATGATACCAGAGTGCCAGTGATTACTGTTACCTGTGCCAATGGTGGCACCTGTGCCTAGGGTTCGGTACTAGCCCTGCTAGCCTTAGTTAAACAGAGCTGGCTCTATACTTGGACCGCTTTTTCCTGTGTACTCCATAACTCGTCGGCAAGAATAACCAATCCACAAGCTCACAATGTGTCGCAATGCAACGCGTTGTGAGATTGTCACATTGTCAATGCTCCAACTCTCTCTTCAACAGCTCACTCAATTAACTGTTGACAACCACTTAAATGTGCTGTACTGTAAGTGGTATTTTTTGGTTGAAAGGTTAAAGCTCTATATTCTGATAGTAATAACTGCTCTAGAGTGTTTGTTCAGTAACAGGTGTCTCCCCGTCTCTCTAGCTCTTTAATAAACATAAAATACATTTACAGGTGAGTCACCAATTCATCCAATCAGTAGAGAGAACCCGTTCATCAGCTTAAATTTTATTATGGGGCATTTATATAGGGCCTTTATACTGTAAGTGCTTTACAATGTACATTACATTCACCCATTCACACACCGATGGCAGAGGAAACAATGCAAGGCACCAACCTGCTCATGAGGAGCAGTTAGGGGTTCACCAGTGTCTTGCTCAAGGACTTCGACACTAACACAAGGGGAGACCGGGATCGAACCAGGAACCTTCCGATTGCCAAGCGGCCGCTCTACCTCCTGGGCCACTGTCGCCCTATAGTGCCCTATAGTGTTCTAATTCCAGTATTGTCTGTTAATCTTTTTGTTTTATCACTTCCAATTTCACTTGTTTATCCTGTGTCCTGTATGACTGTTCATTCCCGATTGAATGAAATTGGTATCCAGTCCTGAAAATGTATTTTCTGTTTACTAGAAGAGCTACAGACAAGGAGACCCATGTTACAGAACAAACACTCTATATTACTGATTGCGATCAGCAATTTTCACAATTTATGTCTTTGCTTTGGGAAAACTTTCACCTACTGTACAATAACATGCCCAAAATAATAGGGACGCCAGGCTGCAACACTGCATGCTCATTACCTGGCTTTGGATTTGGCCGTCCTACAGGTATTTCATTGACATGATTGATTTCCAAGCAGATGCCATATTAAGTGTGGACAGGATGAATACAGAGTAAAATATCAGAGGTGTCTGGTTCATTCTCATCTAAAATACGGCTGCTACCGCCAGATATGGATCTACATAACATAAATCCTTGCTTAGAGGCGTCAGAAAATGTGAAGCGAAGGGAGGTAATAAATATTCATGCGCCTATCGCTCCTTGTTTGCAGATACCTGGAACGAGACTGTGACCGCTGTATTTGTGAATTACACGGCGTGGAGTGACATAAGGTCCATGCACGCCAGTACACAGATAAGAGAATCACCATATGGCGGTGATTGCCATCCACAAACCCAACACTCATCTCTCAATGTCACCAATGGAGACGTGAACTCAATCAGAATAGCTCGTTAGCGCTGGCGTCTACACTGGTGCTACGCTGCTCAGCGCAGCCAAGTGTCTCCTAATGGAGCATAGCATGAGCTTCATTTAAGCATCTGGTACAAAATCCTCCCAAGAATTACAGTAAGTAGTGCATTTAACCCTAAATAATTAGTTGACACAGCCATTTCAGCATCTATGTATGCACATGGCATATTTACGGTACATATGTATGTAAAAAAATATATATACGTGTGTGCATATACAGTACAACATTTTCTCTATGCACTGTCCACCTACAATAACTTAGACAATGTATACTACACTGTCAAGTCTGTTCTTAGCCTGTGTAAAGTCCACTTCTCTCTTTCTCTCATGAGCTACTGTGAGGGACACTGTCTGCCAGATACTCTTTACCTCAATTTTTCTGTCAGCGCTAATGATGTCTGACAGACACAGTTCTAGGATCTGGTCAGCTTCCCATTAGACTTAAGCCAGACAGATAGGCCCCCTTGTCAGCACCTGGATGACAAAAGTGCTAACAAATCTTGACAATGTGGCTCTGCCATTCTGCAAACGTTGGTCTCTGACCCCGCCCCCCCCCCTTCACACTCCTCTCTCTCTCTCTCTCCCCTCACTCTCTCTCTCTGTGGCTCTTCTTTTATTATTACTCTCCCTATCTGCTGCCTCAGGTGAAGCTGTCAGAGAAAGTAATGAGTTCTCAAACCTCTCCAGAAAATGGAGATACCACTGGCAACACTCCTTTGCCTGACAAAATTTGAAATCATGTTGAGAAGATACTCATCGACGTTCATTTAGCAAGACAAAGTGCTCCTGTGAAACGGTGACGAGATATCACTGACTGTCTGCCTATACTCTATGTATTCTTAGTTACCTGCAGTCCATTGAATATATAATAAAGAGAAACACGTGCCAATTTCTCTGTCAATTAACACAAACAAATAATAAAGAAAGAATAAATAAATCATATTCTTTAATACTATAAAACAAAGCAAAATGGATGGATAATTTGAGTTCATAATATGCTGGAATTGAACTGTGGGAGATCTGATCTGTGTGTTGCTGTTAGGCACTGCTGCATCTGTCGCTACGCCCTCGCTGCACCGCTGTAGAATAGGCCCTTTAATGTTGTGGAATGCTGTGTCTAACTTAGAATTGGCCTTGTAATGTTGTAGACAGCTGTAATACTGTGTATTTTAATGTTTAGAGTTTAAAGACACATTTATTTTCACCAAGTGAAGTTTTCTTTCTTGCTGCAAGTAACGACTCATTTGCTTTCGATTGCAAATGACAGCAATGATTTACAACTTCAAGACAGAGAATTCTACAAAATTCTACAGTATCTCTTCAGATCTATCGCTGAATCTTTAGTGTTGATCATTTCTTAACTCTTTGACTGTCAATGACGTGATTTCTTGTCATATTTTGCAATGGCTTACACCGCCATGACGAGAATGACAGTGGCTTTACGATAGCGGGCACTCTTCCCGGTCTTCCGCATCACAGGATCACCCAAGAAGAGTACACCCAGAAATCACGTGATCACAACAAAATGAAGCTGGTTTTGTTCAGTATTATAGGATTTATACTGTAAAAGTCAAATGTTCTCTGCTTTCTGTTGTTTTTGGCGAAAACAAGCCACAATCAACTGCGCTTAATTATGGAATGGATTATCTCGATGGCACGCTTTTTTCATAATCAGGCGGTGGCTCTGTATGCTGCTCTCCTCTCTTGGGTATTTTATCCCTGTGTATAAAAGGCATGGCTCTGGGTCGCAGCACGGATGGCCTGTTGCTGTACATCGCCAATCGATGTACTGTATGCAGAGCGACGAGTGTTGTCCTTGATTTGTCCATTGTTTATGATAGGATATCAGAAGGGCCCCTCGGGAGTGCTCCGCCTCCTCTGTGCTGAGAGCCTATAACTCCACCTTAACGTCTGTTGTCTCTTTACTTCTTAAACGCTAAAAATGTATTGAGTCCAAACATGGGAAATGTCAGAGGACTCAAAGTCAGATTCTGTCCATATCACATTAGGTCATTCAATCCTGGCGAAAGGTCTGTTGAGCGAAATGAGTGAGTCAGAGCAATCACAGTTGAGCTGCCAATTAAAACCACCAAACGCATCTTGTTGGTATTCACTGGGGTCAAGTGTGAACGTCTGGAAGCACAATGGTGCAACATATGACGACCTGTACACAGCAGGTCAGTGACATCATCATTAGCAAGTGTCAGGATGAGAGGTCTGTTAGCGCCAGACACCCAAATCAAATTTTGAGACATTGGTGCTCCTGGCTAAGGTGAAGACAGAGGTGTGTCATGAATGAGATTTTGTGTGTGTGTGTGTGTGTGTGTGTGTGTGTGTGTGTGTGTGTGTGTGTGTGTGTGTGTGTGTGTGTGTGTGTGTGTGTGTGTGTGTGTGTGTGTGTGTGTGTGTGTGTGTGTGTGTGTGTGTGTGTGTGTGTGTGTGTGTGTGTGTGAGAGTGAGTGAGTGAGTGAGTGAGTGAGAGAGGCACAATGTGTACATGCTTGAATGGAGAAACCCTGTAATTGTGGTTTATACGCTTAACTTATTTTGAACTGAAATAAGTTTAACAGCATTGCCACAATAGTTTTGTTTAGTGGATGACTGACTTCCTCTATCAACACCTGTGGATTTGCCTCTGGGTCCATATTTTCACACTTGACAGGAGCCATACATATATATGTATATATATATATATATATATATATATATATATATATATATATATATATATATATACACACACACATACTCTCCCCAGGGGTGACAGGACATATTCATATACAAAGATATACATTGGTCTCATGTATAAGCCAAATATTGTAATGTAATATTTAGAATATAAATAATATAATGAATGTCAAGTGTAGAAAAACGCAAATGAATGACAACATAATGACAGCAAAAGATTGTTACTCCCCCCTACCCCAAGCCATATCATTTTGAATGTATCCTACTGTACTTTCTTATCTCTGCCTTGCGAGAGGCTTGTTGTCGATCCCCTGCCAACAAACTGACGGATTATCTAAAAACATGAAAAACACAGCTCTATTTTTTTCTTTGTTTCCCTCTCCTTTCAGCCCTCCTTCTCTGTGTGGTGTCTGTCTGTCCATTCAGACCATGTCACAGGAAGACCCTGAAGTGCATGTCAACGTACAAAGGCCCTCGCTTTTTTTCTTCTTTATTTTTTTTTACTTCCATGGGGTTGCCATGGAGACCGTAGCTGGTTACAAGAAGTCAGATCACGTGCATCAAGTCGCCCTCATCTCCCACCACTGACATAGCAAATCCATGTCTGACCACAGAAAAAAGAAACATGCCCACCAATGTCTTCAGTCACATTCAACCATGTCCACCCCTGTTTAAACATTGAGCTTCTTCTCCATCAATGGTTTGATTTTGAAAAGGCCAGTGGAACATAAATCTAGAGCAAAGACAAAACTAGATGATGAACCAGCCTAGGCAGATGAATGTGTACACTTAAGACAATCCCTGCTTTAGATGTACATGTACACTGTAGCTGTTGTGCTGTTGCATTTTGGAATATACAGAATCTCTACCTGTCAGTTCATGCGACACAGACATGCAACATTCCACAAAAAACTAGACAAAGCAGCAAGGAAATGTTTCCATATTCCATACTGCATTACACTCCACTGTCAGTCCTATTGTTTTCGCTGTTGTTAAATAAGCAAGTATTAAGACACTTCTGTTGCTCGGTCCATTTAGTTTGGTGGCAGGTTGAAGCAAAAAGCATGAGGAGCAAATTGAAACTTCGAAGCATAACTTTGAGCTAAGTTGCTCGATCAGTTCTCCTGCATGGGCTCCCAGCTTCTGGCTGCCATTGGATTTGCATAAGTGGCCTATTGTGATATGGTGTTTTTGTTCCTCAAATCGATTTCCATTATCTGAGAATTCAGCAAGCTTCTCTCTGTAAACGACGGCAGTAAAAAAAACAGCACGTGGGGAAGAAGAACAAAGGAGAAGAGGAGACAAGTGGGGATAGAGTAAAAGAGAGAGAACTAGCACACTACAGCTTACTGTAACAGGAAACAAGGAACAAAGTTTATAAACAAATTTCTTTGCGTTGCAAAGCATGCACATTTGGGGTGCCTGGGACAACATAATGTAGCATGGCATTTGCATTGGACGACATAGTGTAGCATGGCATTTTTGTAATAGCTTTTATATGGACGACATAGTGTGGCATGACAGTTTTTTAATGTATTTTACATTGGACGACATAGTGTATGTAGCTTGGCATTTTTTTATGGCTTTTACATTGGACGACATAGTGTATAAAATGTTTTTTACATTGGACAACTACATTAAATGTAGCATGGCATTCTAAAAATCTTTTTACATTGGACAACATACT
This sequence comes from Gymnoscopelus braueri, assembly GCF_963280865.1. Taxonomy (NCBI): domain Eukaryota; kingdom Metazoa; phylum Chordata; class Actinopteri; order Myctophiformes; family Myctophidae; genus Gymnoscopelus; species Gymnoscopelus braueri. Next base: position 23,234,631 of record NC_137615.1, read on the forward strand.
GTAGTGTAGCATGGCATTTCTTATGGTTCTACATTAGACGACATAGTGCATTATGGCATTTATTTCATAGTTTTTACATTGGACTACACAATGCAGCATGGCATTTTTTTAAATGTTTTTTACATTGGATGACATAGTGGAGCATGATATTTTTGAATGTTTTCTACATTGGATAACATAGCGTAGCATGGCATTTTTGAATGGTTTTTACATCGGAAGACATAGTGTAGCATGGCATAAAAAAAACGTTTTTTTACATTAGACGACATGGCATTTTTTTAATTGTTTTTACATTGGACGAGTTGCGGCACAGCCAGTTAGTGCACAGACAGTATGCTCTTCGTGAGTGCAAGTTGGAATCTGACCCGTCTTGTCTTGCATGTCTCTCCTCTCTCTCTGTCCTTGGTTTCATGTCTCTCTACACTGACCTATCTAAAATAAAGCAAGACAAAATGCTTAACGCAGCATGCACTTTCTTCAGTTAAGTGGCTTCTCAGCGGTTAAAGTGGTTGTAGCCTACTACTATGAGAGTAGGTAATGCAGAGGGTTGCTAGACTTGCTACTATGGTAACAGGGCTGGCACTCATGGTTAATCATGGGTTTAATCCAGGGTACATTGAATACAATGGAGGACCCCGCTGTGTGTACGTAAGCACCTAGTGCCTGGGCCACACTTACGTCATCTCAAACCTGTGGACCAGCGCTGCACTTAAGACTGCAAGGCAGAGGCAAACAGGGACCTTGCAGATTTTTATAGACAAAGTGAAGTAATTTTTTCCTTTTCTATTGCAATAAAATTTGCAAGGCCACAACAAAGTTGTTACAGCTAGTGCTTGAACCCTTATTACTTATAATTTAATACTGCCACTTAGCCTATTGGTAAATCTAGGTACTGTATGCATGTCGTACCTAAGCGCTCCCAGCACTTTCAAGGCTGTCTGCCTTTGCCTTAGGTGATTATTTATTTATTTTTTGGCGACACAAATATTAACTCAATGTAAAGATAATGGGTTTATATTTTGTGTCTATGCCTGAAACGATGCCTGGACTGATATGCATGAATCGTGCAAGTTAAACATGTTCTACTCAAGTGATTTTCACCGAAGCGAACAGAGCAACAACCAGTACAGGACACAGTTGGAGAAGTAGTTTGTTGTAGCTATGTGTAGATTTCCTGAGAAATCGCCGGTGAATAAACTGGAGAGAGAGAAAGTCTGTCTCTGTTAATTGGTCTTAACCCATTAAGACCTGGAACGAATCTGTGTCACTTTTTGATTTGAGCTAAAAAGCATTATTTTACCCTTTGGCTAATATAGCAGATATAAAATAGCAGATATACAAGCTCAGGTTAGGGAGCTTGTAGATCTGCTATTTTTGAAAAATCTTGAAAATGTGTGCAAATCTTTGAATATATATTGTTTTAAAGCGAACATTTTTATCTTGAATCTTTGCTTCTGGGGGTCCCTGGAACAAAATATTTTGAGATGGGGGTCGGCGGCCAAATACACATAATTTTGGGGGTCCTTGACATGAAAAAGTTTGAGCACCACTGATATAGAAACATACTGTACGTTTTTTTCAGAATACCGTTCGGATTTAGAAGACATTTGTAGAATCGGCTTCAGGTCTTAATGGGTTCATTTCTGTAGCACCTTTTTCCAAAGCCCTTTACAGTGTGTCGTTACATTCACCCATTCACACACAAAAATGAGTTTGACACCCCTGGTTTAATAAAGCATGGATTCCCAAAGTGCGGTGCCGCACCCCTTGGGGTGCTCAAGCTGCCTCTAACAGGGGTGCGGTAACGGTGGTTTAATGGTTGTAGTAATTACACATTACTAGTGGGATTTTTCAAGAAGTAAAAACATGCAATTAAAACATTTCCTTAGTAAACTGAATAATTTTTTTAATTAAAAATTACAAATATACATGAATAAATCAACTAAATGCACTTAAGCTATAATTTAAATAATTAATAATAAATTGTATTCTTTTCTTCTCTCATGATGTGTCTCCGCCAATGGGCATGCAGGTGATTGGGAGTGTATCATCCCAGTCGGGTTGTAGAATGGGTGTGATGGCTAAAATGTTTGGGAACCGCTGATGAAGGATGATTTATACTTCACAACACCATGTTGTGTGAGAAAAGTGTATATATTCAACACTTTCTGGTACACAGCATTTTCTGTCATATGACATAGGCGTTCAACAAGGCTATATTACTCCCCCCCCCCACACACAACCCCCCCCCCCAACATTTTTTTACATGACTTGTTCTGAATTTTATGGAGCATATTCAGTATATTGTCGCACCCAAATGTAATTTACCTTGCCAGTCAATAATAAATACTTTACTTATTTTATGAGACAGCACATAAGCATGTGGTGCTGGGACACAAAGGAGAGTAGAACGGCTGCCAACCTGATATTTATGCTCTTAGAAGAGAGAGCAGGGGAAGCAGAGGGGGTAAACGGGGGGAGAGGTAGGGTGCAAAGGAGAGAAAGTGAAAAAAATACAGAGAGACAAACGCCTCTCTTGGGTAAACTGTAAACTGTCCTTGGTGAGGACAGTGTGGTGGCGAATCCTCAGGCTTAATGGAGTTTACACTGAGGAGGTCATAGAGACAGAGCAGCCTTCACCTCTGCTGAGAGAACCTAATCGATTAACATGGTTCTGGATGGCCAATTGTTCAACAATACCTCCCACTTTGGTTTCCTCACTGCCCCACACGCGCACACACACACACACACACACACACACACACACACACACACACACACACACACACACACACACACACACACACACACACACACACACACACACACACACACACACACACACACACACACACACACACACACACACACACACACACACACACACACACACACACTCCCCCAACAGCAGACTCTTTTTAGTGTGGTTGCCCGAATGGGCAACCAGACTATAGTACTCTACCGACTTTATTTCACTAGATAAACTTTTTTCTTACTCGCTACTCCTCCCACAGTTTATTTTTCCCAATTTCGTGCCATATGTCAAAATGACCGGCTTCATCGGGAATCGATTGCTTGTACTTTGCTAAGAGATTGGTTACATAGTTTAATTGATATTGATTTATTAGTGCATTAAATGTCCCCATCCACTTTAATGGGAAAATGAAAAAACTCAAATTCAAGTATTTTTTTCTCAGAAACCGTAAGGGCTAGAGTTACAAGACTTGGAGGGGAGGTTCATAATTTAGTGCTTTTTCCCCCTAGATTCCTTGGGTCATGACACAACTCCCCATATAGGCCACGCCCATTTGCGTCTGGATAGATTTTTTTATATCGATTTATTAGTGCATTAAATTTCCCATTCAAGTATTTTTTTCTCGGAAACCGTAAGGGCTACACTTACAAGACTTGGAGGGGAGGTTCATAGTTTATTGCAAAATTATTAAAAAAAAGAATCACACCAGTCGGCCACATGGTGGCGCTATAACAGCCCACTTTACCTTTTGGCCTATAACTCTTGAACCGTAGGTCGTAGAATAAAAATCTATTTTTCCCTGGATTTCTTGGGTCATGACGCAACTCCCCATATAGGCCACGCCCATTTGCGTCTGGATACATTTTCCGCCATTTTGAATTTTCTTCAAAACACACTTTTTGCTCCTTTTCCTACATATTTTGTCCAAATCTCACACAAATCGGTACAGGTCATCTATGGACCCATGCGATAAACATATCCAAACGGCATTTTGATAGTCCTTACCGTTCGTCCGTGATTGGCTTCCAAAGTTAGTGGGAGGGGCCCGTGCTAGAAATCACGAACGAAACGTCCGGTCAATCCCAAATTTGAAACAAATGTCGAGGGTGGTTTACTCAATGAATCCCCAAAAGCATTTCCACTTTGACCCATAGGGGGTGCCACAAATGTAACCGTTTGATGCAAAAACATGATTTTTGGGGGGATCAATCCTCCCTAAAAGAAACGCAAGTGATCTCAGGTATGACGTGACAATGTAATTGGCGCGGCCTCCGACAGCATTCCTCCCTGCGTATTCCTCGAGTCCCGGCGGCCGCGACCCGCGACTGGCGTCGGCGCAACCACACTTTGCAATTGCCCTGAATTGCGACGTGTCTAGTTTTCTTTTGTTCTACCCTTTAAATATCCTCTGGTATAGAAGCAGCTTGAACTGGATATGAAAACAAGATATGACAAGTCATATTATACAGTATTGTGGGTCGTCTTTAGATCCCATATTCTGAGAGGACATTGAGCCCTCATTGGCTGAAGGACCAGCCAATGAGGAAAAAGTTACGCAAAAGTCAGGACTAGCAAGTGTAGATGTAGACCAGGTTTTGCAACCTGGTAAAAAGTCTGCTAACTTTCAAGGTCTTGAGTAATTAGTGTGGTTGCCCTAACAGGGCAACCAGAGTATAGTAATCTTCACACTTTATTATTAATATTCAAGATAAACAATATTTCCAATCGCATCACAGCCCACAGTTTATTTTTCCCAATTTAGTGCCATATGTCAAAATGACCGGCTTCACCGGGAATCGTGTGCTTGTATTTTGCTAAGAGATTGGTTGCATAGTTTTATTGATATTGATTTATTAGTGCATTAAATTTCCCCATCCACTTTAATGAAAAAACTCAAATTCAAGTATTTTTTTCTCAGAAACCGTAAGAGCTAGAGTTACCAGATTTGGAGGGGAGGTTCATAATTTAGTCCAAAATTATTGAAAAAAATATTACACTAATCGGCCACATGGTGGCGCTATAACAGCCCCCTTTACGTTTTGGCCTATAACTCTTGAACCGTAGGTCGTAAAATCAAAATTTATTTTCCCCTGGATTCCTTGGGTCACGACGTCAGGATAGATTTTCCGCCATTTTGAATTTTCTTCAAAACACACTTTAGCTTCTCCTCCCATATATTTTGTCCAAATTTCACAAAAATCGGTACACATGATCTCTGGACCCATGCAATAATCTGGACCGAAACAGAATTTTGATAGTCCATACCGTTCGTCCGTAAATGGCTTCCAAAGTTAGCGGGAGGGGCCCGTTTTACAAAAAAGCCCACAAATCACGAACAAAACGTCCAGTCAATCCCAAATTTGAATCACATGTCAAGTGTGGTTTACTCAACAAATCCCCAAAAGAATTTCCACTTTGATCCATAGGGGGCGCCACAAATGCTCAAAATGTAACCGTTTGATGCAAAAACCTTATTTTGGGGGGATCAATCCTCTCAAAATGAAACGCAAGTGATCTCAGGAGTTACGTGACAATGTAATTGGCACAGCCTCCGACGGTATTCCTCCCAGCGTATTCCTCGAGTCCCGGCGGCAGCGACCCGCGACTAGCGTCGGTGCAACCACACTCTGCAATTGCCCTGAATTGCGACGCGTCTAGTTATTATTATAACTAACAATCACATAACAAGTTGGGTCAGAACAATCAACTATTTAATTAATGCTGTTGGGTTTTTGTTTGTATTTAACTTCGTAAAGTACAGAGATACAACACAGGAAGAAATATTTTGGAGGATAGTCCATGGATTTTCGGCATCCTCTCCATGGCCCTCATTTATCAATGGCACGTGGAAACCAGCTTAAATTCGAGCCCAGGAATCATCTCACGTGTGATTTATCAAGCAGGTGTACCCTGTCAATCACAGCGTGCAAATGGATGGTGTGTTGATAAATCTGACAGCAGCAACTGATCGTCATTTAAATAACACGCCCTCATTTCAGAAGTACGTTCCCGCGAGTTCTTCTGGGAAGCGAATAAGAAAGAGCAAATTCTCTGGTGGAAAGTTACCCCTCTTAGCCTTGCCTATACACTTATTAGTTTTAGCTCTTGCTCATTTGATTTTCCTATTCAGGGCCGTGGGAAGACCTTATAGGTTACGGGTGCTGTATGCGCACGCATGCACGTGCGAAAATTTGCGGTTTCTGGGGTTATTTTGTTAATTTAATTCGGTTAATTAGGTTCCAGAACACTCATTGCACTAAATCCCCCCCAAATAACGACCAACAACAACAGGCACGTTATGCAAAAATGTTTTTAATTTTTTTCTTTATAATTTTTTTTAAATATATTTTTTTAATTTTTCATACTTTATTTTCAGGGGGTGCTGCAGCCCCCTCAGCACCCCCACTTCCCACGGCTATGTATGTGGGTAAAGTGATGATAATATAAGGACACATTCAAGTATCTGACAATGTATTAAGTCACTAGCCTGGCATGGCCAGACTAATGTCACTGTGTAGATATTAGTCTGGAATCTCTGTGTGGAACCTGCATTTCTAAGGAGCAGATAAAACAAATGTCTCTGGTGATAAACCCGCCCCATATTTTGGCCATGTCAATATAGGCTTTTTTTTTTTTTTTTTTTTTTTTAAGCTACAGTACAAGCTCACAACGTGTCGCATTGCGATGCAGGCCAAGGACCCCCTATACTAGATGAGAGAGATGAAGCAGGGACCCCCTCTACATTGTATAAAATTGTGTTTCAGATAAACTTGTGCTGCTCTTTTTTTCCCCACTACACCTAACTCCTGGCCAAAAATAGCCGATCTACAAGCCGATCTCTCGCGCTGCGAGGCGTTGTGAGCTTGTAGATCTGCTATTTTTGGCTAAAGTTCTCCTCTGAAAAGGGATATTAGGGTTCAAGTGGTTAATGTAAAAAAAACAAAATCATATCACACAAAGATTTGGCGGACCCCCTGTAGTAACTCTGAGGACCCCCTGTCTGTCTGTCTGCTGTGTAGAGCCTGTCTATCTGCTGTGTAGAGCCTGTCTCTCTGCTGTGTAGAGCCTGTCTGTCTGTGGTGTAGAGCCTGTCTCTCTGCTGTGTAGAGCCTGTCTCTCTGCGGTGTAGAGCCTGTCTCTCTGCTGTGTAGAGCCTGTCTCTCTGCTGTGTAGAGCCTGTCTGGCTGGGGTTGCTATGATGATCAATTTACCATATTAGGGACATCAACAGGCATCGACTTCCTTGATTGGCCAGCCCGACCCATCAGCGGATTGGTCAAACTTTGCATGACACTTGTGCCAATGAACCAATATAAGTGGTAGAGCACACATTAGGACTCCATTCTGTTACACAACGAGACTTGAAGAATCTAATTTGATCCCTGGAGGAGGAGCTGTTGTGAGAAATGTTCTACTGGACGCTAAATCTGAACAGAGGACCAGTGTTAGGCGATCAAGCTGCTGCTGTTGCCGTGGGAGATAAAGTCTACTCATTTGGACGGTACCGTAACATCAACAAGGTTCGGATTGATGTTCACATCTTCAACACAGTGGCTTTACACTGGAGAAAGTTGACCCCAGTGACAACTGGAAGAGGAGAATTTCACATTAAGGTTCCATCCAAACGCAGCGGCCACACAGCTGTGCTGATAGAAGATATGATCTACATCTGGGGGGGTTATGCTTATGACACAAGGAAATGCTGCAACGTGCTTAATGCATTTGATGTCGACGCCCACAGATGGTTCAAGCCCAAGGTTTCTGGAACTGTTCCAGAGGAGAGGAGGAACCACACAGCTTGTGTCTTGGGGAAGGTCATGTATATTCATGGAGGATATAATAGGACTGTATTATACTATAATGACATGTACAAGTTGGACACCACCACAATGGTCTGGTCTTTAATTAACACCAGAGGCACTCCACCTCCTGCTTCTTCACACCACTCTGCCACCATCATCGGGACAAAGATGTTTGTATTCGGGGGCGAACCCTACTCTAGCAACAACATCAGAGTGTTTGACACAGAGACCAACTGCTGGCTGAACACACCTTCTGCACAGATTGTTCCAGAAAGACGCTGGGGTCATTCAGCCTTTACCTACAATGGAGAGCTGTACATATTTGGTGGAGTAAATAGTGATAATACCAACCTCAATGATCTGTGGAAATTCAGTCCAAAGACCTTCTCCTGGAAGAGGGTTGAGCCCAAAGGGAAAAGACCGTGTGGGATGTATGGGATGTGCTGTTGCATTGTGGGAGATCGTATCATCCTCTCTGGAGGAGAAAACGGACCTGCTGACCTGTACATGTTAGACTTAAGTCCTAGTCTGAAGACAGTATGCAAACTAGCAGTTATTCAGTACGATCTGGACCAATCAGAACTCCCACACAACATCAGGTGGGAACTGGAAGCCATGACTAACAACAGCAACAAATGAATAATATAAATAAGACGGGGTCCAATAAGGGGTGTGGCCTCACGTGGATGTCAGACTTCATGTGACCAATCTGAGACGTCAGTCAACTATGACATAATGACTTCATATTTGGGCAAGGTTTCAGCCCGATCTGACTGCCATTGACTTCCATTATAACATTGAAGTTAAATATATCAAATATAAAAGGAAAAAAGGCAAGGCTCCAGCCTCATCCAAATTCCATGTGAGAATTCAAAAAAATAAACCAGACATTGTTTATGTTTTTTAAAAACAATTTGTCACGAAAAGATGACAAAATAAAATTCTCCACATTAATGGTTAAAAAAACTCCTAACTCCACTTGAGCTGTATGTGGGCAGGGCCGTGGGAAGACGTTATAGGTTACGGGTGCATATGCGCATGCATGCACGTGTGGAAATTTGCTAATTTAATTTGGTTAATTCGGTTCCAGAACACTCATTGCACTAAATCCCCCCAAATAACGACCAACAACAACAGGCACATTATGCAAAAATGTTTAGATTTTTTTTTAAATATATATTTTTAATATAATTTTTACATTTTTGTCTCCGCCGGAGGTGGAGAGTATGTTTTCGCTTCGTCCCGCCGTGTGTTAGCATGGCCCCTAGCCAAGCTAACATTGGTCAAGCTCCACGTGACACGTGTCAATATGTTGACACCAATGCCTTTGATTGGCTAGAGGGACGCATGACGAAATAAAATCCTATAAATAGGTGTGTCACTTCAAAAGACCATTTATGACTTTTGAAGTGAGGTAAGACAGGATCAATCAGTCTTGATTGGAACAGTACCTTCAGTACCTTCCAGTGTGTGTGTCCCTCTGAGAACACCTAACATTGGTCAAGCAAAGGCGCAGAAGGCCAAAGCTAAGAAAGCATACTCATCTACAACAGTAACACAGAAGAGGACTATAGAGTTGAATTGATCCCACAACAAGGCCGAAGTCTTAATACTGTAACAATTGGCCACCTTGATCAAATACATTATGTAGCACTAGAGAAAACTGACATAGATCAAACACACCAATCAACTGCTGAAACTGTTCAAGACAATGAAGATGAAGAAGACAGACAAGCATTTGAACAAACCAGTCAATTACGACGACTCCCATATGACACATTGCTTCAAGAAGAACATTTTTTAGATGCAGACACTACATATTCAGACGCCGTTAAAATAGCACAGGTCTGCTGGCGGAGACTTGTGCTCCGAGGAGCACATTTTCTAGTTTATACTTTATTTTCAGGGGGTGCTGCAGCCCCCTCAGCTTCCCACGGCTATGTTCCTATTTGTCTCATCTGTTTAAGAAATCTGTTCTGTTTTCTTGCCTACCTATGTTGAATGCACTCATTGTAAGTTGCTTTGGATAAAAGCGTCTGACTGTAAAGTAATGTGGAGATAGATACAGTAGTCATTTACTACTAGTAAATCACAAATTAATAGTCATCATTGCTGATAGGTCTGGAATCTAATCAATATCTAATCAGTAATTATGGAGAATCTAGTTATCCTATACGATTTGATTTTTGTCATAACATCTTTTCAAAAGTCATATGCCTGACAGTTTGACCCAGAATGCATATCTCTGTTGACGGGAGTCTTATTAAAATGTCAAACAACAAGTCAAATATCACAATAGCCTCACTTATGGGTGAAACTGCAGCCCACAGGTCTCTGTGTTTGATAAACTTACTGCAGTAGCTGTTTGTAACTCGTTGTTGCCTAAATCGGGTCTCGGTATGTAAAATAATGTAGATAAGGGGCGGCAGTGGTTCAGGGGTAGAGTGGCCAGTAGAGCGGCCGGATGGAAGCCGTGAGGTTTCCAGTTCGATCCCAGGCTCCCCCAGAGTTAGTGTCGAAGTGTCCTTGAGCAAGACTCTGAACCCCTAATTGCTCCCGATGAGCATGGTTTCCTCCGCCATTGGTGTATGAATGTGTGTGTGAATGGGTAAATGTAATGCACAATCTATGTAAAGCGCTTTGGATAAAAGCGCTATATAAATGCACCATTTACCATAAGGTAGCAAATGTTTACATCACGAATTCGGGTTACCATGGCAGCGCTTGATTGAGCCATATTCTGAAGGAAGGTGACGACTTCAGATGAAGAACTTCTGTCCAGCTGGAGATAGCTTGGTGCCATTAATGTATAAACAATTATGTTAGCTTTGTGAAACCACGGTACGTTGCCCTGGTTACCATTACTGATAAGAACGGTTTAAAAGTGTTACCATTCTTACCAGCTCAGAGAGAATGTTTCCCTACTTTGGGAGAGAACACTTTTTACCATTGTACTGTCAACCTCATCTGTTTCTCTCAATAGAGTGATTTATTATTCAACCATGGCTGTCTCTGTGTTTTTAGAGTGACGTGTTGTCGAAGCAGTGTGTTTCTGTTTCATAATGTACTGTTTGTACATTATCAAGTCGAAAACAGATGTTAACACATCGACCGCCAGAGGTTAATCTCATAATGTACTCACCAGTGCCAAGGTGTTTTTGTTGTTTTTTTGTTTTTTTCATGTCGCCATAGATCTTGTTAAAATCCTTAAGATTGAGCTCTACACGGTCTGTTTACATCCGCGAGATCTCCCTGTATCTCCCAGTGAAGATCGCGTGTCAAACGGGGCATCCATGTTGTAGTTAGAGCGGATTACGTTAAACAGTGAAATGCGAGGAGAAAAAACTACAGGAAGAGAATTGAGTTTCAGTTTGGTCTGTAGAATGGGAGCGGGCGTGATCGTCAAAACCGGATCCCAAATAATTCTATTTCCGGTCATCAAACCGGAAACGGAAGTGGATCAAAAAAATTCCGAAAGTGAACCCGGAAGTGAATAGCGCGAAAAGACCGTGGACCGTAGGGCTACGGTCTCGGCGCTTAACAGTTGGATTTAACGGACCGTAGGACTACGTTCTTGGCGGTTAATGTGTTAATAGCCTTTTGAATTGGTGAATTCCACACCATGGGACAATGTGGACAGGGACTTAACATTTCTCATCAGCACTGGAACAGATGAACCTGGGTCACTGATATACATCACACTGTACATCATAGTGAAATCCTGTGTTCTACTTTCTACCTTCATACTTTTAATATTATACTTTTGACTTGATATTGATGCTAGAGGTTCAAAATGTATAATAAGGGGCAAGGGACAGAGAAAATCTCCCTGTCTGACCATCCATTCAATCAAGGGTGTCAAACTGGCGGCCAGTGTGGCCCACAGGATGATTTGGGGAAACAAACGACTTTATTCACAACCATTTATGTATCTGTATGGCAGCTGCTCTCGTTGCTCTCTTGCTGCTATATCTTCCTACCACTGTTTGTAGCGTGCTGTGCCGGTAGAGTCAATAGGCAGCAATTAACCACCCACAACCCACCAGTCTGTCCAGGGCCTCAACGTGGCTACCTCATTCCCCCTCTTTGCAGTCTGTGTGTGTCACTATGAGAACATGGAAAGGTACAAAGAAAAAATGTGATGGCTTAAGAGTGAGTTTTAGAATCATTTCTAAAGGTCCTTACACACTGGGGCAATTTTTTCATGCGAATAATACGTTTTTTTTTAAAACCTTATAAAGTCAATGCAAGCTGTAACCGCCTTAAGTCTTAATGGGACGGAACTCTCTCATAACTTCCATGTAGCCTATTCAATAGCTTTACAGATCTAAAGGTTTCTTAATTGATGTAATGAGGTACAGAGGTATAATTTTCATACACAATATTTTCTCTGCCCACCACAACTCCCCCGACCAGTGGGCTGTTCTGTGTGATAGAGCCATAAGACTATAAGTTATAATACTGACCATAAAAGTCATTATTGCTAGGCAATTTTCTTCAGAATCCCATAGCAGCCAGTGTTTTTTTTTGTTACCCTGCCCTATCAGGGTAAAAACCAATTAGCATAGGGTTTTACATATTTTTCTTGGCACGTTATAACGTTTAATGTTCTCCTTGTACTATTGCCTGCTGGGGATAAAACCTGTCTGATCTGGGTTAATCTATTTTGCATCTTACTTGCCAGAATACAGGTCAGTAACTTGGTTGTCATGTGGGTGGAGAGAATGCATTACTCATTTATTAAGAAACCAAAGGTTTTTGAGATCCATTATTGTCAGCTTATCTGACTACAGATTTAAAGAAACAATACTTTAACAAGCCTGGAAAAAACGGGGGGTAATAAAACAACTGAAACAAGTGAAAGCCTGTTCCCTGCCCAGCTGAAAATCCACCTAATCCAGCGTGAAGACCTTTGCAACCCTCACGGATGCTGCCCATACTCTTAAGGAGATGGATAAGTAAGTATTAAGTAAGTAAGTGGAGATGAGAATCCATGTTAAGTTAAGGTGGATGATGGGGGAATCTCCAGAAGGAACTGTTGAGCAGTCCTGTGGTCACATCATTGACATCAAACGGAGCAGGCGTATTGACGATGACAAAGACAGACTTTCAGGGTTTTTCAAGGTAATAAAATAAAAATAAATAATAATAATAATAAAATAATACAAATAAATAGCAAGCAACTTTTGGATGTAGGGAGAAACTGTTATGTTTTCTCACTTTGTTTACTGTAACAAGGAATTACATTTGTCTGGTTAATCCTCCTATACTGTAAAATTAATAGTCCTTCTGTTTTCCCTCATCCGTTGTTTGTTAGTTGGTCAATTGCTCTCCTTCTTTGATTGTGAGGCACTTTGTAACTTAGTTTTGAAAAGTGCTTTACAAATCAAAGTTATGATTATCATCTATGCTGATGCAGGTATGTTGCTGCACAGCCGGGGACCCAAGTAGGAAAACATACGTCATTCAATATCATCATTATTATTAAATTGGTACTTCAACAAGATTTATAGACAGGCAGGCAGGCAGGCAGGCAGGCAGACAGACAGACAGACAGACAGACAGACAGACAGACAGACAGACAGACAGACAGACAGACAGAGACCAGCAACAACCATAATAAATAGGGCTTAAGTAAGTGGTTAAGCTGAACTTCATAACTATAATATTGTTAAATAATGCTGCTGGCTTGACACGGCTTGCATTTTACCCACCTCGACGTTACAAGTCATTAGACCACCTTGGGCGATAAATAGAAACCCACAAATCCACCATATGGTCGGGATTTGGGCGAGATTTAAGACCGCTCGCGGGTGTCCGGGAGCAGATGCTAATTCCCGGGAGACTCCTGGAACTCCTGGAACTTCCGGGAGAGTTGTGATGTCTAGATGTTGGACAGATGGCTGGTCCACAACATGTCACCCTCCTTGGTAATGAACTGTTTGGTTGAAGAGCTTGATAACTTCACCAGTCTACAGCCCACAGCAATACAGCATGTTGACTGAGAATACAGAGAAGGAATATTTAATTTCAGGACACCGCCGCCACGCTTTGTATTCCTCAAGGTTCTGAGGTGATGGTTGGTCACAAGAAAGACATCAAATAAAAGGAAAGTAACTTTGGCTCAATCATCCTGTCGACTGCATTACTGATTGAACTGCTCTCATTCCCTGCAGCCTCTCTCTCCTTGAAGTATAAAACAACGTGTCCCCTCTCTCCGTCACCACCAGGTCCATCACTGACAGCACACGTCAATGTTTGGAAGGTGTCCAGATATAACTGAGCACCGCCCGTCGCTCATCAATCACATCACACACTCCCCACTCATTATTTTTAATAAGTCATCCCCCAGCCGAGGGCCCGACGGGGCACCGCCTCGTCTGTCACCGCCGCCCATCTTTGCCAGGGCTGATGCAAGGTTGAGTAATGGGCCAGGGGTGGCAGCTCCTAATCACCCGCAGGAAACTAGCTCATCTGACTGAGACGTCAGATCTCCTTCAGAAGCGTCCGTAAAGGCATGTTAGCTTTGCAAACCTTTTATCTGTTGTGTCAGTGCAGCCTCTTTACCGCACTCGCTTTCAGTGGTGGACAAAGTCCTCAACCCCAGGACCTGAGCCAAAGTATAGATACACCTGGTCAAATATTACTCAACTAGAAAGTTGCTCTGTCAAATTTGTACTTGAGTTAAAGTACAAGAGTACTTTCTTTAACACATTCCATGCCAGAGTTTAATCTCATAATGTACTCACCAGTGCCAGCGTTTTATTGTTGTTTTTTTGTTTTTTGCATGTCGCCACAGACCTCGCTAAATAAGTTAAAAGTTGGTTCTAAACACACAGCGGATCCGTGAGAAACAGCCAGCGAAAACAGTTTCCAAATGCGAGCCGCCATCTTGAAGATACACGTGATCAACGCTAAACAGTGATCAGCGAGGAGAAAAACAACAACCGAGAAAATCGAGTTTTAAACAGGATCCCAGACAGGAAGCGGATACGATCGAAAAAACCGGAACCCGAATAATTCTGTTTCCGACCGGAAACCGGAAACGGAAATGGATCAAAAAAATTCGGAAAGTGCACCTGGGGCAAAATCAATGGGAATCGGCGGTTCGCGTAGATCTACGCGACTGGCACGCTGCGGCTTTAAATAGGTTCGCGTAGATCTACGCGATTGGCATTCAATGTGTTAAAGTATTCAAAAGTATATACTTTTTTAAAAAGTTTTTTTTTCAAAGCATTGAAAAGTACAAATTACAAAGTACATTTTTTTGTAATATCAATGCCTTGCTGAAATCAAATTTTCCAAAAGCAAGACAAAGATTTTCCAGAAACTTTCAAAAATATCTGAAATAGCCGATCTAGAAGTTCACACCGTGACGCGATGCTACGCATTGTGTGCTTAAATATTTAAAATGTGGTGAGTGAATGACATAAGTATCCAAAAATACAAATACTCAAGTAAATGTACTTTGTGACTGTCCACCACTGCCCGGAGGAAACTAGCTAATCTGACTGAGATGTCAGATCTCCCTCAGAAGTGTCTGTAAAGACGTGGCAGCTTTGCTAAGCTCCTTTTATCTGTTGTGTCAGTGCAGCCTCCTTACCCCACTCACTTTAGGGAAGAGTAGTTAATTAGAATTTTATCTAATAACAATTGTTATATTAAGCAGAATAATCTAATTACTCAGACCACCTGACCTGGCTCTAAACACTAGATTTGATCCCTAGCGTAAATGATTACCTACACTTGTTTGATCAATACCAGCAATTACGCAAGTCCCCATTCTGCATTCAATGAGGCTTGTATGCGAGTATCTTGACTAGAGGAGGACAAAGAGGTGTATTTCAAACAGCCCATTAGCACCATTAACACATTATGAGGCAGTAACTGGGCCTTAGTCAGAAAGGGCTTCTACACACACACAGACACACACACACACACACACACACACACACACACACGCTCTCTCAACCCAGAAATACCCTGTTGTTGTGGAATGTCTAGTGTCGTAAACAAAGCTGAACTTCAATAACAAACCCCCAGATGAAAGGTCGTCTGTGTTCTTACTAATGAGTAAGAGATTATTCATATTCATCTGGCCTACTTGGCCTGGCTGTTTGTACCTTAAGCTGAATGGTGTTAGTAAGCAAGTCAATAAAGGGCTGTCCACAACAAGCACTATACTGTAACTACAACTCATGCAACTACGAATGTAAATGCCTTTCATCATGAGATAATTGCGATGGGATTTAAAATCCCCTCATTGCGACACAATGTGAGCTTGTAGATCAGATATTTTCGGAGCAGCTCTAGCAAATGCAGGTAGGAACAATCCGTGCATGCACACATTTTGGAGACGGAGAGCTGTGGACAGCAGAGTCTGTCACACTCAATACAGCCTCTGTGAGGAATAATCATCTCAAATAGCGTACTGTGATGTCGTGAATCCATAGAGTCATTGCGCCATGCTGTGTCTGTAGCTACAGTAGAGATAATTACCGGACATTGTGCCGATACGCACAAGTAACATTAGTCTATCAAAAATATATATATTTGTGTTGCGCGATGGCATTTTGCGCCAAACCACAGCCACCACAGTTCCATTAATCCATAGCGTAGAAAATAAGGAACAGATGGCTATATTATAAAGTTCTCTATAATCAGCAACATGTGGGTGATAATTCTGTGTCTTATTCCAAGGCAATCAAAATAATTATACAGCTCGAAATGTAAATGTCGTCTTCTCCCTTCCGTGGCCAGCAAGGGAGAGAGTATACGATCACACTGGACATAAGGCATGGCACAGCCGGCTCTAAAAGGCAAAGGCACCTGGCCTGCTGATTGGTTTGATTAATGTAACTCCCAAACCACACCTATGCATAATGTAAGGGGTAGTGCAGGTGTTTTAGGGATAAGGCTGGTGGGGCGCACGATAGGCACGATAGGCGTGTCGAATGCCTCTTACTCTATGCTTAATCCACAAATAGCGGGTAGAGCATCTTTCGCTGACGATAGGGCCCATGTTTTTTGTGAATTAATAACCTCAGACTCCACCATCTCTCCAGGCTATATTATGGGATCGGCTCAGAGTACATCTGACTCAATTAGAATACATACGTTTTGCCCCAAAATTGATTTCCACAAGGCCTGGTGGAGATATGCACTCCACTCAGTGCTGCTTGCTAGTGATAATTACAGTAATTGAAAAGAAACTACTGATCCTGAATAAGTTATCCACATAGGCTCCACATTTGCCTCTCCATTGACTACCAGTATAACATTTAAGTTTCAAAGGAAATGTTTAAAAAAGTAATAAAACATTTTAAAAAGTTGATGGGGGGAAAATAAGTCACATGGGGAATACGAGTAACGATTCTATCCCTATCGGGACATAATTCGAACAGTGCTGACTGCTGAGACGGCTCAATTGGACTTTGCAACGCTCGGCACGGCGACTCTCTTGCCTTACGGCTCACTCCGCGGTGCCTCCCGTGGCTCAAGTTCGCTTGAGACGCCGCGCCTCCGTCGTTTTAACTGCGCGGAAGTGGCCGGCAAGTCACCGTTTGACTGGAAGGGTACCGTTTGGTCAAGAAGTCACAATCTGACTTTTGGGGGTGAGACATTGTTTCCGGGCTAAAGTCGGTTGGATCTCTTTTACCCTCTACACCAAATATGTTCACCGGAAATAGCCGATCTCGTTGCGATGCGTTGTGGATCTGCTATTCTTTCCAAATGTTCGCCCCCAGAATAGAGACGCTAGGGGTCAAGTGGTTAAAAAAATCTATCAGAAAGATGCAGTTTATTCAGAACCCTGCTGCTCACATTCTTAATACTTAAAAGTGGATCATATCAGTCCAGTTTGTATTTACAGCGGCTTGATTTCAAAATACTGTTGCTGGTCTACAAAGCACTTAATGGTTTGGAGCCAAGATTTCTGTAAACTGTTGTTTATGAGAGTGAGATAATTATCCTTTCATAATTTTTGTACTATTGTCTTAATGCTCTTTATGTTGTGTAAAGCATTGTTCTGGAGCAGAGCAGGGCTACAGCATGCACAGATTTTGCAACAGGCACCAGAGATAGCTCCGCTTCATTCTGTGATGCTCGGGTATCCTCCCTATAGCACATTCATTTCAGTTTTACATTGTAAACAAGGAGGAATTGCAATAACAACGCTGTCCGTCATGCTGATTAAAACCTGCACAGGTGAAAACCTTCAGCCAGGTTAGTAAAAACCTCAGCCTACCAGCACTCCTGGCCAGAACCCAAAACCCATTCGTTTATTTCGTGCCAAAGTGACTCCTCCTTATGAATTAGTGATTTTGGCATCGGTTGCAGTGAGAGAGAAGGCGAGGAATGCTGAATGAAATAATGCAGAGCAATATACTGTGTCAGCATGACTGCTATAACAGCACTTCACATATGCTGTGCACTGGGGCCATTGGCCCATGAAATAACACAGATAATAAAAATGAAACAACCGCTGATCACAGAGATAAGCAGCAAATTTAAGTCCTTAGTGTTAATTTGAATCCGACTCTGAAAGTGCTGTCAGATCCGTATGGGTCCTTTTCTAAAAAAAGAAATTGTCTTCTGGAGGAGGCAGTGGTGTAAAGTAACTAAGTACATTTACCCAAGTTCTGTAATTAAGTACACTTTTGAGGACTTTTTACTTTACTGGAGTGTTTCCAATTTTCAATACTTTTACTTCTACTCCACTACATCTCAGAGGTAAATATTGTACTTTTTACTCCACTACAATTATTAGTTACTTTGTAGATTTTGATTATTATTACAAAACATGCATTAACCACTTCAGCCCTATGCATACTTAGGCTATTTGAAGCTCTACAAGCTCACAATGCGTCGCAAAGCGAGGCGTTGTAGATCTGCTATTTTCAAAGCATTTTTATTCATTTGGAAACTTGTGAAATGGGACATTCTGGAAAATTAGTACTTTTACTTTCAGTACTTAAGTATATTTTAATGCAAATACTTTTATACTTTTACTCAAGTAAATTTGGAATACTGGACTTTTATTTGTAAGAGAGTATTTCTACATTGTTGTATAGGTATTTTTACTTAAGTACAAAATGTGAGTACTTCTTCCACCACTGGGAAGGAGGAATATGAAGTCAATTTGCCCAATGGGACTATTACTCAAGGCCTTTGTGTCACAGCCAAGAGCTCCCAAAGCAGAGAGAAAAAAGAGGTTTGTTGACCCAGTACCAGGAGGAGTGGGATGATTCCCTGCTGTGAGACGAATCATGTTATTTAACAGCTGCCATGTGCAACTATAATTACCACAAAAACTAAATACTATAATGGAATAGACAACTTTAGGCTGTAACCTCGAACATTCCAACCTTTGTGAGCTTCCTGTTTGTAAACCGCCTAGAGAGAAATTACTTAAACTATCAGAGAAACAACTGTTAATTTCCTGACTATTCCTGAATATTTTCTATTCGTTATTATGACTGTTATTATTATTATTAATGTTGTTTTACATTTGCTTGTGATGTGAACAGGTGACAGGCTGTTGACAAGGGTTTTAATCTCCTAGCAACAACAAACATGTTGAAACCGTCTATAATTATAAGTATGAACATCATCTACCATGTGACAGCCCGTTTGACGTGATAAGAAGTGACATGTTGATGAAATTCCCTCCCTCTCTCTTTCATGTTCACTCTTATATTGCTCAGAGCATCAAATGGAGATTTTCATCCACACTACACAACACAAAAGAAAATCCATTTGGTCTCACAAAGATGTTTCTGATTACAGTATATCATATGGCATCCTGTGATAGATCTTGGCAAGGCTGGCTTATCACACACACAGCTTGATGCTACAGTCTCATTCTTCAGCTGTACAGTAAAGTAATGACATTGTTCAGCTGTCAAGCTGTCAAGTTCATCAACCTAATTCAAAGTTTGTGTCTGTTTACTGCTGAGACAGGCTTGTGAATTTATGAATACTTAGAACGCAGGACTGGTCCTTGTGGACACATGAGCCTTCATTCTAGTACATTCACTGAATTTATTACATCCAACTAAAAAACACACGCACACAACAAGCTAGAATACAATCTAGAACTATCAACCGCAAGATTACATGGAGCGAGCAAGAAAAACGTTCATATGGTCTAGCATTGCAGATAAGCTTAAGGACATGATTTAAGCTGTCCTTACACTGGAACTTTGCACATTTATGCACAGGTATGCATGGTGTTTGGCCCTGCTTTTCGCGATTGGTCCTATGAGGGGTGGGTGGGTGGGTTTGTAGTATATTTATGTGTCTTGTTTTTTTTTTGTTTTTATTCACGATGCATCAATGTATACTATGTTTAGCTGGCATAATTGCATTATTTTTGTGATATAATGAATAAAAACAATTGATAACAAAAAACCCAGCTAGAATACAGAAACATCTTAACAAAGATAAGACTTGAACAGCTAACTACCGTCTGGCGTCTGTTGGATAAGCTTCATTGTTTCGCTACTTCATGCGTGATATTCATTTGGACAAGTCATTTCCTGCTTTAATGGCTCTCTGCAAGAGAGCGAGAGCCGTTTGATATTCATGTTGCAGATCAAAGGAGAAGGACACTCAACGATTCAAAGTGTTCAGTGTCATTGAGGTTAGCAGGCCTACTGTATTGCTCTGAACGTGTCACGTACTGTACACAGTAAAATCTGGAGTGTACATATACTCTTACGGATTCATACAGGTCTGATGGAGGCTGTAGCTGCTGGTGATTTTGAGGATAGAGCAGCAATATTGGGTAATGTCTGCATTCTCTCATATCTATCTGTACGGAATTGGATAAAGTGATAGGTGGGAATAGAAAAAGTATTAAATATTAAGTTACCATTATTGTTATTGTTTTAGATTTGCTTGTGGTGTAAACAGTTTACCGGATGTCAACTGTTAAATGGACACTCCAGATTTGACTGTGTACAAGCCATAATGGAGGATAAACTAAACCACACTTTCTGAAGCAGGGCGGTGCTGAATTAGTATGCAACGTTGAAAGGAAAAGCAATGCATCACCGACCTGTCACACAGAGAATATTACGGCCGCTGTGGAATGACGGCCGACACGGACGGCCCAAAGAGTAATTGGGAAGCCATCTGCGGAAATGGGAATAGCTGATTCTGCATTTTCGATACGTCAAAATATTGCGTCTGTTTCCTCCGTATAGTTGACGTGATCCATCACAACAGGAGATCTGATGGAGGCTGTGGCTGCCAGTGATTTTGAGGAGAGAGCAGCAAAATATTGGGTAATGCCTCCGTTCTCTCATCTATCAATGCGGAATTGGATAAAGTGATGGGGAATAGATGAAAAGTGATGCAAAGAATCACTGGGAGCAAAATACGCTGAATTCATAAAGGGGGAATTTCCCTCAACGTGTCATATTCATACACGGGGACAGAGGGAATGGGTTGGAGGGACACGATGAAAGTGAAATCTGATTAAATCCCTGCAAGCGGTTTTGGTGCTTTGTGTGTGTGTGTGTGTGTGTGTGTGTGTGTGTGTGTGTGTGTGTGTGTGTGTGTGTGTGTGTGTGTGTGTGAGAGCGAGAGAGAGAGAGAGAGAGAGAGAGAGAGACAGAGACAGAATATATTCTGTATGTCTCAGTCAAAAAGAGCGAGAGTAGACAGGGCTGGAAGGGAGAGCATTGGATGCCCTAAAAACGTACAATAAACAGATTATCATTCAGCCAGCCAACAATGTGAGGGCGTACAGTAGTATTTTTTTTTCTTCTGTCAGACACTCAAATGGTTTTAAAAGCAACTATTGACTGGAATAAGTATGAGTGACAGTGAAATGCAGAAAAGACCCCATCCTTTTGGGATCTGCCAAAATCAGCCTGCCAGCCAGTAAGTAAGTCAATGTGGAACCTTGTAGAACAATATGCTACAAATGAGCAGAGAATGTTCTTGTGCCTTGTTCTTTATACACTATACTAATATTTATATGTAATAATACTTATATACATTGTGTTTTTACTCTGTTCCTGATTTTACTTCATGTTGTTTTATCTTCAGTTTTATGTAAAGAACTTTCTAACCTTGTCATGATAAAAGCTAATAATAATAATAATAATAATAATAATAATAATCATGGAGCTCGAGCTTTAATATTCCCCTCAATCGATCAACTTTCCTTTCCTATTACATTATCAGCTGTCTGACAGAAAAAGGGGATCTAAAAAGATTTCCTTATTCTAAATATGATATTTTTGTAATTCATTTTAAAACATCCTATCAGGCAAACAGCAAATGTCAACAACAGGCCAGGTATTCCTTTGGGTTCTTCAACCTTCACAGAAGGAACAGACAAATGCCAAGCCTTCAATCACCGGCGATTGGCCTTTCTAAAACTGTGATACAACCAGCGAGCTAGAAATGTCAGCGGGAGAAGCAGAGAAACAGAACTGTAAGAGACATAAGCAGGTAAGAGTCTCCAGATGACTCCAGATCATCTGCAAGGAATGAAGCCAGTAGCAGTCACACCACAACATAACTATCATTACACTTACTTCAAGGACTTGCTTAAAGCACACACAAACGCACGCACGCACGCACGCACGCACGCACGCACGCACGCACGCACGCACACGCACACACACACACACACACACACACACACCATACATACAACATTGTTTGCTTATTTTTTTCCTCATGCTCGCCTCTGAGAGACTAGCTGATCCGATACTGTAGCACCAGTTGAAAGGATCTTCCCAATCAAATATGAATGCTAATACACGGAGAGTATATCCATCTGTTCGTGTGCATGTCCATCTGTTCTCCAGAGTCATGCTTCCTTCCACTTAACTATCTACTGATAGCTGGGTCCAACACTGTACACTAGATGGTTACTCCAGCTTTGGTTCCAAATGAGTTCTTAATTACAGTTGATGGCACAGTTCTGTTTAGAGCTTGTTTGGCATCTGGAAAAGCACTTTTTGTAAATAAGCAAAGCTAAAAAAAAATCTGAGCCAACATGATTTAAAAGAAACATTACATTACCTTTCCAATACCAATAAACCCAATTGGAACCAACTTGAAGGCTAATTGGACTCTTTCTGGTAGAGTGAATCTCTCATTAGAACTAGAAAGGGGCGCTCCGTGGCCAGGCTGTGATGCCTAGCCTGTGTAAGTCATCTGATACATGTTTATCACATGACTCGAGAGAAAATGTGTAGTGATTTGTGTGTTTTTGACCAAATCTGTAGGAGTAGCACACACACAACAACCATATGTTTACGCTAGATGGCGCTGTTCGCCAACCTATGAGTGATCCTATGTCTTCTGGAGAAGAGTAGACCCGGAAATAATGTGATCACAACAAACCCAGCCCCGTCCGATCTAATGTAAAAGGATTAAGAAAAATATTTTTTTCTCTGCTTTCTTGTTTTTTTTCTGCATTTTTGGCGAGAACAAGCTACTGTATAGATGGGTTTCCTGTTTGTAAACATGAGAGGATGATGCGCGCGCAGTGGCGGGATGAGCCTGTAGAGGGCGCTATTACCCGCAGCAGCTCTGGCCATTGTACATTCAGAAAATAAATGGTCTTCACCAGGTTTAATGAAAGTAGATTAAATTATGCAGTTTGTAATATCTTCTTTACTCAATAAAAATGATTTGTCGGAAGTTGGATCTGTTTGTATATAATAGCAGCATTATGCCTATTATGCCTATAATAGCAGCATTATGCCTATCTAAATCCCGAAAATAACAATAGAGTGAATGGTGCTTCCGGTTCGTTCTCCCCCGCGCATGCGCAGATTGCGCACTCTGCTCTGTGATGACGTCGCGCGGAAACCCATCTATATTCAACAGCCAATAACTAAAGAACGGAGGGTCGTGGTGACACACTTTTTTTTCTCGATGGAAGCAGAGACCCTCCTCCGTCTTTTGCGACACTTGTGTGTCGATCGTCCTGGATCGAAATATTCTGTGGCTCTTGAAAGGTTAGTAAAAATGCTCAAAAACGCTAGCACTGGCTGACTTAATTAATTAATTAATTCTGGCACTCAATGAGTTAAGAGAGGGTGTGTGGATTGTCAGTTGGCAAGTGGAGTATCTGTCAACAGCATGGTATTTACCCAGTGTCATGGCTTTATCATCATCAGCAGGTGTGCCAGTGGGGTTCTTTGCAGAAACATTCATTATCCCACCGCAAAGCTCAAGCAAACCAAGAAAGATGACTGCTCATGGCAAATAATATAAATAAATAAAACACATTCCCTTGAAGGGAGGGGATGATAAAGAAATAAATACGTAATCTGACAACAACGGGCTGATTTTGACATTTGCAGCTTCATGCATGGGGCGAAGCAAAGGCAGAGAGTTATGAATAATGATTTTTGTTAAAACAGATAAATGATTAATGAGCCTCCACTAAAGACAGATCCAGTGTGCAGGTTGTGGCCTTCTCATGCATGACAAGTTGCCAGCTTACAATATGAGGAACACTTCAGAGCTGCCTGAAGGTGTGTGGGCCGAAAACACCGTAAGAATAATAAGTATGTGTACTTATGCACAGCATCGTGGGTGGGTGGTTTTGTGTGTGTGTGTGTGCGTGTGTGTGTGTGTGTGCGTGTGTGAGCGTGTGTGTGTGTCTGTGTCTGTGTCTGTGTGTGTGTGTGTGTGTGTGAGATTGTGTGTGTGTGTGACTGTGTGACTGTGTGTGCGTGTGTGTGGCCGTGATTTGTGTGCAGTTTGGTTTGAGATTACAAATGGATTGTGTGGGCCGCTGAGACTTGCAAGTGATATATGAAAAGAAAATACCGACACACTCTCACTCCCCAAACAGCCTATCGTGACTTCTTGGGACAAAACGATATGCCCGCCGATGTGAAGGCACATCTGGTTCTCAAACCCAAGACGTAAAAGGGTCCGCTAATAAAGCGGACTTGAGCCACAAGTAAGACGCGCGAACGCGGGAAGCGAACGCAGCTTGAAAATAACAATAAGAAGAATAGAAAGGAATGAGCAATTGTAGAGAAGTGGGTGGATAGAAATTTTGTTTTTTCTAGATGTGGCAAAAATAAGGCTAAAAACACACCATTGTATTAGTTATTGGCCACCCCCCAAAAAAAGCATATTTTTTTGACTGTATCGGCTCTGTTTTGCTTAATTAATTAAAACAAATTATTTTAAAAAAAAGTAACCAATGAAAAAAAAAAACTAGAAAAATCTGCGTTAAAAGGAGCATCTTAGAAAAATACAAATTCACCAAAAAAAAACTTTGAATGTTTTTGAACAATTCAACAAAGTGTTTTAATTGCCTGTTTCACCCACTTCCAGGGGGCGGAGCCAAAATCCGAGCCTGAAGTATTTGTTCGTAGACCCCCACTTAGGGGGGGTAGAAAAAGTTTCGGAGCAATTCGGGCACTTTTCATTTAACATGGGGTTTCAATGGGTGTTTTTAGGAGCCTTCTCCGGGGCGTGGCTTCCGGGGGAAGGGGCGGGCTTAAATGCAACCTTGACAGGTGTGTTCAGTTTTCAAAGACCTTTCATTTGATGTATGGTACGTCTATATTGGACATTTACTTGGCTGCACACAGGCAGTGCACACAGACAGAGACACACACAGACACACACACAAGCCGAGCACGGTTTCATAGTAAGCTCCACGCCTCCTTCCGCTGCGTTCGCAACAAGAGGCACCGCCGAGCGAGCCGCCAGGCGAGTGAGTCGCGGCAAACGAGCACTATGAGGTCCGCTTCAGCCGATTCAGCGACGTTTGAGTTATGTCCGGATAGGTACAGCATCATCACTCATATCCCCCCTAGTCAACATGTGTCGTCGAGGGTACCCCCTTCCAGTCAAACATTTGAGGTCAAATCCGTCCAGAGAAGTCACCTGTCTTGGGAGTGAGAATGCGTTGGAAATACTGAAAAACAGCCCTTCATTCATACTGGAATCACTTGAATAACTCAATAAATAAGAACAAATGACCTAAGTAATGTCATTGTGACTGGGATACTGCGTTGTAATTTAATGCATGAACCCTTTCTGACGCTCTTTTATTTGTAAATCTTTGTATATAAAACATATATCCCCTATCAAATCTCTTAATTACACCAACATTGTTCAAGTGGAGACAAACGCATTGCGGGACTGCTGCAGCGTGTTTCTAAACAAACTATTCATTTTAGCCAATAAATGGATCACGTAGTTGTTCAACATTGATTCATATTACACATTATGCGTCTCCCGGCAGAGCAGACACAGCGAACGCTGCACGCACACACACACACACACACACACACACACACACACACACACACACACACACACACACACACACACACACACACACACACACACACACACACACACACACACACACACACACACACACACACACACACACACACACACACACACGCACGTACGTGTTCTGGTGGGTCTCCCGGCGGTGTGAGCCGAGGCAGAGACCCGGCGGAGTGGACACAGCAAAAAAACAAAGAGGCTGTATATGTGATGTTAATCAATACTGAACAACTGTGTGATCTATTTATCGGCTAAAACGAATAGTTTGTTTAGAAACAAGCTGCGGCAGTCCTTTCTGTCTGTCCTGTCTGTTCCCAGCACCGGCTAGCGAAAGCCGCCTGTGTCGGCTCTGAGGAGCGCTAGCCTGTGGCCGGCCACTGTGGCCAGAATAGCTTGCTCACATTCCAACGTGTCGATATAGGACTTGGGATGGTGTCCCAGTCAAAAACTGAAATTCAAACTCTGTCTACCCCTATTTCCCTCCCTGCCTCTATCTTACTGTCTCCTTGTAGTCGTTAAAGGGCTCAGTTAATCTGAAACGATGTCCTCCTCCCCCCCACACACACACACACACACACACACACACACACACACACACACACACACACACACACACACACACACACACACACACACACACACACACACACACACACACACACACACACACACACACACACGTCCTTCCCAACGTGCACTTTCCTTTATAAGTGCACTCTCAACTAGCTGTTATCACACCATGGTAGGAGGGAAGAACAAAGGCCCCAAAGTCAAGCTTCTCTCAATGGTACCATTAGCGCTCTTTAAACTAATCAGTTTAAAGAGCACTACTCATTGAACCATCCTTTGTATACCATTTCCAGTCTATTCCCGCTTCATACACAGTGAAATCCTCAATGTTCATTTAACTTCTACTGTAGAGTGCCAAATGTAACCTGGACCTGTTCATTTGCTTACATTTCTTCAGTGGATGAATGAATATAGAGGATTTTACTGTTTAGCTTGTATTCTAATGAACACATATGAGTCATTGTTAAATAATTAATTGCCAGTGACAAATGGAGGCCACAATATGGCAACTACAGTAGCTGCTTAACAATCTATTGGCCAAGACATCAGGCATATTCTCTAAACTTATTTTGAGAAGACAGGATCAATTGCCTGCACCACTTTTACATTGTGAGTGGAGCCTCGAAATTGATGCAAGTCACAGAAAACCCAACTAGCAGTAAAAACAAATAGAACCACATATTTTTTGGCCTCCTGCTGCGTGTTCACTCCCAAGTCATTTGCAGACGGCTGTAATTGCACACAGAAAGGATGTCTGATTTTAGCTCTAATAGGAGAACCAACAGCACCTCCCATGGAGTCAGGCCAGGATAAGTGGTACTTCAAAGTGATGTTCCACAGGCTCTTCTCTGATGGGGCTATTGAGTACATGATGGCACAGCCACTCAGCAGGAAGAAGTGTTCATTTTGTGACTTAGTACAGATGGTGTCCTGCATCAAGTCCTGCTGAAGTGAAATGCTGAAAAGATCAGGACTGTTTTTTGTTGTTGTTTTTTTGGTTGGTTTGGTCTCTCTTCCCTTGGGAAGTGTTTTTCCGCTTGTCCGGCTATCGCCACAGGAGACCAGACTAACAGCCTGCTCTCAGAGTCAAGGAACCATAGTGGGAGCAGAAAACACAGGCAAGTCTGGGTGTTAGGTCTAATCTGAACATAATTTAGATGAGAGCAACTGATACCGACTAATGGCTTAAGTCAAGTTAGCATGAGGTCAGACTGTCTCTGATGCAAGGGGTGTGCATCTCAACCACCCATTCAATACGCAGTTTGATATGTGACCAACAATCCCTTGCATCCAGATAGATGCAATGTGACGCAGTGCAATATCATATGATTCAATATAGATTATTATTAGATGTATGATATGATATTGTGTGCGTGATGATTGCTGCACTGTTACGTTTGTGGTTAGGCACAAATGTCGGGATCCCATAGCCCGGATGATGCTGTGGTTGACTACTTGTCAGTTGGTTATCAGAGAGACATCACAAACAATCACAGCACACATCATCATGAGGTAATATTATTGCCAAATGAGAAAATGCGAGACCAACACAGTAATTATGATACATGCAAAGTGATATAACAGAGTGGAAAACAGAAGCAAGCACAGACAAGCTAACTTCCAAACTTTAACTTAATAAACACAAAAGTATACTGTGTAATGCAACAGGATAATGCTACCATGACAGGTAACTATACAACTGTATCCTGTCATGGCACTACTGGAAGTGTTGTATACCCCATAGTAGGTAAATGACTATAGATAGATAGATCTAAAACAAGCCTGAGCTTTAAGCAATCATGCTGCCAACCATATCTCAATTAGGATTTTTATAAAATATATGAACACATTATCTCTGTTTATTTTATGATATATCCTGTATCTTATTACATCACAGCACGGCTCAAGCTTGTTGTTTTCCCCACATTCTGAAAGGAAAGTGGTACAGTAGGCTACCTATCATCTTTCTGGTTTTATTATACACATCTGGCCCTGGGCCTTGAACTAGCATAAAGCTGTAGACTGGACAGCATTAATATGCACCTCTGGAAAGATTTAATCCAACACATGGTGGGCAAAGTAATTACTGCCATCATTGGGAAATAAACCATAGTAGCAGCAGTGCAGGAGGCCTGTTTGCTAGCGGTCGTAGGAGTGGTGATGTCGGGTCGTCTATTTACGCTAGAACCAGAGGCTTATTTAGCTATGTTTCAACTATTTCAAATGAAACGGCCCCAAGCCACCACAGGGCCCCTGTAGGCAGGTTTTCTTTGTGATCTGAGTCTGTGATCTGAGTCTGTGATCTGAGTCTGTGATCTGAGTCTGTGACAAGAAAAAATAATGCCTTGTGTCGTTGATCTATACTGTGCATTTAAAAGAGACAGATGGCATATTTCAGCACCTTTGTAATTGGACAGCTCTAAGACAGGACCTGCAGACACTGAGACAACAAACTGACAATATTTTGAGCATCGCAAATAATGTTACGATATTTCTACAGCTACATTGAAAAAACAAGTCTAATCACAGGGTGGCTTCCTTGTGCAACTGAAAAGGCGTTAAGACAGTTAGCTAAATACATTTTCAGTTATATGGCTAAAGGGCATTACATTACATAGAACATTGTTCATTCACTGTCATTGTTAGTTGTGGTGTGGACTCTGGCATTCACTTAATTTAGAACGATTTCTAAAACAATATATGTAGTTGCGAACGCGGACGCCGCGCCTCCGACCAAGTGGAGCTTACTATGTAACTGTGCTTGGGTTGTGTGTCTGTCTGTCCGTGTGTGTCTCTGTGTGCAGCCGCGCCCCCATGTGACTCACGCTCTCATTGCCTCGCGCCCCCATGTGACTCACGTGCGTGCACTGCCTATTTGCAGCCGCCAGAGTGCGCCAGAGTGCAGGAATTTAGACAATGCTATGATTCAAATGCACAACAGCCTGCAAAACACACACACACACACACACACACACACACACACACACACACACACACACACACACACACACACACACACACACACACACACACACACACACACACACACACACACACACACACACACACACACACACACACACACACACACACACACACACACACACACACGTCAATGTTCTCTCCCCATCACGGTGAAATAACACGGATTACAAGTCCGTAAATACACAATATTTTCGAACTGCGTTCGCTTCCAGCGTTCGCGCGTCTTACTTGTTATAGTTATTGTGCTTGGTGTGAATGACCCCATACATATAATATAATACCCTACATCTTAAGATGTCAATTGAAAACATTTCTTCAGTCTTTAATTGCTTTCCTTCATCCTTTTATATTGGGCTACAGGGCAGTACAGCATGTGAGCTTGGTGTGATAATGTTGCTGAGCCACACCCTGTTCTAGACAGCTGGCCCATTCGGTGCCACGTCATGATTGGCTAAAATCACACACTGTATTTATGACCTTAGCACCATCGTACTGTTTTGCACATTTGTGAGCTGTGCTGGTATCGGGAGCCAGTTATTTTTCAAACAACATGCAAGCCTATGAGTCTATTTCTATGTGCAACATACAAACCAGAAAGTCTGTACAAATAGCTTAGTCAAAGTCATCATAACATAACAGCAATGCTGTCCTACAACAGTGCTGTTGAACTAAACTCAGGAGGATGCACAACGCATGTGCAAAACACAAAAGCTCACAGGGGAAATGACATGCACACACCACTTACCGGTATTTAATTATAAACAATCTTTGTGGAGTGTGGGTAAGAGGCAATATCAGTTTGAAATGGGTCTAGAAATCCCTAAATCCACCCCTGGCTATAACATCAACACCACCAGAGCCTGAGCTGAGATCCTACGCAGGGGCGGCTATCTAATCGATATGAATGAAACACCATTGATTTCTTCCTCCCAAAAGAAAGTACAAAACTAAGCAGGTGGAAAACAACAAATTATATGTTTTGCGTTTGAGTAAAAGATTGAAACAAGTAACTAAAATGAAGAGAGTGCTGTGTATAGTGTACGGTTTGTTATCTTAGACTGCGACACGCACGCACGCACGCACGCACGCACGCACGCACGCACGCACGCACGCACGCACGCACGCACGCACGCACGCACGCACGCACGCAGACAGACAGACAGACAGACAGACACACAGACACACAGACACACACACACACACACACACACACACAGTCTTGACAGGACATTAGTGTGTCGTTATCTGCAGGGGATGTGTGAAAGTCACAACCTTCCCAAAGCCCCACTCCAGTGACGGTCAATGGCTCTGGATGTGTTTCATCACTGATGGTGCGTGAAGAGCTATACAGAGTGTCAGAGATAGGGAAGTAGATGCAGACAGCCGGACGGGAAGACAGATCAACAGACAGAAAGAGGCCGTGTTAAATAGAGGGAGGAGGACAGTGCCACAGTAAATAATGAGTTTGGGGAGCAATTCATGTCCCCAATCCTGCCTGTGTTTAGAGAGGTTAGTCACCCATCGGGCTATGGGCTAATTTACTTTTAATTGGCATCTGATCACACACACACACACACACACACACACACACACACACACACACACACACACACACACACACACACACACACACACACACACACACACACACACACACACACACACACACACACACACACACACACACACACACACACACACACACACACACACACACACGTCTGATAACGCAGAGAATGTCCTTCATGGTCAAGCATAGCATGTGACTTGCAGCTTGCCCTGTGATTACAGAATACAGGTATTTTGACCTGTATGTAAGCCTTAACAACAAGAATTACATTTGCATACAAAATACTAACATGTTTGAGGATTAAATCATTTACAACTGAGACATTGATCAATTTCTATAGACTATTGAAGTGAATAGCAGAGTTAAAGTCAAACTCTTAAACTATTGTGTATGAAACCAGAGTTTCATACACAACATGCTAAATGTAGCCTATTTTAAGCACTGTACAAAATTCAAGTCCAACTGTGACATCGTTACTTTGTTTATGCCAAATCGATTGCTGCAGTCAGCATTATACACATTAATCATTCCACCCATCGCAATACAGCAGTGTGTGAGTGTGAGTGTGAGTGCGTGTGCGTGTGCGTGTGCGTGTGTGTGTGTGTGTGTGTGTGTGCTCACATAGTTGTGCATCATGCACATATAAATTAGTAAGTAAAATAAGCAAATAAGTAGACTTGAGAACCAATGGTTCCTATGAGCCCCATGGCTCATAGGTCAGGAGCCTATCTAATTTTTCCTTAGTGTGAGGCAGCTTGATGTACAAGTACATCAAGCATGGCACTAGTATATCAACTTAGCCCCCTTAACCCTTGGTGCCGAGTGCAAAGCAGGGAGGCATTGAGTACCATTTTTATAGTCTTTGGTATGACTCGGCCGGGGATTGACTTGAGCCCCGACCTCCAAATCTCAGGGCAACCACAAGGCTACTGAGCTGGATGCAAGCGTATACTGTATACAGTACCTGATGTGCGGTTGACTTGCATTACAGAAGCAGTTTCTCCTCAGAGTCCCAGTGGCTGACAGCCGCTCGCGACACAGAGAGAGAATGTCGGACATAAAGTGTGAGTATGAATATGGATATGTGAGTGTAATATTGAAATTAAAGTCAGACTATTCGGGAGCTATTGTCAAACGCAACAACAGGCTGTGCTATATGATCATCTGTACCCTCCCATAGCATATGGCTGCGGAACGTAGTTCAATTAAACAATATTACACACAAGGGTGTTCTTCACTGCTATCATTGCCACGACAGTGCTGTGGTTAGGAAAGAGGCACTTGAACTACAATGATGCTAAGAAGTAGAACACCATCTCATTTAATATAGCAATTCTACAATGGTCTCCAACTAAAAAGGTTATTATTTCTTTAATGAACCTCATTCAACAAAATACATCAATTTAACTAACGAGTGTGTATTGTACTACTTCCTTACGCATCAAAGATTCCAATAGCTTAGCATAGCAACGTAATGTTAGCTGCACATATTTCCATCTGTGTTACCATGGAAATGTGCAGCTATTTCTTCTCAAATGTATTTATGTGTCATATTTCATTTGAGCATGGCTGAGGTGTGCTTTATCAGGATTTGAGCAAGGCTGGAAAGCCTATTTTAACCAATCATAATGTTTGACTGGAAGCACCCGTTGTATTATAATGCCTGATTTATACTTGGTTTCGTGCTGTCACTCTACGACGTGTTCGGAGCTTGCAGATCTGCTATTTTCGGTATGCGACTCCAGCGTGCAACTACGTATAAATCACCCTTATGATGTACATCAATCTCAATCAATCTTCCCCTTATGTTTCTCTTCCACTGTCCTTCCTTCTACTTCCCTCCCTCATTTCCTATAGTTCTCGCTCTTCATCTCTCCACTCGCTCCATCTTTTATGGTATTTCATTCTTTTCTTTTCCAACTCTCCCTCACTCAGCAGGTCTCTGATGTGAAGCCTGTCTCATCTCTCATATATGGCACAGGACAGACCACCAATGATCACAGACGGACTGACAGCACCTCCCCTCTGATCTAAGACTCCTGTGTGAGGCACTCGAAGGCCCCTGGCTTGGAGATGGCCGCACATGGCATGAGCGTGGCAAAGAGAAAGGGAGTGAGTGAGAGAAAAGATGCCAGTAGCCTCACATGGAAAGGAGGTGCGGAGAGTGAAGAGATAAGAGGCAGAGAAAATCCTTTCGACTTGGGAACAAAATCCTCCAACAAAGCATGAAATATTCTCGTCACACAGTTGAATTTGTAAGAACAGGGGGAGATGTAAAGCTGCTATGTGTGCCGTGCAGAGGGAGGTGGTGTGTGTGTGGATGGATGGAGCAGCTCTGAACAGGATCTGGGTAGCTTACAGAGGATAATATCTCCTGCCTGCATCACTCTCAGGCAGCTGTGCGTGGGCGTAGATGAGTTGCCTGTAGCTTGATCAGGTTCGATTGGAGTCTCCGACAGTTAAATGTCAACAGGCGGTGGTTGCATGACAGCATCACAGTTTGAGCGGTCAACCCTTACGGTGATATGGCTGTATTGACGGCAGGTAATGAACCCCCTCCCTCGAGTTGATGAAGCGGGCTAGATGGGAAGCCTCGTCTGTGCTCGCTGTCACAAGCAATAATTACCACCGAATCAAAGCCAATCTCCTCCTCTGATTGGAGTCACTGTGTCCCAAGCATGCTCAATGACAGGACAGGACAATCCCAATCAAATGAATGTGCTTCCCGCAAGCACATGAGAGACTTGTCCTTACCATGCCTACCTAGTGGATACCTGCCTATCTGATACAATAACAGCATTAGCCTTCACAACACATTTGTTTATCTTCTCCAAATATACAGTATGTTAATGTAGTGTCAAGTCAGGCCATGTACGCCAATTTTCACTGGACCCCAGGAAAATGTGCTGTTCCGATACTAAATATGGTGCGTTGTTGAGGTTGTGTGTGCGTGTGTGCGTGTGTGCGTGTGTGTGCGTGTGTGTGCGTGTGTGTATACTTGAGGTTCGGGGCTGCTACGCGGCACTCACACCTACGTAGATCTGATTAACATGGCCATACATGGAGATCTCTGTATCTGTCAGTCCTTGTCCCTTTTATGCCCATATATGGAGATCTGCCGGCCGTCCGGTCCTCCCAATTTGAATATAAGATATTGGGGTTTAATGTAATTGTAAAAAGAATTGTTGGGGCCCTCATTTGTAAAAATCTAATATATACTAATATAAACTAAATATTATAAAAAATGGTGAGCAGTGTTGTCAGCGGCCCACTGTTCTGTTCACCCTCCCAGACAGTGGCTGGACTCCTCCCGACTGGACAGGCAGCTATGTATTTGTGAAAAGCAGAAGTTATTAGATAATTATGTTAGGAAATCAGAATGTTATTCAATTATCAAAATAAAGTTCTTACAAACATGTCTATTAATTCATGACTTATAGGCTACACATAGCAGTAGGCTATAAACAATGTTGTCAGTTATTCCCCCAACAACAACAACGCTCATAATTTTCGTGTGTGCATTTACACACACATGCACATCCGTGCACAAATTATCGACATGCGGAGGTTTTTATGGTGGGTTCGAAGCGACACACACTAGGACTTTCACCAACTAGTCGACTTTTTTTCATTGTTTTAATGCCATAGTAATGGCCCATTACTATTATTATTATCCTCCTGCCTTTATTTTTATCAAAAGGGGGTCAAAAGTATGCCCAATAATAAGCCTATTATTGGGCAATAACCCCCCTTGAGGATCCTTGGAGACGCTGCTGTGCCAGAAGCGCTTCCCTTAAAACAGCATAAAAATAAAGGCAGGAGGATAATAATAATAGTAATGGCATTAAAACATATATATATTTTTTTTAAGTCGACTAGTCAACTACCACTGGGTGAAATTAGTCGACCAGTAAGAATCTCTAGTCGTGAAAGCCCTAACGCACACGCGCGCACACACACACACACACACACACACACACACACACACACACACACACACACACACACACACACACACACACACACACACACACACACACACACACACACACACACACACACACACACACACACACACAGCAGGGGTTTACTGTGGATTTTTCAGCTAGTGGAGCTGTTTGACACTGCGTGTCCAATGGTGCAGTGATGTTTTCCCTGTGATCGCAACACACAGACACATACACACAGTGGGTGCATTAACAGACATGCCGCTGTGGAAAGATTTGTGGACAGTCGCGTGCGTGTGCAAACACTTATTTGGTGGGTTAGTTCAAAGCGAGCACGACTGGTGTGGTAGAAGAAGGGGAACGGACAGGAACGGTAAAACGAACGGATTAACTGGAAGTCCAACCACTAGGCGATTTTAATATAGGATATATATACATATATATATATACATATATATATATATTAGTGTTAGAGGTCAAGCATTCAGGCCTGTACCATTCTCTTTCTTTATGCCACACATGAACTTACCCACTTCTGGTGATGATGTCTCGTCATCTCACCATATTACCTTTTGTAGTACCTATGTTCTTGCATCACTGAATTCTCAAATGTGCATTTGTCTTTGTAATGAGGGGTTTACACTGGAACTCTACTAAAACATTCCTCTCTATGCAGTTATCGAAGGACTGTTCTTGCTGACAGTCTGATCACGTCCTGCATTGACTTTCTCAGTCACCTGAGGAACATTTGCTCTTTTGTTTTTCCTTACATCACACAAATGAGCAAGCCTCACAGTCATCGAATGTGGGCTTTCAATCACGATTTCCAACTCTATTTTCTGATGTTTTTGCCAGAAATCTAAAAGCAGACGTCACTTTTGCCAGTTGAGTACACTAGCCAGTTGAGTAGTCTGTGTGACTGAGGCTCCTGCCATCCAAACACTCTTTCATATTCTCTTTCTCTTGACATCTTGATCCAAAATTGAGGTCATCTGGGACATGCCACAGAGCTTGACAGCATGTTCCTATTATTTGCTGTAAAATTCAGTACTCTTTTTATCAGCTAACACAGGGAAGCTGTCAGAACCTTCCCTAAAACATCCGGGACAACGCTCCACACGTCTCACTTGCCCTAGCCTTGACGACCTTGCTGGCTTATATGCAAAGGTTAAAATTAGTTACCTTGTGTTTACACTGCTTACTGTAAATTGCTCTGGATTAAGAGCGTCTGGTGTGTTGATAAGTGTGGTGCTGACGTTAATCGATTTTACATGTGCGCACACACACACACACACACACACACACACACACACACACACACACACACACACACACACACACACACACACACACACACACACACATAAAATAAAGGGCTAACAGCCTATCTCCCTGGTGGAGCAGATGGTTGTAGGCGTGAAGTATTATGAGGTCATTGTCTGACACTCTCAGGTCATGTTGTCAGAATTGCAGAACTCAACTTAGCTATTCCAGTATGGATACTCTGCAATACTCTGCAGTTTTCGTATTCACTATGCCGCACTGACAATCATAATGTGACCCAATGCAGCGTGAACACAGGTATACCCTGGTGTAAGGGAGAAGTGCCTCTGAATTCCTGCCAGCAAAATGGCAGCATTGTATCTTTCAGAGAGAAGCTGCATCTCACAGCATAATGAATTCTTGGAATGGGCCATTAAATCATTAAAACAACCTCACATTCAGAGACCCCTTCTGCATAAATTATCAAATACATGTAGCCGCGAGCACACATGCACAAACTCAGATACACTTTCGAGAAGTTGCGACAAAAACATTCTCTCACAGGAACACTCGAATCCCCTCATAACAAAAACATTGAAAGATAAAATCTCTGTCAATCTTTTGTCCCATGCCGTCACTATAGTCTGGCTTGAGAGTGAGAACACCTTGGTGATACACGACCAGCACTATTTATGACAAAAAACGGCCAGGAGAGCACTTATGTGCTTATTG
Source organism: Gymnoscopelus braueri (assembly GCF_963280865.1). Taxonomy (NCBI): domain Eukaryota; kingdom Metazoa; phylum Chordata; class Actinopteri; order Myctophiformes; family Myctophidae; genus Gymnoscopelus; species Gymnoscopelus braueri. Next base: position 23,271,555 of record NC_137615.1, read on the forward strand.
TTTTGAGCTGCCAGACAGACAAAGGAATTAGCAGATTTATTACAGGAGAAAATGCCTTTGGTTTTATCTTGTTGTTTCATGTTGACTACGGAGTGGAGCAAACAGTCAATACAACACACAGTGACCAAAACAGTTGTCGATGTTTCTTTCTTTTTTTCATTCGCTTTTTTCCCATTCTGCTGTTAACCAGATCGAGTGGAGAGATGACTACAATGGTTTGAATGTAACAATGCTCTTCTTTAGATGTATTTAGGCTTTGTTCAGACTGCAGACAAATATGATTTGTTTCCCAAATACGACCTTTAGGCCTGACTGTCCACATTGTTATTTGCAAGTGATCAGATTGGATTTGTGTATTCAGACATCTTAGACCTATCTGCATTGGTTCACAACGTGTTGTAAGCTTGCAGATCTGCTATTTTGTACGACAAAGTATAAATCAGGCTTCTGTGTCAGACACAGCGTTAGAAATCAGATTTGAATAACAATTCAAACCACCTTGGAATGTGGTTCAAATCTGATCCACAAAATAATCGATTTCCATATGTTTCTTTTTCTGTGGTAACTGCGGAAATCAATCTGATTCCAGTCTGGATAGGCCAAAAATCTCATTTGAGTCGACAGTCTGAACATAGTCCTAGAGACACAGTTAAGCAGAATCAGTCAGCATCCCAGTGGGTAGTGCATTCCTGTGTGTACAGCTATCCGCTTCTACCACTTGATTTCAGACACAGTGATGCCTGATGAAGGTCAGTTGACCAAAACATTGCATTAATAAATCGTTCCATCATGACAGCATATTCACACATTATAGCACAAATGTCCATTCCCATGGACATGCAGGACCATGAAATACAGAAATAAGAACAGAAGATGAGCAGTTAAATCTTCCATCCTGTACACCTGCTTCAGTCTTTGTGTCCATTGAGCCAAGGTGGGTGCATGCGGCTTCCTCCAGTTAATTGTTATCATTTTACGAGCAATCAAAAGTATGTGTAAAATATACCTCTGATTTCGATTACAAATCTCATTGGGTATCACATCAAGCAAGAAATGGGTCGGGCTCAAAGGTAAATCTACTCCCAAAATTGTGTCTATTTCTTCCTTTAACAATTGCCAAAATTATATAATCTTAGGACAGTCCCAAAATATATGTGAGTGATCCCCAATCATTCCACAGCCCCTCCAACAAGTCATCGCTGTTGGACTGTTAACCAGATTTAGAGACAATCAATGGCGTCCGAAAGAAGCGTATATTGTCGTAGTGGCTACTATGAGTATACTCTGTGTGGTGTTGGAGGCGAGTGGGTGGAATAATGCCACGAAAAGGGAATATCCAGTCAGGACGTTCACTGGCAGAACGGCAGGTTACACACTTCAGTTAACAGGACGGCACGGCAATAACAACGGGTATTACAACAGCAGTACTCATCAGGTTACAATAACAGCATACAGGTAGGCTCCCTCAATAATTCACACTACTGTAAGGCAGTTTGTGGCTGTAGGTCTGCGGTCCCTGACGGCACAGACGGAAGAGTAACTCACTCTCCGACTGTACCCTTTGGAAACCGGAAGACAACTGACTAAACAGGCGGGCTGCACAGATACACATGGGAACTCGCTGTGTCTGTGAGCCAATAAGAACACATTACGTCCAGTAAACACACACACAATAGGCTGTAGGCAATACTGTAGCTGGGATTGGAATAGCCTGGCATTTCTTCCCGCGTTACACTATTAACACCCTTATGACAGTCAGTACAAATTCTTTCCCATATAATATCTTCAATTATTATGTTTAACTCTAATTCGGGCGAAAAGGTTTAAAGGCTAAGCAAGACAGATCTCTCTAAATAGTCAGATCTCTCAATCTTAATTAACACAATGTATATAAGTAATCATAGTGCTGTAATCCTATAGATACATAGTGCTAGACAGGTAGGACCCTGTGGAACCTATTTTATGATGTTGGCCCATAACCTTATTAGTTGGAAAACTGCTTGGCATATTTCAAATAACTAAGGAATCTGGTTTATCTGTCACGGCCCTAACCCATCCCCTCTATGCTTGTAATCCAGCTATGAGTTTATCCACTGTCACTGCTTTTTGTCTGGACCAGCAGGCCAGCCACACAAGCATTGTCTTTGACTTACTGACAGACAGACAGACATGACTCACTCACTGAATGATGAAGTTACATTTGTCGACCGGTTGGCGGAAGAATTGACTATCCCAGAGGTCTTCAACAGGGGGTCCGCGACCCCTAGGGGGTCCGCGGAGGTACTGCAGGGGGTCCGCGAAATTGTTGTTTGATTAAACAATATTTTTGTTTGAAAGAAAAAAGTTAAAAAACAAAAAAAAGAAAAAAAAAAAGGTCAAATTGTCTTAAACATAACATGAATCCATAGCAAACAGATAAATGGAGGCACAATGCACAATAACATGGTATGTTTATACATATTTTGTAGAGAATTTTTATTTTGCACACCTACTGGGGCTGGTGCGTATAGGAGCAGGCAATATAAAACACAATTGTATACATAAATATACAATATATGTGGTAGCTCCCCCTACCCTACGAGGTAGGGGGTCCCTGCTCCATCTACCCATCAGTTTGGGGGTCCCTGGCCTGAAAAGGTTGAAGACCCCTGGACTATCCTATGGCAGAGCATATGTCCCTCTAGGCTATGGGATGTAGTGAGATGAGTACAAGTCTATGGGCTCTGGCTCAAGCACAGGTTGGTTGTCTGCTAAAGAACAGCTTTTTTATTAATATTATATTAACTACTATTTTAATAATACAATGAATTGTCCAACACAGCCTATGTAGCTCTTACTACCGACAGATGCACCTCCATATAACATAGTGTTGTTTTTGCCGATCATCAGAATCTTAAAAATGCACACCAAAAACAGTCAAATCGTAAATGCCTCTGATGCATGGACTAGCAAAAAAATGTTTAGTTAACATTAAATCTCTAGTGCAAACATACCTCGTAATAACAAGAATTCAGATTGTTTGGACTCTGATCCAACCTTCACCACTCTCACCATTCATGTGTCGGTACTTCGCGAGGCTCCATTATATTTCTATGGATTAGTACGACTGTTATTGTTCAAGGCCCCCTTTAATCAAGGAAATATGACTTAAAATCAGGGGATGAATATTTGTTTTTCCACAGCTATTCAGCTCTCCATTCCTCCATCTCCTCACCATTTTCAGAGTGGCACTCATGTGTCCTGGCTGTACCCTCTCTCTTAATTTCCTCCATCCACCCATCCATTTAGTGGCTCTTCACTTCCTTGACATCGCAGTATAATCACTAGTTTACACCGAATCTTCTACGTGAGCATAATTAACTGAGAGATTGAAGGAGCGACAAGTCCATTATGATCTGCAGGCGATGCCGACGATCTCAGAAATGAAAATTCATGTAAATGTCTTACTGAGAAAATGAAGAAGAAGAAGACGACAAAGGTTAAGGTACAACTAAATATACCAGGGGTTGAAGGGATACTACTGTAAAAGATGTGAGATAGGAAGAGTGATGTACAGGAGCGCAGAGCTCTTGAAGCATCAAAATCTTTGAGGATGTTCGACCCAAAGCTCTTTCAAAGAAATAGATTGTTTTGACTTAAACATAAGACTTGGGCAGACCCTTTCAATTAATACACAGAACCACTTTAGCCGTAGTAATCTGACTGTGTGGCTCAAATATTAAAACTGAGATTTGCTTGCTCATTTGTTTGCTGTCACTGCATGCATCCCAGCTCTCACTCACTCACTCACTCACTCAATCACTCATGAAGTGAATTGAGGTTTGAATTTCCTTGGCCCTGAGATCTTTCTTTTTAAACTACAGAAGTGTAGTCATTGCCACACTCCAGATTAAGCGCCCACACACACAGCACCCCACCCTCATCGATCGTCTCATCTCGGGGTGACGGAGCAGAAAATAAAGACAGAGACATTGAACAGCTGAGGGGGTAAAACTTTCATGGTCTTTTCATTTTATAATAGCTTCTTTGAGCACTCCCCTCCATCTGGCTATTGGAGAACGCTTTCAAACATCTTGATCAATTGAAGAGTGCTTTGTTTCGTTCACTTACCGTTTTAACAGCAGCAAAAATAAAGCTGTCATTTTCAAGGCAATTTAAATAAAGTGCATGAGGGTTGTTTTTTTGTATCCAGTATCTAAAGAACATATCAAATAGCGTTCATTTTCCTGAGATCTGTCTCCGGTTGCACTTCGGCACAATATCAAAGTGTCCTGCATGCCTTCTATGTAAAATCTAAGCAGATGCACTCAAACCTCTTTTTTTGCCTACCACTTTCATTCGGGGCCTTTCATCGTCTCTTTATCTTTCCAATTTAATTAGAACTCTGCTGTCTCGTGCTCCCTTCTGCCTCGCCTCTTTCATCTCCTGTCCAACACAGATCAATTCTTCATGGCGCACATCCCCAGTCAGCCTTTTGAAAGAGGCGCATAGGACCTCTGAGCAACCGAAGGCACCATATTTGGATGTGAGATGTTCAAGCGACCCAAACACAACCAGACATTCTATAACCCCCCTGAGATCAATTAATCCCTGCTTGTCGTGTATTTTTTATTCCCTGTTCTCTCTCAGGTATTTTAGCCTTTGACACTTTTGTGATCCACAAGGACCAAAAAAGAGATAATACAAATAAGCAAAGTCACAGGTGCTGGAAGAAAAACTGAATATCACGTATAGACACAATGTGGGATGTGCGAGGCAAGTCGACTAGTCTATTAAATGATTTTACTCCAGCATGGAATGGAATGGCCAAGCTATTATTTATTGCAAAAGACTTTTATTCTGTGAAAATATATTGTTTTGAAATCTAAATCCCTCAGCCATCATAGCTTGTCGATTCTGAACATCCTTCAACTTGTGCTCAAGGGTCCTTATTTCACATCTATAAGGTTTGTAGCTTTGTCACGGGAGCTGCCTCCAAGGCTCACTTTAAGGAAAAAGGTGCATTTCCCGAAAACACAACACCATGGATGATGACCGTCATAATGTAAAGGCCCCTGACACACCAAACTGACTTGCCCCGGCTATTACTGACTATGTCCAGAGATCATATTGTTTGGTATTAAAATGTGCTAAAAGTTGCTCATGCACACACCACACAGACTATAGCTGACAGTCAGTCTATGGTATGTTTCTGTGCCTGCGTGAGAAGAAATAAATGTACCATACTGAGTGATTGAACACACCCCTGCAGTGGGCAGGGTTTTACTTGTTTGTCTGCAACACTGACATTGCCATTGAACATGACCTTCATTCTCTCTTTCTCTCTGTGTGTGCTATTATGTCTGCACTAGGGCAAATTAGAGCTTTAATCAGGCCAAAAAAATGTAGCTTGGCCCGGTCTGACAAAAGTTCAAAATAATATGCTAAACTGGGCTCGGCCCGAGAGCCCGACATTTTTCTGAACAGCGGCAGCAGCCCTTTTCTCTTCATTTAATATTATTGGCTATTCATGAAGAACTACCTGCTAAAACTAGCAGTTGAAAGTGACTGTACCACTCCGCAGTTATCACTTGGATTTAACATAAATTTGGAATGCGCGATGCCTTTGATGTGAGGAGGTGCGCTGATTAGTGACAGACTGTATTCACTCTGTCAAAAGACTAGTAATATTAATGTTTACTTTATCCTGTTGGATGCGTTGCCCGACGATCGGAGATCTCCGCCTACCTGGACATTTCTAAATGCAAGGTAGAACAGAGGTGGCGGGAATGGCTGTAACTAAACTACAAACCTACTAACAAAATAGGAATATGAATATTATATTAAGCATGTTATATACTCACAATATTTCTTAAGATGAGATTTGGCCTTACAGATCGAAATGTGCTCAGTTTCGTCTGTTTTCTGATTTGTAGTCATGTAGTCGATTAAAAAACATAGTTTTACCAGCATTGAAACGTATCACATCCCTAGATACGACAACAAACAGAATGAATAAGATTAAATCTAACCATAAATCACTAATCCACCATGTTTGCTATGTGAACAGGTCTTCTGTGGAGTGACTCCCACAGCAAATGCATTATAATGTTTTCTCAGATTTGCATTTCACCGTGTGACTTGAACGTGCCTGATTCACAACTGGTGGAATCCCACAGGTGATTAGCCCTCTCAGGTCAGGATGAGAAAGCATGCGTTTAAACCATTAGGCAGTTAATTAATCAGAGCAGTTGGCATTACACCATGGGGTCTCAAATTATAACAGTTAGACATTTCCCCACTGTGTCTGAAAAGAGCCCCTGGGGAAATATATCACTGTTTAATTACAGTAGTCTTAGAATTACATCCATCAATTCCAGTGCAAGGAGACTCAACACAAACTATAGTTTATTTAATGTTGTGGCTGTGGACTTGGAAATGTCTAATGGGGCCCGGACTGCTGGCGTAGCGGTCCGGGCACCTAGGCTACAATGTTGCCTGACAGCGTGTCGCGGGTTTGAGTCCCGATACCGACGGCCTTTGCAGCGTGTCACTCCCCACCTCTCTCCCCATTTCCTGTGAGCCTACTGTCCTATCAATAATAAAGGCAAAAAAGCCCAAAAGATTAATAAAAAGAAAAAGAAATGTCTAATGGGATTCTGTGTAGAGCCCTTCGTGGGACTGTTTTCTTCTCAACTCTTTGCCTGCCATGGACGCGTTAACGTGTCGAATTCTGCCAAGTCCCAGCCTGCCAACGACGAGTTTGGGCGAGTTTTTGTTTTCAGTGGTTTTCCACCAGTTGGTGCTGTTATCTATCCTATGAATGATGCTTTCACTTCCTGATGACGACAGACTCGGAAAAATTAAAGCTCATTTACTTCCTTTTTATTTCCTGCAGTGAAAATCTCTGCTAGATCTCTGTTCCTCTTGCTCCGGGATCGCGACCGGACACATTTTGTTTCCTATACTACGACAACCCCGTGCGTGTAATTAGCCAATCTCCGTGAGGACGGAGGTCACGGATAATATTCCATGATTTTTCAAAGGTACAGTAAAATCGCTGTTTTTGCTGGCAGCAGTGGCACACTATTACACTATTGCTCTGGCAGTCAAAGAGTTAATCCCGCTCCCTGACCGCCTGTGAGCCTTAAGGGTCCCTTTGGTACACTCGTGCTGACAGCCCATACTGCCCAGCCAGAAAGGTACTCTGTGCTCTTTAGATTCCTCAGTAAAATGATATTGAAAAGCAACAGATCAGGAAGCAAAGTCTTTTTCCTGTATACAATTATTTGACAAAGGTCACAATCATTCAAAGATAGTATAGTGTTTATTCATATGCGTAGGCTCTCATTGACTTCAATGCATTCCATTTAACTTTCCGGTCCAGTTTGCCCCCCCAGTGCCTAGAATGTTACGTATCTGACCTCTCCTTCACTAGTCCTTGGTTATTCCGGGACCCGCATGTTTGTATTTTGACCGCCCGATCCCGCCCACATGGCAACTTAGACACATTGCCCGCTCCCACGAGATTTGTGTTGGCTCCTGCGGGACTCGCAGGATCCCATTCCCAATGCAGGCCTTTAGTTCAGTGTGTACTGTAGGTCAAAAGTACAAAAAAAAGTGAGCATCATGCAGAATTAAATAATGGGGCCAAAAGACACTGCCTCTGCATTGCGGATTGTAAACAGGCACATTTATCAATCCAGCACCCCTGCTGAGCACAGCAGGATATGACCAGGTTTTCGAATCCAATTTTTTTCCCCATCTGCATTGTGTCCAGTTGTTTCGTGCTGGACACTGGGAGAGTAGAGCTTAACTTAAATCTTTGTTTATTTTTCCTTTGCCATAGCCACTTTGCTTTGCTTTTGCTTTGATCGCTTTATTATTTATATAATTAGAATTTTTGCAATTTTGCTATGTTTCTATTGTTCTCTTTGTCCTTACTGTGCACTTACTTCAATTTGACTTTATTTTTGTACTTAACCAACCTGGCATAACTATTTTGAGGCACATTTTGAAAAAGTCATGTCACGTGTTGTACAGCAAATACCGTATACTGTAGAGCTAAGTGGTTAAAGTACTTTATAGCTGTAACATTGAAGTTTCCTAAGGGATAAATGAAGTGAATGTGAAACTCTCCACTGATCTCCTGTGTTTGTGCTGAAGCCAGCTGCTGAGACGGGGCTGCAGCTGGAGCCATGGTGCTACAGTATGGCTGAAAACAACACTATCAGGAAATGCAAGTGCAAACTGCTGACCCTGGGTGGTAGGAGTTGTGTGTGTGTGTGCGCGCGTGCGTGCGTGTGTGTGTGTGTGTGTGTGTGAGAGAGTGTGAGTGTGAGTGTGAGTGTGTATGTGTGCGTGCGTGCGTGCGTGCGTGCGTACGTGCGTGCGTGCGTGCGTGCGTGCGTGCGTGCGTGCGTGCGTGCGTGCGTGCGTGCGTGCGTGCGTGCGTGCGTGCGTGCGTGCGTGTATGTGTATGTGTGTGTGTGTGTGGGGGGGGGGGGTTGAGGGGGTGACCGTCATTAGTGCAGCTGGATTAGCATCTGATATCCAGCGCCCTCAGATCTTCAAAAGAGAGGGGGATCTGCAGCTGCAACAGAAATGGCCGTGACATAAGGTCCTTTCTGCATACTGTAGGCCGACCGCGCACGCACGCACGCACTCAATAATGGGAAGGAATGAGAGGGGAGGAAAAATGGTCCCAAAGACAGGGAATCCTTCAATTGACACATGAACTGTCTATAATCGCAATATAACACTATAAGGGTTTGGGAACATTATATGTACGGTAGTCATGCCGCATTGTCACCTTCAAGATCTTCGCCGTGTTGGCTGCTTGGTGTTACATCCATGTTACCACACAACACATTCTCAGTCTCGTGCCGTTAAATGGGGGACGGCTAGGGACGGATTGGGGGTAAGCATGCTGACAGGGGACAAGATGACGTTTCTGCCCTATTTTGTACGTAATTCGAACAGCGCTGAGTCGGCTGAAGCGGACTTTGCAACGTTTGGCATGACGACTCACTCAGCGGTGCCTCTTGTGGCTCAAGTCCGCTTCAGACGGCGTGCCTCTGTCGTTTCAACAGAGTTTGAGCGGAGTCGTCACCATCTCTACGTCTTGGGTTTGAGAACAGCACTCTCGCATTCCTGTGTGGGCGGGGTTATCGGAGCGGGTTCACCCGTCACTTCAAACGTTTTCCGTTTGGTCACATCTTGTCCCATACTGTCACTATAGGACAGCTGGAGTGAGAATATGACTTTTGGAGAGAGAAATCTTAGTGGATGATGTTTTCGCAATTCGCCAACCCTAACCCAACCAATTTATATGAGGCAATATGCAATAGTCAAACAATAATGCTTATTTATAGGGCACAAAGGGTGCCATTACCACATACACAAGTAGCTCTGTTGAGCCACCCTAAAGCCTGATTTATGCAAAGTTGTGTGCTGGTGTCACCACAACAGCCCTAACGACAGGTAGAGGTAGAGTCAAATTCCTGGTCATAAAATTAACTTTTAAATTCTAACCCGTAATGAAAGATTATAACTCTGGTCACAGCTAAACTGACTAAATCATGCCATTTTGCTTAGAGGTGGAAACTACAGTATATTTACATGATAGCATCACTGCCATTGAAAATGAATTGGTAAAAAAAAAACATTGCTTTGATAAAGGGTATTTCAAGATGCCATTTTGATAATTTCAGTATTATACGCTAACGCTAGGGGAAATATTGCAGCTACATATAAAAGTTGACCAAGGTAATGCTCCTTAACCCTGGTTACGATTCCCTTTCAAACGTTTAGACTCTGCTGTGCAAGTTTCACTGTGTGTTTGTCAGACTGTTACAGTATAGCCCAGCTTTAATGAAGGGTTTGGGGACATATTATCTTTGGTGCAGTACAATTACAACCAGAAGGACACAACATTAAAAAGAGGTTTCACTTCATCATTGACTCAGCAACCAGTGTTGGGTTAAGGAGGTTAAAGCAATGCGTTACTGTAATATTTACAGTAACGAGTAATACATGCGCGAATTCTCTGTCTGTCCATCTGTTCATGTGTACGTCTGTCTGCCGACCGACCAACTTCGAACTCGGCACACATGTCGCCGGTAGTGCCGTGCCCGGCGCCGAGTCGGTCGGATAGGCAGTCGTCCAGAACCACCAATCCAACCACTATGCCCATATATGGGCATGCCCATATGGGCTGGGCATATACTGACACTGACAGGGATCTCCATATATGGCCATAAAAGGGACACAGACAGACAGATACACAAATCTCCATATAGAGTATGGGCATAAAAGGGACAGACGGGGACAACGGGTATCGCATAACCAAGTGGGGCATTCACGTGTTGTCATGATTTGGATTTTTATTGGGAGTATTGCTGCAATGCTGCGACAGGATATACTGTCAGCCTTCAGGCAACAAGCACAGTGGACTCCAATCTAAACTCACCCGTCCTCCTTATAAATTACCTTTATGATATTTTAAAGTCCATAAAATGAATATGAATGAGACTGTTCGATCTCCGTACCCACAACCTTGTGTGTGGTAGTTTTGCCTGATACAGTATATACGTGGTTGCGTGCCATGTTGCACACTGAACACAGCTGATCTACAAGCTCACAACACATCGCGCTGCAACACTTTAGTTTAGCAGTCAAAATATACAGTTGGAAACTGAGACAGTCCATTTAAATGTTTTATACTCAACTTCATTGAAGAGCAGCCTATTCCTGGGTGTCGCATGTTGAATACACAGTAAAATCCTTTGTGTTGATTAACTCTTACGTGTGTACAAATGTAACCAACAGGATTTAGTGTGTTTCATCATTGGTGGTCTGGAGGCAATCAGCAATGGCCATCTGCCATCAGACTCTCCGCTCAGAGCATGCAACTTGTGGTGCTGATTCTAAGCCTGTAACTCTTGTGTAGTAGCAAGTGACTTTTATTTGAAAAATGACAATTACATAATTCATTTAAACAAAATATTGCCTGCTTATGCACGTACATGGCTGAAGCTGTGAATAGACATAGACATGCATTGACACCATTATGATCCTATGGTCTTTTCAATAAACTAATTAACACAAAGTGTACACGCACAGATTCATAGCACTAATCCTTTGACTGCCTATAAATACACTAACAGATATGAAGCTGGCATGCAAACTTGCTGATACTACATACTGTGCAAAGCCAAAGCTTCAGGGAACAGATGGGATGCAAGGGACTGGCAACTATGCCCTCTACCCTGTTTTCAAATGTGAGAAGGATTAGTCACGGAAACTGGCAGTTATCACTACACTAAGGTGGGTTACAACTCTAGGAGGAGAGGACGAGTAAATACATGGCTGGTTTAATTACCTCTGTAACTGTGCATGAACCACAAGGACCTACTACAGTAGTATACAAATAAATCCAAGGCACAGCTCCTGTAACGTATATGAACATTGGTTCCATTCAAATTATGAATGTTCAAGTCATCTTTAATGCAAGGCACCAAATACTTTAAGTCCTGCAATCTCTTTTCAGGAGCTTGTTTTGTCAAGTTAGAAAGTCCTGATGTTGGCGAATTGAGTCTGACCCGAGACTGCGACCACTATTGTTGAGAGATAGTTAAACCAGCAGCATAAAGTGCAGTCAATGGTGTGGCAGGTAGGGCATGCAGACAGACGCTATTTTGTCCGCACCCGTGATGATGCAAAGTGAACCATAAGCAAATGTCCACCTAGGAGGTCCATGCAGCGGTACGTTTTTGTGTCCATGACAAATTATTGTCTATAAAATGGGGCTGGTACTGTATGCTCTGAGTATGCTTCCAGCATAGGCAGCAGGTGAGCCTGATGTTTGGGAAGGCTCCAGATGAAGTGACTGACAATTACATTAAATGTATTTATTTAATCATGCCCCAAAAAGGCTAAATACCAACACAACAAGGCTTCTGTTTCCAAAAAATAAAAAAATAAAATAATCATACAATCTTGAATGTATGAATGATTATCTATCCAAATCAGCTGTGGCTGGCACGTAGGAAGCTCTGCCTGTCTCGCTTTCTTCCCTCTTTTATCTTCCATCTGAGTGGATTGCTATGGGGGGAATAGAATTAACCACGAACAGCACGGAAGCTAAAGTTATTCAGTCTGTCTGTCAATCTCCGTTCCAGTTCAGTGTTGTTTTAATAATGTGGTGCATGGCTATGCGCACCTGGTTCTCACAACACCACACTGGAGAAAAAATAAGCAGTCCAGGACCGCTTTATTTTCCTCCCAAGTCAGTGTGGGTTGGATACCAAGTCCTAGCATTACCTCCCACTCCCGGGTCATCGTTCCTCACTGTAGGTAGCAGGTGATTCGGTGTCAGTATAGAAGCAGCACTCATTGTTGCTCTAGTGTTGCATTGGGTGTGCTGGCAGCTTCTGGATTACATGGTTTATCTTTTGCCTTGAAAAATGTCCATTAAAAAAATATCATTTTGCTTTCAGAAATTCTGAAACACTTAGTTTCCAAAATAGCGCACCTATCCTTGCAGCAATTGTGATTGCTGGGCAAAATATTTGCTTTGTGGCCGGATCAGGATGTGATAGGCAAAGGATTTTTTTAAAGCCCACCACAAATCATCCTGGTGCTGTATTGACACCTTCCTGTGGCAGCTACAGCGACAATGACACCATAATCCTGAAATATATATAATCTACAATGTGCACAATAGCCAGCAGTAAATTTGGGAAGGCTTAGCCTTCTCTATCCCAGTAATTCTCAAAGTGGGGGCCGAGGACCCCCATGGGTCCTTGAGGGGGTTCCAGGGGGTCCCCACAAAATGTGTTAATATAGCATCAAAAACCACTTTATCCTGTATACAGTACATCAGCTATTTAAAAGAAAAAAAGTGAAATATTGTGTTAACATTTTAACAATACATATCTTGTATGTGGGTCCCTGGCACAAAATGTTTTCAGATGCAGGTCTACAGCCAAATACATATCAGTTCGGGGGTCCTTGGATTTTGAAGAAACTACTGCTCAGGCCTAAATTACCCACCGCCCCTGGCATTCAGTACACTCGGCTATGAAAGCCAAAAGTCCACTGGACTCTGGATCTGTGTGACTCTACTCCCCGTTTTAAACACAACATAAGTGCCTTAAGAAATGGCCTTCATCAGATTAAGACAAGGATAAAAGTGTGTACTGCTCTAGGCTAGGTATTTGCATTTTTGCTATTTTGGTTTTAATATGGCTATCTTTCACTTCTTATTGCATTTTTGTCCACACAAGTACAATAATTTCACTGGCTGCAGTGTTGCCACAGCTGTGGTGTAAGTAGATACAAGTGCACATGACAATAAAAGCCTTGAACCCTGATGAGGCAGGTTCTTCCCATAGGAGCGGAGAACCCCAATACAGCGGCTGAATTTTCTCTCACACCATTTGAATTAGTGATACCTGGCAGTGTTTTGTGAAATATCAACGTTACTATAAGAATGTTGCCTACGACAGTTTTAAACTCACACTCAGGATTTTACTTTGATAAGAAACTGCCAGCTGATTAGTCTTCCTCTGTTAGACAATATATGTGTTGTTCTGTTTCTGTTTGTTGCATTTGCATTCGAGCCTTTGTTGGCACTGTCAAACAGTCATTAGCCTTTGTCACATAATCCTATAATCAAATAATCCCTGTTATAAACACAAAGAGAAATGCAAATGAACACAAAAACACTAACATCCACGCATGATGGTGACTCATTTTGATCCGATTCTCCAATCTCATGCTGTTGACCAGACACCCCCAGGGGTCTATACTAGGTCCCCTTACTTTTTTCCTCTACACCAGATCAAATGTCTTCGTCAAAAATATCCGATCTATAAGCGCTGCTATTTTTGCCAAATGTTCACCTATTTTCACTAAACGTCCTCTGTGGCTTCTGATTTCCTGACCTCTATTTCTGCACTCTTTCTCTTCCTACCTCGCTATACTGTTCCTCGACACGGCCTTGACCTTTGTGTGAACAGAGCACAGACAGCTCAGTCCCAACTGATATAAGATTACCGATGTTATTGTTCCATTCCATACAGGTAAAGTACAGATACATGCGTTTTGGATCCTCGACATTGCAGCAACAAAACAAAATAGAAAAATAATAATAAAATAACAAAAGTAATGATAGTAAATAAAATATAATGCAATAACAATTGTATAACAAAATCACAAGTGCTAAATATAGACTCAAATTGTCATGGACATGATGTTAACATTTCCTCCATTTGCACTGGCACAGCTAAACTAAATCAATGAGGTCATTATGGAACTAAGCCCACAATTTAAATGGATTACAAAGGGCCTACAGGTGGTTCATTAAGCATAGTCATTTCTGAATGACAACGCATGGGAATTGTCATCAGAGAAACAGACGGAATATTTTAAAATTTCCCAAGCAGGAATTAACATGCATATGTTCAAGCTCAAAAAACAAAATGGCTGGGGGAAAGCTAGAATGGATGGACTGTATTTAGCCAGGAGCGTGCCAAGGGTCTGGAAATGTGCAAGTGTGCAAGGGCGTGCTGGAGAGAATCTCCTGACACGGATGAGGCTGTGTGAAATTTGCAAAGCCTTGATTAGGAGGCATTGTCTCTGCCTCTAAGTGCAGATTTAAGAGGAACATTTCTAATGTGTGGCAAAAAGTTTTTAAAGCTTAGTGACTATAGGGATGAGAGGCTGGCAGATGCCAGACTTTTTGATCCGATGGTGATCCCAAGCTTGAAGAGTCCTAGCGTATACCGATATTTTAACCGATATTTTGTCATGGACAAATACAAAGCTAGGACAATCAGCATTGGTGTTGGGTAGGGGTAAACGCTTCACTGGGGTCTTCAGGTGGGAACCCTCCTTATTGGTGTTTCGTTGATAGGCCCACGACAAAATACAGTAGTTTTATTTTAATTAGCCAGTAAAGCCCTATTAAAAAATTGTCAATCTACAAGCTTTCAATCTACATTGCATCACATTGTGAGCTTGTAGATCTGCTATTTTATTTAAGTTTGATAATTACAAAAGGACAAAATGTGAATATTCTTTCCAAAAATTACATGAAAAAATAATAATAATAATAATAATGGCCAATATATCGACCAAACCGATATATCGGTCGGGCTCTAAGCAGAATGATGAGAGACTTGTTTCCATGGCCTGAGGAATGTTGTCCAGCGGCAGGGTGCAGCATCTTTGGTTGGAGGAACAGGATATCAGGGCATAGAAACCAGGTTCAGTCCTTTATGCAACAAGATACTGTATAGAGCTCCATCTCAGCCCCTCACTGTGAACAGACCCCAGGGGCACTGAGACACCTTAACCAATGCACTTCACATTAACTCAAGCGTAGGGAGAAATGCAAATTATGGTCTCACAGTGTAGAAATGAAAATGAGACTTTTTATTTTGCCGTGTGACCCATAGTTACACTCTTAGATCATTTGCATTCAAAGTACAATGACAAAACGTGTACATTGTAAGTCAGTGTCTTGCAATAAGCATGTAATACTGTAATGAGGCCAGTGTTGCGTGTAAGCTCCAAGATGAGCTTTGTGACTTGCGGCTGATGAGAGCACCATGTCGACTTGCGTATTTCATTATCGCCGCAGAATTACAAACGTGTCAGATGGTTCACGTTGATCGCTCAGTTCAGGTCACGTTCCAGTAGGTTGATTATTTGTGTCAGTAATTAACCACCACATTTTGAACTTGTTAAAGTGAGTCCCGCTGGGAAATAAGGAAGCCAGTGAAAAATCCCTTGGTGCTGCACCTGAATTTGGGATTTGCATAATGCCTCCAAGTGAGTGTGATAAGCCTTTAGACTGTGTACTTGTGGCCGCTTGTGGCAGTCAGCGGATTTATCCAAGGGGTGTGTCGGCGGTGTTGTCAGGGCAAACATAAAAGCCCAGGAGTGAACGGATAATGTCTTTGCTGTCCTTCTGGGAGAGAGCCGTTGCAAGCACAGTCAAAGAAACAAAACAACAAAAACAAACATGACAATGTGAGCAAAAGTGCATTTAAAAAAAGGAAAAATAAATGACAAAAAAATACTGGCTGCTTTGAAATTGCTGATTCGTCAGGCTAAGGGTGCTCATGCTTATCACCACCTCTGTTGGGTCTACGTTTTGCCAACGCAAACACAACTTCAAAAAAAGGTGGACTGCAACATTTTAAAGAGATGAGATCTCACATAGCCTCAAATCTCAAAGAGACAGCTGGCAGAGTCATAAAACGGCCCCAATATGAAAAGGCACTGAGAACCCCTTCCATCCACTAATAAAAAACACTTTTACTCTCTCTCTCTTCCTCTTTCATTCCAGTAAAATATTACATACGGACAGGGGGATTGCTACAGTATCTCTCTCCCCTCTGGCCTTGCAGTGGGATGGCTTCAGCCAGCTTATTCTCCTTTGGCCAGTTCAGGTACAGCCCCCTCTGACCTCAGCTGACAGCACAGCGCTGAGCAGAGAACACAGAAGGGCTGGAGGCTAATAAAGTAAACAGACTGTACAGGTTCACATGTCCAGCTGGAACCATACCAAAGCATCCAGTACACACTCTCAATGCCTGGAGCTGGCAACAGGCACGCACGCACGCACGCACGCACGCACGCACGCACGCACGCACGCACGCACGCACGCACGCACATAAATTAGTGTGAGACACATGTCTGAAAAGTGATAGATTTACAGTTATATTGATATGCATACTGCGTCATTGTTTTTCTTATCAACCGGTGTGCAGTAACCCCTGCAAAAAGTTTTCCCTCATTGACGCCAGATGAAAAAGAGGGAGGAATAAACTACTGGTGGCACAAACAGCAGGAATAGATAAAAAGGGGTGTTGAGACAAGATGGATGGCTCAAATTACCCAGCCGGGCAGGTCTATTAATATGGACATGCAATCGTTTGGGACATAGCGCACCGTAGTCTGACGTCACTGCCGCTAGAGGGCGCTGTCCCCCTGGGTCGTGGCTTTATTTTTTGTGTTGATATCCCCATAGGGGCATCTTAGATCACGTCATATAAGAACTGTGTTCGAAACATAAGCACACCACCCCGGCATTTCTGTCAGGGGGGTTGCTCTGCATCGTTTATGATATTCATTCATATTTCATAGAGCCTGTTTCTGGCAAAAATTGAATTAATTCTGCCATAAAAGTCTTAAGAACTACACTTCCGGGTCTGAAATCACTGTCAATACAGCAGCCGCCTTCATGGGAAATGTAGTCTTTGGGTCTTTTGACTCGTTTCTAGCGTTTATTGTGTTACTCTTTGGGTAAATGTGTACATTTCCACCTTCAGTCGATGCTTTATATCCATATGAGTAAAATCGCCGGGCTGGTGTGTTTATTTTTTTAACTCAGTTCTTATTTGACGTGATCTAAGATTCCCCTATGGGGATAACAACACTGAAAATAAAGCCACAACCCAGGGGGACAGCACCCTCTAGTGGCAGTGACGTCAGGACTTTGGTGCTCTATTGTCTGTCTCTGACACAGATTAAACCGTAAAAATCTTATTTTTACTCACTTTGATTACTTTTTACCCACTGTAGTTACTTTTTACCCACTATAGTTACTTTTTAGTCACTTTAGTTACTTTTAAGTACTTAAAGTACTTTTACTCAAATTGTAGATCGGTCATGCACGTGTCCGTGTGCTGAGCCGTGTGAGCTGTGTGTGCGTGTGTGTGTATGTGTCCTGTCTGTGTTTAATTAGTGTAACTGGCTGCGCATCTTTGTGTTGCAATCAGCTGCAGCTGTTGTTGCTGTGCTCATAGATAAATATATGTTATCTTATATATGGACAAACACACTCACTTGTTGGAGCGGCTGGCACCGCTCAAAAACAGCAATACTTAAACCAACCAACCAGCATCCATAGTCCCCTGCAGATTTTGGCGGCCACACATCTGTGCAAACTCATGTCAACATAATGGGCTACTGTAAACGCACACAGCTCGCATGAAGCAGCCTTTGATGTTTGGTGCTGAAACAGTGCAAAGAATGACCTCAATCCATATCCATAACGGTGCGAATGAGATAAGGAATACCGGAGTATTCATTATCTCCACTTCACAGATATACTTTCTTCCAAAACACACATTGGCACTCTTACAAAATAAATATATGTCTACTGTAAGTGTAAAGTGTAGAGCCACTAGACAAACACAGTACACGCTAATAACACATACACACACACCCTTGCCCACCAGCCACCGACTACCTGTCTGGGGTCGTGTGTTGAACAATGCCAAGGACACTGGCACAGGTCACTTCACAGCTTTTACATGGAACGATCTACTGTCTCGGATCAGAGGCAGCCTGTGCGTTGAACAACGCCGTGGACACTGTCACAAGTCACTTTACAGTTTTTGCATGCACACCGATGTTTATAATCGATGTTTATTATAACCTAGGAGTAAGACCCTTGCACAGAACACCTTCAAGCACCTTAAGCACTAGGACAACGGTCAAACTGTTCTCTTGCTTGACTATTTTTTTTCCTTGTATTTTTCTTGTTTATTATTAATTATTATTATTATTATTATTATTATTATTATTATTAATAATAATGCAGATACAATGTCTGAGGAGCCAGACCGAACATACACGCACATATTCCACATAAGCAGAAAAGCTATTTCACAACGCTTGAGCAACTCTTTCCAGTGCTACCCAGTATTGTGGGGGTGAAATAGTGATGCATTGAAAGCAGGAATGGCCATATTGGCTGTGCATCAGGCATGGATGGCCATATGGATATATTTTTCCAGACCCACAGACAGACAATTCTCAGTAAATCATAAAGTCTTCAAAGTTACTCTGTGGCTCAGTGTCAAGCCAGGGCTTTTTTTTCTCCATTCTGTTTTCGTGACATCAAAAGTGGATGACAAGCAAGCTCCAATTCAGTTGCCTCACAACTCCCTTAGTCAAAGAGATGTCTTTCTCGCCTATGCCCCCTCAGTCTCCTTCACGCTTTCTCCCTTTCGCTTTGTAATGTAGAATATGCTCTGAAGCCATGCAGCTGCTAGAAAATCACTGTCTCTCGCGGAAGTAAGGCATTCCCGATAAGGCGAAATGGACTGTGAAATATTTGTTGGTTGTCATTCATTGCCATCAGTGTCTTTAACGCCACCGCCTAACCGCATGAAAACAGATGTGGCATGCAGAGGCAGAATCGGGTGTCTATTCAGCCCGGTGACTTATCACCCAAACTAACATCTGGTCTTGGATCTGCTTGAATAATAACCACAAAAACAAACAAATAAAAACTGCACGTTAGAAATGGAGTAAGTAACAAGTTGGAGTGCAGACATCAATTTGCTACAGAGACAGGTAACAGAAAGAGTCAAACTGATTGATGGTGATGATGAAGCTACCCTGACACTTCTTGTAATTGGAACAACAGATTAAAACAGACAGGTTATCACTGGTTTTAAGTAAGCACATTCGCAGTGTTTGCATTTTATGTAATATACAAACGCTTCCATAGTACCTTAAATCTATTCAATATGATGTTAAGTTGTGTTCCACAGAAGCATTGTCCTGCTAATTTGGGCCTTGCTCCAAAGTGTCGCTCGTGGTGGAGATCACACCTGATTTGATGTGTTCTGACAAGAGTTTCATGCCGCGGGCCCCGCCCCCAAACACACGCTATGTCAGATAATCATAACTCTTCCACAGGCTGTCCATTCACAGGGAACATACAATGAAGAACATCTGACAATCTGAGCCTGACAAACAGACAGGTCCAGTCATGGTGAGATGAGACCATATAACAAGCATCACAAAAACCAGATCCTGGAAACGTAAATGACTTCATAATTTCAGTGGCAGAGAAGTTCGATTGATGGTCCTTCTCCTAGTGTAAATTGACATAAAAAACAATAAAACTAGTTTTTTAAACCCATTAAGACCTGGAACGCATCTGTCATTTTTTTATTTGAGCTAAAAAGCATGATTTTACACTTTGGCTATTCAAAAATAGCAGATATACAAGCTCATAGCACGGCACTCTGTGCCGCGCTATGAGCTTGTAGATCTGCTATTTTTGAAAAATAGTGAAATTGTGTGCAAATCTTTGAATATATATATTTTTTAAGCGAACATTTTTAACTCAAATCTTTGCTCCTGGGGGTCCCTGGAACAACATATTTTGAGATGGGGGTCGGCGGCCAAATGCATATAATTCTGGGGGTCCTTGACATGAAAAGTATTGAGCACCACTGATATAGAAACATACGTTTTTCAGAATACAGTTGGAATTTAGGAGACATGTAGAATCGGCTTCAGGTCTTAATGGGTTAAACTGTATTTTTACCTCTTTTTCTCCCCAATTTAGTCGTTATGCCAATTTATTCCTCCCCACACTGCTGTATGCTACTGACTCTCCTGCCAGTGAGGAGCCCCCACCGGGAGGACGTACACTAGAGACGTCGTCCTACTCCTCCCGCCCCAACACTCCCTGCCGACAGATGCCGCCCCAGCCCGTAGGAATGTACATGCAGTGACAAATATCACGCGGCTTCCCTTCCCCGAACACACGGGCCAATTGTGTTCGTATAGACGCCCCGACAAAGCTGGATGCACCACGATGGATTTGAACAGTGATAGTTTAACTCTGTAAGAATTTGGCTGTGTAGAAATGAGAAACATTTAAGCTGGCCGCTGGCTAGAATGGCTCTGCGGACCATACCCCTGAAAATACCACTTTACTGTTTGCTCACTCATGTCTCCAAGCAGAGAAGAGACGGGAGGGGGGATGGGGGGGGGTGTGACAAAGCTGTGCAACAAACTGCAACTCCCGGGGATGGCAGAGTGCATACCGCAGGCTGTGCTTTCAGACTGCTGGCCGGCTGTCGCTTCCCCTTATCTGCTCTCTCACACTGTTCTGGGAGGAGCAGGTAATAACAGTCCTTTGGGGTGACACTAACGTTCGCTACAGCTACAGTACCAAGGACCAATGTGGAGCCCAGGAGCCGCACTACCTGCTGAGTGGGCCCTGGTGAAAGCAACCAATGAGGGCACAGAGTTTCTCCATCAGTAACAACCTGACACACCCATGTCTTCCCTGCGGAATCAGAATGCCTCCCTGATCACTAGCTAGAGCTTCAATACGAAAATGTATGGAGATAAATGGGCAAGGAGCGACCATATGTCTTAACATAAGTGGTTGAATGTAATTGTTGCAGTTACACGGCTTCAGTGAAGAGCAGAGAGCAGGAGTATTGTGACACGGAAAATGGTGAAGAATGAACTGGAAGTGCAAGCTCCCACTGAGCCACGTTGCTGAGTAGAGGAGAAGAATGGACTGCAGTGAGAGCTGGGAAGTGTAAAGAAAAACTGACAAAAACAACCCTCACTGAAAACACTGCAACCTGGGGCACAACCTTTATCACTGTACGCCAACATATACATATCTCGACAAATAACTCTCACTCCCCCAAGTCATTTGTCTGGCAGTTCTTTCTCAGTGTTCTATTCACTCTCTTTCGACATGGTGGGGAGATGTCTATCAATTATGAATCCATTATGAATGAGAACACTGACCTTGAGCTTTGCTTGAGGTGCAGGCATCCTTACATGCTTATAGTATTATCACTGACATCATTACACAAGACTTCAAGAGATGCTGTGTGTGTGTGTGTGTGTGTGTGTGTGTGTGTGTGTGTGTGTGTGTGTGTGTGTGTGTGTGTGTGTGTGTGTGTGTGTGTGTTTGAATATTTTATTGACTATTTTAAAAGGACAGCAAATGGAAAGCCAATGGCTTGTTTCCATTGTGAACCATTAAAGATTCAACAATCAAACAACTGGACAAACAACAGTGCAACAAATAAACAATGATACAAAATATAAAGTATCAATAGTGTGTGAGAGAGAAAGAGTGTGAGAGATATTGAGAATATAACAGAGGTGGTCAACTGACCATATTCAAATGGTGGCCATTTTGTACTTGATACTCAGGGAACCCACCCGCTGAAGATGAAGTACACTAGTAACCTGACTCCGCCAGATGTAGGCGGTATTGAGTTCACAGGTTCACAATACAGCCTCCGGAAGGAAGGCTGTGAAGCAAGCTTCCATCTGGCGGAGTCAGGTTAGTACACCAGAACAGTAACAGCAAAATGGCCACTGTACGGCATTCTGAGCTCTAATGAGCTGTATCTGGAACTAGAGCATGACACATGAAACATTAGCTCGCTCGTTTGTTTGTTTTTGGTCTATGTGTCTATGTCTGTTTAGTCTGTTTTATTGGTGGCCTAAATGTTATTGCCCTGATGGACTAATACATTGGTATTGTAATGTAAATGAGAGACAGAATCTTAACCCATGATTTGAGGATGAAGTAACTCTAAAATGGACAATGACGTGTCCACACTAAACCAAAAAAGAAATGATTAAAATTCTGAAAACAAATTTCAAAAACACTGAAAGAAGTTTTCAACTGGATAGAAAGATAGAAACTTTTTTTTGACCCTCAGGCAATAAATTCTGGCCTAGCACAATCCTCTCCCAGTGTCAGCCCCAAGGCTCTAACCCATGCAGCGAAAGGAGAGGTACACCAGGTTTGGCATGAGCAGATATTTATTTATATATATATATATATATATATATATATATATATATATATAAACATACATATACTGTAGTAGTAACAAATCCACCATTTTATAAATGCATTTGTCCAGGGGCATAGGCCAACTAAGGTGCTGCCCATCTGCCCTAATATATATATATATATATATATATATATATATATATATATATATAGATATAGATATAGATATAGATATAGAAACAATTTGTCATAATATCTTTACATGTCCTCTCATGCAGTCTGTTCCTGATGGGCAAGCCTCCATTGCTGTCACTAAATTTATCTTGAAACGAGTGCAAGTTATGCTGTCACTGGTAAACAGTTGCAGAGGTCAGCCGGTACATGTACGTATATCTATTTTGCTTCTAAGGAACAGTTGACTGGTTCTTTTTTAAGTCATGAAAACACCTCCTGTATCGGTTCTGTTCCTGTGCCGTTTAGAAATGTTCATTATGTTTTTCAAGCAAGTTTATTAGTTTGTTTAAAAATCTGGACACGGCAAGCAGTGATTAGTGATAAGATGTGCTGCAATATTACATTAGCAAAGGACCTGTGATAAATCCTACAGAAAGGATGGACCACTGTGTGAATATCAATGAGCTCACTGTTTAATGTGGTTTAATGATTCAATCATGCTGTGGCTTAGCTACTTCTAGTACCACAGTGCCATAAGCATACAGTAAGCCTATAGAATTATAAGCATATCAAGCTGAATAGCCAAAACAAAATTCAGGCTGCATAATTCATAAAGAGAGTATCAGGACTTTACAGTATGTTAGTGCTCCCCAGTGACCAGACAGGCCTTTTATGAAGAACAGCAAGGACATTACGGTCCTGAAAATGGAGGGCAGATAAAAGCCTGGAAGAATTGCTACTAGTCTGGAAGTGTCATTAAGGCTGGGTTTTCTTTCAATTTATTAAGCTTTAAACAGCATTAGCTTCTCCTGTTTTTAATGCCGACCCAAACTAACTACAATAATAGTACCATTACTGTGAGTCAGCACTCAGCACGCCTACATTGATGATTGGCTGATAAAGAGACATGGCCTCTTGGGGATTGGCAGAATGATGTGTTATTTAGTGTAGTCTTTTACAGCTGGATATTTCAAAATTGAGAAATGTGTAGTTCTCCCCGCAGCACCACCCCAGATGGCAGACTTTTGATAAGTGTGAATGTCCACCAGGCACACAGAGAACTAATATTTGGCTTCATGCACAACTGGGCTGTGGAGCTCGTAGGCGATTGGTTAAGCTTGGATCCCAGGCTTGCTTTCTCAAAAAAGAAAGAACATTTCACTAAAAAGTGGATAGCTGGCATAGGGAAGGGGCTCACTCAAAAGTCAATAGTGTCCAGTCCACATTAAACTGCTACTCAGTGAAACAAACATGGCGACTGCAGCAAGTAATGTTATGCCAACAAAATCTGTTGATATGTCGTGTTTGTTTATATTATGCAGTGCACATACCTCATAAACAACAATCAAATTTTCGTTCGCACCTGGTCTGAACAACACAGACAGACGTGGTCGTGTCACCACTCTGTCACAGTTTAGCTACCCTCATTCTATCCACTGTTTCAAATGAGAGATTCTCCAGAGTGTGATTGGAAGGCTGGCCACACAAGGCTATAGTGATTGGTGTATTGGACAGGCTTAATCAACTGAACCTCCAGGGTGCCTCGAGAAATACCATACACTGACTGTCTGGGTCCTTCGAGGTACAAATTCTTCTCTGTGGAAGAAGCACAGTAAGGGAGTGATGGCATCTAAGAGTGATGGTGTACATGAAATAGAGGCTATCAGTTGCACCACTAATCAACATGTGCAAGATTACTTGTTTTGATGGAATGCTCACAACATGCCATGGACCCATGAATCATGATAATGAAGACAGGGAAGGAGAGCTGAATGTGTTTAAAAATGAATACCCACATGAATGAACACATAGGCCTAATCAACATTCATGTGGCCCCGGCCATTAGGATGAATGAATAAAAATAACCATAATGAGAAACAAAGAGCTTCTAAAGGCTATTTCCTATCATCATTGCTTAAACATGTCAAATCATGCACAAATCGCTCCAGTAAACCAACTTTAATCTGTGCCACTCGATGTATAAACAAGCATCTCAAGCAAAGAGCATGCTAAGCTACCACCCACTAGCAGTTGAATACATTGCCATGCACACAGTACAATATACCTTTGACTAGAGTGAGGCAGAGCTATTCAACTAAAAGTTTAATTGAATTGTCTTGTGACTAAATATGTACACATGCCACTCACTGCTTCTTTCACTCTGATGGATACGAAGACTAGGTATATGTGAGAAAACACACACACACGCACACACACACACACACACACACACACACACCCCCACACACACACACACACACACACCCCCCCCACACACACACACACACACACACACACACACACACACACACACACACACACACACACACACACACACACACACACACACACACACACACACACACACACACACACACGAAAGACATACGCAGAAGCATAAGCTTCCAAATATGCAATTAAATGCACAAGATCCATAAATCCTCATCATATAAGTTCTGTTGCAACCGAAGGTGAATTATTTACAGTCTTTCCGCTACACCACAAAGCATACCTAATAAATGTGCTGGGTCCTGAGGGCATTTATTCCCAGCTATACTATTTGTAACCGTTGAAAACAGCACAGAGTTAAGTACCAACACTTGGCAAATGCATTCTCCACACGGTTAGTGTCGCTTGGTGGAGATGCTTTTATCCAGTACAATTCATTACATCATTATGTACTTTATAGTACAACAATTTGGTAAAAGCACCACGAGAAACTGATCTCAGTAGTATAGCACAGACATAGCCAGTTTTTCTACTTTATGCGTTTTTGCGGTGCTTCTGGCACCATGCCCCCCTTTGGCCTGTTTCGCACGCATCAGTTTAGCACGCTTTTTTTCCCCCATGGAGCATGCATGACTGCTTTACACCTGTAAAACTGTGATGTGACAAATAAAATGTATTCTGATTTATATTCATGATGCATTATCATCAGACAGAGAGAGAGAGAGAGAGAGAGAGAGAGAGAGAGAGAAAGAGCGCATCACACAATTATTATTGTTCTGTGTTTTTCCAAAATCTTGTGCCTACAAAAGTACTGAAAATAGTGGAAGGGGTCCTCAAAAAGAAAAAGTTGGGGAGCCCGGCCTGCATTAGTCTATAAATAGGGTACCAACACTCATTTTGTGACCACTGTCATGCCTCTTTAGACCAATCAGCATAAATAGTTAATTAGTTCCTCCTTGGCCTAGGTCCACCCTTTCCACCGAGTTTTCTGCAAATCCCTTCATAACTGCTCAGGATATCCTGCTAAAAGACAGGGGGACAGAAGAGGTAAAAAACATTAGCTCCTTAATGGAGGTAATTAAGTTAATTAAATAGATGCATTGCAACACATTCCGAGCTTGTACATCAGCTATTTTCAGCGTGGGACACCATCTTACAACAGAGTATAAATTAGGCCTAACTCCCTCAACAGAGTTGAAAAGAAAACCACTATCCAGGCAGCAACACATCAATGTTCGCAACACACAGCATAGCAAACCAGACCTGGCCTTACCACTCCACAGGCCTGCTTGCTCTAAGAACCAGGGACTTCCTGCTCCATCAATCAAAAAAGACCTCCTGGGGGCGGGGAGGGCGAGCCGTGCCTTATCATTTCAAAGCCATGCTGGGGAGATCCAGGAGTGCCCCATGGGGAGGTTTGATACTGTACAGAGACAGGGGCAATGCTGCTGCTGTGTTTGGACACAATTTCATCAAAATGCCACTGGTTAACCACTAAACAACTCAAAAGATTTCAAAATCATTTTGATCTACATTCCACACACTTCAAAATCCAGATTTGGGTGACCCTGGGAGAATTTTAGCAGATCCACAAGCTGAAAGTTCGTCGAAAGATCTGCTAATTTCAGCAAAGATATTTAATGTTGAGCGAAAACAGAGATTTAATGTTGAGCGAAAACAGAGGACTCGGCTCAACAAACTATAGGGTTTAAGTGGTTAAAGTAGTTCCCAACACGGAAACATGTTGACCATCTGTGATACTGACTCCCCCGCTTACAGAGCATGTGGCAGAGGTGGCACATGAGCAGGGAAATAAAATGTACGTTTTACATAAGGAAGGTTGTAAAGGAGACCAACCTCCTCCAAGCCATAAAGCTACACTATACCAGAGGTGCCAACATTGCACACTCCACAACCCTAGCAGCAAGGGTTTAAACCAAGCATTTGACCATAACGGTATATTCATCAAAGCAAAGTAAGCAACATCAAACCCTATTTGGGACTATTTTAAATATAATATTTGGTTTGATTTGATTCATTGAATAATTAATGCAGTATAGAAGGTATTTTTTTTTCTTTCCGTTTCTACAGTAGTTCACACGAGCACATCCCCATACCAGTACATCTTTTGAACATAGAGTTACTCAACTGTTGTATTTGGCTTTTAATGGTCAATGCAAACAGATGATGAATACACATAGCTATTCATGCTTTACTTTTGACTTTCCTTCCTTGCACATATTTAGATTATTTAGATTCAAACACTGCATAGACTTGCAGATTGTGAAGGTTCAGTTCACTTGTGCAGTGCACGGCATGTACTGTATAATGATCAATACTTGTGTCCAATAAAATTATGAGCTGAATGAAATACGTATCTTGCAAACCATACTTGCTTTTATAAATACATGAACCATTATTACCATTTCATTGAGAGATCACCTAAAACAGCTATAAATTGGACAATCTTAACATTTCTCACTAACCTACTGTTTATTGTTTACCAATTTTCCTGGTTTCTGTGCCCCATGTCTTGACATTGCTTGAGTTCTTTGCAGTATAGAAGTGTTATTTTGTCCAAATAATAGAATATATCAATGAGTAGTTTGTCAATGCTAGACGGGAGCTTGGGTACCACCACCTCCATGGCAAGTATTTGGAATGACAGCTAATTTACATGCGGTGATACAGAAATCAAAACAAAAACAGAAAAACATAGGATTTGTTATGTTCCCTGTAGCATGACAGACATAGCATTTGGCACCTCTGCTAATACAATGTTGTATTAATTAATACAGTTCTTGAGCTTCTATATACGGTACTAAATTGTCATGCGCCCAACCATGGCCCTAACCTTAACTTCGGGAGGGGCTTGGTTGGGTGCACAGGTTAAAATATTCCAATCCTACCGAAGGAGTTGAGATTTGTACGAGCCTGAGGGCAAAAGAAATCCCCTCTGCAGTATTCATTCTGATTCAATGACAGCATACGATATCACTTTGCAATATTTTCCTGAGGTGTGACCCGTGTTCTCCTGAGTTGTGTTGATTTCGGTTTCTTGTGCTTTTGCGACAGACGACAGAGATTCAGGGATATGGGTAGAAAACTGACGGAGGAAGTACCGTTCAAGGCCAACAAGAGCCACTGTTGTGCCAAACTTGTATTGTATCGTTTTAACAGAGCAGTGTAAGACAGAGAGATGAATATGTTTTCAGTCTCCCAAACTACGGGGCACTCTGTTCTTTATTGGTGCCTGAAACCATTATAGGATATATTATCCCTGAACACAGCAACTTTGAGGAGACATTTCTAACTGTGACAGCTGATAGATGACACCTTCAATTAGACGGCTTACTTTGACTGTGTCGTTAAGACTGGGAGTGGGGAGGCTGCTAATGGATCGCAGCACTTTCTGGCCTCCTGGCAAATGGTTGGATCATTCCCATGCATTTTTCATCAGCTTTATCACCGCCTGCAAGTTAAGTTAATCTATTTTGACACATTATCCTGTTGAAAATGGGCTTTTAATACAATCGTTGGCAGCAAAAGAACAATGCAACATTTAACTTCTATAATTTGAAATAAACAAATGAAATGAGTTACAGACTGAAACAAAATAAGTTTAGACAGCAATTGCCCATTAGAAGTAATTGGGACAAAAAGATTGCCTCTAATTGTTGTTGTCATATGCAACACAACAATTTAATTATTGTGGTGTCTCATCATCTGAATGCAAGACAAAATGTTAATAATGCTAATCATCGGACTGGACTGCTGGGCGTAGCGGTCCAGGCAGCTAGGCTCAGTGTAGCCTGACAGCGTGTCGCGGAGTTCGAGTCCCGATCCCATTGGCTGCATGTCACTCCCCATCTCTCTCTCCCCATTTCCTGTCAGTCTACTGTCCTGTCAATAAAGGCATAAAAGCCCAAAAATAAATAATAGTAATATTGCTAATCATCAAGATTCGTTTTTATTATACATTTTGAGCTGACCGAAAATATATAGTCATTCATTCCCTTTTCTTTCTTTTATGCTAACGAATAAAGGCTTGCCACGCCAACTCATCAACAGCTATCTGCCTCATGAAAACTCAATAATTGATGGGATCTCAATCTAAGATGGGTACAACACAAAAGAAGAAGAAATTAAAACTCTATCCAAGTGCCGCTTAGCTAACACGCACGCACGCGCACACACACACACACACACACACACACACACACACACACACACACACACACACACACACACACACACACACACACACACACACACACACACACACACACACACACACACACACACACACACACACACACACACACACACACACCCCCCAAATGTGCAGACAAAACTGTGAAGAAGAAATTTTTGATTATAAATAACAGAAGCTCCTCTCTACTCTGCATTCAACTGTGAAACTAAATGGTAAGAGAGACATCTAATTGGGAGATCCCTTCCAAAGAAAAAGAAAAAAAGCATATGCGAGTACTCTTCTGTGAAACGGCTTTCATTATTACAGAGTCAGACATTTAGGTATTTCTGCAGAGGTGCAGTCATTGTAAAATGCTGCCTCTATTTGACCGAGGCAAATGATGGGGTGTCAAAGTTGTTTACGGTGTCCTCTGCCACAGCAGCTGTGAAAGCATGCCTCTCTGCTATCTGTCTGTGTTTTATTGTAACAGGTTTAGAAATGTGCACAGGTCACTTTTCTAATCAAAGAAAGGGCGGGAGTAAGGGCAAAAGACAGGGGGATGTGAGTGGGAGGCAATGATAGAAGTGTGGGGGGAAAGGGACATGTGGCACTGCAAAAAATGACCTAATACATTGCGACTTGATACATATTTGAGCTCAGATATTGATCTCTTATCATGCTGGATGTCCCCCAGTTAACTGGTCCTGTGGTGGTGCCGCTGAAATGCGGAGCTGTCTGGTGGCATTTACAAAAGAGGTTGATAAGCCGGGCATCGTGGTGGCACAGGGGTCAAGTGTAAGCCCACCACCATGGGGACTCAGGTTCAATTCCTTTGTGGTGACTCAGGCTTGGCCAGGTGCTTCAACGTATAACTGTCCGTGTTTCCGGGTGGGAAGCCAGCAGGTGAGGCCGATATCTAACGGTGCACTAGCGGCTCCTGCAGGTTGGTTGGGGCACCTGTTCAACGTGGAGCTGAACTGGGAGGGATAGCATGTTCCTCCAAATGCATTACGTCAAAGACGGTACCACAGTGTCACAGTGTCATGTGAGTTTAGGAGACAAGAAGCAAGCCATGGGTCTCTAAATTCCAATGGAGAAGTGACCATGAACACAGATTATGACAGATTATTTTGCCCAAATAAATATTAAAAACATTCTTTACAAGTCGCATATATTCAGAACATTCTGACATTAAAATAGTATTTTTCCGACAGACAAATCAGGAGGAAATAAACTTCTCGAGACCTGTCTCTGTCAGCAACACACTCTCGTGAGATCTAGCAACACTTACCACAGGACGTCCACAAGATTGGACGTTCATGTGGGGCGTCCACTTAGGACACTCGAAGTGTATGTATTCCATTTAATACCACTGGCGAGGCTTGGAATGCAGTACCTTCTCTATTAAGGATCTTTGGATATGCCCTCCGAGTGAAACTCCTTACGGTCAGGTGAAAAGAAACAGCTGGCGACTGCATGCGTATCAGAGGAGACATGTGGTTGTCTACTCTACACCCTCCCCAGACCAAACAGTAGGGGGTTGGCAGTGACAGGGACACATGGGGGGAATTGGCAATGACTAAACTTGGGCACAAATTTTAAAAGAACAAAAAAAGCTACAGTAGGAAAAAAAGGAGATTGGTAAGCTAACACTGACTGGCAAGTGGAAGTGTACTGTATAAGCAGAAGATATGGGCGGAATAAGGTGAGGCCAGGGAGAAATGCGTCATGGAGGCAGTTGCAGGGGCACAAGGAGAACTGCCACAGGCAGGTGAATTACTCATGCGATTCCTGGCAATGTCAGTTCAATGGGCAGACAAAACATGTGAGAGGATTTCTTTGACTGGCGAGATTTAAAAAAAAAAATCCCCTCTGGTCACTTTTGATTTGATTGGGCCACATTCACTAATAATGTGCAAAGAAATGATCTTACTTAGTGTGCAGAAAAAAGTGCCCACGCAAATTTACCACCAGATTCAAGACATGTGCGGACTGGAAACCTTTGTTCTTACCCATGTGTTTATGCATGTTGGTGTATTTGGATCATTCTTAACTGGTAGTCACTCACAAGCCTATCATGTACCACACCCTGACTTCTCCATGTGAGAAGGGCCCTGTTGCAGGCTCAGAGCATGGCTAACAGACATAAGTGATGTGAAAAAATTAAACTGTATGGGCATATCTTCACTTAGGTCAGCAGGAGAGAAAAATGCATTGGGGTTGGTCAAGGGGTTTGAATTACTGTAGAGATGCAATGGTTAAATGTACATATAATGCTTAACGATGGCAAGTGGGAACTATACATTCTTTAATATTATATCATTGTTGTTATAAAGTTAGTTACTACTATATAATTGACAAAAAGCTCCGAAGTTCGTGCGCGATTCGCAAGCACAGGATCACTCCACATGCCTCCAAGACCCGTCACAGACTGTTGATCAGAGCTATGTTTTAGGCATCTTACCCCACCTCGATCAGTGATCGGACTCTCGGTTTGATTGATTCTCTGATTCGCCTATCAGACCCTCAGCCTGATCTGGCAGGTTGCCATAGCAACCAGATACAGGAAGTCTGACCTCTTTATCACATGACCGAGGTTGGGAGGTTGGGAGGATGTGACTAGAGGTTAGGGCCGCAAAGCAAAGCGGGGAGGGAGGAGAGGGGAGGAGAGGAGAGGCCAGAGAGGCCGGACTTCGCATGACGTGTGTGCAGAGCTATAATTAGGCCAGGTCGCCGTCATGGTTCATAAATGTCTCTTACAGAGCCATGCCACGGATATACAATATAAGGTTACAATATAAGGTTGGGGCCTAAATGTGAGGGCCGCGAAGCATCTCCTCACACCAGGCTTTGGCGTTTTGGGTCTCTTGACCTGTATTTGTTAAACTAGATGTGAGGCCCTGACATCTAGTAATTATTATTAATACTAATATTATTAATTGTATTCATTACAGTAAGTTCAGTACAAATATTATTTACAATTTAAACATTTAATATTTAATTTACAAATTTCAATCATTTCATCCACTCTAAGCCTTTACGATATTTACGTAAGAGAGGTCTGACGCAGTTCAAAATGTGTCTGCACTGTAAGAACGAATTCAAGTAAGAACATATTGACAAATCCCAACATTTTGCAAACAACCTTCTCATGCAAGGTTTAAGCACATAGATATGTGCTTACTGTAATGAATGAAGCTCATTGCCTGTATCTCTCTGGCTGGCTATGTCTAGCAATGACCTTCACCACACACCCAAAGACCCTGCCTGGTATGTCCATCTTTCAAATCTACAAGCTCACACACAACGGGTTGCAATGTGACGAGTTGTGGCTATTTTTGATATTTTTCAGTGACACCGTTGCTTTAGTCAATTATATTAAAAAAATAGAAATGTGTTTATTTGTGTCAATTCGTTGCTATATAAAGAATCTAACAAATTATTTAAGAAAAATGCTTCTCGATTATTCAATTAATCGAGAATTTAAACTAAATCGGTATGAAAATAATCTTTAGTTGCAGCTGTACTTTCTTCACCCATCTACACAGTACTTGTCTGGAGGCAGCAGGGGGGTTGCTTCTCTCTGTCTATTAGTGCGTTCAGGTAAAAAGCTGCTGAAAAGCGGACATCACCACAGCAAGCATGTCCTTTGAGTGTACCAGCATGTCCTCTGAATGCACTCGACCCACAAAAACACACACACACACACACACACACACACCCCCCAAGGTGGGGGGTGGGGGGTGTCTATGGTGTGCAGGCCGACCTGTCCTACAAAAGGACATCCATTCCTGTGCATACTATTCCTGTCAGTGAGTCCTGGCAGCAAATCACAGGGAATTCAGGGAGGCAAAGGACAAAGAAGAGAAGGGAATGGGATGCTGTGCCGAAGGAGGGAACAATATAGTCTCATATTGTTTGTTTTAATAAAAAAGTGCTACAAATGAATACAGTGCATACCTGTAAAACTCATAAATAAGCTGACATAAATACTAACTCTGCATGTGGGTGCGTTCTATTTTCAATTTTTTGTTTTTGAAAATTCCACAAGGGGCGCTCTAACACAGCTTAGGAATGATCCCTCGTCACTCAGAGAAGCAGTAGACGGATGTGACGTCATTCCAAAAAAAACATACTTCCATCCGCCCCAACTATAGGATTTTCATTCATCGATTTTCATTCATCGTTTATTTTTTTAAAACCACCCATTTGCAACAGGCCAGAGCCCCAAAATGGCCGATCGCGGTTGGAATGTTATCGTTCCAGTGGATACACGGATGACGGATCCCTCCCCCAACCCACGGAGATGTTTTTTTTTGTACACAACGATGTTTTTTTTTGTACACAACGTGTCTTCCACGGCGTTTCAAAGATCGTCTTTTTAAGGTAATTACGCTGGCAAGGGGATAAAAAAAACTATGTTTAATATCTTGGCGGATAATGTGTTAATGAGGAATGGACCAGCATTCTCTGTCCTTGGCACTGCATATAATGGAGAAGAGGTTTTTAGCCGTGATACTGTAGAACTGCATGCCAACATTAATGGTAACATACAATATGGTGCCAGCATATCGGAGGTGGGGAGAGTGATCACCGGGCAACTTGGGAGGCATGTAGACATGAATGTCAATGACAATCTGCCACTGGCCCTGAATATTTTATATGCTGGGGGGATAATCTGTGGGTGTTCCGAGTGTGCACAGATTTATATAATGTAGGCCACAACTACAGTGTAACTATATTTTGTTTGGCTGCGTATGAATGTTTGTAGTTTGTACTACAGCTACTGTATACACTGTGTGTGTGTGTGTGTGTGTGTGTGTGTGTGTGTGTGTGTGTGTGTGTGTGTGTGTGTGTGTGTGTGTGTGTGTGTGTGTGTGTGTGTGTGTGTGTGCGTGCGTGCGTGCGTGCGTGCGTGCGTGCGTGCGTGCGTGCGTGCGTGCGAGAAAGAAAGAGTGACAAGGAGAGAGACAGAAAGAGGAACGAGAGCAAGACGGAGAGAAAATGAGCGCACTTTTATCTTCCTTGCTAAGTCTGACACCAATCCCAGCCTGTCTAGAATGCCTTCCTCTGCAAATAGTACTGTATGTACTGTTTATGTTACCTCCTCTGTTTCTAAGCATTAGGCAACACATTTAGCATCGCACTTGTTCTGGGGGTGAAAAATAAATAAAAAAATGAAGGAAACAGTTCCATTATTTGGACATTTATCATGAAAAGAAATGCCAAACTATACTGTAAGGTCTGAACTTTAACTAGTTCATATTTCCTAATTTTTTGCTCGCTGTTGCTTTTGTTTCTCACCCACCTACGCAACTCCAACATGCACAAAATATCACTACAGAGCACAGCAGGGGTTTGAGCTAATAGGAGTCCACCTTCTATGAATGATTGCCCATAGGGGTTGGAGTAATGGGCCGACGCCACCTGCGCCTGCCACGCCATGGGAGATAGATCATAAAGCTGATGAGCATCTGAGGACCAAGTGTGCGTCTGTTCTGCATCTCTGTATGTCTCTGTCTGTTTGTCTGTCCCTCCCTCCCTCCCTCCCTCTCCCTCCCTCTCTCTCTCTCAGAAATTACTCTCTCTCTCCCTCTCTCCCTCTCTCATTGAAAGGCCTTTTGTCTTTAATGGGAAATTGAATGTGCAGTTCTCTCCCACTTCACTTGTTCACGAAAACAAGGTCTAGACAGTGTGGCGAAAAAAAAACAACCTTTCTATCAAAGGGAGTCTGGGGCGTCTTAAACGAGTTCGGAGGGCCACGAATGAGGGCGTTTAGCTGGAATGTTAATGTGTGCCTTGTAAAATAATGTCTTTCAGTTTGTGGTAGGGGACAAGATATTTGTAAGCCAAACACTTCACAGCATTCTGATTGCTGTGCTGAGGATGCATTGATTGACTTAATTTTTTAACCACCAATTTCAGTCTTGAAAACAATAAAGGCTCGGTGGCTGATGGTAACAGCCAAAAGAAACTTGCACGACAGCCGCATGAATATGCATCGCTCAAGGTGATGATGACACATTCTGTTTCACACTCTGCAGATAGATCCCTGGTTAGCCACATCTGTTGCCATATTTTATTTATGTCTGAGGCCGACTGCAGGGAATGCTCTTCTGTTTCTGTATGCTCCCTTCCTGGGTCAGTCAGGTGAGGTCCCAACTGCAGCATATCAACTACTACACTGCTCTTGCATTTCATGTTTATTTTTTACTTGAATGTCCAAGATAAAGCTCTGGAACCCAATCTAGCGTAACACAGGAATCATATCTTTCAATCCATAGCTGCTGCCTGCTAGTATTTTCTGTTTCCTGTCTCTCTATACTGTTGGGGAAAAAATAACAATAACAGCAAGATATAATACTAATTAAAGGTAAACATTTTGTGACTGGGATATGAATACAGAATATGCAGTAAACTGTGTATAGGGATGGAGTGGGGTGAGGTGGGGGGGTTGAGGTGAAACTTATCGCTGAGAGATCTACCACACAACATAACAAGTGTTCACAAACCACAATGTCGAGTTGTCTACTAAAGCAGTTCCCGGCTGAAGCTATTGCATCTGTTCTCAAACTCCTTAATTACAGTATAACTGCACATAGTGCAACTAAAACATGTGCAAAGTACAGTAGTGGTTTTGTTCCAAAAAGACTTTTTCCCAAGAAGAAGAATACGGTGTTGAGGTAAATCTGGCATACAAATAGGTACAGAATTAGAGATACAATGAATTGCCGTGAAAGAAGCTCCTTGCATCTACATTATTCATAGAGATATTCACGTCTAAGGGGGGCACACACAACAGACATTCAGCATGGTTAATCATTGACAGAATCTCAACTTGACACAGAGGTCCCTCTGTTTCTCTGTCTTTTGGATATAGTTCAGGTTAAATCTCTGGAGACGCTATGTTCTTTGTCTCTGAATGCTATTTCTTCCTCTTCATTACTGTTCATCTATTTCCTTTCACCTTACAAAATCCTGGAACAGCGCTCACTTTCCCTCTAGGTGACATATTATAAGTTTCAGTCCCGTCTATTGTAATCCAAAAGGTGATAAAGTGAAGAGTGAATGACATTATGTGAGTGTCATTCCCGGGGATCTAATCTACGACTCACCATTTGGAGGGAAAGGCTTATAAGACTTATATAAAGAATTAGACTAAGCAGGGTTTCCCGCAGGTTGACAAAGTTCTTGTGGTAGTGGGTGTCAGGGGTGTAGTCTGGTGAGGTGGTGTGTGTGTGTGTGTGTGTGTGTGTGGGGACTAATCGCTGACAGATCTTATGTACCACACAACCCACAGTAACAAGTGTTCACAAACCGCAATATCGAGTTGTCTACAAAAGCAGTTCCCGGCTATTGCACCTGCTTTTTTTCCGTTCACTGTTCAAATTCTTTCAGAAGTTCATCAATATTCATCCCTATTGAAACTAGCAAGCACTCAAAAGATGTGGCAAGACATTTTCAACGCCCCAAATGGATTGCATAGATTTTACCCAAGTAAAATGCTCTGCTATCTAATTTCTCGATTCTCAAGCTACAGTTACTGGAGCTGATAAATACACCAACACTGGACTGTTGACCCTCAGATAAGTAATGAAATATTAGTAAGGTGTGGGATCAATACTGTAACATCCATCCTACTGGGTACTGGAGGCACTTTGTAAAATGAATGTGGGAGTGAGTGTGTTTTTGAGTTTTCAGAAAGGGACAAAGGCAGAGATTTTGGTCGTATTGATGCAGTATATCCGCAGCAAGTACACACAGGAGATTATGTTGGTAGATACGCTATGGATACGCTATGGAATATGCATCTCTATGGATGGAACAAGCCAATCCTTTTTACATGTTTAAAATAAGAATCGCATACATTATCAATACGAGGCAACAGGCAACTGAAAAACACGCTTCTTTAATGGAGCTAATTTTGGTCAAACCAAGTAAACAGCAACCAATGGGCACGAAGAGGGGCGGGACCACAGGCAGGACTTGAACAAAAGAGTCAATTCGCCGGTACAATGTTTTTCTGCGAATCTCTCAGTTACACCAACATTGTGGTTGGGAAGTAGTTTTGTTATTATTCGTGAATATTATTAAGATCGCTATGTCCATTTAGAGACTAACTTCTGTTTACTGCCCACTGCTTTGTTGCCTAACTTCCTCTCATGGAGGACTCACACAGCGAATTTGAAGCAGTGAAAACCCAACACTTGCCTGTTACGATACTCGATACGTACCGAAAATGAATTGGAATTGACGTTCGATACAGTGTATCAAAATTACAAGCCGTATCGCGATTCTCGCGCCATTTCATTATGTTACTCCCGCACATGCGAACGTCCAAGGGAGCATTGTCCAATCTAGTCTGCATTACCTTTAATTTCCCCATCTGTCCGGTAAAATTATGACAATCACAAACTCCCACACCCGCAGTCACGCTCCAAAAATAACGTGCACAGTCGGGGTGATATGCAAGCCTTTTCATTGGTGGAGAACGCTGGATTTAAAGGGTCTACACCATTTCTTGTTTTTTTGTATTTTTTGGGGTCCCCAGTGTCTCTTGTACCCAAAAAAATGTTTTTTTTTTAAATTCAGTCATTCCTTCTCATTTCATGGATTTCCAGAATGGGCGTGTCTGAACAGGCGATCTCAGAATGGAAATGTTGATGATGTCACAAACATTTTTGATGGCAAACCCAATGTTAAATGAAAAGTGCCCGAATCGCTCCGAAACTTTTTCTACCCCCCCTAAGTGGGGGTCTACGAACAAATACTTCGGGCTTGGATTTTGGCTCCGCCCCCCGGAAGTGGGTGAAACAGGCACCTCAAACACTTGGTGGAATTGTTCAAAAATGTTCAAAGTGTTTTTTTTTTTATTTTGTATTTTTCTTAGATGCTTCTTTTTATGCAGAATTTGTATAATTTTTTAATAATTTTTAATAATAAAACAGACAGAATTGCTCAGTAGCCCCCCCCTGCCCAAGAGGACGTTTTGGTATTGCAGCTGAAAGTGCTGTATAAGCCAGAGACAATTGACTTGGGATGAGTATATCTGAGTGATGATTTAGGCTCAAACCTTTTGAAAAAGGTTTGAGGGACATACACCATATGATATTAAATATCAAATATTTTTTTTAAATTCATGGTGTAGATCCTTTAAACATTTAATCAGTGTTCTAGAACCATGTTACAAAGTGCCAAGCAGATTGCATTTGGGCACTTGTGTGTTGCCTGCGATGTATGAGAAATGAAGGCAAAAGTTACTGAAGGGCTGAGCCACTTAGAATTGATTGCATTAACTAGAACGGTGTGCTCCTCCTCAGAGCGCAGATGTCTTCCAGGCATGTTTGTCTACCCAGGGCCCGCAAACTTTGGAAGGCAGTGATAGCCACTTGGAATGGGAAATAATCGTAACTTTACAAAGAATGTTAACTCATCTTCTTAAAGAAGAATCTGACAATTCTTCTTTCCTTCGCTGGATGCCTTAACAGTCTTGATACTCAAAAACATCTGTTTGATGTTTTACTTTAGCTGTGCCCAAGTCCATACTGTAATAGCAAGCAAGGGTTAATGTTATCTAAGCAAGATGACAGCCATTATAATTGGCAAATAACTGCCCTTTGAGTAGTGTGAAAGTAAACCAGTGTTAATCTTGCAAAATCTATGAAGAAAGGTTGCACACATCTATAAGCAAAAACGATGGTGACATTTCAATTCCTTTTTGTTCATGAATAATATAAAATTAAACCATGTCAGATGGATGAATTGGACAGCGGACAAATGTGTGCTGTCACTTTGGTTACGGGATTCAAAGAGGTGCATTAGAATGAAATGCAAGGTTGTGAGTGAGTGAATGAATAATAATACTTTCTAGCCAAATATTCAAGTACAGTACCAGGCATGGTTAGACTTGGCTATAAAGAAAATGCCTCTACCATCTACATCATCTACTATCATCTTGATGAAGTCACTAATTGTCTCCAGTCAGATATTTTCACTATTTTTGCAAATATTGTAATGACATGCCAAAAATGGGACTTGGGGTTAAGTGCACGGTTAAGACATGGTACAATGACAGCAGAACTTGTAGTGTGTGTGTGTGTGTGTGTGTGTGTGTGTGTGTGTGTGTGTGTGTGTGTGTGTGTGTGTGTGTGTGTGTGTGTGTGTGTGTTCAGATTTTCCCTGCCACTCCAGGGGACCCAAGGCACAGGTTTTGTCACAAGTTGACTTCTCTAACCTCAGACTACTTTTCAGAGCTGGAGTTGGAAAAGAACACCAGTGATGCACAGGTGATTGATAGCCAAAAAAAAATCTACCAGCATGCAGTTTCCTGAGAGGAATGGTATCTGAAGCACATACAGGAATCTGAAATAAAGAATTGGCAGCCGTATTCCACTTCATATAGCTGAGACAGCTGATACAAGCTGCATTATGATCTAGTAGTATTTGATCAAATCAGACATGTCGTAATGCATGGCAGTGAAGCGTATCATGGAACCTGATATCTGAAGGAAGGAAGGAACTAGGTGAAGATTGAGATGTAGATAAAATCCATCACGCGGCTACTGTACAGAATGTTATTGTTTGAGCCCAGGGCTGTGGAACTCACTCCTGCCAAGCATGGCAGGACAATCTGACCTGAACCTCAGAAAAACTCAGAGCCGTTGTAACCCTTGAGGACGGGCCATGACTCCAACCCACGCACCACTGCATCACATAATGCAACTGCTCTGGAATGGTCTGAAAAGGTTGAGAATCTAATTTCCTGGCAACCAATGAACGAGTAATGAGGTGAATTGTGATGTGTGGAAAGTGTGTTCGTTCTTTGCCTGTAACGATAGTGTTAGAAAATGTAATATGAACTATGCTCAAGTCAAATGGATGTCTACCTCTTTCACGCCCTTGTGTGCTTTAGTGCTGCACGATTCTTGCTCAAATGTGAATCACGATTTTCCTCCATAAGAATTGAGATCACGATTCTCACACAATTCTCTTGTAAATATAAAAATATTAAGCAAAAAAATTATTATTTAAAATCGAGATCGCATAGGTGTCTGAATCGAGATCACGATCTTTTTTCGATTAATCGTGCAGCACTAGTGTGCTTTAACTAAAGTGAATCATATAAACTCTCACATAATATTGTGGTCGTTCTCAGCAACAAGCCCAAAAAAAATCATAAACTAGAAAAAGTGCTCCTCGGCGCACAGGTCTCCGTCAGGTCAGGTAGGTTGGTGTGGGCCAGCAATGTTCGGAATTCGCCAATCAGGCTGGAATGTGGAAATCGGACGGATCGGACGGATCCACCTTGAATGAACTCGTTCTCATGCTATTCAACAAAAACGTGGAATGCCCTACCAAAAGGAGTAAAGGAGTGTAAAACTCTACTCACTTTCAAAACTGCCCCTAAAGAAACACCTTCAGGAGGCTGCAATTCGAAAAAGTCCAAACCTCCTGGTGGTGCTATAATAGGGCAATGTTGAAAGGGTGGCATTTGTTCCTCAACGTAGTGCGAATGTGTGTGCAAGGTTTCAACGCAATAGGACGCTGCGTTCATGATTTGCAGCATTTTGTTCAAAACGTAGCCAATCAGGATGGAATATGAAAAATCTAAGAGATCCGTCTTGATCACATGACTATAAAGATCATCTATACAGATTTGCGTGAAATTTGGATAAAATCTGAAGGAGTAATATCCAAATAAGTGTTTTACATAAGTCGGCCTCCTGGTGGCGCTATAAAAGGCATATGTGAAAAATGCACGGCAAAGGTTTTTCCTCTGTCTTTTTTTTTTTTTTACAAAGATCGGTGCAGTTATAAGTAAAAACACGAATCGTTATAGCGCCACCATGAGGCTGATTTGAACATTTTCAAATGGCATTTCTTCCTCGGCCTAGTGAGAATGTGTGTGCAAACTTTCACGGAAATGTCATGAGTGTTCATGATTTGAGGCATTTTGTTCAAAACGGAGCACTCCTGCAAACTTTTGGATTTTCTTAGCCAATCAGGATGGAATATGAA
Source organism: Gymnoscopelus braueri (assembly GCF_963280865.1). NCBI lineage: Eukaryota > Metazoa > Chordata > Actinopteri > Myctophiformes > Myctophidae > Gymnoscopelus > Gymnoscopelus braueri. The sequence continues at coordinate 23,312,753 of NC_137615.1, forward strand.
AAATCTGAAAGACGACTTTCGTTTAAAGACTATAGAGATACTGTGTACACTGATTTGCGTGATGTTTGGACAAAATCTGTAAGAGTACTGTCAAATTTTTTTTTGTTGCAAAAAGCGGCCTCCTAGTGGCACTATAACAGGCCCATGTGAAAAATGTAGGGCAGAGGTTCTGAATTGGCATCCAGGGAGTGTGTGTGAACAGTTTCGCTGCGATCAAGCCGAAGGTGCTGGAGATTAGCTGTCCACAGACGGACGGACAGGGTGCAAAACATAGACTCGGCCATGCCTTTCGGCCTGGCGGAGACAATAAGAAAGAGTGTATTTTCACTGAAGCCACTGGGGACAAAGTGAATGAGGGGATATATTGGTGCTGCAGTGTTATGAGTAATAGACAACTAGAGCCAACTCTAATTGCATCTTTGGTCCAAATGTCGTATGTCTATGGCTCTAGGCTGGACGCTGGCCTGGCACAAGAGTTAAAGTTCATCTATCTGGTTGAGCGACAAAGAACCGGCATAAAGCCTTGGGAACCTCACATTATTGTCGGCTCTATGCCTCCTGTTGATTGATTTGGCCACAGAGATCCCTGGACGGGGCTAGATCGGCTAGCCGGTCTTCCCTCTAAGCAGTAAGAGTCTGGTTATGTGTGGGTGGATACAGAAGCATTATTCGGTTGGATATAAGCTTTGATTGTGCATTCCAGACAGCAGGGTGAGTGCATTCATGATCGTGATTCATGACACGCACGCATTGTGTGTGTGTGCTGGTGCACACCAGCATTTGTGTGTTTGGGTCTCTTTCATCCTTATACAGAAGATGTTAGGAGACCCAGCAGGTCAAACCGTATATATACACCTTTGACACAACATAAACTCTAAAACAGCCTATATTGGTCTTCTGTCGTGTTTTATTTTGAGGTCGGGAAGGTTCACCTTCATAGAGCACATTTACTGTAGTAGTTTTGCCACGAGAGCACATATTACTGTGTGACCTTTCCAACTCCTACACACACAGCAAGTTCAAACCTAGAGCAATCCAACCTGCATGTTTGTTACGCAGCTGCAGTGAAGTGGGCTTTTCACCGCCCTAGCTAATGCTATTCATAGAAGGAAACGTCACCCATTAGCTTTCTATTTCAAATGCTAACCTTTTGAAGGTCCTGTGGTTTATGCATCGATTTGACCTTATGAATACCAAGCATGTATAATCTTCCCATCTGCATTCAGGGCCGTCTCTCCATACAGGGAGATTAAAGGTGATTGTTAACAGAAAGCCACCGCTTGTTGTCAAACAGCTAAGAGGAAGTGAACTGCTCCTGCAATTCTAGCAAATAAATGACCATAACAGAATGACCATTTTGCAGAGGGTCACACTGGCATTGTGGTGTTTACTACAAGCCTGAAGCGGGACCTTATGAGTGTCTTCCCCCTCTGCAGGAAGAGATTGGATTGGGACACAGCCGAGGGCTGCCTCCGTTAATGAGATTGTTGAGGTCGGGGCTGCAGCTTCCCCCTGACTCAGCCTGTTGTTTATTCCTGGTCAGATCAATAGTTTATGGTCTGCTGTACAACACCATGGAAAGGTCAATGACAAACGAGACGACAAGAGCCCTGTTTTATTACCTAGATGTGCTTAAAATACAATTGGAAGGCCTCAAAGCCTTAGTGGTAATTGATCCAGCGTTGTGGATTGCGCAAAGGGGACATCTGCAAATAACCTTCAGTTAATCTCTGCATTCACTTTTACGGTCAGAGGTTTGAGAGGGAGACAGCTTGATAAAACTCCAACAGGTGGTGCTGATATCTCAGCTTCACAAAGAATGCAGTAATTAGCCAATCCGAACGGAAAACAAGCTGTGCTACTGAAAATAAATCAAAGCCACAATGTTTCCTGTTTGTGTATCATCTTCTCACTGCTTTAAAAACATACCAGACTAGCATAAGGAATCTAGTTTGAGGACGGAAATGTTCAGGTTTATCGCAGTGCAATTGATGGTTTGACACACCTCAAATCAGTACAGCTCACGTTAAAAGGAAATGCAATCATTCTATGTATGTGTTTGTATATATAAATATATATATATATATATATGTATATGTATATGTATATGTATATATATATATATATATATATATATATATATACATATATACACACACATCACACATATACAGGGGTGGCTGGTATCAATGGGCTAGTGGGGCTAAGCCCCCCCTATATTATTGAATAAAAATGAGAAATTATTATTAAAATATATATATTTTTAATTTTAAAAACATTTATATATATATATTTTTTTATTATTCAAATTTTATTAAAATGTTTTAGAATCGATTATTATACATGCTGTTGGAACCTAGAGCAGCAACAGCATCAAATAGTTACAAGAAAAACACAAAATATGTCAAAATGGGCTGATTTCTTTTAGCCCAAATCAGCTTCCACAGAGAGAGAGAGAGAGAGAGAGAGAGAGAGATAGAGAGAAAATTCAACTGCCCCTAGCGATCTGACGGTAAGGCTGACGGACATGGCAGTGGATGTGCAGCTCAAAGTGAACTTTACATAGGTATCTAGTTTGTTGCCGTACGACCTTCCTAGCCCGAGTTATTAAAGAAAAACGGGCAACAATGGCCAAAACTCAATCAAAAATCCGCGATCCAAAATCGGCAAAAGTGGCCGTTTTCAAGATGTTTTGGCCATTATCTCTGGAACGGAAGGTCCAATCTGCTCAGTTCAAAGCTTGTTTAATGTGTGACTTTGAGGACATTAAGCTCCTAGCGACACCTTTACGGGGTTTTGGGGTTTTTGGGCCTAAAAGTATGGTAATTGTTCGGACCGGCCCAATAGGGCCCAGTTAGGGCCAGGCCTTAATTTTCAAGCCCGTGGAGAACTCTTAGAGAGAGAGAGAGAGACACACAGACAGACAGACAGACAGACAGACAGACAGTCTGTCAGTCTGTCAGTCTGTCAGTCTGTCAGTCCACAGATGGAATATTCAACATGAAATCTTATACACTGCCTCCAACACACACACATACAGTAGCCTAAAACCAAGAGAAGACAGTGCCTATAAACCAGTGTGCAAGAGGCAACAAAAAGCCTCCAATAACATAATAACAACTACAATTCCCCATAACATACACAACACTAATTACACCCTAGTCTTCATGAAGCTAATTGTGGTAGGTATTTACGCACTAGAGAAAATGGCAAAATAAAATATTAAATGTGCCTTCCGTTTAGCAACAACGGCATTTTCGGGGGTTGAAAACGCACCAAAGTCAAACCCCCTTCTAGAATGAAAATCTTTGACAACGCTCAGCCTCGCGTCTCCATGTAAACATGCAATACGGGGGAAGCGGCAAAACGTGTGATGTCATGGCTAACGTCTGCTCACGCCGCCGCGTATGCTATTACATAGGTGTAAACTAGGGATGGGAAAAAAAGTAGTTTATCGACTCGATAAACCTATCAGGTACCTGCAACCGGGTAATATGACAAGAGTGGACAAGCACTGGTAGACAGAGTAAAAGGGCCATATATAAAAATATGTATTTATTTATTTTTATTGGAAATACTGTATATGGCTGGGGTGCCTAGTGGCTCAGCCGTGCTCACTGTGAGCGAGAGGACCTGGGACCAAATCCAAACCCTATCCTATCTCACATGTCTCTCCTCTAATCTCGCTTCACTGACCTATCTGGAATAAAGCAAAAGTATACACACAAAAAAAGAGACATCTAAAATAATAGAAAAGATGTGGCTGTCAAACTTGCACATTGTCGGAATATTACAGACACACCAACATCAGCAAAGCATCATCCACAGCCACAATTTAGGCTCACAGGAACCTCAGCGCTGACAGGTTATTTTATTAGTGCCTGTGTGGAACTCTCGGAAAACACTGCTCTGGGTAGTTATCGTCCGAATCTCTCGAGTCTTATACAGTGCTTGTAGAAATCACAACGCTTTCTATTCAAACATGGCGAGTTGCAGTATCCTCAGGGTCGGAAAAGGATGATGGAAATAATGAGGAATGGGGTTTGGGGGGGATTTTGACATAGAGTAGAGTGAAATTGGAAACTAAACCCTGATCACACTTGTGCCACACAGTAGAAGTAGAAAACTGACCCTTAGGGGTTATTTTGGTTACATCTGTACACTCTCTGAGTTACAAATGGATAAATGAATTTTACTGTGTACTCTGATAACTCTGTGTGTGTGTGTGTGTGTGTGTGTGTGTGTGTGTGTGTGTGTGTGTGTGAAAAAAGAACGGCTTGGAATCGGACGAAATTGTCACAGGTCCACCTGGGTTTGGTTTTGTTATTTGAAATAAATCTCTGAACGGCACGGAATCTGATCAGATTTCACATTTCCATTTCGGTCCGTTTTGTTGAAACACAACGTTAAATCATAAAGGTGGACACGTTAAAACATTAAAACTTGAACTGGATAGCTCTATGAGGAGACAAATGCTTAATCAACTTTATCAAAAAGCTGTCCTAACCAGACCAGGGTTTCCGTTAGCCGGTATTTACCGTCCTAATTGGTCGTTAATTATAACTCACCTCTGTAAGTGTTACGCTGCATTTACGCACCTACTTGTCATTAATGCATTAAAATACATGTATGACCATTATTTTTATCAGATGTCTGAGAAATTTTAATCATGCCGGACATTGGGACCGGCATTTTAAAATCCTAGCGCGACCTCTGCTCTGTATCTGTCAGTACTTGTCTCTTTTATGCCCATATATGGAGATCTCTGTATCTGTCAGTCCTTGTCCCTTTTGTGCCCATATATGGAGCTGACTGATTTGTTCGCGCCTGATGCCATGATGACACATTGAGGTTAGACAACAGACTCCATATTTGGGCGTAGCTACAGTACATTGGAAACTCCTTATTTGGTTATGGCTGAGTCATGGCAACATGAGCGTGACGATGTGGTCCGCTCAACCGCTCGCCCTCCGTTTAGGCAATTTTGATAAATATAGGAAGAAGATATTTAGATTAATATATATAGGAATATAATATAGATTAGAATATGTGAGAAATAAAATTCAATTACTTACTTCCTTGGCCTACTGGCAGTTTGTGAGATTAGCCCCAGACTCTGACTCACAGACCCTCGTTTAGACGGCTCGGCCGCTAGGAACCACAGCGTAAAAATCGAAACAAGATCTCTAGCAAAGACAAAGTAAGTCAAGGCGAAGGTAAACAGACAAATTGCTTAAAAGGATTTACTTAAAGATTACAAGGGATTTTGAAAGTGGAAAGCAAACAAAAAGCAGGATTTCATTCTAAATATACCTCTCTCACTTGAGCAGCCAGCGAGTTTATTCAGCATTTATTTGAACAATGTTCAACGTCGACTTTAGAAGGCCCATGGGTGCCCATGGCCTTCGATGAATACGTACTCGTTCTACACTACACAAAATCGTCTCACATACATAGTTGATCGATTCCATCTTGCATCAAAATTAGGCGATAATCTCTATCTGTGGCCGCCCGGGGAGAGCAATGGGAAGATGTATATCTGTGTTATACCGAGAGAGGCTTAGTAGGCCTGTCAGTTCTGGTTTGATAAGGTACGGTACAAACTGCCCAGTGCAAGGTTGGAGGGCGGTGCCTTAACTGGCCTTTGGCAATGCACTCAAGGTTATTGTTTTTTTCACGCACGCACGCACGCACGCACGCACGCACGCACGCACGCACGCACGCACGCACGCACGCACGCACGCACGCACGCACGCGCGCACACACGCACGCACACACGCACACACACACGCACAAACACACACAGCTGAAATTATGTCAGTATTTACATTGTGGAGGCTAGGCTAGGAATAAAAGGGACTGCCATAAACTACAGCACGTATCTAATAGATTTATTGATTAGGGAGCTGTCTACTAGTTCCTGTTCACTGTGATAGATTCAGAGGATCCTGCTGCTGCAAGGGGTTGGCCAGAAATATGGCCCTCATTTATATTCCCCACCATACTAGCCCATTGCTTGTTCTTTATACCAGCCCTCTCTCTTTCTCTCTTTACCACCCCCTTTGCTTTTTCTTTATACCAGCTCTCTCTCTCTTTCTCCCCATCACTCTCCATACCAACTCCCCTCTATACCAACTCGCTCGCGCTCTCTCCCTCTCCCTCTCTCTCTCTCTCTCTCTCTCTCTCTCTCGTTTTCAAAGAGTTCAAAGGACTCTGTACTGCTACACCTGTCATATCCAGCTTCTGTCAGAACGGGATTGCAAATGTACATATACTTGTATGATTCTCCAAGACAAGAAACACACATTCACTCATGCAAATATAATGTAGTCCTATGGGAGCATGCACACGCATGAGTGACTATACACTCACACTGGCGCATGGGCACACACACACACACACACACACACACACACACACACACACACACACACACACACACACACACACACACACACACACACACACACACACACACACACACACACACACACACACACACACACACACACACGGGAATTACCTCAGTCTAAGTGTGTGTGTGTGTGTGTGTGTGTGTGTGTGTGTGTGTGTGTGTGTGTGTGTGTGTGTGTGTGTGTGTGTGTGTGTGTGTGTGCGTGCATTCGTGTGTGCGTTCGTGCGTGCCCTCCCACCTTATCCCCTCTTAATCTGGCTCTCTTACATCCTTTTTGGTCTCTCAGTGCGCTAAATGCAAGGATAATGAACAGGCCGCAGGGAGTCTTTGCTGCTTAGAGCAACGGGCTAACGAGATTAACAAAGCCACTGAGGGTTGGTTAAAGGCATCAGGGCGGTCCCTCCGATCTACCATATAAGGGCTGACACCAACAGGCTGCAGCAGTGTCTGTGCCACTCACTATGGATGCAGCAATTACCAAGGCAAGGGGGTTAATACAGAAGTATTTAATATACAGCTGAAAATGGCGAGACAGCATGATGTACATTCAAACACACACACAGAACAATAAACAAACACACACACAAACAAACACACACACGCCTCTCTGAGTGGAGTTTGCATGTTCTCCCCGTGTTCCCTAGGGTAGGTACCCTCACAAAAACATGCAGTAATCCTGGTCACTATACTGCCTCCCCCTGGCCAGCCGGGGCGCCTGATGGAGGGGAAAGGAACTGGTTGGAATAACGTGTTCCTTCCTTCTACGCGCTACGTCCAACCAGGGAAGCTCTCCCCTGTCAGTTGACAAGAAGGTCAGTTGGCTCTCATGCATTGAAGGAGGCATGAGCTCGGCCCTGGCCTCCCTAGGTTGGCAGAGGGAATGTAGTGCCCAGGATTACATAGACTATATAGAGCACCGAAGTCCTGACGTCACTGCCAGTAGAGGGCGCTTTCCGCAGGTTCATGGCTTTACTTTTTGTATTGATATCCTCATTGGGGAATCTTAGATCGCTTCATATAAGAACTGTGTTCCAAAAATAAACACACCACCCTGGTGTTTTTACTCATATGGATATGAAGCATCGACTGAAGGTGTAAATGTACACATTTACCCAAAGAGTAACACAATATACACACTAGAAACGAGTCAAACAACCCAAAGACTACATTTCCCATGAACGCGGCTGCTGTGGGGACAGTGATTTCAGACCCGGAAGTAGTAGTTCTTAAGACTTTTAAGGCAGAATTAATTCCATTTTCGCCAGAATCAGGCTGTATCAAATATGAGAGAGCCACCCCCCTGACAAAAACGCCAGGGTGGTGTGTTTATGTTTGGAACACAGTTCTTATATGACGTGATCTAAGATTCCCAAATGGGGATTTCAACACAAAAAATAAAGCCATGAACCCGTGGAACAGCGCCCTCAAGTGGCAGTCTAGTGGCAGTGACGTCAGACTTTGGTGCTCTATTGGCACTGGGTGTACAAAATTGTGGGATAAAAATGTAAGTTAAAAAAAAAACGCACGCACGCTCACACGCACGCATCCCTGCAGGCTATGGGATGTAGAAGCTAAACTATTGATCAGCACGTTGGCCTAACAACATACTAGCCAGCCAATAGCAGAGCAATTGTCTCTCCTGACTGTGGGATGTAGTCTATACTATTGCGTTTGATTTGCTGCCTTGACCTATCATCAAATGTTGTGGTGTGGTTGCTAGTTGCCTCGGCCAGTCGGAATTCGGAACACAACGTTAGTTGCCATGCCAAAGTTGGTCCTGCTAGTTCCACTGTGTACAAAGCATTCTAAATCTGTACAAATTCTGATGATACACACTTATATACATGTATCATCCCTGACTGTTTATTGAACCAATATGCAGTAATAGCTAATCATATTATTTAGCCACTACACTGTTGGTAATTTGCTTGTATTTGTAATGTCATTCTGTGCAACTTTTTCAATTACACACATTTTTTTTGCACGAATCTTGCATTGTATATCATTTGTTCACAATATCCATTCCACATAATGTGTTTTTTGTCTCTAAACACTATTTGTCATTGCGGGTGTCTGCCACCGACACTCGCATCAAAATAACGCAGACACTAGACATGTATTTATTTATATATATTTTCTTTTAAAGTTAACCACTTGAACCACAGGGGAGTGCATTCGCCAAAAATAGCCGATCTACAAACTCACAACGCATCGCAACACACAGACACACAAGAGAGACCGTGGCACCTATGATTGGCACGCATGTGCACACCGCATGTGCACGGGAGAGAGACACCATTAAGTTAAAGCCCACGTCTAATTAACACCAAGTTATTAATCATGTCACATATCGAATGCACCGATACACACACCTATAACACACCTATGACTCCCGCATGTGCACACGTGTGGGAGGGAGACGCCATACCCCATGCACTTATGATTCTCGTGCATGTCGTGCATGACAAAAAGAAGACACAGTTTGACGTAACTGTATCAGCCAGTGTAAGTATTATTATAGGGGTGTGCCTCCCGCTAGAGATTTGCTCTCCAGCGAACGCCCCTTTCTTGTTATTAATGGGATCCTAGCCTGAGGGCATGTTTCTGATTAAGCACTCCATTTGCATTATGAGGCGCTGGTGCTCCTGGTTCCTTTACTGGGCAGAGGGCTCAGTGACACAGAGCAGAGCTGATAGAGGAAGCATTTCAATGCCAGGCCCAGCTAATTGTACAGTGCGTTCAAACAAATGAAAGTCATCCATTCTTATGTAGTGTCGGACACGGCCTGCTGACCATCAGAGCCAATGCACTCAAGCTATTCTACAGTAATCCACTGCATTGACTCGACTGAGAATAGGGGGTTGTCTTAGCTTTCTTGATTACTGCATTGTGAGGGCTATAATCAACTGGATATGACCGTCACTGAACCAGACAGGGAGAAATAGCGAGTCGCTGATTGGACATCAGTAGTACAGTATGAAAAAGTACAGTGACATTCACATACAGTATGTGGTCACACACACACACACACACACACACACACACACACACACACACACACACACACACACACACACACACACACACACACACACACACACACACACACACACACACACACACACACACACACACAGATCAGATTGGGCAGTTCAATATTAATATACATTTTATATATAAAGGTTAAGACTTTCTGGCAAAAGTAGGCTATAGTACAAATAGTGCAGACCATACTACGTTTCTTTACTGATTTAGACCACATTAACATAGTCAAGTGCAACAGAGTCATATTCATATATTTTTTAACATTTAAAATCAATAAATCCATTAAGACCACTGCTTAGGATAGCTGACGTCGGCTTATTTTAATTGCTGACTCCAGTCCACCTACTGGAAGTTGAGTTTCATTTAAACTAACTTGACGCCATTGGGAAGAAACCGGAAGAAACATAGAGGGAAGAAAGCTAAATTATTGATTGAAAATAAAAAAATATTTGCATTTGTTCTTGAAAATAGGTTTAGGGGCTGTTTTGGGACGGTGGCTAAAAAAGTTTATTTGTGGCCCAGAACGCTTTGAAATACAGTAACTGATAAACTGACATAAAATCTTCAACAGGTGAAAATGAGTTGGTGAGGGGTTGTATGTGGATATTGACAGGCAGCTCATGTCCCCTCTTCTTTCCGAATAAGTTCAGTCAGACAGTCAAAGTGCACGTGCGGCTTGTTTTGATGACATCATTGTTTTGTTGACACTGACTCTTAAGGCTACCTATGCTTTGTGCACCAAGTATCAAAAGAGACATCGCACTGCATGTCTCAGGACATTCTGAGTTTTGAGCAATCACACGTTCTGCAACTCACCGTCAGCATCGCCACTAAATGTAAACAAGTAAGTGGAGGTAGTCTCCTGCATCTCCATGGTAACAGAGCTTCCTTCATTTTCCCAACCAATCATGACATTTTATGGCAGCGTCTGCGACCTTTTATTTTCGCTGTGTCTGCAATGTTTGCAAAGTGATATAAAAAGTAATGCATTAGTTGTAAGACCTTGCACATACGCAGGATGTTGAGTAAACCAAAACAAACGCTCCCAAGCTCAACTACGAAAAGAACGGCATACACCGGAACAGACAAAAATATTAAAGTATTGCGATTGTGACCGACTTTTTTATGTGTCAATGACCCTCAATCGCATGATTATGAAATAACCAAATGATAATTAATTAAGTATTTTTCACGTGCTTAGTTCACAGAACAACAACTCAAAGTAAATGTAAACAATAGCCTAGCTAGTCTACTTTGCTATAAATATGCATCATTTGATCAGGAGAAGGGAGGTAGCAGAACAGAGACAAGAGAGGCAGCTGGAGCTGTAAGGTGTGATGTGAGGTCTTGAAATGGATATATTTTAGTTTTAAAATAGGCTACATTGATATTTACATTGTTCAGGGCTGCTGGCTTCATCATGCATCAATGTACAGTATATTATATAGGAGCAGGAGGGCAGCAGCAGAATCAAGACAAGAGAGAGACACAGTCACACACAGGGTCTCAGGTCTAGGTCTTGATGTGTTCTATTGTGCTTTTAACACAGAGGTGGTAGTGTCTGGTTACACACATCCATGTGCACATTGGTTGTTTGTACATTAAACAAGCAGAGACTGGGTGGCAAATGTGTCCCCCGCCCCGACTCCCCCTAATGTCTAACTCACTCGCATGCCCCAGCAGGCACGTACACACAAGTGATACAGATATACTGTAAAACCGACACGTCAGTTCCATGACGGTTCTCATTTTGTTAGTCGGCTCCGAGGCCACAGCAAAGACAATGAAAACAGAAAAACTTTCAATGGCAGTTTTTGCCTCAGAGAAAACAACCGTCAGGGTTCAAGCATGCCTCACACATGCGCACAGGCAGGCAGGCGCGCAAACGCACACACGCACACACACACACACACAAATCCTTTCCCACCAACGCAAAATAAAAAAGGATATGGTTGTCCTTAGGGGTCCTTGAGGGACGTATACAGTGCTGTAAGAGACACAGTGCTCTTTGATAAAGAATATGTTATGACGTAAGGCTCTATAGAACGGACTAATATTATTCATATGCTACGACAATGATGGTGGTAATGGGAGATATATTACTCATACTGTCCATCATCCTACAAAAGGATGAGAGAGTGCAATCTTATCTCTATTATTTTTACATAATGCTTCTGTTTAAAATGGGTTCAAATTCCAATTATCATTACCCCCTAACCTAAGCAGTACAGGACAGGAGCTCTGTAATGATAACCGAACTGGGCTGAGGTGGGAACACCAGCAGAACTGGTTCTCCACCGCATCGAACCGAACCGTACCGTTCCGCGCTCAATATGTGCATGGGGCGGCGGTGGCTCAGGGGTAGAGAGGCCGGGTAGAGTGAGCTGGAAACCGCAAGGTTCCCAGTTTGATCCCGGGTTCCCCCAGAGTTAGTGTCGAAGTGTCCTTGAGCTAGACATTGAACCCCTAATTGCTCCCGATGAGCAGGTTGGTGCCTTGCATGGTTTCCTCCGCCATCGGTGTGTGAATGTGTGTGTGAAGGTGTGTGTGTGTGAATGGGTGAATGTAATGCACAATCTATGCAAAGCGCTTTGGATAAAAGCACTATATATAAAAATGCACGATTTACCACAGTGGGGCCCCCACCAAAACTGAAAACTGATGCCAAGGTTTACAGTACACCCTCTGCATATGCAGTAGCAACACATTATCTCTTTACATCCTACCTTGCCTTATTTAAAGGTAGGGTAAGTTAAAACAAAAAGTATTTTGTTAAAAGGTTAAAGCACTATATTCTGATAGTAATCATTGCTATAGAGTGTTTGTTCAGTAACAGATGTCTCCCTGTCTCTCCAGCTCTTTAATAAACAGAAAATACATTTTTCGGTAGGTGTCAAAATCTCAGCCAATCAGGAGAAAGTACCCATTTTTAAGCTTCATTTTTATAGTGTTCCAGTTCCAATTTTGCATGCTCATTTCTTAGTGTCATCACTTCCAATTTCACTTGTTTAATCTATATCCTGATTGAGTTCTCTATCCTGATTGGATAAAATTGGAAATGAAACTGAAACGAAAATGCATTTTCTGTTTTATAAAGAGCTGGAGAGACATGGAGACTCCTGTTACTGATCAGACACTCTATAGCAATGAGTACTATCAGAATATAGAGCTATTTAACACTTATTTTAACCAAAGAAAATCACTTACCCTACCTTTAAATTAGCATAACTGATGACGTGAGACATTTTAAGTTAATGAGATGAAGCAGGCGGATACAGTGTTAATGAAGTTCAGAGTGTGGGCTACACTGTCAGCAAAGAGATGTGGACTTACAGATGTGAAGTTGTGGGGGCCGCAGGGTTCCCCTCGGTACTTGCACGCGAGCATCATGTCCTCCAGCTGGTGGCCGAGTCTGTCCATAAACTCCAGGTTGGTTCCCTCAAAGTTTCTGGGCGGTAGAAAGAGCCTGAAGTCCGAGAGCTTGGTGAACCACGGCCGCCGGTCCTCCTGAAGCAAGTCCAGAACCAGGGGTCTAGCGGTCCGGTTGGCAAGCAACAGGCCCAGCCAGTGCCCGGCGAAGTATAGGTCGCTCTTGGTGAGCTTGTAGAGGCGGATGGGGTTGTTATTACAGATGGTGACGGCAGGGAAGGCCAGCTCCTTGGCCCACTCTGTGTGAATCCGTGTGTAGGTAGGGAAGGAGAGCCAGTGGAGCAGACGGTTGGAGGACCAGGATATGAGTAGGCCCAGTGAGGTGCAGAGGGCCAGCAGCCAGAACGCCCTGCGGCCCATGGAGCCACCGGGGACGCAGACGTGCCTCAGGCCATGGAGGCGAGTCCTTGACAGCAGGGTGGAGGTGATCTCGGCCAGGCTCGGCTTCGGGGGACGGCGCACATGCCCCCCCCTCCTGATCACAGCCGGGGACCCGTGCCGGAGACAGCGCCCCTCCAGAGCCATGGCAGCCCACAGCGATCCTAAAGACACGGGAAAGGCTTCATTTCCCAACCAGGCCTCAGGGGCAGGCGCCCACATGTAGCTCCAGGGTAACGGTAAACGCAGTGCTGTAATCCACACCAGGATATGCGCTTAGCCTTGCAACAGTTACTTGCACTCCACATGAACTCCAACGGTGCATAGACGCAAGCGCAAAGAAAACAAATAAAAACAGCTTTGGGATATAAAATCTCCTTTTTGGTGATGCAGGACCCTTGATTAACTTTAGCTCTCAGCTACTGATCAGCTACAGTCATCTCTCCTGAGTTCCAAGTCTATTTATCACCCTTGATCCTGGGATTTTTCCAATGGCCCACAAGTCAGTGAAAAAAAGTAATACTAATATCAGCCATGCAAATGTGCTCCAAGCCAGGTGGCTTCTACACACTGTGATTCCAGCATCAATCACCATGTGACAGTGAACCGGAGAAGATGAGACAGGGAGAGCGAGAGAGAGGAGATGGAGAGGGCGAAGGATGGGAGTGAGACTAAGGACAAAACGATTAAAGAAAAGTAGGCAGTAGGAAGAAGATGGAAGGAGGGAAGGTAATTAATAAATAAGGGGGTGGGGTGGAGAATGGACTGGAATAACTGGTGGTGTAGTCCGTCAGAGGTGCGGATCGATGCTGGTGTGTTCCACTGCTTTGAATTTCCTTCTGCTGAGTCAAGTGTGTCTGTTTGGGCTTCTCGGCCGTACAGCGACGTTCATCTCAGTTCACCCATGGCCCGCCATCTGATAAGCCTACTATATCAACCGGAGCCTGCATTCATTTCATTATATTCATCATATTAAGCGCAAAGTCTCACTCACAGGCTCTTTTTTCCGCTTTTTTTTTTTGCTGTCACACTTTAATGAGCTCACTTTTCGCGTGCCGACTTAATTCTTGACGTCATTTGATTGCCTGCCCGCCCCAACACCCCTTCTTCTGTGATCTTCTGTCGGCTCACTGTCTCCAGCGTCGGGTCCTGCGGGTTAGTGCGCGGGTAGCACTTTCATCCTCTGAAAACACGCATGCTAAACTTAGCCTGCTTTTTTTTCACGTGGAGAAAGACGCACTCATGCAAATTACGCATCGCACACACCGCAAACTCGCAAATGATTTCCTGCGGAGTGTACCGGAACAGAACTGGCTGCTATTTATTTCACGCATTTATTATTCACGCTCTGCTCTCTCAGGATCGCTTTTCTCTCTCTTTTATCAGTGGAGTTCCTCCTCTCCCCCTCGGCCCATTTCTCTGTCGACACCACAGCACTTTGCAATTCAAACATCTACTCACGTTTTTTCTTTTCTCCGTTCTAAAAATAGGCTACTCTCCAAAATCATGTCCATAATCGCTCATCATGGTTCTCCTTCTCTTCTCTCCCTCGCTCCAGCACAGCCCGTTAAACTCTCCCTTGCTATCAGTTTGCCATCCTTTTATTTTATTTTCCACTCCACTCCGCGCACGCACGCACCATCCTCTCTTCTCCACGCTGTGCTCGCCGAACGCGCTCTGCTGCTCCGCGTCCCCACGCGCTTCACTGCAAGCTGCCCTCGTCGTTCCCCTCTCTGAGCGAGTTGGTCTGTTCTCCCCTCGGTGGTCCTCCTCGGTCCTCCTTCCTCCCCTCACAGCGCGACCGTTCCTCTCGATGCCGTGGCCGGGTCTAAAGACATCTCCGTGCAAACACCTCCTCTCCTCTTCCTCCTGAGTCCTGACTGAGTCGTGTCCACTGTCCACACACACAGACAGTCAGTCAGAGAGTGTCTTCTGTCTCCCACTCTCTCTCACACAGCCCCAAACACCCTGCGCCCTTCGTCCGTTCCCCTCTGTTTGTCTGCTGAACATTACCGTGGCCACAGCACACACCGATATACAGGAGTGCACTGACTGACTGTACACTGTGCGTGCGTGCGTGTTCAGATACTAAAGTCTTTAGCTGTCTAAAATACATTTATGATGGCTAAATTCACCAGAACACTAGATGAGTCACCTTCAGCTGGCTCCCATGAATACATGGGGGGTTTATATTGCGATGTATTGATAAGGCAAAATTACGATTTATTTAAAAAATATATATAGTCATATAGTAGCTAGCCTATAAATTAAGAGCACAGCACCATACAATCAGAGCTAAAAAAAAAGCTAACTTTTTATGTAATCAGAAAGGTGGGGTCTGCATTTATAATTATCACAGTCCCTGTAACATCCAACATCATTATAACAGTCATTTTTGTGCAATCTGAGCAAAGGAAACATTTGTAAATAATAATAATAATAATAATAACAATAGTAAAAGACAGAAATTAATTACATCTTCATTTCTTTATCAATACATGGTGTTTTTGAGAATCAATAGGGTAGGCCTATCACAAAACATACATATAGCCTACATAGGCCTATAACAATATATTGTGCAGTGGTTCACAAATGGGGTGCCAAAGTCCATGTGCCTTGGGATTATGTGACCACGCATTAACCTATTCTTGCAATATACTGTATACAACTATGCGAAAAGTTAGGAACAGTTTTTTTATTGACTATATAAGTAGGCTACATTGTGCACATGAATTCCCAATACAGATGCGAACTAGAAAAAGTGCTCATCGGAGCACAGGTCTCCGCCAGGTCAGGGTAGGTTATTGTGGGCCAGCAATGTTCGGAATTCGGCAATCGGGATGGAATATGAAAAATCGGACGGCTCCGTCTTGATCACATGACTATAGAGATAATGTGTAATGTTTGGACAAAATCTGTAGGATTAATATAAAAAATGTGTGTTTAAAAATCAGCCTCCTTGGTGGCGCTATAACAGGATGTGAAAAGGGTGGCATTTCTTCCTCGGCCTAGTGGGAATGTGCGTGCAAAGTTTCACGGCAATCGGACGCTGCATTCATGATTTGAGGCATTTTGTTCAAAATGGGCCACTCCTGCAAAATTTTGATGCAAATCTTAGCCAATCAGGATGGAATATGTAAAATCGGACAGGTCTGTGTTGATTACATGACTATAGAGATAATGTTTACCGATTTGAGTGATGTTTGGACAAAATCTGTAGGAGCAATATCAAGAAATGTGTTTTGCAAAAATTGCCCTCTGGTGGCGCTATAAAAGGCCAATGATAAAAATGCAGAGCAGAGGTTTTTACTTGGCCTCTAGGGAGTGTGCGTGCAAAGTTTCGCGCTGATCGGTCCAGTTATAGGTAAAAACGCAAATCGGCCTGTTATAGCGCCACCATAAGGCCAATTTAGAAAAATGTAGGGTGGCATTTCTTTCTTGGCCTAGTGGCAATGTGCGTGCAAAGTTTCACAGCAATCTCTGTGTTCATGATTTGAGGCATTTTGTTCAAAACAGAGCACTCCTGCAACCTTTGGAAGCCAATCTTAGCCAATCAGGATGGAATATGAAAAATCTGACAGACCTGTTTGGTTTAATGACTATAGAGATGCTGTGTAACGATTTGCATGATGTTTGGACAAAATCTGTAGGAGTAATATTTAGAAAATTTGCGGACGGACAGGGTGGAAAACATAAGTTATACCCTAAAAATGTCCAACTTTTTATTTGGCAATAATAAATAAAAGCAAACATTTGCAGAGTCATGGCACGTTATAGATGTTATTTAACAGGGAAATTAATACAGGTGTGCCTTGAGATTTTGACTTGCCGTTTGATGTGCCTTCATGGGCACAAACATTTTGAAAAGCACTGTTGAAGTGTATAGCCTACAGTATTATCTTACACCCCTAGTATGACAGGTTAGAATAACACTGGATTCTACTGTGCATAAAAATGAATTGCAAAGCATAAAAGAACGCAGTGTCAGCTTATCTAACATTGTTAGAATTACTGTCGTTTATTTACGGTAAAATTTGGCTTGTAGCCTAAATATGTAGCAAACTGTGGCTCAATAATGTAGTGTGTCATCAGTGCACATGTTATATAAGCAATAATAGCAAAACACCTAGATGTCATCTACTTCTGTCTCTCTCTGGAGGGTTTTTACCTCTACAGTATATCCTATGTACTTTACATCATATATACCTTTTTCGTACACTTACATATGAGATTAACGAATGGTACATCTATAAATAATAGAGGACAAGTTAATGCTCGCTCTACAACAGCAATTGCTGCATTGGTCATATTCAGAAAACAAATAAAACTCTCCACAACACCTTGCAGTGAAAAAAGTATGGGAGAGGGAGATCTGTTAGCGTGGTTTGTTTATTAAATGAATGCGCTGTCGCTCATTTGCAAATAAAACAGAGAAGTGTATTCACCAGTATTCTTCCTCCAATAATAGCCAAGTTGTTTCTCATACATCTACAACAGGGTTTGTATGGATTATGTATGTATGTATGTGCACTCCGTACTCTATTTATGTGTACAGTATGTATGTATGTAGCCTACTGTATGTATGTATGTATGTATGTATGTATGTATGTATGTATGTATGTATGTATGTATGTATGTATGTATGTATGTATGTATGTATGTATGTACGTACGTACGTACGTACGTACGTAGTCTGCGTGCGTATGTATGTAAGCAACAAAAAATATTTAGATCAATTACCCTAAACTAGACCATACCCGTAGGGGGATATGAGCACCCAAGCCCCGGTGAAGGGCGCAGGCGAAAGTACAGACCTTGCTGCCTGTTTCTCGCGCTAAACCCGCGAAACCTGGCAACGTTATCTCCCATTGTTTGACACATAATGGCTAATAAAAAGCTGAGATTCGATGAAATTGAGAAACGGGCTTCGCAGTTAAGTTCAGATGGCAATGGGCAATGGCTGTGTGCAAAAGAGCAATTGCTTCAGCCAGTGAGGAGAACCGGGCAGCTTCACCGACGACTACAGACGCGACTACTACACGACTACAGAGGTTTGTCAAATTATAGGAGGATGACTAGGCCTAGTCTCAACACATACATCTTTTGAATCTGTATTTTGTGAAATAAATGTGTAGGCCATCATCGTACTGTAAATGTATAATCTACCAACGCTGTCATTTCATTGTGTGTGCATGATGTGTGAGAGAGAGGAGAGAGGAAAAAGACAACTGAATGGATTATACAGCTTTAGCATGCTCGTCTTATGAAAGAAAATGCTTGATGATTCTGGGACTGCAGTCTGCTACGTCAGTCAATTTTGTGTCTGTGTTTTGAGAAATAAATAAATAGGCTATAGTTTAATAATCTACTTACAACTGCTGTCAAAGGCAAAGTCAAATGGTTGTGTCACATGTCACGTCTCTGATTCTGCAAGCAATGTATAAACACTTTGTTAGATTCTGTGTAGAAAGGAAATATTGTATTGTCAATATTGCGCAATCTCTATGTAAAAGTGGCTTTTGTATGTCCCCTCAAATGTAGGCCAATCACAGCTCTTGCCGCTACTACGTGCATGATGTCACAAAATGCCTAAAGTGCAAGTGACATGCAGCAGTGCAGGTTTGTTTACAATCTGCAAAATTGTGATTTGCTATTGATAGTTCACAATTGGACAGGAAGGCCACACCGTTATAGACTCTATGGGCCTTATTTAGACGATCTATGGAGCACAGCACAGAACGCAAGATAGAAAATGTGAGGTAAGTCAGGGTGACCAGTGTTGGTGCCAAGTTTGGTGCGGATCGGAGCAACGGTGCGCCTCGAGGGTCTGCATGTTAAGTTTGTGACGTCCACCGTCCGTCCGCCCGCCCGCCGTCGGTTGACCCTCTAGTCTAGGCAATTTTAATATATTGTCACGGAGGTATGTTTCTCAATTTATTGTGACAATTTATATTTATGCATGGTTACAGGAGGGGGGGAAATTACTTGCATAAACTGCTCAGTGACGTCATTTTGTAGTTATCACCTAACCCAAAGGGACAAAGTGGTGGATGGTAGCATGTTGCCCCCTTTAGACAGCAGGTTATCTGGGGTGCTAACACCAGTGCACAGCGCTAGCTAGGATGGTATAAGCCTCTGAAATAGTCATGGATGTGGTTTGGGCATTATCATATCAACGACGACATAATAACTCGCTAATTTTCAATTATGTTCTTGATTTAAACCACCAATTAAATCATGACAAAGACATGCGTCCTGTGCGTCCTTGTGTCATACCTCTTTGGATATTGACAGCGGCCCATTGAGCAGAGACATAAAGAAAGCCAGGACGGCTGAGAACGCAAAGGGTTCACGTCATTCTTACAGGATGAGAGTTATACGTATATGACATTGTGAGTTACCAAGGCTAAACTAATTATTTGCAAGGCTGTTTTCCCTGCTGGGAAAATAAGATATTAAAAAAGTAAAACACGTCCATGTATATAGGCTAATGCACACATAGCCAACATTCAACACACAACATGGAAATGTTAGGGGCATGCAGATTTCCTCTAATACCTAAGCCCAGTAACATTCACACTCAGCCTAGAGCAAAAATCTGAGGCAGCCTTCCAGACCTTGGATCTACAGGCTGAATAATTAGCCCAGAGCCATTAAGAGAGGTTTTCAATCCAACAATGCAATATGTGTGCAGAGCTGCTCAAACACTCAACATTTCCATATGGGGAATTCATTAAGAATAATACAGTAGAAAGTCCGTTCTTTAGGCTAAAATGATGCACATGATGGAGTGCATTTCCCCTGAAATTATTCTCCATTGTTATGTGGCACATGAGATTAGTGGAGGCGCAATAGCAGAGATAGGACTCATCATGATCAAAAGAGTATAATAAAAATTATAATTAAACATTCATACATGCATGATAATGAGGCCTAGAATGTTTCAGAGAATGCAACAGGAGAAATAAGACAATTATTATACACACGCACACACACACACACACACACACACACACACACACACACACACACACACACACACACACACACACACACACACACACACACACACACACACACACACACACACACACACCTCGACAGTGGTTCTGACTGTAGTCTCCACAAGTCGTACATGAGTCAGGGGGATACAGGCTTTGCACTGGCGTTCTCCCTGTGAGGAGAGGCATGGGGAGTAGATGAAGGATGGGGTGGGTGAGTTAAATACAGTGTATTTTGTGGTGGCCTGCCATCCATCAAAACCACAGCATGAATTAAGATGACAGCGATAGCAGGTAGTGGGTAGCTTCACCTCCCCCTTGTTCTAAACGACCTGCTTCCTAAAAAGGAATAGCAAGAATAAATCCCCAGGTGACCAGCAGTTAAGCTAATAGATTGATGGTCTCTTGATCGCCCTTCACCACACAGTCATTATAGCTATTAGTTGTTGTCAGGGCCCATGGGATAACCTTGAAATGGGTTTAGGACCTATGACAAGAGGAACAGGGCTTTCGCTGGGGCCTATTTTTCAAAACGCACCGCTGTTTCTGATGATAGCATATGGTGCTGCAGTATTCATTAAATATTGTCTTATCTGTTGGACTGAATCATGTTCAAGCTATGAATTGGTTTACTCACACTGTGTGAAATGTTAGTTTTTCTGCCCTAGGGCCTAAGGTAGAGGTGAGAAGGTCCAATATGCTGACATGCAATGATGTCGTCAGTCTTCAGAAGTAAGAACTTCAGTGTTTCTTTTTGAAGTTGAAAACTGCGCACTGCATGCCAGTGTACAGTTATTTCCTGCATTGCATTGTCTTCAACACAATCTTGGCACATATGGACATTTTACATAGGCAGCTCTGTCAACCCTGTTAGGGTTGATAAAAAAATCTATATGCTATAAGTTAGTCTCAGGAGGGAAAGTGAGCCACTGTAGTCTCCTAAGAGGAGACTACAGTGGCTCTTCCTTATTAATCAGAGAAGAGGTACAAAATGAGTACATCTTGCAGGGCAAATTTATGTCAGACTCAGTATTAAACAATACTTGTTCTTCAAACCTTCTTCAAAGGTGTTCATAGGCTTATATCTTAAATGAAAAGACTGACCATGGTTGCTACAACATTTGACAAAGTAGGCTGTAGGAGTTTAACTTGAAATCTTTAGACATTTTTAATACAATTAATGCAATTATTAATGCTGGCAGAATTGGGTGGGGTATTCTGTTTATGGTATAATCAATGAAGACCTTGGGGTCACCAAAATCATTAGGGTTCATAAGGCCCCCAGAAACAAAAGACAAATTGTCTATCTGTTGAGTTGATCAAATGAATGGGAAAATTGTATGTTCAAGAATATACATTTGAATGTAAAGTGTGCTGGTAAATGTGCAAATACCCGTCACACAATTCTACAAAAATATAAAATAACTGTATTAATCCCAGGTGACCAGCAGTTAAGCTAATAGATTGATGGTCTCTTGATCGCCCTTCACCACACAGCCATTATAGCTATTAGTTGTTGTCAGGGCCCATGGGATAACCTTGAAATGGGTTTAGGACCTATGACAAGAGGAACAGGGCTTTCGCTGGGGCCTATTTTTCAAAACGCACCGCTGTTTCTGATGATAACATATGGTGCTGCAGTATTCATTAAATATTGTCTTATCTGTTGGATTGAATCATGTTCAAGCTATGAATTGGTTTACTCACACTGTGTGAAATGTTAGTTTTTCTGCCCTAGGGCCTAAGGTAGAGGTGAGAAGGTCCAATATGCTGACATGCAATGATGTCGTCAGTCTTCAGAAGTAAGAACTTCAGTGTTTCTTTTTGAAGTTGAAAACTGCGCACTGCATGCCAGTGTACAGTTATTTCCTGCATTGCATTGTCTTCAACACAATCTTGGCACATATGGACATTTTACATAGGCAGCTCTGTCAACCCTGTTAGGGTTGATAAAAAAATCTATATGCTATAAGTTAGTCTCAGGAGGGAAAGTGAGCCACTGTAGTCTCCTAAGAGGAGACTACAGTGGCTCTTCCTTATTAATCAGAGAAGAGGTACAAAATGAGTACATCTTGCAGGGCAAATTTATGTCAGACTCAGTATTAAACAATACTTGTTCTTCAAACCTTCTTCAAAGGTGTTCATAGGCTTATATCTTAAATGAAAAGACTGACCATGGTTGCTACAACATTTGACAAAGTAGGCTGTAGGAGTTTAACTTGAAATCTTTAGACATTTTTAATACAATTAATGCAATTATTAATGCTGGCAGAATTGGGTGGGGTATTCTGTTTATGGTATAATCAATGAAGACCTTGGGGTCACCAAAAGCATTAGGGTTCATAAGGCCCCCAGAAACAAAAGACAAATTGTCTATCTGTTGAGTTGATCAAATGAATGGGAAAATTGTATGTTCAAGAATATACATTTGAATGTAAAGTGTGCTGGTAAATGTGCAAATACCCGTCACACAATTCTACAAAAATATAAAATAACTGTATTATATGAATTTCTATCTGGGTGGCAAATTGAAGGGAAACAAATAATACATAAAAATGTAAAAGGTAGTATGAATCATAAGTGTGTGTGTGTGTGTGTGTGTGTGTGTGTGTGTGTGTGTGTGTGTGTGTGTGTGTGTGTGTGTGTGTGTGTGTGTGTGTGTGTGTGTGTGTGTGTGTGTGTGTGTGTGTGTGCATGTGTGAGGACTCTGACATGTGAGATACACTGGGTAAATAGATAATGGGTGGTGACTGGTGACATGCCTGACCAGGCTGCTGTTGCCAAGCCATAGAAAGATCCTTCACCCAAACTAACTGTGGGTGAAGTCAAGTGCAGTCTAGGCTGGAACTCAAGCTCCCAGTTTGCCAGAGTATTTTCCCTCAGTTAAAAACGTTTGGACGTTATTCAGGATGCAATGGACAACGTTGCGGCTTAGAAGGAACTCTGTGCTCCCTACATTTGATCAGTCAGAGGTGTGAGAAGCTTAAATGCATTACCAAGACAAATGAAAGTCGAGCTTTAGTGTGCACCATGCGGGGTACACAAGTGGAACAAGTAATGGTTCTTTTATTACAGACGGTTGATATCACGTCCGTTTCTCACAGATGTAATTAATGCTTCCAGAGCAGCAATTTAGATGCTGATCATAGAGGGTAATAGGGAGCATTCGTTATGAAAAACTTGAAGTCAAGAAAGTGCAGCAAACTATCACTGTCTCACATATTCCAATAAAAATGCCTTGAAATAACACCACCAATAATAACAAAAAAAACAAAGACTTGTTTTTCAGAAGACTGATCGACAGTACTGTATGCTTTGTGATGTAGATTGATAAAGGAGCAATCATAAAACTTCTCAACGTCTACATGTTACCATGGTAACATGGAATACAGATTCAAGGTCTTCTATTCTAATTTTAAAAAAAGAGAAAAGGATGGACTGAGGTCTTTCTAGATCTCTTGTCACTCACAAGGTATGTTCTCTTTTGAAAGGGGACTTTAATGAAAGGAGCATCTTTTTAGGTTCACTGAAGCACCAATATATCTTATTAATTCACTTTAGTACTGTCCTGATTTTCATCCTCAGTTTACACTGCTTGTTGATGTGAAAAAAAGGTCCAGTGGGTTAAATAACAGATGTTTGCCTGCTATTAACGTCAGCATGCCAGACATCAGCGCTTTCTGTCACACATTATTGTGTGTGATTAGCACTGACAATAATTCAATTTAATTCAAAGAGGCTTTATTGGCATGAGAAAACAAACATTAAGCAAATGTGAAATAAACAGTAAAAACAAAGAAAAGTATGCACAATAAAAAGGGATTAAAGGAATGTGTAAACGGTGCTGACACTAAAAAAAAGAAAAATTGCTACAAATTGCAATTGTATAGAACCTTTAGAACTTAAAAAAAAAACTATTATCTAAAATAGTTCAAACAGCAGCAGTTTTTGTTGTTGAACATAATTGTAATCTTAGGTTTACTGTTAGGGCCCACGTCTGAGAGAATTTGTGCAGGAGATCAAGATGCTGCTGTAAACCTTTTTGGCTGGGGACAACGCTGCTGATGTCAGGCATGCCGGCATAATACAGTATGGGTGCCGAAATTGAGCTGATGTTGGGCATGTCCACACCATATATGGGCTGTATGGAGTGGAGGGAGAGACAGAGAGGACGAGAGGGAAGGAGTGAAGGAGGAAGATGGAGAAGTCAAGTGAGGCGTGGAGGGACAGAGGGAGGTTGTGATTGACATCAGATTACATTAGAAGAGCTTGATCAGCGAGAGAGAGAGAGAGAGAGAGAGAGAGTGGGTATGTGTGTAAGAGACAGACCGACAGACAGACCGACAGACCGACCGACCGACCGACCGACCGACCGACCGACCGACCGACCGACCGACCGACCGACCGACCGACCGACCGACAGACAGACAGACAGACAGACAGACAGACAGGGGAGAGAGGGATGGGAGAGGGGAGGGAAGGGGATGGAGAGGGGGAGGGAGGGGGAGAGAGGGAGGGAGGGGCAGGGAGGGAGAGTGACAGGGGGAGGGGAGAGAAAAGCCCTTTTTCACCCACACAATAATCCAGCCAAAGCTGGGTACTGAAAGCTGACCAAGCTGATCGACACGTCTGGAAGCGCAACCCCAGAAACTGCTTGTCATTCATAATTTCAATGTCATTAGTTTTTCTATGCAGGGATATATCAAATACTTGTTATCACCCAAGTGAACTTTAATTTGAACAGAACAGCATCACAAAATGGATTGGAAAATGCTCTAATGTAAGCATACTGTAACATAAGTGAATTGCACTCAGGCCACCTCCAGTGTTTACAGTAGGAAACTATTGGAAGCAAAGACACAGGCCTAATGAATTCCAATTAAGTCATTGGCACAACTGGGGAACATTACCAAGCAATGTGACACAATCTCTGGGGAGGGGGGAATAAATCAATACAAAAAAATGTAGGCCTAGAAATTCATCAAAAACGTATTTCTGAAGGGGGATATACTGTACGGTACACAATGTAACTAAATTATACAGTACAGTTAAGCTCAATGTATTCATATACTGTAGT
Organism: Gymnoscopelus braueri; assembly: GCF_963280865.1. Classification (NCBI taxonomy): domain Eukaryota; kingdom Metazoa; phylum Chordata; class Actinopteri; order Myctophiformes; family Myctophidae; genus Gymnoscopelus; species Gymnoscopelus braueri. Next base: position 23,338,098 of record NC_137615.1, read on the forward strand.
ACAAAATGTTGTGCATTGTTGCACATGTGGCAATATTATATGACATACAGTTTAAGATCAACATCACATGTGATCATTGGGTTAGACAGTTGCATATAAATGGCTGAATTATTGCTGCTCGTGACTCTGTATGCTGATGTCACCATGGCCCTTTTTTACCCCACAGAAAACCCTTGAACATTTTAATGACTTAATGCAGTGGTTCTCAACCTTTTATGGATCAGGGCCCACCCATCTAACCACTTAACACGTTAAGTGGCCGGATGGGTCAGCCGCATGCATTTTCAGAACACGTTTATTTTAATGATCAATCAATCAATTGTGTTCTGGCTTGGATCAATGGAGCCAATTAGTATAGCCTTACTTAAGTTGCTATTTATCAGTATCACAATGAAAACTCACTTTTCAATGTTTTAAAGAAAAAAATAACATGACTTTTTTCACAATCTTCTTAATATATATATTATAGTTTTTATGTAGTAGTGTCTTGCCAATTATTTGGGGGCCCACTTCCAATATCCTCACGGCCCCAATCCACCAGGTTGAAAATCGCTAGCCTGGAAACCAGACGAATCTGCCATTGCAAATAAAAATGCCCTCAGCAGATTTGGTCTGGCACCGCTCAGTTGCGATTGGATTTCACTCCCTCTGAAGTAATGAGGGACCAATCAGGGCCCAGTATGCAAATTTGGGGCGGGTTTATCATCAGGGGCATTTTTTTTATTCGCCCCTTGGAAATGCAGGTTCCACACAGAGCTTCCAGACTAATATCTACACAGTGAAATTAGTCTGGCCATTCCAGGCTAGAAAATCGCTGACTTATCTATAGGCACTTATCCTTCGGTTTCAATCACACTCTCCTTTTGTCATTTCTCTTATGTCAACACTTTTGGCTCAATGCATCCAAAGAAAAACATTCACCTGTGGCTGAAAATCAATACTTTTGTCTTTACAGTGATTCAACATCATTTACTATTATTGTAAAATTGAACCTGTACAAACAAAATCACACCCAGTGTGAAGTGAGCGGTGCTATTTATGAGTTATTAATTTCATCATGCATCTCGGTAGACAATCACAGCACGTCCTGCGAAGTGACTTGCTTACATTTTTTACATTATTATTAATTTCATCATGCGTCTCGCTAGCCAATCACAGCACGTCTGCGAAGTTTGAAGTTAATTTCATCATGTGTCTCGCTAGCCTCGCTAGTGATCGCCTATGAATTGAATACCAAGGCCCTCATTGGAAACAAGTCCGCAAGGACTTTTATGAACGGACCTGTTAGACAAAGTATTTTAAATGTAACTGTGCTGTTTTAATTTTTTTGCCTAATAAAATATTCAATCAATCAATCAAAAAGCCAATCACAGCACGTCCTGTAGAGCTAGCCTATGGGCGTGTTTTCCACAGCATGGCGTCACAGTTAGACACATTTTCACGACAGAAAGAAAAACGTTCACCACGGATGGGTCCTAAACCCTCTTATAGGAGTGGTTGCACCGCTCAAAAAAAGAGGGAGATGTAGTAACTCTGAGGACCCTATTGAAGACCATGTGCTTTATAGAGTCCTCCCATAGAACAAAATACATATAAAACAGTTGTATTTTATGCTGAGTCCTCCAATTCTCCATCAGTCATGGCTGCCAGTTCCCACCTGATGTTGTGTGGGAGTTCTGACCGCTCCAGACCGCACTGAATAACTGCTAGCTTGCATAATGTCTTAAGACTAGGACTCAAGTCTAAGATGTACATGTCATTGTTGGGTGTGTTGTGTCCTTTATATCCTCCAAAGATGATTACACGATCTCCCACCATGCAACAGCAGCCCTCTGTCGTAAAAATCGGATCATTCACCTTGGGCTTAACCTCCTTCCAGGAAAAGGTCTCTGGACTGCATCTCCACATATCATTGCAGGTCACTATTTCATGTTCATTATCAGGCCAATACTTACCACCAAATATGTGCAGCTCTCCATTGTAGGCAAAGGCTGAATGACCCGAGCGTCCTTCTTTAGGATGCTGTGCATGAGGTGTGTTCAGCCAGCAGTTGGTCTCTGTGTCAAACACACTGTGTTGTCGTTCCCCCCAGCCCCCACATACAAACATCTTTGTCCCGATGATGGTGGCAGAGTGACCAAATGAATAAGGAAGCAGAGAGCCTCTGGTGTTAATTACAGACCAGACCATTGTGGTGGTGTCAAGCTTGGAGATGTTATTAGTGTGTTGAGTCTGGGTCCATCCTCCATAGACATACATGACCTTCCCCAAGACACAGGCTGAGTGGTCCCTCCTCCCCTCTGGAACGGTCCCAGAAACCTCAGAATTGATCCAGCTGTGGGTGTCGACATCAAACGCATAAAGCATGTTGTTATAAAGTCCTTGCATATTCTTTCCTCCCCAGACATAGACGATATCTTCAATTAGCACAACTGTGTGTCCATGGCGTCTACAGGGACCCTCAGGCGAATACAGGGAACCTCCTCTTGTAGTTTTCACTGGGGGCAACTTCATCCATCTCAGAGACACTGTGTTGAAGACGTAAACATTGATCTGATTGTCTCGAGTTTTCTTCAGCGTTTTCCTAGCGTTGTGATATCCAAAGACGTACATTTTGGGTCCAACTGCTACAGCAAAATCATGTGCAGAGGAGAAATGATGGGCTCCTCGCAGCTTCACTGTACAGCGCAACATTTTAACACACCAGCACCAAACTGCTTAAAGATTTGACTTGCACCGTTATGTTCTGTAAAACAGTCTTACTGCACACGCCTAACACTTATATTGGAGGCCAGTCTATGACGTCAGTACTATGATGTCAGTAGGGTGGCGTCATAGAATCTCCATATTGGTGGAAAAAGTACTCAAATGTTTTACTTAAATAAAAGTATCAATACTGCAACATATAAATAAATATGCTGCTACAAGTAAAAGTCCGGTAATAAAACATTACTTGAGTACAAGTACAAAAGTATTGGCATCAAAATATACTTAAAGTGCCAAAAGTTAAAGTACTCATTATGCAGAATGTTCCATTTCACATGTTTTCAAATGTATAAAAGTCTTTTGAAGATTGCAGATCTACAAGCCAAAAAGGTGACCGTGCGTTTTCGGCTGCTGCCCCAAAACTATGGAACAACCTACCGCCATCTATCAGGGCTGCACCCTTGTTGGAAATTTTTTAAAACAGATTAAAAACGCACCTGTTCTCTCAGGCCTTTTAAGTAGTACCCCCTGCCATGGAGAAATTGTTGGACACCTGTCTACGTGCTCCCACATTTTTCCTTTATGTTCCCTTAGCTACTTGCCTTTTTGCTATGCTTTTTGTATTATTGCTTTTTTGTATATATTGTTGATCCTCTTGTTTTGTTTTTGTGTATTTTTGCTTGCAGTTGTGTGTGTATGTATTGATGATTTTTGTGTGTTTTTTAACCCTGATGTACAGCACTTTGGTCGGCCTTTGGTTGTTTTTAAATGTGCTTTATAAATAAAATTGACTTGACTTCACAAGCCCACAATGTGTCGCTGTGAGCTTGTAGATCTGCTATTTTCAAATAGCCGAAATGTATATAGGGTTGAAGTGGGTAATGTATGTTTTGTAATAATAATAAAGATCCACAAAGTAACTAAAGTTGTCAAATAATTGTAGAGGAGTAAAAGTATAATATTTGCCTCTGAGATGTAGTGGAGTAGAAGTAAATGTAAGTAATGACAATTGGAAATACTCCACTCCACTCAAAAGTGTACCTAAGTGCAGTACTTGAGTAAATGTACTTAGTTACTTTACACCACTGAATACCGGACATACATAGACCCAGAAAACATGTACAATAAAATAAAAAGTTAAGGGAATATTAATTAATCAATTGCAGTTGGAGTTCATATAGTTCATATATACACACATCCACAGAGTGCTGCCCTGTAGGTGAGTCTCAGTCAGCTGCTGCTGCGGTTCTGTCCGTCTGTTGACGTTACTCTTTACCTGCTTGGTTTATTACTAACTTTTACTAATTGTCTCCGCCAGGCCGAAAGGCATGGCGAGAGAGAATGTTTTACAGCGAAAGAACAGGGGTGTGCTATTATGAGCCAATCACAGTACAGCGAAGGGTGTACTAATGAGGTGTCCCAATCCCACATATAGGAGCGGCTACACCGCTCAAAAACTATTGGGAAAAAGAAATCTCTGTGAGCAGAGGGAGAACTGAGAGCAGAGAGACTACCACAACACTTTTAGATAATGATGCTATTAGCACTTCAGAGGAACACGATAAATCAAAGAAGTGATTAGCATGAGCTTGTACAGAGAAATGGACCATTAGTCAGAGAGTGATGAGTGGAACCTGCAGGATTTCAGTCAAACAGTACTTTCACATGTACGAGGTGCACTAATCATATAGTGAGTGTGTGTGTGTGTGTGTGTGTGTGTATGTGTGTGTGTCTGTGTGTGTCTGTGTGTGTCTGTGTGTGTGACTGTGTGTGACTGTGCGTGCGTGCGTGCGTGCGTGCGTGCGTGCGTGCGTGCGTGCGTGCGTGCGTGCGTGCGTGCGTGCGTGCGTGCGTGCGTCAGACAGACAGAGGGAGAGAGACTCAGTCTCGATACAGCACAGCCATGAGGTAGCTACGGGCAGTGACAACAGGGAAGCGAAAAGAAATACTAATTCAACCATGCTCACGGCAGAAATAAACATCAAAATTCTGAACTAGATAAGTTACTGTAGGCTGTACGCATAGACAAGAAAAATTTAAAAGAGCCTTTTAATTAAACACCTAATTAAAACGCTTCCAGTAAAATGTCTACTTGACTTGAGCAGTGGAGAAGTGTGCACTGACATTTCCATCTCCAACTTCAACTCAACTTCAACTACACTTCATATGTCATATCACAAGTTTCTGGTTTACGTCCTATAAATGTGAGAGAACCGCCCAAACATCAACCTCAAACCCAGTGTCTGTCAAGTAGGTGGTTGACCAGAACCCACGAGCTGACCGATATGCCCATATACAGACATATACGGAGATTCAGTTGTCCAGAACCTCCGATCCGATCAAAATGCCCATATATAGGCATAATCAGAGATCCTTTCCATGCATTTGATGTATGCAAAGTATTTTTGCATACATCAAAAAAAAACTTACCATCATATTCTTTACAGTGTTTTCAGCAAGCCCAAGCTGTACCCATAGGGTACTGCCATCTTTTTGTTCATGATATCATCCTACTTGTGACCTTGGAGTAGTAACATACCAGCAGATCAGAAGAACAGACATGATGGGCATCATACCTACTATAATTACAATTTACATTTTAGGAATTTAGCAGAAGCTAAATTCCTAAAATGTGCGATATTTAGAGCGACTTAAAAGTGCGAGATCAGAGTACATTGTAGGAACCCTAGTCAACAACAGACAAGATGAATTGTCAAATAATTACAGTGCAAATAAAACATTTTATTTTTGTTTTTAAGAATTGGCTAAATTGATTAGTCTGATTAACCACTTAAGCCCTATTTTTATACTTGTTGTACAATGGTCATGCAAAAATACAGACTACCCGCGGTGTTAATGGCGCGTTATCACCTAGCTGCCCCCCCCCCCGCTATGGTAATGGTACTGCCTGGCATCTGAGATTAATGTGGGGGCTGATCATTTCGGGTGGGGGCTTAAGCCCCGAGGCCCCCGCGGTATCGGCGTCTATGGTGGTAAACATTGACGCCAGGAGGTCAGCACAGGTCTTGATGACCCGCCCGGAGATCCCGTCTGGTCCCGCTGCTTTCCTGATGTTCACCCTTTTCAGCACTCTCCGCACGTCCTGCATGGAGAGGATTAGCGTGCTTGGGAGTAGAACACCCCCTATCTGCAATGTCTGCCGGGCCATTTGATGCTCGCACTGTTGGCCTCGAACCATCAATAGAATGCATTCAGATAATTTGCCGGGGTCGCATCAGCACCTTCTATCGACAGGTGCTTGCTTTTGTTATCTGTGATTTCTCTTAAACCTTGTCACACCCCTTGTGCATTCTCTTGAATTGAGCTTTTTTTTTGCATCACTTTTCATACTTTTTTTCATCACATTGTATTCCACCATGTTCCCAGTTATATTCAAGGGTAAATATAACTGAAGAGAGAGTTAGGATGAAGAACTTTGAGTCAAATGGGAAATTAATACAGTTGGTCAAGTCACAAGTGAATACATTTCACAATATTAAAAAATGGAGAAATTAGGTAGAAAACATACATTTTTAGAGGACGCAGACAATGATATCCCCACCTGTGTGCTAGGGAGTGCTGAGTGAATCAGAGAAATCAACATAATTTAGTATCTCCTCTAAGTTGTTTCTCCTTACAGAGATACAGATAATGGTTGGAGACAAAAGCATAACATGAGTTGAAACATTTGAAGGGACTCTCTTGTCCCTTCTTGTTCGAACTCAACAGGACAGGACCACATTACAGTTTTTCACAACTGTTTACCGGATTACCTGTGATTTTCTTTGGTCCTGCACCTACCCTATATTGGATGTGCCAGCTTTGTTTTCTTTTAAAGAATGAAAGTACCTTAACATTTATGTTGACCTAGCTTTGCATCACTAGGCTTTACGCACTACCAGTGGAAAGCCTGGTTTCTGTTTACTCCTCAGTATTTTGATCCAGTCCTCAGCCCAGTGGTTCTCAACCTTTTCAGGCCGCGATCCCCAAAATAATCATATTTGAACTGGGGACCCCCCACCCTGACAAGCACTTGGAATTGTAGGAGTTGTGGCATTACATTTAGTTTGACTCCTTTCCACAGATACATATTGTGAAAATAGCTGATCTACAAGCTCACAACGCGTTGAGAGCTTGTAGGTCTGCTATTTTCAAAATGTTTGCCTCTTTCTTATATTATTTGACAATTTGGCCAATGTTTGACCAGTTTTTATAGTATAGTTTGTTGATTTGCACACACTACATCCATGAACCGTTTCCATATCCGCTCTACACCCAGACCAGATCAGCAACCTGCAAAGCGAATTGATCCCAGTCAATTTTTGACCACTACCAGAAGGACTCTCCTCCTAAAACCAAAGCTAAGGCAAATCGTTAAAACAGGGTACATATGTGTGGCTAGTCGTTAATGACTGTGTCACTAGGACGCAATTCATATCAGCTAAGCTGGTTGTCTGGATACAATGTTACGTGGGCTCAAAAGGTGCTCCTGGCAGAGCTTTTTTCTAAGAAAACGCTACATGTGAACACTGCCTTATTCTAGGGTGACCATATTCTGAATTCCCAAAAAGAGGACACCCATGAATGCACTCAGCGGTTAATTCGGTTAATTCTGGGCCTCTTTGAGGTACTGAAAAATATTGCTTTATAAATAATATATTTATTTATTTAAAGCATGTCTCCTCTGTTTGTTTCAGATAACAAAATAATCACAGCTTAAATTAATAATTCAGCTTTTTAACAAAAGAAAATAACATCTCTCTCTCAACAAGTCTTATCTTAGAACAAGTGAGGTACCCCATTATTCAAAATAACCTCTCATGTCTATAATGTAAAAATGTAAAAAATGCCTCAAAACCTGATAATTATAAACAAAAGAAAATAGAGAAGTAGCCTGTTCTTCAATGTTATAGCTGAGCTCATTCTTCAAAAGAATGTCTCCTATGGCTAATGTAAAAAATATAAATAATGCCTCAACATTTAAACAAAAAGAAAAGAGAGGTAGATAACAAAATAATCACTCTCATACAAATATGCTTTATAATATTTCATGTTAAGTTTTTTGCGGTTTTCCCCCGGATTTGTAACTTTTGTGGGGGTTTTTTGGTACCTTAATTCGGTTAATTCGGTTAATTCGGGGCTCTTTGAGGTACTGAAAAATATTGCTTTATAAATAATATATTTATTTATTTAAAGCATGTCTCCTCTGTTTGTTTCAGATAACAAAATAATGACAGCTTAAATTAATAATTCAGCTTTTTAACAAAATAAAATAACATCTCTCTCTCAACAAGTCTTATCTTAGAACAAGTGAGGGGTCGGGGGATCTTAGTATAATTTGAAATTCAATTCCAATTCACTTTTTAAACAATTATTTTACTGATTTTCCTTTAAGAAACCAAATTAAATATTGCTCAATTTTTCAAATAGTCACTTCCAAATTAAACCTCAGATTATACTAAGATCCCCCGGCCTTTTGGGTCGGGGGATCTTAGTATAATTTGAAATTCAATTCTAATTCACTTTTTAAACAATAATTTTACTGATTTTCCTTTCAGAAACCAAATTAAATATTGCTCCATTTTTCAAATAATCACTTCCAAATTAAACCTCAGATTATACTAAGATCCCCCGGGCTTTTGGAGTCAGGGCATCTTATTTATTATTTGTTTTTCAATTGGAATAAGCGTCTGAAAAGTATATTTTACTGATTTTCGTTTCAGATCCTAAATAAAACATTGCTTCATTTTGAAACTTTTCTTTTTTCCCTTAAAATCTGGAAAATGGCCCATTTTTATGATATTCTCATTAGTATTTTGGCTTTTTTTGATTTGGGACTGACACTGAAAAAAAGCTCTTAAAAAAGGTTTTGGCGTTTTTTCATCCCAGACCAAAAATCAAATAATGGCTTCATTTATCCAATTTTCTAGCCCACCAAAAAATCAGGAAAATGCTCCATTTTTCTGATATTCTGATTAGTATTTTGGCATTTTTTGATTTGGGACTGACAAAGGAAAAAGCTCTTTATTTGTCTTTTTTTTTCTTAATTCATCTGGAATCCAAAAGCCTGGAATGGTTATTATTCAAAATGTCAGTCATCTTTTAGTCTACCTTTTTCATCAAAACAAAGAAGCCATGTGACCATGGGTCAAAGCACATGGTCTTTGTCCTTCAAAGTAAAAGTTGTAGTCTAACATGTAATCAATAGGATCTACAGACAGTCATTAACACCACATGTAATTACTGTATGATGTGTTTTTTAATGCATTTTCTGTCATTTTTTTTAGATCAAAGCTACATCTCACAAAAGTATGTTGCAAGACTACTAAAACCTTTCTGGGACATAAAACCGTAAACTCCTTACAACTATATACTTGTGGTGTGGAAGCTCCACCAGCAGGGGTCATTCACTTTCTAGGACCTGGCTAAGATATGTGTGCACTTCATTTAGGAGAGAATATCTCAACTGTTCTTGGCTAATATGACCCCAGGGAACAACTTAGGAACTGTGACTAATTCTCTATTCGGGACGAAATACCCGAAAATGACCACGCCCTTTTAAAAATCAAATCAAATCAAATCAAGGTTTATTTATATAGCACATTTAACATGACCAGGTCAACCAAAGTGCTGTACAGGTAAAAAGCAAAACAAAGCAAAAAAATAGTAAACAATGAGTAAGCACAGACAAACAAACATTAGCGCCAATAGAGGAAGGTAAGGCTGCTTTAGTTGTTACTGAATGCCAAGGACAAAAAATTTGTCTTTAGTAAAGATGACTGGGCTGCTTTGATGCGTAAAGGAAAGTCATTCCAGAGGGGGCAGCCACGGCAAAGGCCCGGTCACCCCTGGTAACTTTAGTGGGTGCAGTTGGCACTTCCAGCAGCAGCTGGTCAGCAAACCATAACATCAATGCTCAGCATAAAGTGAATACTATCATAATAGTCAAAGGTGTATGGAATTTGAACAATATGTTCAAATTAGAATCTGAAAAGTGAATTGCTAAACAACAAATCGTTGCTAGGAATGTGTCTTGGTGTTACAACAACAGAACAGCTCTGCGATAACTGATACATACTGCACCACACACACACACGCACACGCGCGCGCACACACACACACACACACACACACACACACACACACACACACACACACACACACACACACACACACACACACACACACACACACACACACACACACACACACACACACACACACACAGTTGCATGTGCTCAGTCCTTTTGATTCCTCGGGTGATGATTGTTTTTAATGTCCTAATCACACAACATCTAAATATCGAGATGCAGCAGACTCCAGTTTTGCAGCATTTGCTGTGTCCACTACATGACTTTTGCAGCCACAGTGGAGGAGGATGGCGCAAGCTTTACTGGCATCTGCGAGATGGGTCCAGTAAGGTTCCCAGGTTCGGACATGCTGAATCAGTGCAGCTTGGGTGGGAGGAAGTTCTCAAGGGACCTGGTTACCATTTGACCAACATCAGCCTTCCCTGACTATGGGAAAAGGAGTGCAGGTATCTCAAAGAAACTCTGGTCACCCTTACTTTGGAGCCTGAAAAGATCAACTTTCCATGTCCAAAGATTGGAGTATATAGTCATCATCATATACTGTACACCGGCAAGAGCCGTGGTGGCCACAGCAGACTAGATGAATCTTGACAGTGGCTAGTGACTAGTACCGTATGATATCATACTAGTCAATGGTGTATAGAATAGTAATACTATATAGTATTACACTTTATGCTGAGCATTGTTGAACATACTGTATTAGCTCTAGCTGTAGGCCTATCATCATAGGAATTAGTTCTACTGTTAAATCATTCTTGTTTCAATGAAATTACATCGTAAGATACATTGGTTGTTTCAGAACATAGGCCTAGTAGCCATATTTGTGATAATCAAATTAGTGTCCTCTAGATAGATTAAATCATAAAGATAAGCATTCAAACATGTTTTTAATTGTCAAAAAACATGATTTAGACACCAAGTTTGCATTCATAGCTGAAAATGTGGTTCAAACGTTATAGCCAAAAACTTTGTCAGGTGGCGGTCATATTGGATTTGGCCACTATGATGACCCTGAAGGTTGCTGGCTCGGGCGCTCTTGCTAAATCATTAGAGCATGCCCTGGGTTACATCTGGGACAAATGTGGTGCTCTTAGATTGATTTGCGCAAAAATATCCTTATGGCCCTGGACAGTAATACGTTTCTTTTAGCTGTTCTGTCAAATATCAAATTAGAAATTTTACACTTTACTATGTTTCCCTAATCATAAGTATTCTGAACATTTTGAGCACCTCAGTAAATCTGTAGCTCCAAAGGTTTAGCAGATAGAGCCATGTTGGAAGTAGTGCACCGGTTATGGTCATTTAAAAAAAGAGCGTGGTCATTTTCGGGTATTTCATTCCGGATAGAGAATTAGTCACAGTTCCTAAGTTGTTCCCTGGGGTCATATTAGCCAAGAACAGTTGAGATATTCTCTCCTAAATTAAGTACATACAATAAAGAATACATCACATGGATGCACCTGGGATGTATCATCAGTGTTGTAGCCTGGGGTCATAGGGTGTTTCGGGTCTCGCAACATGAACCCTCGCCCAGGTGACCCAGCCGGGGTTGATCAAGCCCCAACTTACATCCCAGGTAGCTACCCACGGTCAGTCCCATAGGGAAAGACAGTAAATTAAGTTCCCTCACATATACAAATGACATCCTGCACATAATTCTACATTCAATAAAACTATGGACTCTGACTGGGGAGGGAGTTTGGGATATAGGTGGGTTACTTATTGATAATGGGTAATGGGTTATTAGTCTAATGATCATTAAAGAACGACTTCACCCATTTTCAACCTATCTTCATAGATCCTCACTAATGCTCCTGCTAAAATTGTGTGATTTTTTTCTTCTCAGTCTGTGTCTCATAGGAGGGCTATGGACACTTCAGAAACGAATCTACCAGTGAAAGTATAAAGAACGTTCAGGGCATACTTGCCAGCATTAGCCATAGATGGATAACACCGCAAGATCATGGCAAGGTGCCCAGAAACCTAATGGGATGAATGACCTATTCAGTCCCGACTTTAGTGACCTATTTGATCACAACCTTCCCAAATGGAGATTCCCATAGATGGAGACAATTAACCTCCCCAAGTCTGACATCTGATGGCAATTGATATCCCTTTAAAGCTTTAGTTAATACTAGTTGGTATTATAAGAATATGCGATTGCTTTAATTACTATTGTTTAATTGCTGTCCCAATAAAGAAGACAAAACTGTCAGATGGCCCGGCCGTTGAAGTGATGAGAGGTCATCTGTCTGTACATGTGTATGCATTTGTGGTTTCTGTTCCTTTCTGTCCTTCCCTAATCTTAGAAAGATGCAGGTTGGAGAGAAATCCCCCCCCCCCCCCCCCATTGTTTGAAGACAAATGCTGAGTCAGGTGGCGAACCAACCTGAAGACCATCCCACATTTCAGTATATAGGGGCTCTAGGGACAGATAAGAGGGCTCAGACTTAGTGAGGTGACCTCGATGCAATTTGTTGCTGATAAGGAAAGCTAGTGTGAGCCCAGAGATCTCTGTTAAGTACATTTCTCTAACTTTTAACTTACTGCTTGATTAATTAATACACTTAATTTTAACAGTCTTGTCTGCTCTTAATTTCACCAATACAATGGACGGACGCACGACAAATTATGTCATTGCACAATTTGTCTGTTGTTTAAATAGCTGAAATCTCCAACACATCATAGAATCTCTCCTAGACGATTATCATGGAGATACCTAACATACCTAGCGCTGACATCAGAGAACCCCTACTGGAACTCCATATATGGAGATAACCAAAACGTCCAGGACAAACATCAAAGTCCTAAGGGAGTTCATCAGGACTGACATCATGGCTAAGGGAGTTCATCAGTGAAACCGAGCGACATTAGATAAGCATCAGACAACTCATCAGCCTAGTTGGTTTTCACAGCCTAAGCCTTACATATCGATTTTACTTACTTCTCATAGCGGCTCTCGGATCTGGTCAAAGAATCAGCCGATTATCAGTTCAACAGAAAGGATTTTTTTCCCTTCAATATTTAAAATTGTATATATTTGTTTTTATTAACGCGAGAACAATGGTTTCCATTATAGCGTGCTAACAGGAATAGAAAGCCTGTAGTTTCTATTATCTTGGATTCCCCATCGATTATTTTTTTCTCGATGGGTGCCATATTATCATGAGCATTATTGAGGAACAATTATATGAAGACAGGTTGAAAATGGGTGAACTCGTCCTTTAAATCCTGATGTGAAAGAAAATATTTGTATAGAAGAACAAAAAGGTTGTTAGGTTGACAGCACCTCAGTAAAACTACTAAGGTGCTGTGAAGTTGGGAGGCACAAGGGGAAAGTGAATGACCCCTGCTGGTGGAGCTTCCACACCACAAGTATATAGTTGTAAGGGATTTACGGTTTTATGTCCCAGAAAGGTTTGGTAGTCTTGCAACATACTTTTGTGAGCCGTAGCTTTGATCTAAAAAAAAAGACAGAAAAGGCATTAAAAACAACATCATACAGTCATTAGATGTGGTGATAATGACTGTCTGTAGATCCTATTGCTTACATGTTAGACTACAACTTTTACTTTGAAGGACAAAGACCATGTGATGTAACACGTGGTCACGTGACATCTTTGTTTTGATGAAAAATGTAGATTAAAAGATGACTGACATTTTGAAAAACAAAGACAAATAAAGATGTTTTCCTTTGTCAGTCCCAAATCAAAAGATGCCAAAATACTAAGCACAATATCAGAAAAATGGAGCATTTTCCTGATTTTTGGGTAGGCTAGAAAATTGGAAAAATGAAGCAATGTTTAATTTAGATTCTAAAAGGAAAATCAGTAAAATAGACATTCTTTGATTTTTATTCTGGGATGAAAAAATTGAAAAAAACCCTATTTTGAGCTTTTCTCAGTGTCAGTCCCAAATCAAAAGACGCCAAAATACTAAGCACAATATCAGAAAAATGGAGCATTTTCCTGATTTTTTTGTGGGCTAGAAAATTGGAAAAATGAAGCAATGTTTAATTTAGATTCTAAAAGGAAAATCAGTAAAATAGACTTTTCAGATGTGAATTTGAATTGAATATAATATATCAGATTATACTAAGATACCCCCAACTGACCTTGGGATCTTAGTATAATCTGAGGTTTAATTTGGAAGTGATTATTTGAAAAATGGAGCAATATTTAATTTGGTTTCTGAAAGGAAAATCAGTAAAATAATTATTTGAAAAGTGAATCGGAATTGAATTTCAAATTATACTAAGATCCCCCGACCCTTTTGGAGTCAGGGCATCTTATTTATTATTTGTTTTTCAATTGGAATAAGCGTCTGAAAAGTATATTTTACTGATTTTCGTTTCAGATCCTAAATAAAAGATTGCTTCATTTTTAAACTTTTCTTGTCTCCCCTAAAATCTGGAAAATGGCCCATTTTTCTGATATTCTCATTAGTATTTTGGCTTTTTTTGATTTGGGACTGACACTGAAAAAAAGCTCTTAAAAAAGGTTTTTGGCGTTTTTTCATCCCAGACCAAAAATAAAATAATGGCTTTATTTTTCCAATTTTCTAGCCCACCAAAAAATCAGGAAAATGCTCCAATTTTTGATATTCTGATTAGTATTTTGGCATGTTTTGATTTGGGACTGACACTGAAAAAAGCTCTTAAAAAACTTTTTTGCCATTTTTTTCATCCCAGACCAAAAATGTAATAATGGCTTCATTTTTCCAATTTTCTAGCCTACCAAAAAATCAGGAAAATGCTCCATTTTTCTGATATTGTGCTTAGTATTTTGGCGTCTTTTGATTTGGGACTGACACTGAGAAAAGCTCAAAATGGTTATTTTTTCCATATTTTCATCCCAGAATAAAAATCAAATAATGGCTTCATTTATCAAATTTTCTAGCCCACCAAAAAATCTGGAAAATGCTCAATTTTTCTGATATTCTGATTAGTATTTTGGCATTTTTTGATTTGGGACTGACAAAGGAAAAAGCTCTTTATTTGTCTTTGTTTTTCTTAATTCATCTGGAATCCAAAAGCCTGGAATGGTTATTATTCAAAATGTCAGTCATCTTTTAGTCTACCTTTTTCATCAAAACAAAGAAGCCATGTGACCATGGGTCAAAGCACATGGTCTTTGTCCTTCAAAGTAAAAGTTGTAGTCTAACATGTAATCAATAGGATCTACAGACAGTCATTAACACCACATGTAATGACTGTATGATGTGTTTTTTAATGCATTTTCTGTCATTTTTTTTTAGATCAAAGCTACATCTCACAAAAGTATGTTGCAAGACTACTAAAACCTTTCTGGGACATAAAACCGTAAACTCCTTACAACTATATACTTGTGGTGTGGAAGCTCCACCAGCAGGGGTCATTCACTTTCTAGGACCTGGCTAAGATATGTGTGCACTTCATTCAGGAGAGAATATCTCAACTGTTCTTGGCTAATATGACCCCAGGGAACAACTTAGGAACTGTGACTAATTCTCTATCCGGGACGAAATACCCGAAAATGACCACGCCCTTTTAAAAATCAAATCAAATCAAATCAAGGTTTATTTATATAGCACATTTAACATGACCAGGTCAACCAAAGTGCTGTACAGGTAAAAAGCAAAACAAAGCAAAAAAAAAAAAAAAAAAACAGGAAGCAAACAATGCAATGTAAGCCGACAATAGTAAACAATGAGTAAGCACAGACAAACAAACATTAGCGCCAATAGAGGAAGGTAAGGCTGCTTTAGTTGTTACTGAATGCCAAGGACAAAAAATGAGTCTTTAGTAAAGATGACTGGGCTGCTTTGATGCGTAAAGGTAAGTCATTCCAGAGGGGGCAGCCACGGCAAAGGCCCGGGCGGTCACCCCTGGTAACTTTAGTGGGTGCAGTTGGCACTTCCAGCAGCAGCTGGTCAGCAAACCATAACATCAATGCTCAGCATAAAGTGAATACTATCATAATAGTCAAAGGTGTATGGAATTTGAACAATATGTTCAAATTAGAATCTGAAAAGTGAATTGCTAAACAACAAATCGTTGCTAGGAATGTGTCTTGGTGTTACTACAACAACAGAACAGCTCTGCGATAACTGATACATACTGCACCACACACACGCACGCACACGCACGCACACGCACACACACACACACACACACACACACACACACACACACACACACACACACACACACACACACAGTTGCATGTGCTCAGTCCTTTTGAATCCTCGGGTGATGATTGTTTTTAATGTCCTAATCACACAACATCTATATATCGAGATGCAGCAGACTCCAGTTTTGCAGCATTTGCTGTGTCCACTACATGACTTTTGCAGCCACAGTGGAGGAGGATGGCGCAAGCTTTACTGGCATCTGCGAGATGGGTCCAGTAAGGTTCCCAGGTTCGGACATGCTGAATCAGTGCAGCTTGGGTGGGAGGAAGTTCTCAAGGGACCTGGTTACCATTTGACCAACATCAGCCTTCCCTGACTATGGGAAAAGGAGTGCAGGTATCTCAAAGAAACTCTGGTCACCCTTACTTTGGAGCCTGAAAAGATCAACTTTCCATGTCCAAAGATTGGAGTATATGGTCATCATCATATACTGTACGCCGGCAAGAGCCGTAGTGGCCACAGCAGAGTAGATGAATCCTGACAGTGGCTAGTGACTAGTACCGTATGATATCATACTAGTCAATGGTGTATAGTATAGAATAGTAATACTATATAGTATTACACTTTATGCTGAGCATTGTTGAACATACTGTATTAGCTCTAGCTGTAGGCCTATCATCATAGGAATTAGTTCTACTGTTAAATCATTCTTGTTTCAATGAAATTACATCGTAAGATACATTGGTTGTTTCAGAACATAGTAGCCATATTTGTGATAATCAAATTAGTGTCCTCTAGATAGATTAAATCATAAAGATAAGCATTCAAACATGTTTTTAATTGTCAAAAAACATGATTTAGACACCAAGTTTGCATTCATAGCTGAAAATGTGGTTCAAACGTTATAGCCAAAAACTTTGTCAGGTGGCGGTCATATTGGATTTGGCCACTATGATGACCCTGAAGGTTGCTGGCTCGGGCGCTCTTGCTAAATCATTAGAGCCTGCCCTGGGTTACATCTGGGACAAATGTGGTGCTCTTAGATTGATTTGCGCAAAAATATCCTTATGGCCCTGGACAGTAATACGTTTCTTTTAGCTGTTCTGTCAAATATCAAATTAGAAATTTTACACTTTACTATGTTTCCCTAATCATAAGTATTCTGAACATTTTGAGCACCTCAGTAAATCTGTAGCTCCAAAGGTTTAGCAGATAGAGCCATGTTGGAAGTAGTGCACCGGTTATGGTCATTTAAAAAAAGAGCGTGGTCATTTTCGGGTATTTCATTCCGGATAGAGAATTAGTCACAGTTCCTAAGTTGTTCCATGGGGTCATATTAGCCAAGAACAGTTGAGATATTCTCTCCTAAATTAAGTACATACAATAAAGAATACATCACATGGATGCACCTGGGATGTATCATCAGTGTTGTAGCCTGGGGTCATAGGTCATAGGTCATAGGTCTCGCAACATGAACCCTCGCCCAGGTGACCCAGCCGGGGTTGATCAAGCCCCAACTTACATCCCAGGTAGCTACCCACGGTCAGTCCCATAGGGAAAGACAGTAAATTAAGTTCCCTCACATATACAAATGACATCCTGCACATAATTCTACATTCAATAAAACTATGAACTCTGACTGGGGAGGGAGTTTGGGATATAGGTGGGTTACTTATTGATAATGGGTAATGGGTTATTAGTCTAATGATCATTAAAGAACGACTTCACCCATTTTCAACCTATCTTCATAGATCCTCACTAATGCTCCTGCTAAAATTGTGTGATTTTTTTCTTCTCAGTCTGTGTCTCATAGGAGGGCTATGGACACTTCAGAAACGCATCTACCAGTGAAAGTATAAAGAACGTTCAGGGCATACTTGCCAGCATTAGCCATAGATGGATAACACCGCAAGGTGGATCATGGCAAGGTGCCCAGAAACCTAATGGGATGAATGACCTATTCAGTCCTGACTTTAGTGACCTATTCGATCACAACCTTCCCAAATGGAGATTCCCATAGATGGAGACAATTAACCTCCCCAAGTCTGACATCTGAAGGCAATTGATATCCCTTTAAAGCTTTAGTTAATACTAGTTGGTATTATAAGAATATGCGATTGCTTTTATTACTATTGTTTAATTGCTGTCCCAATAAAGAAGACAAAACTGTCAGATGGCCCGGCCGTTGAAGTGATGAGAGGTCATCTGTCTGTACATGTGTATGCATTTGTGGTTTCTGTTCCTTTCTGTCCTTCCCTAATCTTAGAAAGATGCAGGTTGGAGAGAAATCCCCCCCCCCCCCCCCCCCATTGTTTGAAGACAAATGCTGAGTCAGGTGGCGAACCAACCTGAAGACCATCCCACATTTCAGTATATAGGGGCTCTAGGGACAGATAAGAGGGCTCAGACTTAGTGAGGTGACCTCGATGCAATTTGTTGCTGATAAGGAAAGCTAGTGTGAGCCCAGAGATCTCTGTTAAGTACATTTCTCTAACTTTTAACTTACTGCTTGATTAATAAATACACTTAATTTTAACAGTCTTGTCTGCTCTTAATTTCACCAATACAATGGACGGACGCACGACAAATTATGTCATTGCACAATTTGTCTGTTGTTTAAATAGCTGAAATCTCCAACACATCATAGAATCTCTCCTAGACGATTATCATGGAGATACCTAACATACCTAGCGCTGACATCAGAGAACCCCTACTGGAACTCCATATATGGAGATAACCAAAACGTCCAGGACAAACATCAAAGTCCTAAGGGAGTTCATCAGGACTGACATCATGGCTAAGGGAGTTCATCAGTGAAACCGAGCGACATTAACTCTTAGATAAGCATCAGACAACTCATCAGCCTAGTTGGTTTTCACAGCCTAAGCCTTACATATCGATTTTACTTACTTCTCATAGCGGCTCTCGGATCTGGTCAAAGAATCAGCTGATTATCAGTTCAACAGAAAGGATTTTTTTCCCTTCAATATTTAAAATTGTATACATTTGTTTTTATTAACGCGAGAACAATGGTTTCCATTATAGCGTGCTAACAGGAATAGAAAGCCTGTAGTTTCTATTATCTTGGATTCCCAATCGATTTTTTTTTTCGATGGGTGCCATATTATCATGAGCATTATTGAGGAACAATTATATGAAGACAGGTTGAAAATGGGTGAACTCGTCCTTTAAATCCTGATGTGAAAGAAAATATTTGTATAGAAGAACAAAAAGGTTGTTAGGTTGACAGCACCTCAGTAAAACTACTAAGGTGCTGTGAAGTTGGGAGGCACAAGGGGAAAGTGAATGACCCCTGCTGGTGGAGCTTCCACACCACAAGTATATAGTTGTAAGGGATTTACGGTTTTATGTCCCAGAAAGGTTTGGTAGTCTTGCAACATACTTTTGTGAGCCGTAGCTTTGATCTAAAAAAAAAGACAGAAAAGGCATTAAAAACAACATCATACAGTCATTAGATGTGGTGTTAATGACTGTCTGTAGATCCTATTGCTTACATGTTAGACTACAACTTTTACTTTGAAGGACAAAGACCATGTGATGTAACACGTGGTCACGTGACATCTTTGTTTTGATGAAAAATGTAGATTAAAAGATGACTGACATTTTGAAAAACAAAGACAAATAAAGATGTTTTCCTTTGTCAGTCCCAAATCAAAAGATGACAAAATACTAATCAGAATATCAGAAAAATTTAGCCTTTTCCTGATTTTTGGGTAGGCTAGAAATTTGGAAAAATGAAGCCATTCTTTGATTTTTGTTCTGGGATAAAAAAATGGCAAAAGCCGTTTTTATGAGCTTTTTTCCAGTGTCAGTCCCAAATCAAAAGATGCCAAAATACTAAGCACAATATCAGAAAAATGGATTATTTTCCTGATTTTTGGGTAGGCTAGAAATGTGGAAAATTGAAGCCATTCTTTGATTTTTGTTCTGGGAATGAAAAAATGGCAAAAGCCGTTTTTAAGAGCTTTTTTCAGTGTCAGTCCCAAATCAAAATATGCCAAAATACTAAGCACAATATCAGAAAAATGGAGCATTTTCCTGATTTTTGGGTGGGCTAGAAAATTGGAAAAATGACATTCTTTGATTTTTATTCTGGGATGAAAAAATTGAAAAAAACCCTATTTTGAGCTTTTCTCAGTGTCAGTCCCAAATCAAAAGACGCCAAAATACTAAGCACAATATCAGAAAAATGGAGCATTTTCCTGATTTTTTTGTGGACTAGAAAATTGGAAAAATGAAGCAATGTTTAATTTAGATTCTAAAAGGAAAATCAGTAAAATAGACTTTTCAGATGTGAATTTGAATTGAATATCAGATTATACTAAGATACCCCCACACCCTAACTGACCTTGGGATCTTAGTATAATCTGAGGTTTAATTTGGAAGTGATTATTTGAAAAATGGAGCAATATTTAATTTGGTTTCTGAAAGGAAAATCAGTAAAATAATTGTTTAAAAAGTGAATCGGAATTGAATTTCAAATTATACTAAGATCCCCCGACCGTGAGGTACCCCATTATTCAAAATAACCTCTCATGTCTATAATGTAAAAATGTAAAAAATGCCTCAAAACCTGATAATTATAAACAAAAGAAAATAGAGAAGTAGCCTGTTCTTCAATGTTATAGCTCATTCTTCAAAAGAATGTCTCCTATGGCTAATGTAAAAAATATAAATAATGCCTCAACATTTAAACAAAAAGAAAAGAGAGGTAGATAACAAAATAATCACTCTCATACAAATATGCTTTATAATATTTCATGTTAAGTTTTTTGCGGTTTTCCCCCGGATTTGTAACTTTTGGGTTTTTTTTTGGTACCTTAATTCGGTTAATTCTGGGCCTCTTTGAGGTACTGAAAAATATTGCTTTATAAATAATATATTTATTTATTTAAAGCATGTCTCCTCTGTTTGTCTCAGATAACAAAATAATCACAGCTTAAATTAATAATTCAGCTTTTTAACAAAATAAAATAACATCTCTCTCTCAACAAGTCTTATCTTAGAACAAGTGAGGTACCCCATTATTCAAAATAACCTCTCATGTCTATAATGTAAAAATGTAAAAAATGCCTCAAAACCTGTTAATTATAAACAAAAGAAAATAGAGAAGTAGCCTGTTGTAGTGTAGTGTAGCCTGTTGTTATAGCTCATTCTTCAAAAGAATGTCTCCTATGGCTAATGTAAAAAATATAAATAATGCCTCAACATTTAAACAAAAATAAAGAGAGGTAGATAACAAAATAATCACTCTCATACAAATATGCTCTATAATATTTCATGTTAAGTTCTGTATGAACATTCAGCTTTTTAACAAAATAAAATAACCTCTCTCTCAAGTCTTAGACTTATCTTAGAACAAGTAAGGTACCCCATTATTATACATTATTATAGTCGGTCAATTTGGCAGAAGTCTCGCCTTGCACAGCTTTCTTGTGCTTTGAAGTGGCAATATGGGCTTGCAGGTCTGACGAACCTTTATTTGCCACGGAGACATATGTTCCTGCTTTGCAAACAGTACACTCTGCTTCACATTTGTCACGACCCAGACGAAAACACGGGTACTTTTTGCGCATTTCATCTGTGAAGTTGCATTTGCGTTTCGGCATTTTCTCCGCCTCTGTCTGTGTAACTTTTCTCAGTCGGGGAGCAATGAATGACAGGCAGCGCTGAGCGCTATGTATGCTGTTCAGTGTGTCTGTGTGAGTGTATGTGACTGTGTGTGTGTGTGTGTGTGTGTGTGTGTGTGTTTGGTCACGTGTGCCTCCAGCCTATCAGCAGCTGTGTTGCCAAGTCTCGTGAGAGAAATAAGGAAACATTCCTCCAAAACAAGCCAGAAAAAGAAGCAAATTTTTGTTTTTTAAGTTGCGGTAAATATTCGGACATGGCAACATTAACAATGTGAACAACTCGTTCGCAATTTACAAAACCGGGGTTACGAAAGAAAAAATCCCAAAACACCGGACATTTGAAGGATTTTATAAACCCCCCCCGGACAGGCCGGACAGCACCCCAAAAGAGGACATGTCCGGGTAAAAGAGGACGTATGGTCACCCTACCTTATTCTGGTTCTGTGGTTAGATTGCTTTGTTTTTTTATATAAAAAATCACACCCAGTGTGAAGTGGGCGGTGTGGTCATCACAGTGGTCATCATAGTGATGGAAGCTCACTTTAAAAGAAAATTGTTTTTTTTGAAGTGCATAATCCTATTTATAGGTTATTAATGTCATCATGTGTCTCGCTAGCCAATCACAGTGCTGAATAGAGTCAACCAATAGAGTTAGCCAATCACAGTACAGCTAGGGGTGTACTAATGAGCCAATCACAGTACAGCTAATGAGGTGTCCCAACCCCACTTATAGGGGCGGCTACACCGCCCAAAAACAGGCAAACTAGAAAAATCCTCGGAGCACACGTCTCCGCCAGTCCAAGTAGCTTATTGTGGGCCAGCAAAGTTTGGAATCCAGTCACATTTGGAAATGGCTGTAGCTTATTTGGGGAGTTGGGTAATAATCCAAGGAATCCAGGGGGAAAATCATTTTTAACACATCGACCGCCAGAGGTTAATCTCATAATGTACTCACCAGTGCCAAGGTGTTTTTGTTGTTTTTTTGTTTTTTTCATGTCGCCATAGATCTTGTTAAAATCCTTAAGATTGAGATTGAGCCGGTCTGTTTACATCCGCGAGATCTCCCTGTATCTCCCAGTGAAGATCGCGTGTCAAACGGGGCATCCATGTTTGAGTTAGAGCGGATTACGTTAAACAGTGAAATGCGAGGAGAAAAAACTACAGGAAGAGAATTGAGTTTCAGTTTCGTCTGTAGAACGAGGGCGGACGTGATCGTCAAAACCGGATCCCAAATAATTCCGTTTCCGGTCATCAAACCGGAAACGGAAGTGGATCAAAAAAATTCCGAAAGTGCACCCGGACCGCGCATGCGCGAAAAGACCGCAGCCCGTAGGGCTACGGTCTCGGCGCTTAACAGTTGGATTTAACGGACCGTAGGACTACGTTCTTGGCGGTTAATGTGTTAATCTGCCTGTTATGGCGCCACTATAAGGCCGAAAGAATGTTATGTGGCATTTATATTCTTGGCCTAGTGGGAATGTGTGTGCAAAGTTCCACGGCAATCGGACATGTTTGACCACTCCTGTTAACTATGGAAGCCAATTTTAGTAGCCTCGCGTGGCCAGACAATCACACGACACACTGCGTGGATATTAGTCTGGTCCCTATCAACGATAGATTTTTTTCCAAGGGGCGGTTACAAAAAGATCCAAACGGACTCTATTGGTTAGACCTAAACCAATCAGAGCAGTGCTTCCTTGTTCACGAACCAATCAGAGCAGTGCTTCCTTGTACGTCATTGCTCCAAATAAGGTGATAAGCCCGCCCACATTTGGATACTGGGCCCTGGTTGGTTCCGCACAACTGCGGAGGGAGAGAAATGGAATCTCTATGGAGGGGGGCCAGACCTAATCTGCCGAGGGCTAAAGTGCGATGCAATTTTGCAAAGGCAGATTCGTCTGGAACCAGGCTACAATTTTAGCGTATCAGGATGGAATATGAAAAATCAGACAGATCCATCTTGATCACATGACTATAGAGATAATGTATACCAATTTGTGTGATGTTTGGACAAAATCTGTAGGAGTAATATATAATTATATATTTTTTGCAAAAATCAACCTCCTGGTGGCGCTATAATAGGAACCTTTTCCCTCCAGTGAGTGTGCGTGCACAGTTTCACGCAGATCGGTCCAATGGTGCCGGTGAGATTAGCTGCCCACAGACGGACGGACGGACAGGGGCGAAAACATAGTCTCCGCCACGCCTTCGGCCTGGCAGAGACAATAAAAGGGGAGGATGGCTAACTTTAGAAGGGACACTGGAAGCTGGAGTATACACAAATGACTTATTTCACTCATTTTTCCTCCATCATTGTTTCACCTCAATAATTAATACATGATGAGGTAATTAGACCAGCTTCAAAGTCACACTGCCCTCTGCTGTGTGTAGGATCCTTCATAGTGAATTTAGCAGTATCTGCTGTAATTGAAAGCTACCAGGGCATGCATTCATGATGCTTTTCTTCCGAACACCAAACTCCCACTCTCTACTTATGTCAACATCATCTCCATCAAACACACAACGGTAGTGATCCACAAGTCAGGGGTTTTTAATACCTGCACCTACCCGACCCTTTATGAGAACCAATCCGCACCACCGGCGCTCAACCCGCAAACATATAACTGCACCCTTAACTGCAACTTAAGACTTCTGGTGATTAGTAGTTTCGTTCCCTACTGTTCACTTTTATAGCCAACCTAGTTTTCTGCTTTGTGCAGAGTTAAACAACGGTTACTAAGCCCAAATGAAAGGGCAGAGAGAGGAGTGAGTCTAAGGCATTACTCGTACCAAATGTCTTTTAAGGTGATTTATTTTACTAATAACACATACAATACATTTAGGTAAATAGGTAATAAAACCTGGTAAGAGAGAAAACAAGCACAGAACATTCACAGTATTAAGATATGACTTCATCCCATTATGAACACATCAAACATACAATCATTTACAATGCTTTACTTACTATTGACTTTCCACTCTCTTCCAGATGATCAATGGGTCACTCAAGAACCCATATTCGAGGGACAACCCATGGCATAGTTACTTATTAGAATCTGAGTCTCTGTTCTGAGACCTTCCTAATTTATAAACTTCTCACACAAGGTCCGCCTCTAGCAACAGGAAGTTCCGGTTACCCACAAAGCCTTGCGATTCCTTGCCATTTCCTGTCACAGTGAAGCCAGACTGCATTTTTGCTATCTGTCCAGTCAACCATTTGGCTTTGTTCTCACACAAAGCTTTTGTCTCTTATCTAGGGCCCTACCCCCGCCTAAGAATGGTAGGTTCCTTTGAGCAGCAGGGTGTCGTCTCGGTGCAGACACTCTACTGCTGCCTATTCTGTCACACTAGGCCCAACTTACATAGAACATTTTGGTATATCCTAAAGAATGATAAAAGCACATTACTATGAACAATAATAATTCACTTTTCTCTAGCCCTATGGCTTGGATAATTGAACACCTGCCACCTGAGATAACTGAACCATGTTCAGTTCTCTCACAACCAACCTCTACTAACACCTTTCTCGGTGAGCTTCTTTGGCTTCTTAACTTTCTCAATTTGTAATTTCAAACTTTTTTAGGAATTCAAATTGTTTTGGAAAACTTTCCTCCTCCCACTTTTTTCCCTAGTAAGTCAATGTCCTATTTAGGGCATGTTGCCATGGTAATTGACATTGTAACTTGGGCAAAGGATTTAAAAGATTTTAAAATGGCTGATCTACAATCTTACCTTTAAGAAACTTCACTCTGCATTTAAACCTCTAGCCCACATCCCAAAATGCTTTTTATACAATCAACAAATTAGCAATTCAAAAAGGCCTGATTACTCAGATCATGAGTTAACATCAGTTAAGAATAATTTTGTTGCATGGAAGAACCTTCCAAATTATTGTTGCATTTTGACTTAGTGGCATATTGTCGGCAGTAAATTAATACATTTCATTACGCAAGTTATTTCTTCTGGTAATATCGTAAACACTACAAATGATACATTCATTTACACAATATCTCTCGAAATTCCTAAGTAAACAGTCGCTCAAATAAGACATTTCGATTTTTTAGACACCACGTTGGCATCTTTTTCGCTTATTGTCCGCACTGCGTACCACTGTCCACAGCTAATAACTGGATAGACCTGTTAGTCAAGCCTATTGCAAAGGCCTAAACCCTTGTCTAGCCAGTCACAGCTGCCATGCCGCTTTCTCATGGACCTTTCCATCTGCACTGCTCCCTTACTCTGAGGGTGGCAGTGCAAATGTCAGTTCGTTCGCCAGCGTCACTTTGCTGGCACCACCAGCCACCAGTGGAACTGCTTTTTTAGCAACATCCAACTGGGGGCTCTTCTCGGCCGCTGCCAAGAAAGAGCGTGGGGCTTTGCTCCACCTGGTGGCCCTCTTCCCCTCCTTCGAGGGTGGAGAAGGGATTGTTAGTGTATCTTTAATCTTCACCTTTTTTCTTCTAGTTATTCCAGCCCCACCAGGACGAAGCATTCTCTTTGCCTGGATCCTGGCGGTAAGAACTGAAATGACCTGACGTAGCACTCCGCCCCTCTCTTTCCGAGCGGGCGCTCGCAGGGACCACACCCACTCAGACTTCCTTCTGAGTGGTTTTGGGGGTGCTGGGTAGGCGCCCAGCCCCCGATCTCGGACAGACCCGACTGGTCTGCTTTCGGCCTTCTGCCTGCCACCTTTGTGAGACAGGGGCTTGGAGCAAACGCCACCCTTGACAGGCCTGACTGGTCTGCTTTGGGCCATCTGCCTGCCACCTTTCTTAGACGGGCCCTTGGAGCGAACGCCACCCTTGCCAGGCGACTCGGATCCCTTCTTCTTGAACGCCACCGGTCCGCTGGTAGCTGGTCCCCTGCCGGCGGCGACGTCCGTTGCAGCAGTGGCGTCCACTGACGCCCTCGCCGGCTCCTCTCCTGGTTCAGCGACCTCCAGTGACTGGCTCCCCTCTGCGTCGATGGGATTGGTGAAGACTTTCACCGCCGTGGCGACGTCCATTGAAGCTGCCTTCCTGGCGGTCTGCTCATCTGCGACGTTGGCTCCCTCTGGACCCTCCCCGGCGTGGTCTCCTCCCTCTTCAGCGTGGAATGGGGTCTCCCCTGCAGCTTCTCTCGCTTCTCTCGCGATCTCCAGTGACTGGTTCTCCGCAGTTACTTCCTCAGGATTGACCTCCTTCTCCGCGTGGTCCCTCGGAGCAGCGTGGAAAGGGGTCTCTGCCTCCCTCGGAGCGTGGAAAGGGGTCCCTGCCTCCCTCGGAGCAGCGTGGAAAGGGGTCTCTGCGTTGTCCCTTGCAGTAGTGATGCCATCTGGTTTCACTCTGAGGACTGCTGGCCCAGCTGATCCATCTGTAGGTGTGACATCCTCACCTCCTCCAGCTGCTGGAGGATTGGTCGCCCCAACCCCCTCTCCAGTTACTACCGGCTCTGCTGCTTTCTCTGTGGGGTCAGACATTAGTTCCTCCCCCACAGCAGGGGGATGTTCACTCACTGGGGGCTGTGTGAAGTGGGACCCTCTCTCATCCTGGAGTGATCTCTCCACCTCAACCCAGACCAGCTTCAATGTCTCGATATACTCTAGGACACAGGCATCCAGTATCCTGCAGATCTCAGATGAATCCTTGCCAACTTCTTCTAGTATGGCGATAGAACTAGTAGCAATCTCAAGGAATCTAGCTAAATCGGCTTTTAGCTCCCTTCCCGCTGCACCTATCTCATTTGTTGATAGATAACTAACAATATAGAGTGTGTACTCTGCTGCCATCTCAAAGTCTGACTGCGCTTCCCACACCCTTTCCACTAAATCAGCTAAATCTGCCATTTTCCCCCTTTTACCTTGCCTTCTTGGCTTATAGGACTTTAGGTATAGGCTTTTTCAGTTAGTCTAAATTCAATAGGCTCTGACAGCAATCGTCAGTTATTTTTAGCAAGTAACATTGTTCAGCCTTTAGCTCATAACAACACTAATTAATTAACACTGTTCTAACCTGTAAAATAGCATCCACCCTTCAGCATTCTATGCAAGATGCCTGTTAAATGGTCTACTCACGTTTAGTTAATTTTGTTAATTAATACTGGATAGGATTTATTTTGCTCCACCAAAGTAAATAATAGCATTTAACCCACAATGATGACCATTGATCCATTATTATTGTAAACTAATCATCTAGTTACTCATACTTTTAGATCTATCATAAAGTTTAGTTAAACATTGAATTACACTGGTAGTAACCTCCCCCACCCCTTATCAGTATACAATGGCTTTTTAACTTCCAATGATAAGATAACCTCACATTCACTGTCTGTTAGTCTAATTCTTTAGCTACATTGCAGTGTCTGGTCACTCATAAAGCCTAGTTAAACCATGAATACTCTCTTAATGTTTGTTTAATCAGCTTAAAGCAAGCATCTCATTGCTATGATTAGATTATTAACCAAACCTAACTACTCCTCATCTCAAGGTGTGTTAGTATTGGCTGTTAGCTTAGCACTGTATGCTAGACAATAGAATAGTTAGCTTAGCACTGTAAGCTAGCGGTGGCTGTTACCTGAGCTAACTAGCCTCTTCTGAGCTAATATAACCCCCTTAGTAACCCGCGCTAGCTTTGCTACACTAACGGTATCTCAGACAATAGAATTGTTAGCTTAGCACTGTAAGCTAGTGACGCTAATGGTAGCTCTCAGGTCGGATAGCTTTATCTCTAAACCCTCTTATTGGTACGCTAAACAAACTTTTAACGGTAGCCTATAGCTACATAACCTGTGGTTAGCTTCTAGCTTCTCCCTCAGCTCCTTATCCTTAGCTCGGACAATAGAATCTGTTAGCACGCAGCATCCTCAAATCTACAGTCTTTTCTCCACAGTTTTCGCAAACTGTAGGGCTTTGTTCATAGCACCTGGTTGAAATCTCTTCCCGGTAGGCTCCTCACGGTAGCGCCCGTACGGTATTCAATGCCTCGGTCCTCGCGCCATGCTAGGCCGCCGGCTCCGTGTATCCCCTTTCGCCTCCGTGGATTCGACCTTCTGCAGGCTGTGGTTTTTGGAGACCCTTTGTCCCCACACCGACTCCTTCGGCGCTGATTTTCACTCTAACATTAGTTCATTACGCCAGTGTTAGTGCTGTTAACCTATTTTAACCTGTCCCATAACCAGGTCTAATAGATACTTTATTTTGTTACAACTCACTTCTCATCTTAAAGAGACAGTACGTCTTTACTCCTAAGGCTATAGGAGATTTTTATGCTATGTTATCTCACTAGATAACACACATTAAATCCAGCCTCTAATGGTTTTCACCATCAGACTATTGGCAGGATCATACAATTATGTGATCCGCTTACAGGACTGACCTAATACCTTTCTAGAATCACATAGGCTCCAAGGGTTCATAATTGTTTAATTACTCTGTAACACTCAATTACTATGTAATTTTACTTTAATTACTGCGTAACACTTAACTCGAAAGATAATCTAGTAGTTCAATGACTTGGTAATTTCTTTAATTACTGCGTAACACTTAAACTCGAAAGAAATCTAGTAGTTTAATGACTAGGTAATTAATACTTAAACTCTGAAGGCCTTATTAAAAACCAGCATAGTTTAATAAATGCGTAATTAAACGCTTTAAACTCAGTAAAGCCTCCCACAGAGGCATTAATAGTTTAATAACTCTGTAATAAGCGGAGTTCAAACACAGTGTCATTCGCTTATTAACTCTAAGATGCCCCCCACGAGGACACTACAGCCTTATTACCGTGTAACAAGCAGAGTTCCAATTACTAAACTCAGATAAGTTTCCCTGAGACTATCAATAGTTTATTACTGTGTTATACCACGTATAACACGGTTAATCAATTTAAACTCATAGATGTCTCTCTTAAGAGACACTACAGTTTAATCACTTAAACTCTAGCTAATCTCCTCCGGAGATTACGATAGTTTTATTACTGCGTAATTTAACGCTTAAACCCTAAAGAAATCCCCTCCGGGGATTACAGTAGTTTTATTACTGTTCACTTTTATAGCCAACCTAGTGTTCTGCTTTGTGCAGAGTTAAACAACGGTTACTAAGCCCAAATGAAAGGGCAGAGAGAGGAGTGAGTCTAAGGCATTACTCGTACCAAATGTCTTTTAAGGTGATTTATTTTACTAATAACACATACAATACATTTAGGTAAATAGGTAATAAAACCTGGTAAGAGAGAAAACAAGCACAGAACATTCACAGTATTAAGATATGACTTCATCCCATTATGAACACATCAAACATACAATCATTTACAATGCTTTACTTACTATTGACTTTCCACTCTCTTCCAGATGATCAATGGGTCACTCAAGAACCCATATTCGAGGGACAACCCATGGCATAGTTACTTATTAGAATCTGAGTCTCTGTTCTGAGACCTTCCTAATTTATAAACTTCTCACACAAGGTCCGCCTCTAGCAACAGGAAGTTCCGGTTACCCACAAAGCCTTGCGATTCCTTGCCATTTCCTGTCACAGTGAAGCCAGACTGCATTTTTGCTATCTGTCCAGTCAACCATTTGGCTTTGTTCTCACACAAAGCTTTTGTCTCTTATCTAGGGCCCTACCCCCGCCTAAGAATGGTAGGTTCCTTTGAGCAGCAGGGTGTCGTCTCGGTGCAGACACTCTACTGCTGCCTATTCTGTCACACTAGGCCCAACTTACATAGAACATTTTGGTATATCCTAAAGAATGATAAAAGCACATTACTATGAACAATAATAATTCACTTTTCTCTAGCCCTATGGCTTGGATAATTGAACACCTACCTATGTTGAATGCACTTATTGTAAGTTGCTTTGGATAAAAGCGTCTGCTAAATGACTGTAATGTAATGTAACTTCCTGGGCTTCAAATCCAGTGGAGCTTCCTTGCCGCCTGACCTAAACACATGCTGATGAAAGAAAGGAGGAAAAAAACCTGGTTGGTGTGTGCTTTTTGTATGAGTGGCTGTGTATGAATGCTGGTCATTATCTCCTTGTGTGTGTAAAGAGACAGAACAGGCTACAGATGAAATGCTCACATAATGCTCTCAGAAAACCACTCATGTATCACATCCTATAAGCTGCAGACGGGGAGAAAGAATGAGGGAGAAGAGCCTTTAAGGGAGAGGCAGGACATGAATATTCATATTATGGTGTGTTATGGTGTCTCTCTCTTTGTTCAATGCATTCACCTTGTTCTTTTTGTGTGCTGTTGGAATAGTAAAGGTCAGATGTATCTACAGAGAGCTGAACACTAATGAGCCTTGTTGAAGGCTATCTGCATTAGATCAACACGATCACACAACAATGTAACTGTAAAGAGATATTGACCATATTCACATGGTGGCCATTTTGCTTTTACTCATGAGTAAAAGCGAGAAAATCCACCCGCCAGAATGTGTAATAACTAAGAGCAAAATGGCTGACATGTGAATACGGTCCATGGAGTCTTGGAGGCCAGATTTCCATGAAACATGATCAGTACTGCCCCAAAGAGATGATTATCTTTTGGGTTGAAAAGTTCAAATGTCAAGGTCCAAATCCCATAATACGTAATATCTCAGGAACAAAGCAATTTAGGAACATGAGGTTTGATGCACTGGCTGCATCCTGCCAATTTAAATCGCTAATTAATGGCACATTGTTATTTAGTCACACAGTGTAACAGATGGGTGGATTTTCACGAACCCTGATGGGAATGATTAGAAGACTACCTTAAAGACCTGATTAACAATCTACACTGTAAACTTTGTGTTACTTTAACTCTGAGATTGTACAAATGGAACCAAACGGACCCGTGATCTATAGCTATATATAAGTGATCTTGAATAGACACGAAATAATAATATAATGAAAAACCCATGATATGGGAAATATCAACTGTAAAATCCCCAGTGTGAATTTAACTCGGAGAGTGGTTCTATTTGACACTCTGACTTAATACACTCTCAGAGTTAAGTTAACTCTGAAGATTTTATTTGTATTAGGTAAAAACATAGAGGTGTAAAACAGGCCTAGCTGAAAGACTACATGCAAAAACACATTACTCTCAGTGTCAAAAACGTCTCTTGTATACTGCACTAATTTATGCCTGATTACCTGTTTATTCTGGCTGAAGTAATTACAGAGGAGAAATTAATTGCATGCCAAAAAACTGAGAACAAACAAAAAATGTAAAATGTGAAAAACCTATAGCATGGTGCCTGTGCATGCATGATTTGAAATAATCTCCGGCCTGTGTTAATGACTTTCACTCAAGTGCTGTTTGTCAGTGTGCTGGGACCTTGCAGGGAGCTAGTGTGGGTGGATTTATTTACATCCTAAGGGGTTTTCGCCAACTTCAATACAAACCACACACACATACTGTAAGAAAATCCTCCAAAATGTAAGCAAGACAACAAAACAGCACTTTAATGCTTCGCCCATCTCATGAATTCTTTATGACATTCTCCCTTTTTTCTTCGATGCACTCTGGAACACGGAACATTAAAAAACAAAAAAGAACACTAGTACTCACTCAGTAGCCTAATGTATTGGCTAAAACTTTTGATTTTCTTTTTTGTTTCCTACCTACAGTATAGTGTAACTAGGTTAATGGATACATTAAATGTAAAATGTGTAATCAATGCTATTGGTCACCCTTTACATCTGTGTGGGTTTTTCAAATAATGAAAAGATATTAATAGTTTAATAATCTCGTAAATCGATTGTACTGTATCCATTGGTTGACAATGGATCCATTCTCAGATTATGAGGGAAAACTAAATGGTTGATGAGTATGAAAATTATGTGAATCATATACTATGGCCTTCGCAGTCATCAGATCTGAACCCAATTAAACACCTATATGGGCAGTGTTGTGCATGAATGCTCAAAAGTTATAAGAAACTATTCAGGAGTTGGGATGGGTGGGTAGGAGAAGGTTCTACTGAAAACGAATAGTTTTGAGCAGGCTACAAAACAATTTAAGAAATAAACATGAACTAGTTCACTGAACATATCTGTTTGCAAATAATGAACGTAGACATGTATGTACGTCGTTAGAGTTAACAATGCCACTCACTGTTACAAGATGGCCCCCTTCCTGTTTATTGTAGTGGTGGACCACGCCCTGAGACTCGCAATCAGCGGCAGGCACTGGGGTTTACGCCGCATGGCCCTGAGTAAGATTAGGCACAGAGTACATCCCATCACGATTACCGACCTTGACTATGCAGATGACATCGCCCTAGTCTCGGA
Source organism: Gymnoscopelus braueri (assembly GCF_963280865.1). Classification (NCBI taxonomy): domain Eukaryota; kingdom Metazoa; phylum Chordata; class Actinopteri; order Myctophiformes; family Myctophidae; genus Gymnoscopelus; species Gymnoscopelus braueri. The sequence continues at coordinate 23,370,910 of NC_137615.1, forward strand.
CACAGCAGAGAAAGGAAGTGAACTACTACTGGCAGTAGAAATGGAGTGCAGGAAGATTGGCCTTGAGCTCAATGCGACGAAAACTAAAGTATTGCCATTTAACACAGAGGACAAAACCATTGCCACTGCCGACGAGAAGGTGCTCGAGGTAGTTGAGGGCTTCAAATATCTCGGTGCCTGGACTGCTTCAACGGAACAGGATCTGAAGGTCCGGTGGGCAAATTATGTCAAAGCGCATTGGAGATTGATGAAATTGAACAGCAGCAATGTATACAATTCCAGAGCCATGCACTGAAATAGTAAACAGAAATGGCACAATTATTTTCTATCTCAATGGCTCTTTGCCCCAAAATATGGGGCAAAGATTTTATAAATATGTTATCTATACATTGTCTGAGAAGAGAAAAGTAGGTGGTTCAAAGACCAGACCCATGACAGGTGTTTGGAGGAAATTGCTTTTGCATATACCAAGTGCACACACGCTCCAGGGTTATACATAGGATGAGTAGACGGTTGGGAGATCGAACCCTGAACTTTGCAATACTCAGTCAGTATTTTATAGTAGAGCCTGGGTGAGATTTTCATCCCTGGAGTCAACATTCTCTGTAATTTTTATTAGAAATAATTTCAAGCCAAAGTATACCTAGATGTACTGTAATATTGGCCTGGACTGCTGGCCTAGCGGTCCGGGCACCTAGGCTCCAATTTGGCCTGACAGCGTGTCGCAGGTTCGAGTCCCGATCCCAGTGGCTTTTGCTGTGTGTCACTCTCTCCCTGTCTCCTGTGTAACTTAATTTCACTATCAATAAAGGCCTATATTTCTCACTCTAAATCCCACCATTCTCTGCAGTTTCTCAGGAGCTTTGCTTAATTCCAGTGAACTACTGCTAGTTTTCTACTCTTCAGGTGGTTCATAGCATTCACATGAAGTTCTAGGTCAAAGTTAGATGCAGAATAGAAAGCAAGCAGCACTCTGATATTAGCCCTGGCCTCTGCATAAAGTGAAACTGCATCATTGATCAAAATCCCTTTTCACACTTATCACATGCAAGATTCTTTTTGTTATCATACAGCCTACTGTACAGCATTACTCAATTAGGTGTTATGGAAAGATATAAAAACGTGGTACTGCTAGAAAATTATCAAATGATATGACCATGACATAAGATTCAAATTTTCTCTACAGTATGAACATGGGAAAACAAGAATTCTTCATTGCTGTGGTGTCCCGGTTATGTTGTCAGCATTGTCAGACAACATAAGCAGATCAACATAGATCTGCTGTCTCCTTTCTGATAACATAAATAATAAACACCTACCCCCCCCCCCCACCCCCATCTGACCTGATATCACCTTTCATCTCCTGAGACATGAGATGCTAGATAGCTCCAACACACTCTAAACAGGGCTTTTTTGTGTTTGCGTGATGTAGGACAGTGGATACACACACAGACAAATCCTCAGTGTTCATTCATCCACTCAGAGTTAAATCAACACTGAGGATTGTACTGTGTAAAAGGCCCACCCACATGAGTGAGGCTGTAAGGTTACTGCTGCACACGCCGGTACTCATTAACTTTTGCTGGCCTCTGCCCCTCATTAGCATCCTGCCTCACAACATGCTTGGAGGAAAACACCAGCTTTTTATACAGTGACCTTATACACTTATGGACTTGCATAATTTCCTAAGAACAGGCATTTCACCTGCAGGGAATGGCTTGATGTATCATGGATGAGATTGATGGAAATGAGACCTGGAAGCCGTGCATTTTCACAGAGCCGAGCCCATTTGAAGAATGTATTTCCCTGCACAGGGATCCATTATCCGTGTTGGACACAAACAGTAAAGTTTCATGTGAGCTCTGAGCCCAGTCAGAGAAAAGGCTGATAAAATGCCAGAGTGAAGAATTATTTGCGTAATTTTTTTTAAAATATCAAGCCTACCTGTTTTAACAGGAAATATGAAAATATCCTTATTTTTCTGTTCTCAAACAGGATTAGGCAATTATCATTTGGATTGATTCACATAATATTTTGGCATTGCGTTAGCTGCGAGGGAACAGTTAGTATTGTGTTACATCCATACATTGGTTGGGGTGGGGGGGGGGGGGGGGTATTATTGCATTATCCTTTGTTTTCCCCAGTGTCATGGGGATGCCTTGTACAGTATGTCATGCATTTGTCTAAAGCTTAATGTATACTGTGAGCCAGATTTTTGGACACGTGGACATCATTTGGAACATCACAGGCTGTGAGCCACTTGGCTCATACCTCCTGAAGTTTCTAGTTTGCTCACACAGCATCATTAATGTCACATATTTGAATGGTTGAGTATATAAATGCCAAGAGCTATGAGCTATGAGCCATTAGCCATAGCTGGTCTTATACAGAATAAACTATATAAGCTTAAAAGAATTCCCTCTGATAGAATACGTCAAACTTGATCCTTAAAGCTGAGCGAACGAGCACACTGCATTCATCATCAGTAGTGATGGTGATACTGCATGCTGCAACGCTCAAATCTAATTAAGATCTCACGCAGGTCTCCATACTAGGGATGTACAATTGACCTGATTAATAAAGAGTACTTGGTATTTGACGCACATATCACGTGTCGTGTGCAAATCAGTGAGCCTTCACGCTGATAAACCAGCATGCCCCACTGGAAATGGCCTCCGAGTTTAAATAAAGGCTTGAAAAATATATAAGCTGTCTCAAAAGCGCGAGTCAATGGCCGCCTTATTTTGGGGTCGCGGGCTGAAAAGTTTGGGAACCCATGTTATAGGGCATAGCAGTGGCGGACATTTTGTGGTGCCTGGATAGCTTGGTTCCAGGCTTAAAATAACTTATATACATTTTTTTCGGAAATCTCTGGGGAAAATTAATTGGGTTTCTATCTGTGGCACCACAAAATGGCCTCCAATGCTATGCCCTATACTGTTACTATACACTAAGCAGTTCCACTGGAGCAGTTGGGGATACTCATCAAGTGTATTCTAGCAATGCATACAGATGTTATGTATGCATTTCTGGTATGTTGTTTACACGCTGAAATTCTGGTGGATTTATGATTATTGACGTGAAAAAGCTATACGCAACAGCAATGGCAGCATAGTAAAAATTATAGTAACATTATTTGTAACAAACTGATTCTTAAACATCACGAAAATTAGTTGGGGAAGGAATAGGAAAGGTCTGCATAGCAAAATATCCAAGAAAAACACAATGAAGAGATATAACAGTGGAGGAGATTATTCCACAACGATAAGAGCCATACAGACTATTAACAGAGAAATACATGACCTGAAAACCGAGTTGAAGCGAGACCTTGTCAAATTCAAAGACAAAATTAAGAAGGCATTAAAGATGGAGCTTAACAGCATGAGAACTGAAATAAATCAAAAGCTACAAGATCCCGCGTTGATATACTGGCCCAAGACACCTGGATAAACGAGGTCTCGCAACGCATGGACGAGTTGGAAGCAGTGAATACTGATATGAGGTGAGAAGCACTACTCCATTCCCTGAAACAGCAGAAAATTATGTAAACTAAATTCACGGGCTTAGAGGGAAGGTCACGCAGAAACAATATCTGTATATATGGCATTAATGAGGACGCAGAGGGAAGCTCCATGCCAATATTCATAAATAACTTTGTGAAGACAGCGCTGACACTCGGGGAGGACTCAGAAATTACAGAGAGCACACAGATATATGGTTCCAAAACCCAAAGATAACGAGACAACCAGCCAACCTTCAACATTATACTATGAAAGTCCTGATCCTGAAGGCCACCTGGTTGAAGTAAATCATATATGGAGACAGAGTTGGCAACTTTACACATGCATACCCAACTGAAGTGAACATGAAACTGAAGGAATACAAAGACATTTTAAATATCCTCAAAGAAAAGAAGATCCGCTTCCAAACACCTTACCCGGCCAAGATGAGGATCCACTGGGAATCCAGAGGTTGCCTATACAACAGCACATCCAAAGTAGCGGAGGATATGAAGAAGGGTTATGATGTGGAGATCCCAGAGGAATAGATGCTTCATGGGAATGCAGGCTCAATCAAATCCCACATTGGAAAAAGACTGGCGGCATCAGACTTGCGAGAGGCAGCAGGTATAATCAAAACTAACTAGCAACATGGCGTACAAATAACTATAGAAATGATAATTAGTTGTTTGATTATAAACCTTAAAGGATCATTCAGCCAGATAAAACAGCTGCCTGAGGATTATAACAGAACAGCTGCAGTTATTTAATGATAATTAATTAGTTGTTTGATTACAGCATAAATTAGCCAGATAAAGATGTTGTCCGGAGTTAGTAATACAAAAATCTAAATGTTTATTTAGGAAGATTTGCCAGATTATTTACAATCGTATTATAATCTGTTACAATGTGATTAGGGAGTGTGAATACTATACTTCTGTTTTCCAGTGGAGTTTGACATTAGTATTACATCTACAATTCAGACTTGTATTCGTTGAGTTTTCAAGTCCGAATTGTGGATGTTTTGAATACATTTTACAAAAGAACTTTACGTGTATTGTACACCTAAAAATGTATGTAAGTGGGGTTCTCCCCCTTTTCTCACCATGCTAGCATTGAGCTCCATCTAGACTAGGGAGTCAAAATGTGACCATAGTAGAGGAAATCTTATTATTATTAATATTTTACATTGGTAAGTTTCCTTTTGTTATTGTTCATGTCATTAAAGGTAGGGTAAGTGATATTTTCTGGTGAAAACAAAATTATTTTTGTTAAAAGGTTAAAGCACTATATTCTGGTATTAATCATTGCTAAGTGTTCGTTCGGTAACAGGTGTCTCCCTGTCTCACCAGCTCTTTAAACAGATTTTTTTTTTCAGGTGGCTGGCAAATTACCCATTTATCAGCTTAAAATAGTGTTACAGTGCCAATTGTGTCTGCTCATTTCTTTGTGTCATCTCCCATTTCCAATTTCACTTGTTTAACCTGTATCCTGCGTGAGATAAGAATTGGTATCCCGAGACATGGAGACCCCTGTTACTGAACAAACACTTTATAGAAATGAGTACTATCAGAATATAGAGCTATTTAACACTTATTTTAACAAAAGAATATTACTTAACCTACCTTTAGTGATGCATAGCTTGCATGCTCGAGAGCTTTACACTTGCACACCACTATGTGGCCGATGTATAGTGAGGTGTCTGCAACACTGACATGTAAAGCAGCTGACCAATTTGGCGGTCTATTTAAGCTCACCTCATTCACTGTTGTTTCTCTTATGTCAGTGTCACTGAAGGTCGGTATGCATTTGTTTTTTCACACCACCCCAGAACCACCAGTGGGCTCTGTTTCCCTAAGCCGAGTTAGTTAGCTTACTTTCCGTCTGGTAATCAGAAGGTCACCGGTTAGCTTCCCGGCCCCGGTCTATACGTGTCAAATTGTCTCTGAGCAAGACACTTAACCCCTAACTGCTGCCCTCCGAGTGCTCATCATAACCATCTGAGCAGCGGGTGCATTTCTCCTTTCCGACATGTCGCCTTTCCGACGTTGACGAACCCTATACCTAACCCTAACCCTAACCATAACCGCACGCGGAAGCCACTAGTCGGAGTGGTGAGATGTCGGAATGGAAGGAGCACCCCCTGAGCAGCCATCAGCTGGGTGAAGCTGAAAAAATGAATTTCCCTGCGGAACTAATAAAAGCAATACAGCATTGCAATGTGGGAAGTTCACATACAGTACCATTACAACCACTGAAATTGCTGCTCTACATACAGTAAGACTCCCTACAATACTGTGAAAATATGCTCATTCTAGAGGAGGCTACATTTCCACTGGTAATGGCAAGACAGTGGAACAAAGAGAAGCAGAAGAAGGGGCATATTATGTGTAACAAAGAAATCAGGGACAAAGAAATCACTTCATCACGAAGTGAAGTGCGAAAGCAAAGTCGAGGAGGGTACGAAGCTCCACAAGTAGACCTGATTGCCCTTGGGTGGACGTGTCAACCAGCGTCTTACCGGAAGACTGAGTGCTGGACCAGTGGCTCCTCACAGCTCTTGAGTGGAAAGTGATGTAAGCTACAGAAGTACAGCATGTCTATTAAGTGCCCTCCTCAGCAAAGTTCCTCTGATCAAACTGCCACAGGGAAACATGGTCGTGACTCGCAAGTAACAAGAAAGTCATCATCAGTACAAAAGTGCTAAGGCGACAGACAGACAGACAGACAGACAGACAGACAGACAGACAGACAGACAGACAGACAGACACACACACACACACACACACACACAGATTTGGAGCTGGGGAAAAGTATTAGTTGTCTAATATTGTGCGCTCATTTTGTATGGTTGCAAACAGAGACGGTGGAATTACTTTAATGAGCAGCATACCTAACAGCTTTGATCTCGTCAAGGGGAGCACAAAAGCTGGGAGTTGGATATTTAATAATCTCAGGAGAAAAAATAAATGTTTTAATTAAATTTGAAAAGTTAGCCCAATAACTTCAGAAGGAGAAGCCGATTGGTTTAGCCGGAAATGGTCCTCCCTAACACTTCAAAGGTATGAAATGACAGTTGAGACATTGAGAGAAAACTCGGAATTTGAGAGCTGGATAAGGGAGTGCCTTTGTAGTATCTGGCAAAATGTGGATTTTGAAGCTTGACCAACATTTGCAGAATAGATGATGCTGGCTTTATCTGAGAGAATGTAAGTAGGTCGGAGAGGCTTATTGGCGGCATCAGCCGAGAACGAGAATCTATCCTCTTTTCACGAGAATCGAGAATCTATCTATCCTCTTTTCAAAAAAAGTATTTAAAAAAAAATGGGAGAATGATGACAGGAAAGAAATCCCAATTGGACAATTAGAGGCTGTTTTTTGTACGTGCGCATTCATATGCAATATTCTGCGGATGTAGTCTTGTGCACTGGAGCAGAGGGAAAGCTGGTGTCTTAGATTCCATGAGGTCCTTTTCAAAACGTTTCACAATCCAGAGAATATGTCCAGCAAGGAACAAGAGAATCAAAAGTTAAAGTTGAAACAGAACGATCTTTGATCATTGAATTGAGTATTAATGCTGCCAGAGAGGGCACAGGGATTAAATTGAGAATTGTTCAGGCAGAACCTTAAAGGGCAGGGTTAAATGATTAGAGACCTGACTGGTTCTAATCTAGATGAAGTCAGCATAAGACTGCAGAAACATCGGCTGCAGGGTAGAAAAGAAAATCAGAGACACAAAGAGACAAAGAATGGTTGTGAGGACTGTTGTTTTAGTAGATTCCTATATAATCACTTGTAAATATTTTAAATCAATGTTTGTACAGTATGTGTGAGAGAGAGGTTTGTTGTTTATTTGAAAGAAATGCCTGCTGTAAAATACTTTTGCATGAATATTTATCACTTTGAAAAGTTGAGTGACAAAGATAAGACACTTCATTTGTCATTGTAGACATACGAAATTAGGGTACTCAGAGACAAGCAGCAATAGAGAACAAGATAAACATCATACTGCCATTCTACCTGTACTTTAACTTCATTTCTTTAACTATACTCTCATCCAGCATTAATACTTTTCTTTAAATTATCTTGTTGTTATATTGCACTGTTGTCCTAGTACAGTCTCTGTGGAATATGTCCCAACAACATTTCATTGCTTGTACTGGTGTGAGTAAGTGACTAATAAATCCTCCTCCTCCCCCTCGGCAGAGGGACATGCCCCTGAAGCATCCCACCCTGCGTCCGTGCACAGAGGAGCCCCCGTCCCCAGGCAGCCCTGCCTCAAACGCCTCAAACATCTCAAACTAGATGGCACGAGCTATGACGGCGCTGTGTTCTTCATGGCGGACATCGACACAGGGCACAATGCTTGCGCTAAAGAGGAGTAAAGGCCCTCGTTGCCGCCTCCCAGTTTGCACAGAAGCGGGCCACCACCGCAGTGGGCCTGCACACCTCCGTACTACAAATAATTGACCGAAACTCCTTAGAAAGATAATCCTTTGGCGAACAGGAAAGGGCCCTACAGGGATGTCATGGCCAGTGCCCCCTCAACCAAGCTGCACATAATGGAAGGTCACAAGACCAGCATCCACAAGTCTGTCTAGGTGGCCTACGACCGCAAGCCATAATCCACCAAAGCAGAGTCAGTTTAGTTTATTTAGCACATTGTTATAAAAAAATAGAAACGATACATATCAAAGAAAACAAGTTGCTGTGCGAGGACAGGAAGAAGCCGGCAGGCTTATTTGGAATCCTTTCCTTTCCTTTCAGCCACGACCATGCCTTCCTGTAGAGTGCGTGGCTGCGTGCACATTTTTATGCCAATTGGACACTGCGTTCATGAATGCCCGCATTAATTCCAAGTCCAAATATAAAAGACTACTTATGAAGTAGATTAAAAAAATATATTTGACAAAATAAGCAGAGAGCAGTTGTGTTCTGTGTTCTTTTGTTTTGTTCTGATATTTAAGACTGGCATACGCTGCCTCTAGATGGACCCATGGCCCTCCCTCCTCCAACACCACCAATCAGCAGGGGTAGGAGTGACAACACAGTTGCCTGCATGATTCCCTGAACCACCCACCCCAACCTCAGTCCATCACTTTGTCCTACTCCTTGGTCACAGCGAATGGTGTCTCCACCTCAATCACCCTGCTGTCATGGATGACAACATCTTTAAGAGGCTTGTCCCGCCCGTCTGTCTTGGTACCTTCGATCATCTTCACCACATCCATTCCATCCAGGATTTTCCCAAAGACAACGTGTTTTCCGTCAAGCCAGGATGTCTGGACGGTAGTAATGAAGAACTGAGCTCCGTTGGTGTCTTTGCCAGCGTTTGCCATGCTCAGCCAGCCAGGGCCGTAGTGCTTCAGCTTAAAGTTCTCATCGGGGAAACGGTCGCCATAGATGCTCTTACCTCCGGTTCCATCTCCTCTGGTGAAGTCTCCTCCCTGAATCATGAAGTCTTTAATGACTCTGTGGAATCTGCTGCCTTTGTAGCCAAATCCTTTCTCCCCTGTCGCCAACTGGACAAAGTTTTCAACTGTTTTGGGAACCGTATTTCTAAAAAGGCCAATAACGATTCTGCCGACGTCTTCATCTCCAATCCTCATGTCAAAATAAACCTTGGCCGTGACTTTGGGTCCTCTTTTCTTCTCGTCGGCATCGGCACCATTTGAAAATAGAAGAACTAAGCCCACAAGCACTGTAAACACTACCAGGAACTTCATCCTTCTCTCACAGACGTGAACCATTATCAAGAGAAGGGTAAATGATTCTTGAAAATATAATTACAACGGGATAAGATAAATATGATGAGTTAGTCTTTATATGAGTTGTGGTGGTTATATGAGAGGTGGTAGTGTCAGTGGCGGACACGTAGATACAGTATGTCCATATATGGACTAGACATGCCCAACATCAGCACACATCAGCATATGATATGCCCATATATGGACTGGACAGATTATGTTTTCGCCCTTGTGTGTGTGTCATTCTGTGTCCGGAGCTAATCTTGCAAACTGGTGGACAGATCAGTGACAAACCTGTCATGCACACTGCCAGCAGGCCATGGAAGACACAGATGGTGGTGCTATACCAGGCCAATAACTCTAATACCACAGGTATTAGAGTTATGGGCCTATATGTCCCTATTGACCGTCTAAGAGCACCCACCAAGTTTGGGGCCTTTAGCATGCTGGGAACTGGAGTTATGCCTGTTTAAACCCAGCCAATATGAACACAGAGGGGGCAGGGCTTAAGCAATCACAGCCTATGCCTATTGGCCATCTAAGAGCACCCACCAAGTTTGGGCCCTTTAGCATGCTGGGAACTGGAGTTATGGCTGTTTAAAGCCCAGCCAATAGGAACACAGAGGGGGCAGAGCATTGGTGCGTCTGTGGCCCCTGGTGTGGCTATTCTGATGGTAGACCCCTGACCAGTGTTGGTGCCAAGTTTGGTGCGAATCGGAACAACAGTGCGCCTCACGGGTCCGCATGTTACCTTTGTGACTACGGTCCACGGTCCACCCACGTTCTACACATTTTAATATAGGATTATACTTGACCTCATCAGTCATGTAATGCAAACATGATTGCATTATGTGGGGCGCTGCTGACCTAGCGGTTAAGGCGCATACCACATATATAGGCTCTAATGCAGCATGACAGCGAGACACGGGTTCAAGTCCCGAGTCCAGCGACGACCTTTGCTGCGTATCACTCCCCGTTTCTCTCTCCCTGTTTCCTGTCACTCTCTCTACTGTGTACTATCAATAAAGGCAGAAAGAGAAAAGCCCCAAAAATATCAAAAAGATTGCATTGCAGTACTTGCTGTTATTATACTAAGCAGATTACATTGCATTATACTTTACCTCAAAAGTCATTTTAGAATACTTTATAATATAAAAATGATTATTGTTATAAAGCATTATGAGGATGTATAAGTTCTATTATGAGGAACTATAATTATACAGGGCATAAGCAGATTATAATGCACTATAAGTATGTCTAGAATGCATTATAGACATGGGATGCATAGCAAGTGTTACCAAAAATCTATTAAGATGAGTGCAATCACAGGTTAAGTGGTTAATGATGTTAATTGTCTGAGAGTTACTGAAGTGTCCATTTCTACAGTGCTCTGCAAAGAGTTCCAGGTGGTTAGAGCATAAAACACAAAAAGCAGATCTTCCAAGCTGAGTACAAATTCTAAGAACTTGTGAAAGTCAGTCATTAGATTGAGTATGTGGTCCAGAGGACTTATCTAGCATAGATGCGATATAAGATGGCAGCTTCCTAATAAGAACCTTGTAGATAAACAAGTACACAGGCCTGCCACGTCTGTCAGACAGAGAAGACTATATAAACACTGTGGTGGTAAACGGCATCTAAGGGCTTAGGAGTATGAAGCATGCATAATATGTTACCTCACCATCTATGACAGTTTAATAAAAACAGCACCAACTATCCTTTTCCTACAAATGATAGGAAAGTTAGTTACATTTCTGTACAAAAAAAAAACATATTTATTGTAATTTGTTGACAGGATTTAATATATGACATTGGAATATGAGTTTCCAAATACCAATAGTGTATTTATATTCTGTAACTCTCTTAATCATGGATCCTTGTACAGTGGAATTCCGAAAGTTTTTTCTATCATTACGTCTAGCTCTACGTCTGGCGACTAACATAAAGTTAGTTTTATGTGCATTCGATACAAGTTTAAGGTTGTTAAGTGTAACTTGGTGAAGGTCAAAGGAATGTTGCAGATACTCCACAGCCAGCTGAGCAGAGTCTGCAATATAATAAAAAGAATATTGTATCATCATCATTGTATCATCATCCATAGAAATCCCAATATAGTGGTGTCATCAGCAAACTTCACCATATTGCTGCAGTCATAGGTGAAGACATTGAAGAGGACTAGACTAAGCATGCAGCCCGAGGTTCGAGAACGTATGGTTGCTCATTCTTTTTTAAAGATTTTTTTGGGGGGCTTTTATGCCTTTATGATTGGCTGACAGGAAATGGGGAGAGAGATGGGGAGTGATATGCAGAAAAGGCCATCAGGATCGGGACTCGAACCCGCGACACGCTGTCAGGCTACATTGAGCCTAGGTGCCTGGACCGCTACGCCAGCGGTCCAGGCCGTGGTTGCCCATTCTGACAGTCCATAATATAAAGTATAACTAGAGTGAAGAGGCAAAAAATCCCAGGATGTTACATTTGTATACTCATTTATGGGGGATTATAGCGTTTAAAGTGGAGCTAAAGTCAGCAAATAGCATCCTGACATAAGTGCTTGGATACATCAAGTCAAGTGGGACAGGGCTGTATGAAGTGCGATTGAGACTGCATCCTCCACAGATCTGTTTCCTCGATAAGAAGATCAGTAGGGGTAATTGCCTTGATGTGAGATAGTACAAGCCTCTCAAAGCACTTCATAACAAATGTTATTGCAACTGGGCCATAATCATTAAGGCTTTTAACTGCCGTCATTTTGGGCACAAGGAGGATAGTGGATTTAGGACAGGTGGAAACTGCAGCCTATTGTAGGGAGATGCTAAAGCTGCAAATGAACAGCGGTGGTGGAAGAAGAAGTACTCAGAGGTGTTACTTAAGTAAAAGTGACAAAACCACAATGTAAAAGTATTCAAATAATTATAGTGGAGTGAAAAGTACAATATGTGCATCTGTAATGTGGTGGAGTAGAAGTATGAAGTATTTAAAAATGGAAATACTACAGTAACGTACCTCAAGTTGTACTTAAGTACAGTTCTTAAGTTTAGTTACTTTCAACCACTGCAGGTGAACACCCCTGCTAGTTGGTCAAACTCAGCACCTAGTCAGCACCTGATTTCAAAGTGCAGCCAAACACAATGCTTGGGCCTGCTGCTTTGGTGATGTCTATTTTCATCAGAGTGGATGTCACTTGGTGGCGCTGTAGGATGAGTACATGCTCCTCCAATTGGTGTCTTTTTAGCCTGTGACTATAGTACTTGGTTGTTGAAACCTGCAAAGCACTGGTTGAGGGTTTCAGGGAGTGCAACGTCAGGTCTGATCTGTGTGTACTGCTCTTGTAGTATGTTATGGTTAATGCCTCTCCAAAGGGGTTGTTGTTTTCAAAGTACCCCTCAATTCCCTACTTGTAGCAGTGCTTAGCTTCTCTTAGGACTGGGCAATATATTGATATTATATCGATATCTTGATATGACATTAGATAGTGTCTGGGATTTAACGTATTATAATATCGTGATGGCATTTAAGTGTTGTCTTTTCCAGGTTTTAATCACTTAGGCCCTATTTTTCACTTTAGTGAAAATAGCCACTCTACATAATCTATGAGTTTATATATGCTCTATTTTTTTGTTGCTATTTTTCAAAATATGAAATCATTAAAATATGGCACGGCGCAATGTGGGTTGGGTTGGGCAATAATCAGAGAAGCCAGTGCCAAGGAAAAGAAATAAAGTGTTGGTTTTATTCAGTTGACTGCTTTTCATAGCTTTTCTCTAGAGGAATGAAATGGCCCTGTGTCACTCTCTGTACTGACTGACTGGGCAAGGTTTGAAAGGGGTACCATTACCACAGCACCCAGAATACAGCATCAAATGCAAATGTCTACTGCTCAATCAAATAAAAGTAATGAAAAGCAGCTGGTTCAGAGAGTTATACAGTGAAGGATATGAGTGCAGAGTAAAATCTGGAGCGCAAAGAATTGTAAGGATTTTGCTATGCAAATGTGTCACGTCTCAGGATCACTATGATCTGGTTTTCCTACAGTATGTTAGGTTTTGCAGTATTGAACTAGCCAACTGAAAATGATCGCACAGATCACTGCACTCACGGATGAGCAGAACGTAGCAAGGGTTGAAATACGTGGCCCCATCACATCCCTTTGGGATGTGGAGGATGGCTGTGAAGTTCTGGGAGAGGAAGATGAAGGGATCTGTCATCTATGGTCACCTGCATGCATGTGGTGGGAGGGACAACATCTCAACAGATGGCAGGGTCACCGCAGACGGAGATGGCTCCGTTAATTTGAGTCCTTCGTTACCGAAGCATCCCTCTGTCTGCCCAGCAGTTCAGGCGGCTAAACCTAATCTCTGCAGAACGCTAAATAGGGACGATTGACATCTATTTTCATCCTCCTCTCTACCAAGAGAAATGGCTGCTAATGATAGAGGGGGAAACTCTTTTTAGGTTACTTTTAACTTTTTAGAATATAAGAAGTGGTGCAATTGGGGGGGGGGGGGGGGGGATTACACAGCACAAAAATTATTCCACCTGTGTGACTCTCTCTGGAAGGTACGTGCGCATGTTGTGCTAAGAGTGTGTTCATTTTGTACCACTGTTATTTTATCCCACTCTATACCCTCAGTCCAGACCGTATTTGAAAAGTACATCATATCTTTCTCTCACAATGCAATAATTGTATAGCGCAATGATGTAAGTCATACCATTATGTGCAAATGTAAGAGATATATCCATGGAAACAAACCGACATAACATGAACAGATGGCACTGCATACTCGGACATAGCCTTCTATTAATTGAATTCAGACAAATGTATCTCCTGTAGGTCTATTTAGTGTTTCAGGTTTATTGTACTTTCAGGCCATCTCCTACCATTAAGTTGTTTTCGCATGTATGTACTCCTGTACATGAAGCATAAACAAGCTAATGCACTCTGTCTGCCTGCCTGCCTCCCTGCCTGCCCACCCCCCCCCCCCGATGCCAGCCTGCCGCCCACCCGCCCGATGACAGCCTGCCTGCCTGCCTGTCTCTCTTTTATTTTCCCCATGAAGGGGAACATTGGTGTGATTTTTTATTTTTATTGTAACATTGTACTGTAGGCGTCCTGCAATGCATTTCTTAACACAAAGCCTTGCTTGGTGACTCTGCGGTGAGCCTTTCTTCTATTACTGTATATCTGGAAACAAAATGACAATTTCATTTTCACCAGCCATGGTCTTTACCTGGGAGACTTATGGATGGAACAAACCCTGGAGGGTGAATCCACTACATTGCTCTTGTGGAAGCAAGCAAAAATAACTCATTACTGGAAGCATTGTTGTTGTAGACATGGGAATACGGGACCAGTACACATCTAATCAGCTTAAATGGTTTTCAAGCTCTGTTCCCCGTGTCTGAAGAAAAGACAGGTAGAATGTGGTTCTACAGCAAGGTTTCTTTGTATTGAAGTGCTATTAATATTGGTCTCTATTCATGGCAGTAGCAGTGGACATGGTCAGTAACCACTTTTGAATCTATACTGAGAGCAGTCTTCAATAAATCATCACTATCTAAGGACATGGTGCAACACATAGAAAACAGAGACATGATGAGAGAAAAAACATACATATAGGTTGCCCTCGTTCACACATGCTCATGCAAGGAGTAAAATTGATTCATAACTCAGTGAGCACTGCATAAGCATTTTACTGCTATTAGGTGAAGCAGTACTGAGCTGTGGGAGGTTTGCAAGGGAACAAAGAGTTCTTCCTCGCTCCTCCATGGAAAGAGGAAGGACTCTTTGAATCTATACTGGAGCTCTCTGCTCCCACAGTGCAATGATATCATGTTGTCTGAAGCTGATGGATGACTTCCTTTGTTCCCTTCATTAAAAGCAGCAGTCTTCTCCTCCTCCTGTGGCCATAGTCAGAGTTTGCCTTCACTCATAGTGCCACATTTCTCTGCCTCACTGCTGCTCGCAGGCAAAGCTGCTGTCTCTATTGTTTTGATTCCTCTGAAGCAGGCTCTACAGGTACTGTCCACCGTAGCTGGTTGACGTTAATTCATACGTCTTCGGGCTGAAATGGTTCAATGATGTCAATGATTCTGCAAATTTGCATTACCGCAGAATAGATTATGCAATGGCAAGGTTTTGGAATAGGGGCCGTGTAATGTGGAATATGAAACATGGATGTGAATATCTGATGAAGTGGGTGCTGAACAAAGGACATACATTGTAGTTTGCCTTCAGAACAACTAATACAAGGCCCAATCTTCCTCACAGATTTGTCCTTATAAATGCAAAACATCAGGATGCCTTTTCTCAAGCAGCAAACTGACATGTACTGTTAGGCATACCTTAAGAAAGCACTCCGCAGTGGGTCATTACATATTGGAACATCAACTAGGAAATTACTCCAGTCCCATTCAATCATTGGCAGTGAAAACCAAGATAAAATACCACTAGTCTACATAATGGAAGACAAAATTAAATCCCACACAAAGCCATCAGGCAATAGGGGTGGTGACTGACACATTAATGCAAAATGTAGTCCCTGACTGGAATCTCAAAGCAGGAAGACACATTACAGTCAAGCAATACACTGGTTCTCAAAGTGGGGTCCAGGGACCCTCAGGGGTCCTTGATGGGATTCCAGGGGGGCTCCAGCAAAATGAGGAACAGCATAAACATTTAAGCCCTATTTTATTCTTCGAAAATATTAAGAAATAGCAGATCTGTAAGTTCACAAGTTTTTCATGTTATTTTTGACAAGTCTTCTCTTATGGGGGTCCCTGGGGGTCCGTGGCCAATTACATATCCATTTGGGGATCCTTGACATGAAAGTGTTTGGGAACCACTAAGTACGCCCACCAGCTAGCCACAGCTAATTCATTAGCACAGCCCTCATAAGATAACTCCACAGCTCTGTAGCTTTAATGTATTCCTCCCTTGTTGGAAAGTGTTAAATATTGACACATCCTATATCGCCTTCAGGTTTACTCAGCCTTTCCCACAGTTGAGGGAAGACATACTGTATCCCTGTGGCTGTTTAGAAATACAACCATGCCAGTGGCACTCACAGATATGTTTACTCGCAGCCCTATATGAATAGTAAGTCAGGAATATATCCCATAACTTTAATAATTCAGTTCAGCAAATTATTAATGCCATGTGAGCCTGTGAGGAAGCATCGATCTATAGGTGCCCATGTTCAAAAGGCAAGCACACGTACGTCCACACACACACACACACACACACACACACACACACACACACACACACACACACACACACACACACACACACACACACACACACACACACACACACACACACACACACACACACACACACACACCTCAATTCCGTGGTGTGCTGTAAGGGACCAGTGGTGGAAAGTAATAAGTACATTAAAGTACAATTTTGAGGTACTTTTGATTACTTGAGTATTTCCATTTTCCAGTACAGTACTTCTACTCCATACATCTCAGAGACAAATTTTGTACTTTTGCCACAATAATAGTTTTTTGAGAACTTTAGTAACTAATTACTGCAGATTTAGATAATTATGACAAAACATACATGAACCACTTAAGCCCTAAATTTCATCCTTCAGCTATTCGAAAATGCGACGCATCAAATCAAACATTTTGACACATTTTGAAAACAAATTGTGAAATGGACATTCTGCATAATGAGTACTGTAAGTATGTGTTGACATCAATATTTTTGTGCTTTTTCTACATTGTGCCATAGCTCCTTTAACTTCAGTAAGAAATCTGATTACAGTCACGCTTGTCTCTAGCTTTGCCCCTGGAAGAGAGCCTCTAGGCTCCACAGTAATCAATCTCCCCAGGGCACAGTTCTTGTCCCAGTTTGTCAGGTGTGTATCTTCAATACCATAACCCACAGCACCCCCACCACCCCATGAGATAATCTCATACTGACCGGCTGATTGACTGTCAAGATGGCGACAGCACTCCCGTACACGGCACTCGCATCAAGCGAATATCATTCATGTCATTAAAACCTTCAAAGCCCCCTGTGCCAATGTGCTCCCATTTTTAGCAGCATCCAGTTAACTTCTGCCGACCCAGAGGGGGTAGAAATCGCACGGAGTGTGCGTTGTGTAGTTTGCTATCTGCAAAATGCACAAAATTCTGCTCTGTGTGGGCGGAGAGGAAACCACAAGCAGAGAAATGGGATTAGAGGTCTTTATTTTTATTATTATTTTTTTGCTAGAGATATTTTGGCCCAAGCGTATTTAAGATTCATAAGGCTGGGGATGCCATGAGGTTCAAACTGCTGCAAAATGCACAGCTTCCATTTCCTGTTTTGTTGAATGCAGGATCGTGGATAGTACAGTCGGAATGTTGGAGTGCTTCTCAAGTGCTGCCCTAACCTCCAGAGTATTTGTTTAGCCTCTCTGTGCATTTGCATATAACTCACAACAATCATAAGAGGCTCCTAGTTTGGGTCTAATAATCATTATGTGGCTTTATATCATTTGTTCCTGCCTGGATTCACAATGAAGTCTTTCCTCCTTCATGCAAAGGTTATTTGTGATCCCGAGCATAGTTACTTTTTTTGTGCCCGTTTCCTTTACCGGAGTTGGACTATTAACATCATTCCAATGTCCCTACTACCTTCATTATCATCAATTTACAGCCCCAGAGAAGTGAGTTTTGGATGCTATTTAACGTAGACCCCCCACCCTCTCTCTCTCTCCCTCTCCTCTCTGAAGTTAATATCTCAGTTTTTACTCACAGTCTGAACTGAGCGGCCCAAAAACTGGTGAAGCGACACTATGTGATAACTTGAAGCATTCATCGTGCAGCAAACTGTCAGAGTCGTATTACATTACTTTATGGAGTGTAATGCATACTCAATTTTGTGGCTGGGGAACAGCTCAGGTCAAGCAGACAGCAGCGTTTTCCAAAGTGTGGAATGAGGTCTCAATGTCAGGACAAAAAGAGAAGTTGAAACTAAAAGAACAAATGGAAGAAGCTGCTACTTCCAGTCTGAAAGAGATGATAAATCCATCACATCCACTACGGTATGTGCTCTGATCCCTCCAACTAGGCTGGACAGAACTGGTACATGACGAGCCGCTCTGCCATGAATGATCAATTAATCACTTGAAGAACCCTCTATACTTAGTAAATAAATACTTAGTTGACTGGGGTTGGCTCGGGTCCGCTCTTTTTTCCCTCTACAACATCCTCATCATTACACCATCCGACCCTTGTTGAAAACAGTAGATCTACAAGCTCACAACAAGTGACTCGTTGTGAGCTTGTAGAACGGCTATTTTAGGCGAATGTTCCCCCCCAGAATAGGGATGCTATAGGGTTCAAGTGGTTAAGCTTTATAATGGCAAAATATGTGGAAGACATTTTGACAATGTACACAGTTAGGAATTTTGTCAATAGTAGCGAATTACTGATTTGTTCTGTGAAACTCTTTCTGAAATAAATACATTTACAACAGATTTTAGAAATGTGAAGATGCACACATGCAGTGTAAGTGTGAGAATAACATTATCGATGTTGAGTGTGTAAATAACATAGTGATTGAGTAGACTTAACACAATTTTAATTTTTATGACACTAGATTATTAAGTGGAAGTGACTGTAATGTGACAATACGCTACCTAGTGCAAAAACAAGAGGCACCTGAACCTCATTAACTCTCATCTTTATACCATTATCTAGGTGACGACTATTAAAGCAAGCAAGCTAGTGTGTGTACTGTACTAGATGTGTGTGACAGAACAAGGGAGAAAGGAACACTGAAAACTCCTCAGTTTTAATGAAACTAATTTAGATACTCTCAGAGTTAACCACTTACTGTAATGAATAGAGTCCCTAGTCTGGGGTACGTATGTCACTATGGTGAACATTTGGTTAAAATTAGCAAAGATAGCAGATCCAGAATAGCAGATGCTCAACGCGACATGTTGTGAGTTTGTAGATCTGCTATATTCAGTGAAAATATTTGATGTAAAGGGAAGAAATTAGGGGACCAAGTATAGACCCCTGGAGGACCACGGTTAACGTATTTAAGTGCTTAAAGCCCTATACATTTTGTTTTAGGTAAAATAGCAAAAAAAGCTGATCTACAATGCATTGTGACACACTGTGAGCTTGTAGATCCACTATTTTTGCACTCGCGCACACGCACACACACACACACACACACACTTCAGTTCAATAAAGCAATATAAACAAAACACAGTTTTTTTTCGATGGGCCATAGTATATTAAAAGGGGAGAAAGTGTCATACCATTACATTCCTATTTATGAGTGATTCTAAAGTGGCACCAGAGACCATGTTTT
This sequence comes from Gymnoscopelus braueri, assembly GCF_963280865.1. Lineage (NCBI taxonomy): Eukaryota > Metazoa > Chordata > Actinopteri > Myctophiformes > Myctophidae > Gymnoscopelus > Gymnoscopelus braueri. Next base: position 23,390,484 of record NC_137615.1, read on the forward strand.
CCACTGCAATCATAAAGATCGCAGCGCTGTGATGATTACTCAAAATCATAATGTTGGCCGTGATTAGTGGTGAACTTGCACTCCAGAAGATTAATGGCGCAGAAGCCCCACAGACCATTACAGCTCCAGGAGACTGCTACGCGCCATTACAGACCCACCATCTCTGAGGGGAATTCTTTATGACTGTTTCTTTATCTGGACGATAATCTGTATGAGTGCCTACACCTAATCATCTACAGTCCACATCCAACAGAATAAGGCTCAAAAACATAACACAGTTCATTGGCACAAATTCAGAGACACTCAAAAGCACCGACCTTCATTTTAACCCATAAGAGATGCATTGGAGTTATAGGAAAAGAACAGAGGGTAAGGAAAAACCTTTGAGCAAGACTTACCTGTCAAGAGAAAAACATGTTTCTGTTAAGCACAGGAGATATCAAGGTCTGCTTTAGTCACTGTTGTATACCATGTGTGCAGAGGCAATTCAAAACCTTGCCTTCTGTATCACACAAAAAGTAAATTGTCTTTGTGTTACGGATTCTTTTGCCTGTAGGGTTTCACTTGATTTTCTCTGTGACAGCTTAGCTGCCCTGGCTGTGACTGCTCATTCTCTAAGTCCCCATCCCTGCTCTTGGAGGATGTACAGTACTATGCACCAACAGGAAGGGTTTTACAAGCAACCGATGGAGGACCAACATGCCAGCCTGCCCCACCGTTATGGCCAGAAATGCATGTTTGTCAATCCATCTCATTTTACATTTGAAACCCTTGCTTTTGATCTCCTGTGCAGGGCAGAACTGGCTCTGTCTGTCTGTGCGCATCAGTGACAATATCTGTGATTCTCGGTTAGGGCCTGTTTGTTGTATAAATTGTTCGCCCTGATGGTGTGTATTCGAGTCCCAGATTTAATTATTGCGTGGAATCAAGTCCTATAACTATGTGGATTGAAGTCCCATATGTTGTAAAAGCAGTTTTGCAGGGTTCGAGTCCTCCTGGTGGTATGGGCTTGAGTCCCATCTCTATTTCTATTTTTCTTTTTTATTATGTCTTCAAAATCCATTTTATGCCATTATGTAAAGCACTATGAATAGCCTTCATGAAATGTTCTACACAAATAAACTTCACATCTCAACATCTGTCCATTTCATGAGCTGTCATCTTCACCACAGCTTACCGGTCATATACGCTCTTCAGTGTTCATCAGTATGCCGTGTTCATTCACACTCTCTCTGAGTAGAGAAGTGTGCATGTGCCTCAAAACCCTCGCTCCACCTACGTAATGTGATTCATACACTGCTTGTTTGCTGTACTTCACATCATTATCTAAAATACGTACTTGTTGCCCCCACAGCCATCATGACACGCATGGCCTCTGAGCTGCAGAGCAAGCAACCAAGTACACATCAGCCTACTCAGGCTACAGTACATCAGAATGATGAAAACTAAATAAAAACTAAGCTACGATCACAAAAACTATGACTTAATATATTGACATTATTAATTTATTATTAATTTCGTCAACGAATAAAAACTAGACAAAAATTAGATCCAGTAGGATAAAAACAAGTAAAATGCGTGGTTGTCACGCTCTGAAAAAAAAGAATCTACTGCGACGCGTTGTGAGCTTGTAGATCCACTAGTTTTGGCACACAGTTACGTATAAAACAGGCATTACGATGCCATCAAGGCCTGCAAAAATATTTTTTTGTCAACTAAATCAACTTGATTTAGTTGACTACAACTGGACTAAAACTAAAACATTTCAGATGACTGGAATATTATTCAAAAGACTATAGGTTACATAGCAGTGGAGGATTGACTATAGATGGGTTTCCGCGCGACGTCATCACAGAGCAGAGTGCGCAATCTGCGCATGCGCGGGGGAGAACGAACCGGAAGCGCCATTCACTCTCTCGTTATTTTCGGGATTTAGATAGGCATAATGCTGCTATTATAGGCATAATAGGCATAATGCTGCTATTATATACAAACAGATCCAACTTTCGACAAATCATTTTTAAAGAGTAAAGAAGATATTACAAACTGCATCATTTAATCTACTTTCATTAAACCTGGTGAAGACCATTTATTTTCTGAATGTACAATGGCCAGAGCTGCTGCGGGTAATAGCGCCCTCTACAGGCTCATCCCGCCACTGCGCGCGCATCATCCTCTCATGTTTACAAACAGGAAACCCATCTATTACAACTCCCTCCTTGCCGGTCTGCCGGCATGCTCAAATCCCTACAGGTGATCCAGAATGTCATCATGGCACACCTGTATTTCACCCTACTGTACCTACATTTTACGTCTACTGCTGTTATAACTGTGGTCATAATTTGTGTTAATGTGTTTGACTTTATTAGACTGAATGAGTCAGGTTATGTTTGTCTGTGTTTGCTAGTAATGACGGACTGCAAGTTCTGTTTAATCTTATTTTATCATAATTATGTTAGTTAGGATGGGAAGTTTATGTAATTTGGTTTATTTGTTTACGTGATGCTAATTCTGTTAGTTCCCAATTCGATCTTTTTTGTTTGTTATGTTGGCTTTTGGTCCACCCTGAAGTCAAGTCACCATCTACTTTAATCTAATTTAGTAAATAAACCCATTTTCTTTATATTGAGCAAATTTGTCTTTGTCGCTGCTTGGGATGTAAGGAAGATGGCTTATTCATGTTGTCTTGGACACCCCGGCCTAAACTAGGCATAACACGTACCCCACTTCTGTGTCCCTTCACTTCAACTTTCAGTTGCTGCCTGCATCCATTTCAATACACTGGTGATGACCTACAAGGAAATCAAGGGCATAATAATGATAATAATAATAGCTTGAATTAATATAACATAAACCCAAGGACTCTTTACATCAAAAACAATGAACAACCAACAAACAAAACAACAACCAACTATTTGCCATAAGCCTGAGAGAATAGGTGTCTTTTCAAGGCAGCCTTAAAAGAGTCCAGTGTTGGAGCAGGGCGAATCCCCATTGGTAGAGAGTTCCACAAGGTGAGGGCTGCCACACTGAAGGCTCTGTCCCCCAAGGTTCGCTTGTTTGTTTTGGGGACAGAGAGCGTGATAGTCGGTTTATGGAGGAGGCCTGAGAGGTACAGTGAGGGCGTTTTGACTTTTGTAGGTGAGAAGGAGGAGTTTGTAATAGATGCGGAAGGGCATGCCACCCCCTTATCTTCAGGACATGATCCACCCCCTCCTACACATTTAGATCAGCTGACACTGTCCCTCTCTTCACTATACGACACCCTGGCCAACGCTACAAGCATCCTAAATTCTTCAATCTCCTGGCTCCCAAGCTGTGGAATGACCTCCCGCCCTCTGTCAGGACTGCAGACTCACTGTCCTTTTTCCACCGCAGTCTCACCTCCTCAGACTACATCACCTATAGCATGCCTCACTCAGTGGAGTTTACTGACTAGGTCATAGTGACTGGATTCAAGGGATAACTGTCACCAAACTGGAAGCAGTTGAGTCTTCTGGCCTTAGTGCTTCTGGAAATAGCAACATTGTAGCATGGTGTGTTATTGCACACACTGGGGAGAGTAGAGTCAATACACTGATGGAAGTCTATGTCTCTGCTCTTGGAGAATGGAGTGCTTCTCCAAGCATATAAAGCAAGCAATTTAGGTTATGAATTTTTGCTCTTAAGTACCCCCCATCCCCCCCAGGATCTTTCTATGTGCATATGTGATGTGCGTGTGTGTGCACATGCATGGGAGAATGTATGTGTTCAGTGGACTTTTTCCCCCAAGGTGCTACTGCTGTTTTATTTTCTAAAGTGTGGAGTAGGCTACTCCACGTAAATGGTTTCACTTAAGTGAGGTCGCCAGGACACAAGCGCTCAAGAAGAAGGATGTATTCAAAATTAATGTGTGTGTGTGTGTGTGTGTGTGTGTGTTAGGGCATTCACAGAATAGTCGAATATTCGAATATTCGAATATCAAACCGACTATTCGACTATCAAACCACTATTCGACTATTCGAAAAAAAGAAAAAAAGAAAAAAAAAAGCATTTTTTTCTTTTTTTTTTAAGATTTTTTTTTTTTAGTGGTTTTTCTAGAGCAGACATGCAGCTGTGAGCTCTGGTGTGACGTCAACTCGCATTCCTTGAGTCGAGTCATCAATGCAATTAAAAAAAAAAAAAAAAAAAAAAAAACTTTTTTAAAATGTTTTAATTTTTTATTTTTTTATAATCAAATCGAATAATCGAATATTCTAATACTTTTGGGTCGAATAATTCGAATACCATAAATCACTATTCGTTAATGCCCTAGTGTGTGTGTGTGTGTGTGTGTGTGTGTGTGTGTGTGTGTGTGTGTGTGTGTGTGTGTGTGTGTGTGTGTGTGTGTGTGTGTGTGTGTGTGTGTGTGTGTGTGTCTGTGTGTGTGTGTGTGTGTGTGTGTGTGTGATGCGTATGTGTGTGTAATACATAGCTTTTAAAGAATCGGTATCAATGTCAGTGACCTTTACTGATATTGGCATCAGATGATCCAAATCTAAATGGGCACTCTCTACTTTTGAGGCTAAACATTTCAGAGCCGAGCCGACAAAATACAGAAATGTTTTATGTATGCGTGCGTGCATGTTTGTAGTATATATGTGTGTGTGGTGGTCCTGGTGGATGTGGTGCTGGTGGTAATGAATGTGAGAAGCTCATGGGTTGCAAATCAGAGATGGATGTCTGAATGAGATAGAGGAGCCCTGTTCATACGGTTGCTTTAATTGGCAGAGGGATTACAATGACCTTCTGGGGAGATTAGGAATTATTGACCACCATTTCCCCTTATTGTCCAGAGAAATTAGATTTTCATTGTCCGCTGTACAAACATACGCTTCAAAGTGCAAAAGCACACAGACACACTTGGTTATGACCATTGATGAGTGATGACCACTTCAAAAATGTCTCCTGCACCCCTGCATTCCTGTAAGCTACATATTTCATGTTTGCTCCTGTTTTACAGCTCTCCTTGGCTGGCTCCCATCCACCTTTGAAGAGGCAGATAACGTTTGATGTATCTGATACTAACCTCTAGACCTGAAATTTGCAATTCTTAGCTAGTTTAATCCTTAGTGATCACTGAGCATATCAAAACTAATGGTGGGTTCGGCCGTACTAATTGTTCAATATTCACATTTTTAGAGACCTGAGCTTCACTGACATCCCAATGTGTGTGCTTCAGATGAAAAAATCCAGAAGTTTAAAATTCATTTATACTTTATTATGATGTTGCAATATTGACAACAGCTCATTCCGAAGTGTGCCGTTTACATGCAACAGAGCCCACATAAACATCTTACAGCACATTAAGTACTTGTTTTCTTTGCACTCTAACTGTCCGACCGGGTGTAAGTGGCTCTGGATAAGAGCGCCTGCTACATGCCTAAAATGTAAATTGTAATGTGTTTTTTTTTACACAGATCGTTTAATAATGTAATGTATACGTATAATAGACACACAGAATGTTAGTCATGCATCTGTGTTTGCCTCACTCTTAGTAGTTTAGAGCAAAAAAGTATCAGTAAAGCATTAATAAAGCATTTATCTTTTTTAATAATACAACATCTCAAATTGCCTGGCAGTGCAATATTTCTGTTGTTTCCCCTGGTTCACACCTGCTGTATTAAAGTATTACAGTAGGACCCCGAGTGCTGCGCTCGCCGTCTGCCTCATTGAATCAGTGATATTAACCTCATGAACCCTAGGATCCCTATTCTGGGGGAACTTTCGCTCTACAAGATCTGATTGTAGAAGATATAGTCTAGCCCATGGGAATACGGTCAACTAAGTATAGGACCATGTCAACTAAGTATAGGGTACTTTGGCATACGACAGTGTCACACACAATGAGCAAAAATAGCCAATTTACTAGTTACTACTTGCTATCTATTACTGAGATCTTCAACTTATAATTTTTTTTGGAAAGATATACAACATTTTTGAAAATCTTTGCCTATATGACATGGCCAAAATAGAGATGCCAGGTTGAAAGTAGGCTATAAAAATTAAGATATAACCCATACAGTCAACTAACTAGGGCACATGGGAATACGGTCAACTAAGTATGGGTTTTATAAATACCAAAGAAAATTATGAACAAACACATAACGCGACTAAATAATAACTTGGATTCATTGGAACACAAGTTATTTTTTTCCGGCCTGGGTCGTAGCGTGACGGTCCAGGCATCCTAAGCTGCACTGCAAACCGCAAGGCTGCAATGCCAGCCTGACAGCGTGTCGCGGGTTCGACTGCCGTTCCCGACGACCTTTCCTGCGTGTCACCCCCCCCCCCCCCGGCCCCATCTCTTTCCTGTCAGCCTACTTTCCCTATCCCTCTCTAAATAAAGGCATAAAAAAAGTTTTTTTTTAAAGTAACGGTTTTGGACATACGCTACAAGCTGTCAGCCCGACAGCGACGATATAAGTTTATAAATTATTGTCTCATCTACAGATATTGTACTCACATTTGGTGACAACCCAACTGCGTGGTGTGATTGATGCTGTGCCCCACAGCGAAGAGCTTCAGTGAAACAACAGCGAGGGCAGTGGTGGAAAGTAACTAAGTACATTTACTTAAAGGAGGAGTTCACCCAAAAAATTACTTATTTTATATCAATTGCACGCCCCATGAAGCCTTGAATTCATGGATTTATTTTTGTTTTTGTCGCATTCCTAAGCCAACAATTTGATGACCGTGTGTATTTCCGGTAGGAGACACAAAGAATCTACTTTGTGTCTCCTACCGGATACATTAGTCGGTAGGAGACGGGAATCAAATTATTAGCTTAGGAATGCAACAAAAACTAAAACAAATCCATGAATTCAAGGCTTCATGGGGTGTGCAATTGATAGAAAGATAGATTTTTGGGTGAACTACTCCTTTAAGTACTGTACTTAAGTACAATTTTGAGGTACTTTTGATATACTGGAGTATTTCCAATTTTCAGCACTTTACTTCTACTCCACTACATCTCAGAAGCAAATATTATACTTTTTACTCCATTACAATTATTTGACAACTTTAGTTACTAGTTACTTTGTAGATTTTTATTATTATTACAAAACATACATTAACCACTTCAGCTCTGTATACATTTTGTCCATTTGAAAATAGACAAACTACTGTACAAGCTCACAAGGCGTTGCATCGGGACGCATGTGACCTTGTAGATCTGCTATTTTCAAAAGATTTGTATACATTTGAAACCTGTGAAATGGGACATTCTGCATAATGAGTACTTTTACTTTGGGTACTTTAAGTATATTTTGATGCCAATACTTTTGTACTTTTTAAGTAAATTTTGAAGACAAAAAAAAAATCCGGACTTTTACTTTGTAACTTATTTGAGTACTTTTTCCACCACTGAGCGAGGGAACATGTGACACATGCAGAAGCCTTGACATCTGGCAACAGGAAATACAGCTACAGTAACACAACATGGCGCCATTAGGTGCTCATGCTGGGCTAACATGATGTACGCTGACCTGACAGACAATGAGGCCGTTGGGGCTGAAGCCAAGCAACAGCCTCTGCCCTCATTATGTAGAGCTGTCAGAGGAGGGAGAGTGCAGCACAGCCACGGACAATATTAGGCTCGCTAATGTAGTACAGTACAGCAGAAACAGCAGGATGTCACTATACTATGTTATAGCAGAAACAACAGAGGGAGTTTCTTTGTGTGCCCATCGACCAGTGCTGGATAAAGTACTCAAATGTTTTACTTAAGTAAAAGTATCAATACTGCAATGTAGAAGTACTCTGTTACAAGTAAAAGTCTGGAATTCAAAATGTACTTGAGTAAAAGTACAAAAGTATCAAAATGTACTTAAAGTACCAAAAGTAAAAGTACTAAAATGTTTGAAAATAGCAGACCTTGTAGATTGGTTATTTTCAAATAGCCTAGGTATAAAATAGGGCAAAAGTGGTTAATGTAGGTTTTATAATGTAATAATTAATATCTGCATATCTATATAAGTAAATAGTTACTAAAGTTTTCAAATAATTGTAGTGGAGTAAAAGTACAATGATTGCCTCCGAGATGTAGTGGAGTAGAAGTAAAATTAGACAATTGGAAATACTCCAGTAAAGTAAAAGTACCTCAAAATTGTACTTAAGTACAGTACTTGAGTAAATGTGTGGGGTGTAAACTTCCACCCCACATCTTCGCCCATATAGGCCTACCCATGTTTTCTTTTTAAACAAAATGTGTTCACTCATCTACTTGGGTGCATTTACAGGCATCTGGAATCTGCAAATGAATATCTCCAACAGAATGTCAAAACAAGCTTTGCACGCCGTCACCTTGCTTTCTGTTGACTGCAGCTCTCACTGGTGAACGAATTAAATCTTAAAAAGATGTGGATCTGTACTAAACCAAATCTCTAGAGAGAGAAATAAGCTCTCTGGGACCACATTAAACAAACCACATTGATAGACATGATAAGATGTTCTTGCATTCCGCCTCCAGATAATCAAGAAAGTACAGTCAATCTCTGCATAACAAAATGCTGGAAGCTCAAGTCTTAAGATGGTCTTTGGCAAGTTTGTTTATATATATATATATATATATATATATATATATATATATATATATATATATATGTATATATATATATATATATATATATATATATATATATATATATATATATATATATATATATATATATATATATAAATATATACTGTACATACAGTAGAGGGCCGCGTTCGGCTGCGTCACACTGCTGATCGGACTGATATGCCCATATATGGAGATCTCTGTATCTGTCAGTCCTTGTCCCTTTTATGCCCATATATGGAGAATCCCATATGTTATCAGTATATGCCCAATATTGTGCCAATATATGGAGCTGACTGATTTGTTTGCTGATGCCATGACGACACATTGAGGTTAGGCGTAGCTGCATTGGGGACTCCTTATATGGTTATATATACACACACTGTAAGAGCAGACATAAGGATTCATGACCTTGACAGAGAGGTAGGAGGGAGATGAACAAAGTCACGTCTGATGATGTATTGTTTCTTCCTTACGCTTTCCTACACCAATGCTCCATCAGCTCCTTGGAGCTTTATCCCTTTTGCCGGAGCATGAGCTTAAGGCTTGTCTCCCTGCCTCTGATTTATGGTGTCACTGAGTGACGGAAAAGGGAGAGATATCATTGGTTATATCTTTGACAGTAAATTATGAATGAAGGACAGTCACAGCTGTCATTCTCCGTGGTCACTGAGAGCACGGTATACCAATTTTATCCAATCAGGAGAGAGAACTCATACATGACAAACAAGTGAAATTGGAAGTGATGACACAAAGGAATGAGCAGAGAAAATTGGAACTGGATCACTATAAAATTGAAGCTCATAAACGGGTACTCTCTCCTGATTGGCCACCCACCTGAAAATGTATTTTCTGTTTATTAAAAAGATGGAGAGACGGGGAGACCCCTATTGCTGAACAAACACTCTATAGCAATGATTACTATCAGAATATAGTGCTTTAATCTTTTCCCAAATGTCCAGGTCTGATTTCAAACTTCAACATAAAAGCGACTTTTATTAGAGAAATCTCTTATTCACGTCCCAAGCTTGTAAATTCACAAATGAATGCGGCCTGTTCCATGCAGACATTTTACATGAATGTGGACATTTTCCGAGATATGATCAACTGTACTGTACAGTACAGTGCTGTTTGGTGTGTGACATCAAACTTTAATTTCATTCAGCCTTTTCCCCACTAATCTTATTCTGGAAGCACTGCAGGCCATCTATGTCAGGATGTCAGTTGGTGAGGATAATTTGGATCTCTTTTCTCAAGATTACCTGCACATTTTATGTTTTTAAGGAGCAAATCGCATGAGCACCATTTCTGTCTCACCAGGCATATTTTCCAGTGTTTGAAAATCAGCCCATGTGGTCCCCACAATCAGCCCATGTGGCCAATTAAATAAATCCTGGAATCATAAATAACCAGCAGAAACAATTCCTCTCAGAACATTCTATCCTCCTTATCAATCTGGTTTTTGAGCTAATCACACCACCACCATAACTGTCACACTGGTATTAAACACATTGATTACTGCATGGCTTAGACAGCAGGAAACATTGTGATGCTATATTCATAGATATAACAAAAGCATTTGATACAGCTGACCATTCTCTACTCATAGAAAGATTGTTTATTTCTGGCTTTGAAATATATGCTTGCTGCTGGTTTCAGAATTACTTACACTTGACATTGTGTCAGTGTGTGAGGTGGATTCCTGCCAGTTAAAACAGGCATGCCGTAGGGATCCATTCTGGGCCCTGTCCTGTTCGCCATTTATATAAATGAAATTGTCTCCTTTCAGGGTTGCCAAATTTTCTCAGATGATACAATTTTGTACTGCAATGCTGATTGTGTCCAATTAGCCTTTGAGAAACAGCAACCTTTCATCCATTGCAACAATCTTAAACTGAAATTAATGCAAATAAAACTAAACTCATGGTTTTCTCAAGATCCAAAAACATAGGCTTCTGTAAACTGCATATCTCTAGTGTCAACATTTCAAATATTGAAAGGGCTACAGAATTTTAAAGGCCTGTACGCACTACAAAATTTTAAGCCCAATTTTAGCCCGATTTATCACCCCGTGTCGGGCCCGATTATGAACGTTGGGTGCGCGTTCCCCCATTTTTTTTATCTTGTAGTGTGAAATGTCAAAAGACCAGCATTCGGCCTCTGCGATGTCCCACAACAACACGTCGTCAATATTAAACATGTTACAGTTTTGGGGTGTTTTCTCGCGTGTGACATAGGCTACCCTTTCATTGCGTTGATCAATTATACCATAGAATGTCCAGTGCACTGCTGCCTCTCCACTGCGCACTGCCCATGCGAAATGAACATGGCAGTCATATTATTAACTTTATTATATAACCAAAGCATTTGGGTTTAAAGTAATTAATTTATAATGCTGCATCCTTTATGTGTAAAGCCCTGATGTTGTTTCCTTCATATTTTTTGTCCGTGGTCGGGTCATTTTATTGATTATGGGTCCATTAGTTGACACCCGCATGGTAGTCTACGTGAGACCTGAATTGTTTGATGGCTTATCATAGCAGTGGTGGCCATTTTGTGGTGCCACAAATCGAAAGCCCATTCATTTTCCCCATAGAGATTTCCAAAAATATTTATATAAATAATTTTAAGCCTGGAACCAAGCCATCCAGGCTCCTGGTGAATAATAAAACATTTGATTCTGTGAAAAAAAGAAAATAATATTGTATGATATAGGCCTATTATATTTAATAAATAACCGTTTTTCAAATATAATTAACAAAACAAGTAACGTTGTTGGCATGGGCCTACCGGCAGCCTATCGCTGACAGACAGAGTGCATAGTAGTCACCCACAGACGGAGCGCTGCGCTGCGAGCGAGCGAGCAAGCATAGCTCTCAGACTGGGTCATCCACTTTCAATAATTTGAGGGGTTATACAAGCAGCCCCGCCCTCCTTGGACAAATACAAATTTTTACTGACATCTGATTGGCTCACAGGAAGGCTTAAAGCCAGAGCCACAGCGTTCAACTCTCATTGAATGAATGGCAGCGCAATACACAAATCAATTTGTTTACTGAGATCGACTGTGACGGCCTTGAAGACTGGTTGGTTACCACTGGTATAGATGGATGTCTGTAGCAAGTTTCATGTAAATCGGACTCACGTAGGAGTTATGACTTTTAAAAGTAAAAAATGTTGACCTTTAATTATTGTGCCCCCATCAGGCTGATTGGGGTCATACTAGTGCAAGTAAGGTGCATAACTTCCCATCACTGGTGAAAATTCCATGTCTCTACGATTTACCATTCACAGGAATTTGCAAAACCACAGCAGAAGGAGAACAATTATAAACCATGCAGCAGAAAAACAATAGGGTTTCGACGCTTCAGGCATGAACCTCTAATTAATCATTCATCCCACTATCCGATGAATGAAATGAAATTACTGAGAGCCACAAATGATCATGCTGCAGTGGCACCCATCGCCTTGCGTATTCGTTTGAATTTATTAACGAGGCAGGAAAGAAGTTGTTCTGTTCAGACAGCACAAAAGCGTCTCATGTATAATTGATGAGCGAGTCAGTGTCAGGAGTCTCATTTGGGGGGATTGGATGATTTTACCAGACAGAGTGTCAAGACCAACATACGGCATCCACAGACACTATAGAGAATACAGCTCCAATTTCACTGCACATACCAATACAACTCAACTGCACTGTTCTAATGTTTTGACTATGTCAGAGAGTCTGATGAAATTAACAAAAGCATAACTCCAGTCCGAAGTAAAGCTCCTTTAGTTATGGGAACGTCCAACACCACAATGCATGGATCAGCTGGCTCGATGAAGACGTGAGTAGCCTTGGCAAGGGGACGTGAGAATACAAGAGGGCCCATAGAAACAAGTGCAATGCCACAAGCGTTCTGATCTTGGAACCTTGTTATGGTTTTAAGGGGCACAGTATCGTATCAAGTCATAAGGCCCAGAATTGGTCGAAACGGCCCTGGGTACTAGGCAAAATGAAGAGGTTGGTCGGCTCTTCTCTGAAACACACTAATGGAACTCATGGGGCCATTTTGGATTAAATGATCTATATATTTCTGCACTTGGCACAAAAAGTTGAACTTTTGTGCTACTCTTGACTGACTAAGGACCACAAGAAAGAAGCCTTCACCACCTCCTCCACCTCTGATTTTCCTTTTCATGTCATTAGAAAATGACAGCGACAATGATGGCCGTCACGAATGATGGCCGTTGCGCGTGAATGAGACGATATGATGCTAACGGCGGGTGTTGCAAATGACGCTTACGCAGGTACGGGCCAGCGCTGACATCAAGGTACATACAGTACAGGTATTACTATGTACCGCACTACTACCTACAGTACAGTAAATTACACAAATCTGTGTGTGTGTGTGTGTCTGTTTCTGTGTGTCTGGCTGTCTGTCTGTCTGTCTGTCTGTCTGTCTGTCTGTCTGTCTGTCTGTCTTTTTTCTGAGTACCTTGAAAACCCAGTGGGAAGTTGGTCAGATCAGAAGTTCTCCAAAAATCTACCAATAAATGACTTCAATCTCTGTGTAGCTGTCCTTCGAGAACCGTTCCACCAACTGACTTCAAAATGTGGATGTATATTGCTGAGGACCCAAGGGAATGCAGTGCCAAGTGGGAAATCGTTTGGCTCAGTGGCAGATCTCTGTGTATCTGTCTGTCTGTCTGTGTGTCTGTCCCATAGAGTTATATCATATCTAGAGAACGGATGACCCCACCCCCATGTATGAATTACAATGAAGTTGCTCACTCAGCGCATGAGGCACCCGGAAGTACCCTCTTCTTCCGCATTTGAGCACCAAATTTTGACTTGAGCACTATGGTTTCAAATGGTAGAAGCATGCAATTGCACAGCAGCGGTTCTAGGGACGAAGTCTTCCTTAATCTGTATTACATCTGCCTCTCACTGCTCCAAGAAAGATAACTGCAGTCCATCCATCAGAGGAACTGCACAGCCCCAGAACAAGGAAGGCTGCAATGATGACCATATGGTAGCTAATTTCTGGTTCTGTACAGTTTTGTACAGACTGTACAGATTCTTTGAGTCATGGGTACAATTTAGAAAATCTTACATGAAGACAAACTCTGTCAATTTATATCGTTCTTTTAGAGCCAAATAATATTCAAATTGCCTTTGGCTTTCAGTGAAATTGTGCCCAATGTTCTACATAAGACTAGTTCCAAAAACTACACTCAGGAAAATGATATAGGGTCCTTGAAAACAAGCAATGCCTGCCAAATCAAAGTCTTCCCCCAAGGTGTCAAACAGCTCTCATTCCAAAAGTGCTCCTAGCCTCTCTATTCTGTAAGCTGTAAGCCTCACTCGCATGTAGCCACCGGCATCTGTTTTTGCAACCGTAAAGTCGATGGTCACTTTGTAGTGGTCTGAGTGTAAATACTTAGATACATGACTCTGAATTTCAATTTGTAGCCAGGTATAGTAATGTAAAGAGCAAAGTATTTTCTAAACAGCGATACAATTATTTTATCACGAGAGTTGTAAATGGATGCATAACCGGAAGATTGTTTTGGATTAGCAGGGCCTGAAATCCATTTTTCCATGCGTGCGTGTATGAGAGAGACGAGGGGGGGGGGGGGGGGGCTGGGAGAGATGTACAGAAGCTGTATAGTACTATTATAGTACTGTATAATCCAGAGTCTGAAAAAGGACATGGCCTTTCTTTTCACCTAATCTCCGTCAATCTATTCTAATTAATAATGCCCACAGGCTACTGACATGACAGCCTTAATAAGCAACAAATCAGTCTGTTAACTCCACCATATTATAATACACAGTGAAGAAGGTCATATTTAACAAGCCATCAAAGTGTAATGTGTAATTGTGTAATGTGTACACACCCCCAGAGGGGGAGATTCAGTACTTCATGCAAGTTAAACAAGTTATTAGCTACTGTATATTGAGAGAATGGTGTGAAAGTTGTAATCAATGTTATGCAAAGGGCACATGCAGAGAGACTGCTTTTTCTATTAAAAGAACCTAGAAAAGCTAGACTTTTGATTTGGTCAGTATATTAGTTTATATTGAGTATGTCAGTTTGTCTGGAGCCAGCTAGGCCACCTTGGTGGGCAATTATAAATATTATGAATAATTGATCATGCTTATTAACACTTTAAATCTTGATCACTGGACAGAGTTCTGTGTTTACCCGGAAGAATAAATGGCCTCTAATTATTTATTTATTTTTACACTCAAACTCAGGAAAAGTGATTTTTTTTAAATTTTATTCACAGGAAAGTACACAACCAATGAAAAATGTATTTTTTCTTTTTGCTTGTGCATCAAGAGTAGAGCAAAAACTAAAAGTACTGCAGTTGCCTGGAGTGATAAGGCTACGTATGTGTGACAATGAAGAATGAATACAGAATGCACGCTGCAGAATGCTTGACTGAACAGTGACTACTCTCCAGACACACTGTAAAATCCTCAGTGTTAATTATCTCCGCCAGGCCGAACGGCCCGGGGATTATATTTTCGCTCCTGTCCGTCCGTCAGTCAGTGTACCTGTGAACAGTTAATCTCCAGTATCGTTGGATCAATCGCCTTGAATCATTACATGCACACTTCCAGACCAAGGAAGAATCTCTGCCCAAACTTTCAAATCAGCCTCATGTGGTGGCGCTATAAAAGGGTGCTTCAAGTTTTGGCCTATAACTCTTGAACCATAGCTCGTACAGTCAACAAAAAAAATCCCCCAGATTCCTTGGATCATGACGAAACTCTATAGACGAATCCACAGACGCGCTGCCTGTAGGCAGTCATAGCTGCAATGTCAAGCGGCGTATAGGCCACTTGCATTTCCAATTCACAAGATGTTATGTAATTTTTTTTGTAAAACACGGTTTTAGTTACTACTATAGATTTTGTTCTCATATACATATTTGGGGGGTCCTTGATATGAAAATGTTTGAGAACCACTGTCTGACAACTATTGGCAAGAAACTTTACATGCACACTCTCAGTATAGGCCAAGGGCAAGGCTAAAATGCCACCCCAGATTTTTCAAATCACCCTCATGGTGGCGCTATAACAGGCTACTTCATGTTTTGCCCTATAACTCTTGAACTGTATGACAATAAAAAAAAGAAATTCCCTGGATTCCATGGCTCATGACGCTACTCACCCGCTCATTTCTTCCAATTACAATAATTCTGCCACGCATTGCTGCGGGTAGGGTAAACATTCTGTTTGCCCCTGCTGGATCTCCCACTCACAGTCAGTACGCGAACCCTACTGTGACACATAAAAAATTAATTTGAAACATAAAAAAGTAAAAATATCAGATCTACAAGCTCACAACGCATTGCTATGCAAAGTGTTGTGAGCTTGTAGATCCACTATTTTTGTTATATTTGCTTTCACTAAAATATTATGCTATTTTCACATGATGCCGTTGAACGATTAAGTATAGAACAGGGCTTAAGTGATTAATGCTTTCACATACTCCTTGACTAAGCTATCGCTGGACATTGGACCTAATGTGTTAAGAGTTTATGGCAGGCCTAACAAAAGAACGTCAAATGTCAATGCCATTAGTTAATGCTGACTTGTGTATTGCAGCCTCGGCCAAATACGCTCTCCATTCCAGCAGTTGAAAGTCATAAAAGGAGCTTCCATCGAATTACATCAAAATGGAGAAAGATGTGGTAATTGTGTAGCTTTCAACAATTAATTTATATCTAGTTCAAACAGAGACCATGTCTTTCAAAGAGGAAAACTGGCCCTGGTCGCATCATTTAAAGCTTTATAGCTTTAAATTATCTGTATTTATTTATTTGACAAATTTAGGTATAATGACATACTGTACCCAAAATAGTGATGCCATATGGTTCTAAGGAACGCCAAGGATCATTGTCACAGGATTTAATCTAGTTGGCAATTCAACCCATATGCCCTCCAGGTCACAGACATTCAATTTACATGGCAGCCCTTTTGTTCCCCCCTACTGGGGTTCCAACAGATTTCTCAGAAGGCTGGATATGCTGGCTGCACAACAGTTTATAAATGTATATAAATAACTGAAAGGATGCAAGATATACAGTATACTGTATGCAACTGATCTGACCTAGCACAAAACCATAATCTTAAGGTCTGACACTTAGAAGCTCTAGCGTTGTGTCTGCATTCTCTTCAATGGTTTATGCTTAGAACATAATTCAGTATTAATTTTCTCCCAATTTAATCACAATTCCCCCATTGTCATTGCTGACCCATACTTGTTGGTCTTGGGGAGGGTATAGACAACCACCTGTCTCCTCCGATACACATGACATCACCATCAAAACCCAGTCTCCTCTGTGGTGGGTAGGCTACTGGGAATGAACTTTACCCCTGCACCACCTGGACACCCAGTATAAGTTTTCTTACATTACATGTCAATGCACTGTATCCTCTGCCTGTTCCAGAATGACTGTACATCTTCATACAAAAATCCCTTATGTAACACTGTATGCCTGGTCTTTCTGTTCCACGTATTGGTTGCCAGAAGAACTATTGATTTTGTTTGGAAACTTTTCTGTGCGAGTGGGCAAGTAAAGCCAAAGGCTTTGGAGAGAGAAAAAGAAAAGTCTAATAAGTCAGGGGAAACAAAACAAAAAAGCAATGAGCAACCATAACCGCAACATAACCAGTTTGCCTGCATTTTTTCACTGCAGGCACATAGAGCCCAAACTTTCCTTGTTATAGGTCTACATCTCTGTTCAATTTCCAAACTGCTTTCCTGTTTCATTATGCTGGCTCCATGCTGAGCTCTAACATGTTCACAGGCAGAGGTTGTGAACAGCTGAAAGGGAGGTGCTGTAGTGGGTCCTAATGATTGGGCTGACCTGAGAGCTGTGTGGATGCTGGCTCTATCTTTCTCACCTGGGTCACAAACTAACCTCAGAGGCAGTAATGAGTCGCAGAAAGTTATGTCCATGTGCATTGTGCAAACGAGCACACATAATGAGAGAGTGAGAGTGCATACATGGGTGAATGTCACTTTCCGAGGGTCAATTTTAAAAATAGCAACTCCTACAGTATTACAAGTTACAGTGCATAATAGAGTGTTATACCTGTCAAACATTTTGCCACTTCAGGATTGGGTTATTCTCAATGGAGGAACCATGTGTATAATTCTTGCAGGTACATGTATATGCCTGTCTATCTGCATAATTGGTATTTTTTTAAAAATATAGAATTATTACCTGCTGTATCAGACAATGGGCTTTTGTTTTGGGGGATCTGGCACTATGATGGCTCTCTAAGATGGTAACATTCAACAAAAGAAAAATTGGAGTGGCAGAAAATGTACCAAAAAGAGAAGGAAACACAGAGAGACAGAAAGAGAGAGAGAGAGAGAGAAAGAGAGAAAGAGAGAAAGAGAGAGAGCTGGTATAGAGAGAGAGAGAGAGTGCGAGTGAGTATGAAGAGAGACAGGAAGACAAAGCCAAGATTGATGATTTATCTGGCTTGCGCTAGTCCTCTGCCTGTCTTGTGATAAGAATGTGGAAATGGTAGCACTCTTTAATATTACAACGTAGGGAGACAAATGCAGGAGTTGATGAATCACTGACAAGCGCGAGCTGTCAGTTATTCAGTTATTATAATTGTTATTAGCTGACTTTAAAGAATAGCTTCAAGATTTTGTTTGAGATAAGCATTGTGTCGTACTCGCTATTCCTCAGTGAACACTGTCATGGTGTGTGTCAGGGAAAAGGAACCAAATACAGATGAGTAGAGGCAGAGCAGGTTTACTACAAAGGACAAGCAAATACAGGAGGTACTGTACAAGGCTTACAGCAAGGTGAAACAGACAAGGGTGAAAACCAGGAAGGCAGTGTGAAACAGACAAAAAATCCTAAAGGAAGCAGGCAATATTGCAAAGTCCAGGGACAGTCAAGGGTCAAACACACAGGCAGAACAGAACCTGAGACAGGTCTCAGGAAACCAGCCAGGAACATAAATACATTAATAATGCAGGAAACGCGTGGAAACACAGAAAATTTGGAAACAGGTGAGTTGATAGGCGTAGACAGATAGTAGTAGCTACTGTAAACATTGTATTAATTTAACTCTGAGGGTGGGTTGCGCCAACAAGGATTTTTAAAAAACAGCGTATCAGGCTAATCTAAGATTTATTTAACCATATTTAATTTTAATTTTGACTCTGTTTCGCAATTTAGTTTTAGCCTCTAAATAACAGGCCTTAGATTAGTACTTTAATATATGATTACTTCACAGATAAAAAAAACATTCTGCCATATTGAATATAACAATATGAGGATACTTGAATGAGGATAATTCACTAAACCGTTTCTTTTATAAATCCGTTTTTAACATAAACAAACCAGCAAAATCAGACAGTGACGCTGAAGTGAAATATTACAAACTTGGGTTAAATTTAATACACTTAAAATGGTGTGCAAAAAGATAAACTGTGATTTAAACTGGTTTAGGAATTAGTTCTTGTTGGGGCAACTATATTTTGCAGTTTTACTGCTGTTGCACAGTGACGGACAATATCACACCAACATTTTGCTGCTTGAGTAAGTGACAAATAAACCTTCTTGATTCTTGAAATAAATGATTGACACCCCCACCCTGGGCTTACATGACATTCAAATACAACAACCAAAGTAGGCTAAACAACCAAGGCATTAAGCTCTGTTTTGCATGGCTGCTACTGGCTGTACAGATCAGTTCATCTATGTATTTAAGTCACAAATGATTGTCAGAATATAATTGAACTACTTGAGCTGCAGTCATGGCAAGAATGAACCCTCTAATTAGCATTGACAGCAGTGACAATTTGGGGCTGAATTAACAAATGAATAATCATCAAATGACCAGGATAAATTAAAACAGCTCACAATTGTCTCATTAGAGGGAGACAGCACAGTGAGCTATGTATATGTACTGCCCAATTATCTTAACTGGCAATCGAGGCAATCAGTTCAGGACATGACTTTCAAAATGGTGAGAATGTCCTCTAATGTCCTCTAATTCAAGACCATTTAAACACATTTGATTGAACCATGAATTTTAAAACAGGTCTGAAGGCAAGTTGTCTCAATACAATTAGTGGACCATAATGGAAAAGTGAGGAAAAACCCCAAACATAGACATTTTTTTTTGCATACATATTGCCTGTGTGCTTTGATGGGTTGTAGTTGAAGTGGTGGTGGAATGTTTTTGTACTGTAATATTATTACTTTTTCTAATACTTTTTAACTAACTGCTATAATGTTTTGAGTAATAATATTACAGTGACAATTTGGAAGAACCTTGGTGGAAATGCGTGTCGAAACGTGTACAGTATGTAGTGTGATTTGTGTGTTTTGTTGTGATCTAGCCATGGTTCACATGACGCTTGTATACAAGCGTCATGGTGCCGAGTCCCCCTGGTCTAAAGTTGTGTTCGATTTTTTCACATTGCCATCTCTCACATAAACATAAACGTTCAGATTTCAAATATAAAGTGCTTACCACCGAGCCACGGATGTTACAAGGCGACGCGAACCACGATAAGTACTCGTATCTCCCGTATTGTTCAATAAAAAGCATTTTAATCCCATCGCCGGCCATTTTCTCCAAATTGTCTCCGATACTTTCAACCATGCGACACTAATGGTTGGGAGGTGTATTGCACTCTGATACATTACAAAAAATAAATACGGGAGATACGGGTACTCATCGCGGTCCGCGTCGCCTTGTAACATCCGTGGCTCGGTGGTAAGCACTTTATATTTGAAATCTGAACGTTTATGTTTATGTGAGAGATGGCAATGTGAAAAAATCGAACACAACTTTAGACCAGGGGGACTCGGCACCATGACTGTCATGGTATGACAGTCATGTTTCAGGGCTAGTTGTGATCATGAGTTTGTAGATCAGTTTCGTGAGGCACACTGCAAACTCCACTCGATCTGAGAAAGCTTTTGTTTAGCTGTCCAAATAGGCAGTTGAAGAGACAGTCCATCTAAATGTGCTCTACAGCCAAGGACACTATGTTAGACTATGGCTGGAGACTGTCTGTCCATCCACTAAGGAGACAAAATGCATTAGAATGACCACATAACTGTAGAAATGCCACCATCCGCCAATTGGTCGTTATGTCACTGTAGCACGCTGAGTGCTACTGTGGGTTCTTGCCAACCCATTATTGATGGGACCGTTTTGTAATTAAAGCTTCTGCACCTTATTGACTACACACAGGTACATGAACAACACAGGATTATATCGATAAGTCCATGTAGCCCCGCCTTGCTGGGTCTGCTGCTTGCTATGCGTTTCAGTTTAAATCAAAATCCATTACAACTTTGCACCATTGAGTCAGCTCTCTCTCTCTCTGTTGGCTCAGGTCCAGCATGCATGCTACTATGAAGACAATTGGAAACACCTGCCAATCAATCAACCTGGAACAGCAAAAACCAAATCACACACCCCTACCACAGTCACCTTGACAACCAACCAACAACAAACAGCCCTTCCGGGCTATGGGACTGCGACAAGACCCCATAGCATGTGGCAAAAATGCAACTTACGTTTGGGAGAAGTGAAATATCGGCTTAATCACTGCCTGAATATGGCTGTTATCAATGCGTAATCAATTTCAGATCAATTGGTCAACCCACTAAGGAGAAAAATACATGAGAACGGACAGAGTTCACAAATTTGAGACAAAAAGTGGAAAAGTGATCAGTCCGCATATGCCACTGGCCAGTACCATTTTTTATTTCAGATCGACAGGTCAACTCATTGAGAAGCAAAATGCATGAGAATGGATGAGGACGGACAGTCTAAATTGAGTTTTACAAAAGTTTACAAAAATGCTAATAAACGGCTTAAATTTGGGTCACTGGTCAACGGACATGTGCAATTTCAGATAAATTGGTCAACCTGCTGAGGAGTAAAATGAATGAGGACAGACTGATAGAACGACTGACACCCACCTCTGATGCACACACAATCCTGCAGTAATCCCCAAATATATCGGAATACATTAAACACAGCCAACAAACAAACTAATAAAGAAAACACAAGTGCAGTAAAACCAAAAAGCCCAAATAAATCACTTGGATTGTCAATAATTTGGGCTGACAGTTTGTACTCACTCGCTCAACAGAATCAAAATGTGTGCAGTGTTCGGTTGTGCGGTAATGAGAAGGCATTTGGCGCTCTATTTATTATGGTATTCTTCCTTTCCCTGCAGTCACTAGGGGTGATGGCTGAAACACACTTGGAATGTGACAGTCATACTAAGTAGCAGGTAAAAGCCGTAGGGGCTTAGCAGGTGCAGCTACAGGAGACACGCGTTATTATAAGAGACAGACAGACACTGTTCCTCTAGTACTGTAATAATTATACCATCATGACAAATGAATAGAAAGAGAGAGAGAGAGAGAGAGAGAGAGAGAGAGAGAGAGAGAGAGAGAGAGAGAGAGAGAGAGAGAGAGTTTAATATATGGATTAAGTATTCTTGCCATTTCTGCCTCAGAAACCAGTGACATTGTTTCAAGAGCTTGGGGTGTCTTCTTCTTTTGAAAGACTGCATAATATAATGAACAATTTATTATTCACCAAAGTGCTCGTCTCTAGCACTTTATTCAAGTAAGCTAATAGGATACAGTGGCTGGATAGCTCGCTGGCCATGGCTGGCCCCAATACCATTGACATGTAAATGTCAATATCAATGAGAATTGAGACAGCAGATAGATTTATGCCATTTATCTGAGGTTAGTGATGTCTGTGTGGTATATAATGCACACACAAGGGTACACAAAAATAGCCACTTTCTGTTCTTGATTTCATGATAGTGTCATAGCAACAGTTCTTTCATAGGCTTTATCATAATATTTTCACAGTGCAACAAGTTGGAGTGTGCTACACAAGGCTTGCCTCAGCATAACAAGCCTTACGCTGATCCAGAGATTAAATGAAAGGAAATATTAAAATATGTAATGCAACGATGAAAAATGGTTGAAAGCCTCAATGTTCATTTCATTTTTATGTGAGATGCATGACTGCCCATTTTTGTAAATGCAGGTTTATTTTTTATTTTATTTATTTTGACAGATGGATCATGGTAGCTGCAAAAGCATTTTGAGATGACCTATTTAATGGCAAATGCCTTGAGCAGTTGCCTTCCCTGTTCCAGCCTTAGGGTAATGTTTGTCTCCCTTACAAATGATTGTTGTGTCCAAGATGACTTTAGGGGGGTGGGGGGGGGGACATGTGCATCAATCACAGAGGCCCTGTAGGGAACGGAAGAAAACATTAGCTTCTGGAAAATACACAGACAACCTTTCTTTCTCTCTCACTGCTGCCAAATAAACAAGACAGATTTCACTCATCCGCTCGCTCACCACTTCCGTCCCGCTAAAACAGTACAAATGCTTTGTTGTAAACTGCACGCTGCTCATCCTGTTTTTTTTTTTTTGCATTTGTCTCATCAAAAGTGAGTCATGATAATAATTGCACCCATTTAACACAAAAGTGCCACACTCTCAACAACAACTTACGTAAAGACCCAAAGTGTGGCTATTCTTTGAGAGCTGTCTCATGCTGATTGGTGTTAAACCTTTCCAGCACACTAAAGAAGATCCTTCACCCAAAATGTTTCAAATCGGCCTTATGGTTGCGCTATAACAAGCTGTGAGACAGATGTTCACTGAAAGAGAGGGCATTTGACACAGCAACCAAAACCTGTGGTGTGTTGGACACATGGGGTTGGACGGCTGAGGCTTGTCGATATGTGGCAAGAACATGAAAGTCTGTATAATATGTCTTGTCTTCCCAGACATATCAGAACCGTTCGTCCACTGCCACCACAAGTTTAACAGGTTACGTTGTTGTCTCCGATAGGCCGAAGGCGTGGCAGAGACTATGTTTTGCACCCTGTCCTGTGACTAATCTCTGGCACCGTTGGCCCGATCCACGTGAAACTGTGCGCACACACACTCATTGGATGCCAGAGCAGAACCTCTGCCCCAAATCTTTCACATCCGCCTGTTATAGCGCCACCAGGAAGCCGATTTTTGCAAAACACCTTTTTTGATATTACTCACAGTATCTCTAGTAATGTGATCAAGACGGATCTGTCCGATTTTTCATATTCCATCCTGATTGGCTAAGTTTATAAAGCTTATAAAGTGTGCAGGAGTGGTTTTGAACGCAGCATGCCATTGCCGTGAAACTTTGCACACACATTCCCACTATAGGCCAAGGAAGGAATGCCACCCTTTTCACATTGTCCTGTTATAGTGCCACCAGGAGGCAGATTTTAGCACTTTTTAGCATTTTTAACAGATATTTTTATATTACTCTTGCTGATTGTGTCCAAACATCACGCAAATCGGTACACATTACTGTATCTCTACAGTCATGTGATTAAGACGGATCTATCCCATTTTTCATATTCCATCCTGATTGGCGAATTCTGAACATTGCTGGACCACAATAACCTACCTGACCTGGCGGAGACCTGTGCTCCAAGGAGCACTTTGTCCAGTTTACATCTGCTACCACATGTGATCGCAGCATGTTTCGGTTGCTACATTGCTCCGGGCAAGCCCGATAATATTAATAAAATCCTGTTGTGTGTGCACCATTTTTTTTAAATCTTGTAGTGTGTGCATGTTTAATATAATGTTATAAGAGCATCTTATAAGATTATGTAGTGTGTGATGCAACCAGATTTCTAAATTGTTTAATATTTTAGAACTCATGTAGTGTGAGCCAAGCTTTACACATGCCTGGCTCGGCAACCCAGCCTGATGGGCATGCTGTATGTGCTCGGAGGAGAGAACTTCTCTAGTTTCTATTTGTATCTGTAGCTTATATTTGTGTTCCATTTTAAGTATTGCAGCTGCGAAGCAGCCAATTGGAGTTGTGTCTAGTCTAGTGCGTGCTGACTAGAACATACTTGCCAACAACTGGCTGTCAGAGATCCATGTGTGATCCGAGGGACTTTATGATTTTACAATGGATTTTATGAGTCATGTCCTCCTTATTTGCTGGTTGAAAAGCTGTCTTACAATGATAGGTAGGTAGACTATTGAACATCTTAGGAATAGTGTGACCTCCCATAAGAAAGAATGAGAAAATTTGCTCAGTATTTTATTAATGTTTTGTTACATAGAAGCCTCTTACATTTGCAATCCACTAAATGTTCTTTTCCCCTCTCCAGAGACATACGAGACATACTACTACTACGACTACGACTACGACTAATGATATTGATAATATTAATATGGGGCCTAATTTCTCAAAGTCACTCACCGTTCATTCTTATCCACCCTGACTACAAGTTCTGCTGCTATTCGTTGAACCCTACAGTATGATGAACCTGCTTATCATCTCCAAAATGATTTGAAACAGATCAATGTTATAACTGAAATATACTAACTGATATACCGTCACGCAGCCCCATCTATATTACATATCAATCTCACCCAATATTATGTTATGTAACTCCCTGTAGAGAAAAGGAGAAAAGAACATTACAATACAAAGAGCATTAATCAAAACTAACGCTTTGTTGATGAATTGCATATCATTGCAACATAATCTTGGGGAAATGGAGGTCTGATATTAGGAAGAAGCTACATCGAAACAAAACACCACATAAAGCAGACCGGGGATGGGAACTGTACCAAGGTTATTAAAGAAACACCTATATGCTCTAGTCAGAGAAAGATGTGACTGAGTATAGAGGGGCAGAATATTCTATGCTGCCGACTGAGGCCAAGTCAATTCAATTGTTGGATGTAATTGTACACAATACCAGATTACTGCTTCTTTGCTCAGAGAGTCTAGCTTGTTTCAATGTATCAGGAAGCCACTCCTGAAACAGGCTGGCCATCTTCTGGGGCAAGTTGTTATGAGGGGGGGGGGGGGGTTGCATACTTATAACTTCCAAAGTTCAACTTAAATGTTTGATCAGTTACAGTAAGAGTCCATGTAGGGATAATCAAATCATGACAAAAATACTGTATTAGCTTATAAATCCATTTGTATTCATTTAACATTCCAAGGTCCATCTGTGATCTGAAGGAACAGGGGTATACTGTGATCTTTTTGTTGTCCTATCCCATTGTGATTTTACTGTTTCTTTACCTGAAGTCTTATTTGGTCAGTCTTCCTCCAACAAAGCCCAGTGTGTGTGGACATATTCAAGGTGTTGAAAGGATGAAAAGATGTCTTCACAAAATATGACCTACAGTATAGAAAAGGCAGACAGCCAATTGTGGAAGCAGATCGAATCCTTTAAATACTTTGTAGTCATGGCCAAACATTCAGGTGCTTGCTGAAATATTGCTAGAGCATGGTCACATTCAGGATTGAGAAGCAGAGAAGCATCTCAAGCACAAAAATCAACACTGCCTGAATACCCCTTGTTAAAAATGATTCACTGACTGTCTATTTTGTGGAACAGGTGGGAAATAAATAAATAAAAGTAAAAAGTATTGGACCTTTTTTGTGTGAGCACACTCTGCTCACATAACTTCAGGTTATGGAAATATCATTACACACATTCACCCTATTTGACAGGACACATAACTTCATCATAATAAAAAAAAAATCACGGGGACACATATACCATAAGCTGCTCTAAAGAGTGCACTCGGGTTATCTTTTATGCCTCCTTGCAGGCTGGAATATTGCCTCGGGTGCAATGCACCAAAGCTAAAAACAACCCTGTATGACAGCTCAGAGATTACATCCTCTGGTTAAATCGATGTCATGTTTGTTTCCCCATCAATGAAATCTCCCATCTCCTCATTCCACTCTGGCCTCGCCATCCTGACAGACAAGCTGTGGGCCAGGAAAAGGGGGTGGGTGGAGGGATGGATAAAGATTCTTATTACAGAGGACGCTTTGCATCCATCCACCCACTCGCACAAAACGATTTATAAGCACCATGTCAAAGTCATAATCATTTCAGAAAGTTTTTCCATAGTGTTCATGTGCCATGGCTCTGCCAGAAAATGACTCAAAACTCAATATTTGTGTCTTTACAACAAGACTGCATCTTCACAGCAGCACACAAAATGGATACAAATGTCTGGCAACACTAAAGTCCCAGATATGGATCACAGAAGATTGCCTGTGCATCTGTAAACTAGACTTGTAACACAGTCATCGTCCTCCGAACAGATAGCGGTCGATATCACCCGATCGAAAGTCGAGTTAGATTATACTTGAATAGAGTGACTTCCGAACTCCCTGCCTTGGATGAAGTAGCAAAACCTATACTATACGCTGTACTGTAGGTACCCCGTTGCTGACTTTAACAAACATGGAACTCTGGGCTCATTTCACTATGACACCTCGGTTCTACGCAAACACCATTACCCTAATGATGTCTTCAGTGTGAAAGGGAGTCGATGTGAGGCCCTGCAGAGCCATGCTGATGACTGCTATTGCTCTGCTCTTCAGTCATCAACACTCTCCGTGGGGGAGCTCCACCGTGGACTTGCTCCCGCTCCTTGCAAAAAACAACGTCTTCTCAAACGCCCCATTCTGCGCCCCGCAGTGCTCTTAACCCAGTCAATCCGGGAAAAGCGTCTGTGTCATTTTAGATTTTAACCACCATTTTATAATTTGGCAATTTTTGAACAGCCAAAGACATGACACAGATGCATTCCCGGATTGAATAGGTTAAAAGGGAGCTGCGAGACACGGGAGCCCCCCAGGGCGGGGTTTTGGGCAAGGGCTCATCTTGGGATGCAGGCCCAATCTCCTCACACCATTTAACTCAAAACGCCAAGCCGTGCCCCTCTTGGGAGAGGCGGGACACAAACCAGAGCAGAGTGAGATTTGTTTTCGCCCCCTTCCTCCCCGTTCACCTAGCTCCTAATTCATGTCTGTCCCCTGCGGCTCCCCTAATCTGCCAGACAGAGAGAGTGAGCCGTATGCAGCCTGCCAAGTCGCCAACGATGGCACATGGAAGAAGAAATGGCAAGATAGAAAGAGAGTGAGAGAGTGTGTGTGTGTGTGTGTGTGTGTGTGTGTGTGTGTGTGTGTGTGTGTGTGTGTGTGTGTGTGTGTGTGTGTGTGTGTGTGTGTGTGTGTGTGTGTGTGTGTGTGTGTGTGTTGTTATGACAGGAGAGAGAGGGAAAAACTCATTAAAATTGAGAATGGAATTGTCTATTGAATGGGTGTCATAACATGCATAAATTAATTGGATCGGCGGTTCTCAACCTTTTCTGGATCAGGGTCCACTTGAAAATCTCAAAAGCCCCTGCGGTCCACCCATCTAAGTAACCACCCATCTGGCCTGTCTGCGGTCCACCCATCTAAGTAACCACCCATCTGGCCTGTCGGCTGCCGTGTTAAGCATGTTACGATCAATCAATAGATTGTGTTCCGGCTTCGATCAACTAACATAGTAGACTATACTTTAAGCTCATATTTAACACATTTGTTTCAAGGTAAAAAAACATGAAATTGTTTCTACATTAAAAAATAAATCTGAGTTTTACCAATTATTCGGTGGCTCACTTGCAATATCCTCACGGCTGTGACGGCCCACCTGGACCACAGCTTGAGAACCAGTGCATTAGATTAGACTGATTAATTATGGAAGCAGTTGAAGTGCAGGTGAGCTGCCTGTTCCTTTCTTTGCACTAACGAGGCCCACCTGACATAAGAAAACATGGAATCCTCAATTATTATAATTATCGATTTAATGAGGTACAACCACAATTCCAGTTGAGTTTCACACAGTGTGTGTGTGCGTGTGTGTGTGTGTGTGTGTGTGTGTGTGTGTGTGTGTGTGTGTGTGTGTGTGTGTGTGTGTGTGTGTGTGTGTGTGTGTGTGTGTGTGTGTGTGTGTGTGTGTGTGTGTGTGCGCGCGTGTGTGTGTTGTCTTAGTTTTCCTCCAGTCCTGGAAGAGTTGCAACATTGAGCATACTACATGAGTTCACGGCTGTATCTACTCTCCTCATATCTCAGCATGTCTCGCCAGAGAGGCCACTGGACACGAAGTTCAGAATACGAATCGGCTCCCAATCAACCGAGGTTCCCTATCTCAGTGGTTCTAAAAGTGGGGTCCTGGGACCCCCAGGGGGTCCCAAGCTAAATTTGCTTAACCACTGTAACCATATACATCGGCTATTTGAAAATAGCAAATCTACAGCCTTGTCTTTTATTTACAAAAGAAATTGAAAATGTTTTGAAACATTATTAATAACACTTAATAATGCCCCATCCAACAAGTCTTGGATGGGGCTCCCTGGCAAAAACATTTCCAGATGGGGGTCCACGGCCAAATACATATTCATTTGGGGTCCTTGACATGAAAATATTTGAGAACCAGTGCCCCATCTCACTGAGGAAAGCTCACCACTCCCATTTCTTTTTAAAAGAGACTAATTCATCAGACACTTTCTAGTAAGCCCATGGCTATAATGCATAATAAACATACCTAGAATGCATTATAATCTGCTTATAACACTATAATTACAGTTAAAGTGGCAATTAAAGTGAAAAAAATATATAATTAAATCAATGCGAGAAGAGAAAACGTGTCTGCCCACACCACCAGTATGTCTCAGTCTCAGACTCAGTAGGAGGTCTGGTCATCAAATTATTGGCTTAGGAATGCGACAAAAACAAAAAAGTCGCCATGAATTTAAGGCTTCATGGGGTGTGTAATTGATAGAAAATAAGTCATTTGGTTTTTTTTTTGGGGGGGGGGGGGGTACAGTAAAATCACTGTAAAATCACTGTTTTCGCTGGCAAGGGGACGATAGACGGATGAATTAATTAATGAATTCCTGGCAGTCAAAGAGTTAAAGGCAATGGCATCTGGCACGGTGATTGGTTTTATTATTGTAACGCCCAAACCACACCTACAGTATGCATAATGTAACGGGTAGTGCAGGTATTTTGCGGATAATGCTGGTGTCCCAAAATAGCAATTTTTGCACAGGAATGCCCCGTGCGCACTCCTAAATCCCCAAATAGTGGGTTTAGGATCTCTGGACTAAAATAGGGCCCATGGGCTTCATAGAAAGTGTTACAGCAAAATTCAAAACAAACACGTTGTTGGTGAACTGCACATCACCGCAACATAATCTTGGGGAACAACATAAAAAAGCCCAGGATGGGAACTGTTCCAAGGTTATTAAAGAGACAGCTAAGTTCTAATCAGCGAAAGCTGTGACTCAGCATGGTGGGGAAGAATAGGTTACACTACAGACTGAGGCCAAGTGAGCTTTCAATTGTTGAACGTAATTGGACACAATAGCAGATTTCCGTACGAATCAAGCACAAATTACTGCCATAATTTATCTTGTTTATGTGCGGCAAGGTATTCATCACGAGCCAGTTCTAATGTATACTACCTGTATTTGCGCTTTGACACGTTCCGCTGACAGAAAAATGGATTTTCAATCAGGACCAGAAAATGAAATCTGAAATCCGAAACCCCTTCATCACACACGGTAGGATGTTATCAGCAAGAGAGAAGGAAAACAATCATTGGGCCACTGACAGCCCTAAAATTACTCATTACCACCGCATTAGCCTCTGGCATGCAGGGAAAGTAGCACTTGATGTGAGTGAAGTAAGAGCCTATAGTCTACAGAGCTTCAACATTATTGATTGAGGGAGGCTGAGGCGAAACCTAGTGGGAACCACGCTGGGCAAGACCTTGCCGGTTGAGTGTCTAAACGGAAGTAGCGGCATTTGGCGGAAGTACCGCCCAAGGAAATGACGCTTTACAAATCTGTTTACATAATGAAACGAGTGTTGTGATTGGTTGAAAAAGATTGTTTCCGGGGGAAATGCGTACGACGGAAGTCCCGCCCCCATAGACACTGTCTGCATTAGGTCGTGACCAGGCTTTTCTCTTTGCAGATGAGTAAGGCTGGCAACGAGGCTAAGTGGGAACTAAGACAATGCAAATGTGACTAAAGACAACCCTACCAAAAAATGTAGAATTTGTTCAATAGAACAACTCATTTTTGTGCCAACGTTAAAAAAAGAAAAAAGAAAGAAAAGGATGTTCTGTGATGGAGTGATGGTGGTTACGGAATATCTCATGTACAATGTTATAAGGATGTTTCATTTGAATGGCTATGGCAATGCTATTGTATTGAGGTCACGGTGCTTTGCAGGATTTCTTGTCCTCATTGCAGCGCAACACAATTATGCCATATACCGTATCTATGCCTATCGATGTTTGTTCATTAAGTACAAAGATCTTTCTGTTGTGCTGAGTGAGCCATATCATTACCAACTCATAGAATACAATCGCTCACATGCCTCAGCCTGCGATTCATTGATGCACAAAGGAACAAGAGTGAACACAAGGGTGTGTGTGTGTGCGTGTGTGTGTGTGTGTGTGTGTGTGTGTGTGTGTGTGTGTGTGTGCGCGCGCACACGTTTATTTGAGTTCATTTAGGATCCCCATTAGCTGTTACACCTGGCAACAGCTATTCTGAGGACCACAAAAAGTCAGTTACACTAGATATGGTTTAAAACTGATAAACGGAAAGAAATTGCCTTAAAGTTCTCCAAAGGAAAACACAGCTGCAGTTATTCTTTTTTTTATGTGTTTATTTGGAAGGCACCGGCTGCTGAGCAGCAGTCAGTGCAATCATTGACCTTCACGGGGTCCACAGGGAACACGCAACCCAAACAATACAACATGAAGGCAAAAAAACAACAACAAAGAAACAAAAAACACTTGACAGGTGCCAAAAAGCAAAAACAGACCAAAATACACCATCTTACAACTTTGGCATTAAACATTAAGGGCCCTATTCAGGACCATACTAGACTGCCCTAGCGTGGCTCATATCTGGCATAGAGGGGCGGGTTTAACATCTCCGGAGAGAGAATGCGTGTGATCCCATTGGTTCCCCGATCTGTCCGTCAGCCCCCGCCCAGTCAACACAACATGTGGAGCGACGCCCATTGCACTCTGGTTGGTTGGGGAAATGAAACACTTCCTATGCAAGGAACACTGACTTGCTGGTCCAGGCTTTTATTTTTTAGCAAAAATAAAAAATAAAAGTCTGGAGATCGACCGCTCTATTCTGTGGCAGTTTTCTCCCCCTCTAAACCACGTTAAATCCGGATAATGGAGCTGCGCCGCCCCAATAGGTTATTCTAGCACCTGCTCTACCCGTCACCATTATGCCGACACCGTTATTTGCGCATGGAGGTGTGCCCGTGGGCGTGCTGTTGCTATATCCCCCACATTGCAATTCTACAGACACACATGGGTACGGGTTTCGGGGGGGGGATAGTGGAATCTAATACCACCCGCCGGTTTATAAAATCACCTGCCAAGTGCACACAGACACTACAATGGCTTTGTGCGTTGGACCATGAGCCGTGTTGCCAGCCTTGACGAGAAATAAGCAACCGCAGTCCGCAGGTCTATGAAAACAAAAAGAAGCAACTATAAGGCCACATGAGCACTTCAAACTACTAACTAGAGCTTTCATATCCCCTAAATATTTCAGCCCGGCTCGACTAATAATTGACAAATTAGACCCAGCCCAGCCCGTCAGTCATTTTTCTAAAGAAGCCTTATTTCTCATTAAATCTTGGTAATTCGTTAAGAACAGGAGTCATTCTACCCTATTCCAACAGTCTATATTTTATTTAAAAAACAGCTTGGAGCAAATAGGGCTATATAAATATACACTGCCCCATAACCATTTTAAAAATGATTATGGTTATTCTATGAAATATATGTTTCATAGAATAACCGTAATCATTTTTGCGATGGAGAAATCACATCCAATGTTACCTTCTAATGCCCGCTGCCTGTGCTCTCATAGTGTCTCATTTGAAGAAATAATCCAACATTTACTTTGAGGTGAAAAAGACATGAAGAAAGCTCAATAGTCTGAAGATGTCATGTTATGGTTTAAACTTTAAAGGGGGCTGCTGCCGTCATGACAAGACTGATTGATTGATTTGACCTACTTTTGGTTGCGCTGCCCTGTTGATTAATTATTTGGCATCAGCTGTGTAAGAATATATAACTATTTTAAATGGCTTTCATATACTCTTGGGGATCTGACTAATATGACAAGTTGCTTATTGTGAACACAATAGCCTACGCTACAAATTAATTAATATGTGAATTTATTTGGATGTAAAAAAAACGTAGACCCGGCTCAGCCGGTGCCGACGGGCCGGGTCGTGTCCCGTTGGGTTTGGGCTAAAATCTTAAGCACTTACATTTTTTATAAGATGATCGGATCATAGTGTTATTTTCATTTTGGCTGCTGTCTCATTAAACCCATGCTGCTGGTGAATATTATATTATAGCCTATATTATATATATTAGCCTATATTATTATTATATTCCCCGCGTAAACGCTACGTTCATGACCCCCCAAAATAACCATATTTGAACTGGGGACCCCCCCATTTTGTTTGACTCGGTTCCACAGATAAATATTGTGAAAATAGCAGATCTACAAGCTCGCCAGGCGTTGGGTGCTCCATTGTGGTCTCGACCCACAGGTTGAGAACCACTGCATTAAAAGCTCCAAGCAAGTTACATGTCTAGTATGTTGTTGACCACGTAATGTAATGTTTTTGGTTTAGTGATAGGCTACTCCGTGGCGCGCGCACGCCTCATTGTATGCTGTCCAAAATAACAGATCTGTAAGCTGTCGACACGACATGACGCAGCGCCGTTGATAGCTTGTATGTCTGTTATTTTGGGTAGGTAGGCGACGCAGATACGCATCGCAGCAATGTGTCTGGGTTTGAGAGGCTTTGATTGATGTAAACTTAAAGTTTAGCTCTGTTCGGGATTACTGAACAAAGGTGGATGATGAAAGATAACGGGGACAATATGGATGTAAGTTAACTTTAACTGCGTCACTTCAGAGGAAACTATGGAGCAACTTCAGAGATGTTTACACACCCCTGGAATCCATTAGAATGGTGGAAATAGAACGATAACAGCCAACGTGAGTACATAGGCTATAGACCTTTCCTAAAACTGTCCAATTTATTATACCCATGTGCTACTGTTTGTCTGTGTACCACGTAGGAGCGTTGTCGCAACATGATGTAATTAATTATTTGGGAGCAGCCGGTGTGTACCAATAGTATACATATTTTAAATGGCTTTCATATACTATTCCGGATCTGACTAATATGACAAGCTTATTGTGAACACAATAGGCTACAAATTAATATAAAAAATTATTTGGATAAAAAAAAAAAAAAGAAGGAAAACAAGCCCAATGTGGCTTATAATAATCAGACCAGGCAACAGTGCAGACAGGTAGATAGGCTAGAGCATATATTGGATCGGGATGACGGCTAGCGCAGTCTTCTCTTAAAGGCAATGGCTTCTGGCACGGTGATTGGTTTTATCATTGTAACGCCCAAACCACACCTATGCATAATGTAACGGGTAGCTCAGGCGTTTGGCGGGTGAGGGGGGTGCCATAGAATACCGAATTTTGCGGGGAAACGCCTCTTGCCTAGTCCGAAATCCGAAATTAGTGGTTTGTTCAAATCTGGCCCTGAATAGAGCCCCGAGGCTAGGACCATACTGGCTAAACCCACTATTTGAGGATTTAGGAGTGCGCAAAGGGCGTTCCCGCGCAAAAGTTGCTATTTTGGGACACCTGCCTTATCCGCAAAACACCTGCACTACCCGTTACATTATGCATAGGTCTGGTTTGGGCGTTACAATAATAAAACCACCGTGCCAGATGCCATTGCCTTTAAGAGAAGACTGCGCAAGCCATTATCCCCAATGCAATCTTACGCTCTCCTCTCTCCCTCTCTGCAGTGTTGCCAGGTCTGCTTAATATAAGCCACATTGGGCTTGTTTTTCTGTAAAGTTGCTTGTAAATAATGGTAGTTGCGGGTTGCGGTTGTGAGCTTGTAGATCGGCTATTTTCAAATAGCCAACATATATAAATATGCACATTGTTTAATGGCCGACATATATAGGTTTGAAGTGCTCATGTGGCCTATTATAGTCCCTTCTTTTGGGCTTGTTTTCATAGACCTGGTTGCTTATTCCTCTCGCAAATTCTGTCAACACAGCTCTTGTCGTAGAAGCCGCACTGAGGCGCTCCAAAATTAAACACCATACACCCGACGTTTACTTCATAGGCTCTAGCCTTTGATTGCCTTTCAATAAAACCACATTTGATAGACACAAGAATCACCTACATTTTACTGATTAGAGAGAATTTTATATTTTTTATATCAGTTAATTATTTCCTGCGTAATCGATGAATAAAACTGAAGTGTGTAATTTGGGGAGCATTGCATTGCGTGACGCACAAATTGTCTTCTTTGAATAGACTATCATCTATAAACAAAATTGACACAAGGAATTGACACTCATTTCTGCTGATTATAGGAAAATTAGAATCACAGAGATTTGTTGAGAATTAGGAGAGGGAGCCTTTGAATGTTGTGCCGTTGTGCGCCCCGGCCATCTCCCGACAGGTCCATTGCAGGCGCGCTCTACCAAACCAATTTGGCATAGTGGGTGGTTTTAGATTCCGCTATGCACTTTCCAAAACGTGTGTGGGCAAAATAGCAATTTTGGGGATAATGCAACAACACGTCCACGGGCACACCTCCAAGCGCAAATAACGGAGTCGGCATAATGAATAGTGCGGGTATAGCGGCCGCAAAATACCGTTTAGGGACAGTGCCAGCACCCTTATCCGTATTTCACGGGTAGCGGGCAGTAATTCACGGCTAGTGGACAGCGGGTGCGGGTAAAGCAGTGGCATTTACAGGGCCCTAAGGCGTTTAGGGGAGCATGGCAGATAAACAATGAACTGCCAGTACTGTTTAAAGGCAGCGCTGTCGTAGTGGTGCATTACAGGATATGCCAGTCGTGTTTTACCCTGACAAGTCAGAGCTACGGCTCTCTTTCGGCACAATCATCCCAGGTCAAGTCATTCTTAGATTTCAGCAAAAGGAAATGACAACCATAATGCATCTGAACTGCATTTAATTTGTCCCAGCTTGAAGAGGACATGCAGGCCTCAGTTTATTTGGTTGTAGTGCTTTACATTGAATGGTGTCTGGGTAGCTCAGTCAGTAGAGATCTAGCCTCGGAAACCCAGGCTTTTTTTTTTGTTACAAAAGAAAAAAAGCCTGGGGGAGCCATGCAGGAACGATGGTCTTGGACCTTGTTATCTCCTAACCAGTCGCTCTAAATTTGGTGACGTCATTGTGCTCCGTGCACAGGCCGAGGGGGGGAGGGGAGGGGAGGGGAGGCGGGGACATAGATTGGTGAAGCAATAGGAAACCACGCACAAATCCGGGCGGCTGTGTTTGGGTCCGCCCTTCAAGACCATGGATTGAGCTCGTAGCCTCAGGCTAGTAGAGATCTTACCTTTGGATCACAAGGTAGCTCAGTTGGTAGAGCACTCGCCTTTAGATCACAAGCTTCTGGGTTCGATCCCAGGCACTGGCAACTCTGCGTATAAGTAGCAAGGCTTGTGTGCGGACATTTGTGCGGTAAATACTGGGAGATGATGGTAGATGTTGCACTCCACCTCAGCAATCCATCTCCCAGGGGTCTAGCGCATTGAAAAAGGGATAGAATCCCGCGTTTTCGGCTGATACCGACAATAACCCTCTAAGACCTACTTTGAATTGCTAAAAGGCAAAAGTTGTTATACTGTCTTAAAAAATTTGAAACCTATTTGGTCCCAGCAGCTTCTCTCAGTGAGGCCTTGGGCCATGCTATTATCCCCCTGTCATTTGACTGAGCTGTAATTTAACACTTTCTACATTTCATCTAATGTGCAGCTGCCACCTATTCTCTGCCGACAGGAGAGCTGTTTGCAGGTGGAGAAGCAGAGAACCCGTTGCTGGACTATCACAAGCTTGTTTGTAAACAAGCTATTCATTTTAGTAGATATATTGGTCCTGTAGTTGCTCAATATTTATTAATATCACATATGAAGCTGCTAGTTTAAATCTTTGTATTCAAATTGTGCAACTTCACACAGTCTGTTTATTTACCTGGATAGAAGACACAAACATTGACAGGCTCCACTGTAGTCTGATCCCATTGGCTACTGTAAAGTAACACAGTTTACAGTTTTGACAGGAATCACGTGATATGTCAAATCAAAATGATTCAATATGACCTCATGCGAGAGACCAAGTTTTGGTCCTAACACAAAACTGATACTATCGATAGCTGCTTTATCATTTTGCTGCTTGTTCCTTGTTTTCTTAACCACCAACACTTTATTCACTTACAGCAGGTGACTGTGCTATTTACATATTTAGCTTTGTATGTTACAGTAACTTGGAACAATAGGATACTTTATAGTAGAAATATTCTGGTAAATATGTACATTTCCTAGCGGGGGTGGTAAATTAATATGTTTCCTTGTTTATCCGCCATGTGGATTTCCTGTAGTTGGAAAATGTATATTTCTCCCAGTAATGTCAATGGAAACATTAATTGGTTTTAATGAATTATTTTTTGTAATGGTTAGGCACGGCTAGCAATAATGGTAAACTTTCAGAATGGGTTTAATTAGGTAACTTTAGATCAGGCAATGATACAATGGGGTTTAGGCATGGGTTTGAATAACTGATTGTAGTTAAGGTTAAGCACTGTGAGTATGGTTTAGTTTAGGTATGGTAATGGTGTGGTTAGGGTAACATTCAGGTGAGTGCTTTCACCATACTGCGCAGATGGTTGACAAGAGTTGCTCGTGCGGAATTACAGTCCCGCAGGAAATGTATAGATAAACTGGTAAATGTATAGATACCACCCCACTGAGACTTTCAAGAATTTATACATTTTTACAAATTCATACATTTACACGTAAGTCTACAGATTTTTTTAATGACAGTCGTTTACAGTCTGTGTGTGGGCATGTGTGGGCATGCGTGCGTATACACCGTATATTTAGCCTAAGGGTTGAACTATAGAGAAGAGGCCATGAGTACTGTATGTTAATACAGTACTCATACAGAAGTACATCTGCAGTGGTTGGAGGTGTTCTACCTACTCTTCCATTGAGGAATTTAGACCCTAGTATCGGGTAGGACACCTACTGGTTAACAATGTCAATAAAGTTATTTGGAGCAGATGACAGACCAGCTTGGACATTAGATGCGTCACCATCTTCATTGTAGTTTGGACATATACAGTTACAGAACATCTCTCCTTTGGAAGATGGAGACAACAGACATAATCTTAAAGATTGTATCTTTAATGTGCCCAGAAACTATAGTAATCCCCCCCATTCGATTTTGAGATATCTTGTCTGCAAGTTGAGACATTTTTAACATAAAGGTAACGCTAGAAGTAAGGTCATGGGGTCACCAAAATCAGTAGGGTTCTCCACCCAGAACGTATCACCATGACCTGCCTTGTCACTCCCCAGGACTAACACCAAATGCCTTGACAGGAGTGTTCTCCACTCTGTGTAGCAACTTGTAACAGCCTTCCCCCCTGCTGTTGTTGGAGACATCACATCAAGTAGTGTTCCTGCCTTCAAAAAGAGACTGAACAAACATCTGGTCAGTACGAGACTGCAATCCTAATGTCAACTTCCAAGCATACACAAAATCAGTTTCATATACTATATTCCTGAGCAGCGGCAGATTAGTGATAAGCTCTCTGAATGGTATTCATATCTACAATATACACAGTATGTATCTGTATCTACAAAAGCATAAAAATAAATCTCCAGGGAGCATAAAAGGTCCACAGCAAATTCCATGGAAATCGACCATCCAACCAACCTACAGTAAATTGATATCCTTAGAGCCCTGCTAGTGGCGGCGTCAAAGAATTCTCAATAAAATGGATTATAAGGGGCAAAGGCACCTGAGGTAGTGGGGAACCAGCACTACGGTGGCTTCTGTGTGATCACTATCAGGCCAACATGAACAGTTATGAAACAGAACCTTGAACTCAATTCGGCCTTTCATGCTAATTAGTGTCTATAAAAAAAGACCGATTTTTTTCTGCACTACAGGCAATGTAATTGTGAAAAGTTTTTCCAATTTTTTTTCTTTTCTTGTAACACTATCTTGTGGCCAATACTGTCAGATGTTTCTTCCCCACAGAGCAACCGGAGATATCAGGCAGCAAATGTAGGTCAGGCAGTTGTCAGCCAGTCACTCATCTGATCCATCTTAGTGATTGCAAAAGAGTGGAACAAATGAGATGCAATGGAGTGTAGGGCTGCTAAATTTATAACGCTATAGCTGCAGTGCATACATTTTACATGACATCTATTTCACTGTGCTTGTGCTTGTGCTTATGCACAGAATTACCCTTTGTGCATAATGTAATACATGTTTCTTTTTTGTGGGACTTAAAAGGTGGTTACATACTCTCTGGATATTATGGTTGTCATTTTGCTATGAAACTTTTATTGGATAATATGCTAATATGCTATTTTGTGGGGAGGCGGGGTTAGGCCATCCGTTATGCTACTTTCTACTCACCCGTCATAAACATCCACATCTCTCAGTGACTTACAAACAAAATTGTAAACAGTACTTTGTGATATTTGCCAGGTAACTGAATGGATATTTACCGCATTGTGCTTTAACTTGATTAGGATTAGGTCTACATTATGTATTTACTGTTTGTTCAGTTTGGTTGGCTATTCTCTATAAAGGTTCAATCAGACTGGAATCAATAAAAACTAGAAAAGTTTGCACCTCTGAGCAGGGAGCACAGGTCTCTGCCAGGCTGGGTTGCCTACCCAGGGCCCGCAAGTCATAGCCACTTGGAATGGGATCTGATAAATCAAAGGTATACATCTTGATCACATAACCCCAGAGATAATAATGTGTACCAATTTATATAGTATAGGCCAAAAAGTGAATCGGTCTGTTATAGTGCCAACATGAGGCCATCATTTGAAAAAAATTTAGGGTGGCATTTCTTCCTCGGCCTAGTGGAACTGTGCGTGCAAAGTTTCACGGCAATCAGACTCTTCGTCTACGATTTGTGACATTTTGTTCAAAGCGGGCCACTCATGCAAACTTTGGAAGCCAATCTGAGCGAATCAGGGTGGAATATAAAAAATAGGACAGATACATCTTGATCACATGACTATAGAGATAATGTGTACTGAATTGCGTGAAGTTTGGACACAATCCGTAGGAGTAATATCAAAAAATTTGTTTGCAAGAATCAGCCTCCTGGTGGCGCTATAACAAGTTGATGTAAAAAAAAAAACGATCCAACGGTGGCAGAGAGTATCTGTTCACAGACGGACGCGCACACACGGACGGACAGGGGCGGAAACATAGTCTCCAGCTATCCGGCCTGGCGGAGACAATAATTGTGTCGCTTGAATTGCAAGAAACACGTCGCTTTGTTGCATCCACACAGATACGTAATTTTACACACACACACACACACACACACACACACACACACACACACACACACACACACACACACACACACACACACACACACACACACACACACACACACACACACACACACACACACACACACAGTTTATGTTGTGTATGTTTATCTTTAAAAACATTTGCAAATTGGGCGTAGACATTGTGTTTTTATATCGACTTAAAATTTAATTTCATCACTCAAAGAAATCGCCTCTCATCTGGTGTGAATGTCCCTTAACTATTCCATCATCTATTAAACAGCTTTGCTTGGTGAACAAAAACTAAATTAAGATTCACTGTAAAGGTCCTTATACAACAAGAGCGACGTGAAAAAAACTATATGAAAATGTGACACGATTATTTCATATCAAGCTATTAATTTGGTGGTGTCTTATTCATACAGGTATATATAGTACCTTTATTAGAAGGATCAGCCCCCAGGTAGATGATTTTATGCAGTGAAAAATCAACCTTGTTTCGCTTTATCGCTGCATTATATTCACAATGTGTGGATGTACTCATAACATAAACAACAGTTTAAATAGTGCGAATTAATCACACAAAATAAAAGTTCCCATTATGTAGTTATTACCAGTGACAGGGCACAAATTGTCCGGCTACTGACCTTGGCATGTTTTACTGAGATCAGTTTATTTTATTAACCTTTTTCCAATTAATTTTAGAGCTGGACATCTCATAAAATTTGAATCTAAACAAAACATGTCCACCCCACCGGCTGGAGGAAGGACAAATAAGCACCGGAGCTTGGTTTTGGTAAGCTTGGTTTCCACACTCTTCAGAGAAGTTTGGGACTCCAGGCATTTTTTGTATCAGTATTAGAAATATCATGACATATGCTAAATATCATGTGCCATGAATATATTCAATGAATGTATCATTATTTAGTTTGATCGGGCAGTAATTAATCTAGCTCTTTGGGATAATGTTTTATTGTTTTATTGATTTATATGGTTCGTCCTCTGAGTGCAAGTTCATGAGTGCAATAATTCATGTTTTTCCACGATGGAAGATGAGTTACATAATTGTTTGTGATTACATTACATCTACGAGCTTCAATCTACAAGCTACAAACATGTTGCTCTGCGACACATTTTGTGAGCTTGTGGATTTGCTTTTTGGTGCGCGACAGCTTGCAACAACAACTACATTATCACACAAATAATTTAAAAAAAAACATTTCTGGTTGAAGCGACAACTTGCAGTGAGGTCCCCTGTGGGTTTAATTGTTGGGTTAAGGCATGGATGTCCCACACACAACACTATGTGTAACACAGGACATAAGGGTTAGGGTTAGGACCCTGGGCAAAACACCTCGTTTAAGGAGCTGGCTCACTGTTAGCTTAATCGCCAGTGGCAATCTGTGTGTGCCAATCTGTACACAGCAGCATAAAAAAAGTTACAGTACTGTACAGTATCTTGTAACCATTAAAAAATATTAATTCTATAATCACTCTTGTGTAAATGCAATTTTACATCTTTGTAATCATGATAGCAAGCCAAACGTGTGTTCAGTAGAGAGCAAATGTATGCCAGAAGGCATGTCCTAATAATAATAGCAAAATATGCAGAGACATTTCTGGCGAAGGAGATTTTAGATACAGCCATGAAAGTACTGCGGTATGTAAGATTACCAGTTGTAGAGATTGTACTGATTGCCTCCCTATCTCTCTCATACACATGTTGTCTAGCTCTCTCCATCACACTCAAAGATTTCTGTCATTTCTGTCAGTGAGCTCACAATAATTGCATTACTTTACGGTAGTCCTTGGATTGTGCACCTTAGTTACATATCGTACATTTATTTCTTTTGCACTATTGCATTGGATGACAACACATTTCAGTATGAAGTTGATAATAAAATGTGACCGTTAGTGTAACTTAGATATTCTTTCTTTTTTAGCATGCAAAACAGCAGGTGCTGTAAAAATATGAGATTAGTTTATTAATGATAAGCCAGTGCAGTACACCATACTGTAGGGAGTGAAAAATACACGTACAGTAAAGGAGCTGGATCCTATCATGCTGATTCCTTTGGTATTTATTTCATAGACAGACTGATCAGCTGGTTGACGTGTTTTGGCTGCATGCTCCAACTACTTTAATTTTATGTCAACGTGGACAGATATGGGGGCCGCTGTAATTTAAATTCCCAGGCAGATTTTTGTTCACAGTCCACCCCTGCAGGGAGGCCTTGCCGCTATTAGACTCTGTCTAGATGTATTCAGCCAGGCAGAGTGGCAGACCCTGTTATTGCTGAGTAAACTAATCGCAGGTGCCATTTAATGCATCATAATCTTTGCTCTGTTTTTTTTTTACAGACACTAGGCACAACAGGAGTGCCATTATGGCCCCCTATAAATGGTCAGACCTTCCTTTTAACAGGATGAACCCATTTCAGAATGCAGACAACATCCCCAAAACAGGAGGCAAGCTGAGAAATGAGTGTAATTACTTCAGTTACCTCTCCCTTCCCCTTTCCATCCCAGCAGGTTC
Organism: Gymnoscopelus braueri; assembly: GCF_963280865.1. NCBI lineage: Eukaryota > Metazoa > Chordata > Actinopteri > Myctophiformes > Myctophidae > Gymnoscopelus > Gymnoscopelus braueri. Next base: position 23,432,984 of record NC_137615.1, read on the forward strand.
CTTCATCATACCGAGACAGCCATGTGGTGTGTCGGGCAAAACTAATGCTCAAAACGTGACTCAGTCATTCATGTAGCCAGGCAGCCCAGGCAGGGTACAATTGATAGAAAGCTAAAAATAAAAATACCTGGCAAATAAATAAGAGCCAATGATTCTATTCTACCTCCAGAAAACGCTCCCACTGTGTTTTACCTCCATAAAACTACACCCATGTACAGTGTAGAGCTGCTATTTCCGAAAAAGTATATATCAAGCGTAACCACCTATACTTCGTTGACCAGTGTACTCCCCCCCCCCCCCCCCAATAGGTCTGTACTGAGTTCCTCCTTTTTTCCATGTACACCACATCTCTGGTGAAAATAGCCGATGTACAAGCTCACAACACACCCTAACGTGTTGCGTTGTGAGCTTGGCTATTTTTGCCTATTGTCGCTGAACGTTCACCTTCAACTGAGTCACTATCACACCTGACAATCACTGTCAGCAGTGTAGCATTGTTAGAGGGGCCGATGTCAGCTAGTAGCAAAGGGCAATGGGGATAGATGACAGGTGTTAATAGGCGGACACAATGCCCCCCCCCCCCCCCGCCCACCCACACACCCACACCCACACACACACAGTACGTACAGATATTTGTATGGCTAGAATCTTACACACATGCAGACTCATCATTACCAGCTGTAGTGGCATCACTTACATCAGTATCAATGGTGTCATTAGTTACACTTTGAATATAACCTGGTCCTAAACTGTGGCAATGAGACATCAAAGGGATAACATGTCACATAAGGTCATCCCTTTGCTTTTGATCGCCTGCAGAAAGGGCCGAGCAACCTGTTGAAAGAGTGGGAACATTTTGAAGAAACAGTCTCAGAGCCGTTCCACTCTTGACTATGCTATGCCATCTAGTGGAGCATTCTGGCCATGGACACAGCCACTGAGCTCAGCACAGTATGGGAAGTCTAATGAGAGAGCTTTGTGAGGCTCTTTTGTGCTACAGTACATATTAAAATCCACGGAGTGACAAGACCCATGGTGTGGTCTCATTTCGCAGAGATGATAATGCGAGGAGAAATGGTGCTTTGCCTGGCAAAAGAGGAAAGGTCTGACATTTTCATTGTCACTTCTGCTTGCTAGAGACACAGTACAATGAACACAACAGAACCCAACATGATTCGACCGCAGACAAAATCTTTTGACAGTTAGGCGCGATGGGATAAAAAACACAGCATGGCAAAGGCATTTAAAATAACAGACCTTTGAGCAGAGAGCTGAACAAAAAGTAGTACTCAGGTGGCAAAGCGCTGCATTAATGGCCATTCATTCTGTTCAAATAAATGGTATTATGAGTTTTAATGGTTAACAGCAAACATTGCAAATGCCACCAGGTGGAGCAGTGGGTTATTCTGACTAGCAATAGACCTGCAATCCTGCATAGTGCCACTTTTATACTAATGACAGACACCGTCTGTCCCCAGACATCTAGTTGTTAGGGTGCGTACCACATGGACTCAATGCCTGACATCCCCAGTTCGATTCCTGGCCGTCCGGACCATTTGCTGCATATCACTCCTCTGCTCTCTCTCTCTCTCTTCACTGTGCCTATCAAATAAAAGTTTTAAAAAGCACCCAGAAATTACAAACAAAAAACTGTTGAGAGCAAAAGTGCTGGGTCATGTTGTGTCCTGTTGCTACGGTTTGCCAGCCTCGACACTGAAATCCACTTAGAGATATTGCATGCCTATGAGCTTTCCCAAGACTCCAGAAAACACAAATCCCACAACCCCTGTCAGTGCTGAGAGAGCCCCTAAGAGAGATACAACAACACAGGAGACAGTCTGCTTTATGTAAAATACATAGAAGTTTGTTTGTGTCGCTGTCTCTGAGGCACATGTTGCACATAATGTGTAATGTACTAAATGTATTATTATTCAATCATAGCATGTTATGCCATTATACTGTCAGGATATGACTCAAATAGATTCAGTGGGCCCTTGAAAGGTCATTTAACTTGATTTCACTTCATATTGGCTTTCTCCCAGTCTTGCTTTTTTTCCTCTTTTACGTATACACTCACATATCACAAAGGTCTAACAAAGGCAGTTGATCCAATATGTACCAGCTGACAAGATACCGTAATAATACAAGTAAACTTGATGTTGGAGTGCGGTCACAGTAGGATTATTATGTTTTTCATTATCTTGCACTCTCCAATTCCTTCAGAGATGTCTTATGCTGTATTGCCGATTGCCGATTATTCACTTTTGTGCATCCTCAAAAAATCACTGCCGAAACACGAACCATCTCATGCCTGGTTGTATAGTAAATGATGGAAATGATGCAGAAAATAATGGAGTGTTCATTTAAAGTCAAAAGCGTACAAATAACCAAATATGAGGGCCATTTGGTTCCATTTGTACGCTTTTGGAGTTGAGTTAAAACAGAGGATTTTACCGTGTAGAAAAGTGAAGAGATTAATTAGGTGTGGAGAGAGAAATGGAGGAAAAACTCTTAGACTCTATCTCCTAGATAAGGATGAGCCACAGAGCTTCAGCCATGAAGGAATCACTGCATTGCTCTGGGCTAAGAATCCGGATCAGTTCAATCCTACCCCTACCCCCCCTGATCTAAAATCACTGTCCAATCACTGCTCTCTACTGCTGGTAGGGAGAGCATTCCAAACTACTACACAGGCAGGGGAGGCAGACTGGGAGTAACAGTTTAAAACAGAACACTTACCTGAGATGGCCAGCCAGCACAACCATCCAGAGTGAGGGGGGGGAGCCAGGACATGAGCGACAGCAACAGGGGGGAGAGGTGACCCAAGGAGAACCACAGCATTGTAAGGAGAATCAGGTGAGAGAGAGAGAGAGAGAGAGAGAGAGAGAGAGAGAGAGAGAGAGAAGCACAAAAGGGAAGGGGGGAGGCATTAGTGTGTGTTTAAAGTGATCACGGCATATGGCTGCTAGTGATGATGGCTGTGTGAAGATGCCTCAGGTCCCATTGAGACCAAAGTTGAAAAGTTGAAGAGGACTTAACTGCTTGCGTGCATTTAAACCTCCAGATTCAGAACATCCAATGTTTTAATGAGCACAGCTTTAGGCTATGCTGTTCTCAAGGTAACACTCCCCCCTGTCTCATGCCTGTGCAGTGTAAGAGAGTGTACCATTTGGCAGGGAAAAGGGAAGTGGGAATAAATCAATAAATACAGTACATTAAAAAATGAATTATATGAAAAGCTATATGTGACCCAGGCAGGGCCGCTGGGGTCCAGGCCAGCCCTTTAGAAGGAGAATGACTTGGCAGGGTGCCTGCCAGGAATCTAACTCCTGTAAACAAAGCCCAGTGCCAGCACAATTCGGTCCCATACTCAGACAACAGAAATGTGGTTGTGGTCTATAGTAACAGCCCATAAGTCAAAACAAAACAATCAACACAGCACAATACCTGAATAAGATCAGCTATTCATAAATTTCACAAATGTACCAATGGACGTGTTTCGACCTAACAGATCTCAGCGTTGTAAGACCTGTTAGGTTGAAAAGCGTCTGTTCGTGGAGAGGTAAATAATGTGAAAAGGACATTTATGTGCTGGCTGATTTCTCGGTTTCATGATATTGTTGAGACGTGCACCTTGAGACTTTTGTTTAATCTGGAGTGTTGCGGGCATTCTGCTCTTAGTATATGTGTAAAGAAAATGATGAAATAATAATAAATACATGTGTAAATTAATTAATGTATTAATAATACATAATAATAAAATAGTGCAAGGCAAACTAGAGATGTGCATAGTTGAGACATGTATTTTGGCCCAAGCTTGTTTTGATGTTTTCAGCACCCTCTGGTGGACAAATTTAAGAACATGACATATGCACAGAAAATAAAACCCTATAACTGGCACTGCTATACCCGCGCCCGCTGTCCACTAGCCGTGAATTACTGCAAGCTACCCGTGAATTACGGATAAGGGAGCTGGCACTGTCCCTAAACGCTTTTTTGCGGCTGCTGTACCCGCTATTCATTATGCCGACTCCACTAGTTGCACCTGGAGGTGTGACCGTGGGCGTGTTGTTACATTATCCCCAAAATTGTTATTTTGAACACACACATTTGGGACAGCACATAGCGGAATCCAAAACCACCCGCTATGCCAAATTGGTTTGGTCAAAAGAAGCGACTATAATAGGCCACATGAGCACTTCAAACCTATATATGTCGGCCATTAAACAATGTGCATATTTATATATGTTGGCTATTTGAAAATAGACGATCTACAAACCCAAACCACACCTATGCATAATGTAACGGGTAGTGCAGGTGTTTTGCGGGTAAGGCAGGTGTCCCAAAATAGCAACTTTTGCACGGGAACGCCCCTTGCGCACTCTTAAATCCTCAAATAGTGGGTTTAGCCAGTATGGACGATTATAGGGCCCAGTGTCTCCCCACCCTAACACAGTGAGAGCTCCCTTTCCAAATCTCTCTCTGACCTGTTTTGTTTTTATGATTACAGATGAAGAGGATGAAATGATTACAGATAAAGAGGATGCACTTCTCTACTTTTAATTGCCTCTCCCACTTTAATAGGAAGCATCGATCACTCTCCAGTCTCCATAGAGAAGAGGCTGCATGTAGAAATTCGGCTCTTGGGTCTTCAGAAAAGTGAAGTAAAACACTTACCACCTTTCAGCAGCAAAAAACAACCGCACGCACGCACGCACACACACACACACACACACACACACACACACACACACACACACACACACACACACACACACACACACACACACACACACACACACACACACACACACACACACACACACACACACACACACACACACACACACACACACACACGGCAGTCCCCAGATGACAGTAAAGAGGCAAAATTTGCGAAAATAGCTGATCTACAAGCTACAATGCGAGGCATTGTGAGATTGTAGATCGGCTATTTTCACAATATTCTTTTCAAGGTCTTTTTATTGTTTTTGTTTTTTTTAGTACAAGTATTTTCACAATATTCGAGTCAAACTAAATGTAATGCCTCAACTCCTACAATTCCAAGTGCTTGTCAGGGTGGAGGGGTCGCGACCTGAAAAGATTGAGAACCACTGCGCTATGACATTATTATTGTATTGTATACAACTCTCAATATTGTACCAGTGACTATCTGACATTACGCAGCAACACATTACTGTGTCTGTATAGGCTTCACACTGCTGAATGACCTCTGTCAACAGAGATGAGGTCCTAGTGGTCATAGAGCGCATACTTAAAGGGGAACCATTTTCAACATTAAACCATATAATTTATAGTAGAGTATAATGTTAGGGCTAATCTGTGGACATTAGCACAGTAAGGACGGGCGACCGTGCCTTTGCTGTGTTGGCACCAAAGTTGTGGAACAAACTCTCTTTGAGGACAAAAGCTGCCATAAAACAAACCTAAGACTTGATTTATAATGGCATATGATTATATATTCAGTTTCACAAGACATAGTACTTATATACACAATATAACTGAAATGGCTGAAAAGGCCCTAACAAGTCATAGGTTTAATTTCTAGCCGCGCTGTTTCTGATGAAGATTACATCCACATGTTACACTGCAGGCTGCCTAGAGGGTGGGCCACAGCATGCACTTGCCGTCGTCATTTGCTCAAATGACTCCTAAGGATCGATTTTGCCATTCTTGGTTGCACAGAAGGTGGGAAAGTCCTTCTAATGTGAACACACCAGCCCTTAAGGCTTAAGTATATAAATGACATCGTTTGATGTTGGAAATGGGTGGTTTCCCCCTTTAAATTTTCTATATCAAGGAAACTACATGATTCTACACGAATGTTTTTGCAATATTAAATTGTTGTATCTATATGCAGTAGTGCTTTACAGAATAAAAACACAAACACTGTTCAGGGGTCTTTATCAGAATGGTCACAGGTACAGTACACTGTTGATCCAATCCGCACAAAACTGAACAAACAGTGTTCAGGGGCCTGCCATGACAATAGTCCCACCAGGGGCCGTGTGTTTGTCCAGGGGCCATATCAGGGGCTCCCGGGGGCCACAGGCACACTGTTGCTCCAATTCTCACCAAACTTGGCACAAACGCTGTTCAGGGGTCTGCCATGAAAATAGTTACACACAAAAAAACTAAATTGCACACATATGGGACACTACAGCAGTGTTTAACACTTCAAATGGCCATAACTCAGTGAACATTGCTCTGATCAACGCAATATAGGGCTGGATTTGAAGGTCTAGTTTCAAAAAAGGGCTTTTTAATTCATGCTGCTTTGTTACCTGTGTGCAATAACCATCTGAATAGAAAAATCCCTTTTAAGATGTCAGAACCATGAGTCAGTCTAGATCTGTGAACAGCACACAAGCAGAAGCCTGCCTAGACAGACAGGCAGGTTAGAGCAATAAGACGCTGCCAGGCTATCACAGGGGAGAACAAAGAGTGAGAAACACGGCCCTGAATAAGCCAATTTATTTAACAAGAACTTGCCGAATGAGGTTGAGAAGAAGGAGAAGAAAATAAATAGCATCACAGGGTCATTTAGGGATCCTGTCTGCTATTGTAGTGGCTCCTGCCAAAGCTGCCACAGGAGCTACTGTAACAGAAGAGCTTTCTTCTCTCTAACTCTCTAGCCTGGGGTTACTAAAGCTAAAATAAGGCTTATAGAGTCTAATAATACATTGTATTTGTAACACACTTATATTTGACACAAAGTGCTACATTGCATAAAAGTCAAAGAAAAGAAGATTTAAAATCATTTAAAACAATAATAAAAACAAGACCCCCTCCCCAATATACACAGAGTGAAAAAGTTCACGTTTAAAAACACACAAGGCATGAATACGTCTAATAATGACATGGCCTCCCTGTCCCATCTTAAGCTATCAATAGTAAGTTGCTATGTGCACAGTTAGTGACTGAAGCCTTGACAATGCAATATTGCAATGCAGGCTGGCATTTTGTAAACTAGTGTGGTGACGGTCTACACCAGAGATGGTCAAACTACGGCCTGTGGAAGACTACTCCAGCTCCCTGATCAATTATGTGCTTGTTTGCTGCAATTTCATATTGAAAGAAGAATGTAAAATGTCTCATACAGGGCCTTGTTGACTAGCACATTTTGAGGGAGACGCTTTTAGGCTGAACTTGTGTTAAAGTTTAAAAAATCACACCCTGTGTGAAGTGGGCGGTGTATTCCTAGCTAACCACAATACTGAAAGGAGTCAACCAATGATGTACAAAAAATAAATAACTATATAACTAAATAACTATAAATATATTTATTGAAACAGTCTTTATGAAAGTCATATTCCGATGTACAATGGTTAAAAAAAATACAATATATTTACATATATACATACTAAATTATTTATTCCATCTTTAACCTTTTCTAATATATGCTTTGATCTTAAAGAGCCACTTCTAAGAAGACTTTCTATTTTCTTCTCAATATCGATTTTCCCTTTTCTCATTTCAGCCATAGTGATCTTTGACTTCTACTTTACTGTTCTCACGAAATGGACAGTATCTAAGTAATATACTAGTGTTACATCAGTGGTTTTAGATTAGTTTCGTCATATGTATCACTAGCCAATCACAACATGTGTCTTGCTAGCTAATCACAATACTGAATGGAGTCGATCAATCATATACAAAGTAAAAATAAATACATTTATTGAAACACTCTTTATGATGGACGAAACCATAACTTGAAAAAAACCAATTTATGTTTTTTTTCAAGTTATGGTTGCTTATATAGGGCTATGCACATGTGTCATGTGACACTGGCCAATCACAGTCCTGAATAGACTGTGATTGGCCAATCACAGCGCAGGATAATTGTACAAATTTCCTGGGCCCAGATCACAGCGCAGGAAAATGTACATTTTTCCAAATCTCACTTATAGGGGCGGTTTCACCGCCCAAAAAAAGAGAAAAGTTGGACTCTGAGTGAAAGCAATATGCTAACTATGGCAGCAGTACAGTATGTCTCCACAAGAGAGTGAGAGAGAGAAGGTGTCCATTTTTAACCTAAAGGCCAACAGAACATTTTCACTCTGCAATCAACGTTTGGGAAACAGTGTTCTACAGTACCTCAAGCATAGGTGGAAACCTTGTATGTCCAAAACTGCAACTTTTCAGGAAATGGAAAAAAAGAACATGTGTTCCAATGGATCCAATCCAGTTGTTATTTAGTCACAAGCTCTTTTCGTTCGTTCAATATTTATGAAGCCCACAGACAGGTCTGCTACATCCTGCAGATAGACCTTCTCGTCGATGTTTATGATTGTGCCAAACACCACGACCACTGTGCCATCAGTAGGCTAAACCTGATGAGGGCGTTGAGCTATGCCTGGTCACACAGTCTTCTGTGTGCAGGGAGTAGACAGAAGACGTGCTTACACTGAGGTAAGCATGCCTGATCTCCCCACGTCGTGCTCTGAGGGGACGAGGATGCTTACAGCTGCAGAGTTAGAACTCACCGCATCCACGTTTGCGGCAAGGCTAACTGCACTGGCCACTAGGCTCGCGAGAGTGAGAATGAGTTCTGTTTATCTGCCAGACATTAGTCCCACATTATAAACAGTGTTGTGCACATTCAGGGCAACAAGGAATATGGAAGAGATAGAAAGTATCAAAAAGGACATTTATTCATACACAGAAATTGAAACCCCAATTCCAGTATGCATAGTCATTTTCCCCTCTATGCCAACCTTAGTACTATGCATTGATTCCAGTGCCATTTCTGAGTGCTTTTGGGGTGAGAAGTTCAAAATTCGAAGCTTTTCCTGAAATGGCATTTGGCTTAAAGTGACAAACCATTATCTCCGCTGACACAGCCACTTTGAATCGAGTGTGAAAATCACCCCTTTAGTTCGCCTGGTTGCCATGCGTACATTTCAAAACACGACCCATAGATGGTGTGGTGAGAAAATTAGGCGAAACCACATATTATCTGTTCTATTCGATAACAAGTAATAGTAAGGCTAGTAATCCCGATACCATAAAGTCTTCTTGTGTAATTATATTGAAAGCCTGCATTGGTATTACTAATAAACTGCCAAGGATCAGACTTCTCTTTCACTTTCTCAAAAACAGTTCTCCAAAAAAAAGTACAATACCGGAATAATTGATATTTCATCATCACCGATCCCTACAAGTATAATGAATCTTAGCTGTTTGGAAGGTGGATGTTTATTGGTTCAAATTGATTAGAACCTGCTGATGTAAGCACGCATTATGATGTTCATGTTTGACAGGTAGTAATCAAGATTGGACTTTTGATATATCCTATCCTATATTAAAATTGCCAAGAGGGTGGGCCGGTGCGCGGGCGGGCGGGTGGACGTCACAAATGTAACATGCGGACCTGCAAAGTGCACCGTTGCTACGATCCGCACCAAACTTGGTACCAACACTGGTCAGGGGTCTGCCATCACAATAGCCGCACCAGGGACCACTGATACCCGAAACTACATAGAACGACTTTAACATTCTGTTATTTGCATGGAATCTGGGTGGTGACCTATCCTGGGAGCACAGACTTCCCTGAGTGGATCAGCATGTGAATCTCTCCCCCCTATTGAGTGTTTTTTTCTCAACATTATATTAGATGTGGCTTTGGTAGTTCTTGTCTCTTCATCAAGTGTCTCTGAGGCTCGAGGTTTACTGAAGAGACATTTAAAACAAAATGAGAAGATTTGGGTCACTAGGATTCTGGAGATGAAATTTCTCTATTTGCACAGCAGATTTTGGCCAGAAATGAGGAAAAACAATGAGATGGAACAGTAATTGTACAAGGCTTTTGTAATGAGCAGACTACAAGGCATGCCTTGCTGTGAGAGATGACATGTACTGTAAGACAAAGCATTACACTATGTACAACAGGCTCATTCTGAGACTCCTCCCCACATGCTTTCTGCAAAAACAATTACTGTACCTGTAGAACACAAAACAATGTTCAAAATTCAGATGGAAAGCATAATTCCCTCTAGGGAATCTAGAATCTGCCACCAGTCCAATTTATGTCAATGTCAAACCACCACCGGGCCAACCTAGTGCTGTCAGCTACCTCCTACCAGCCCAAATGTGTGCAGTGACAGATTCTATTTCCTTCAGCAGAAATTGCCTGGATCTTAACTTCAGCTCAAGAGAGGAAACAAGACCTGATGGCATTGACATGTTGAGAGATAAACTCCTTCCATCTTATTCTCTTCAAGCCAGACAACTCTTTGTCTCTTTCTACAATTGTCGAATGCTAACCCCCAAAAGTTTGTTTGTCATTTCCGTTCATGAAAATATATTTTAAATTATATTCTTGAATTGTCACTTCTGCTAAGTAGTGAAACATTTGCAGCCTTATGCAGTCATGGAGGATGCAGGATTTCAACACAATTAAAGTGACCCCTCCCACCAACATCACAGCAACACAGTAAACACCACAATGTTATTATAACCATTAATAGACATGACTACTGTAGGTAATGCCAAGTAAAAATGTTTACTTTAAATAAAGCCTCTCATTTTTTAAACATAACTTCGGAACATGACGATGGTAGTTAATTGGAAAATAAAATTGCACATAATCATAATCATTATGAGGGAGACAAGAAATAAAGAGATTTAACACCAAAAAAATCACCTCATGGACAAACTGGGGTGTGGACAGGTACACTGTGGGAGACAGGAACGCTCAGAGACAGCATCATTAAAATCAACCTGTCAACCCCGCAATGTTATCTTTCTTAAATCAAATCGCACGATGGGGAGAGTGGAGACAAGTGAGTGCAAATTTATACCTGCAGAGAAACTGACAGCCCTGCCCTTTTCATGAAAGCAGATAAGATCAAGTCAGAGGAAAAATAAATTAACACACATAAATAAAAGGACAACATAAATGGAGGTGCTGCTTGTCATAGCCAACTCATACATGAATATTTTGTGTGAAAAAAAGTAATATGTGGGCAAAATAATTCTCAGTGATAATATTGCTATTGCAAAGTGCTTTCCTTTACTTGACTGCTTGTTTCTAAGTAATAAACCAAAACAATGCTTCTGCTTCTGAGTGTGGCCGCTAACTATTAAATAATAATAACCCCTAACTCCCACATGGGCATACATGCACGACATCATGTTTTTGTCAAATACTGTATCTGACTATGTAGTATTCTTATACTGACTGCAGGCCTAGAATTACATTAAAGTAATACATCTTACACAAAACCAAGTCCTATTCTCTCTGAGATCTCATGAGGGCTATTTGACCTCCATTCCAAATGCCCACTGATAAAGAACACAAGTGCATCTATGGTGCATCTAACACGGTGTGGCCTCCCATATTAGCACAGTACTTACATAAATCATTTTCACACAGCTTTCTTTCCTCTTTGAGTTTATATAGCACCTTGAGATTTGTTCAAATGTAAAGTCAAATTCAATATTATTATTATTATTATTATTATTTAGCTAGAACATTTGCAAAACACAGATACCATTTGGATGAGAAATAATTTGCTGTTAAAGGTTGCGAAAACAAATGGGCAGAATTAATTTTTATTTATTTCTGTTTGTAAAAAGGGACACAATGGTCATTATGGATAAAGGTGCTGAACCTTAAAAATGCCCCTTTATTAAATTTTTTTACCTTCCGCTGCAGATTTATTTCTTTGTGTTTATGTATTCATATTGTTGCTGTTAAAAACTGAAATAAGTCCCTAAACACATAATCTGAATGCATACAATATCACTGACAAACAGTACAGTCTCTCACATGGGGTTATGGAGTTGGCTACACTATCAACAAATGAAAAGGGGACAGGACACAGTGCTGAGTGAGAACACATTAACACAGCATCTCCTCCTGAAAGGCCTGTTTAAAAGGCTTAGTAGTAAAACCTTGGCAATGTTGCTGACTCTGCTTGGATTGCAGTAGATCATTGTGAGAGTAGGAGGATATTAAAGAGGATCCTCTCACCTGCAGTCTCTCTGACACACGCACACGCACACACACACACATGCATACACGTACGTACGCATGCACGCACACACGCACATACAGTACGGTGTAGCATTGTTGGGAAGGACCCAGTGAAAGACTGTGGCTGGGTAGGTTGTGTTCGCCCTTGCGCATTGATTAGGATGCAGACGACAATGGTGGATACCGAGGACCTTTTATTTGGCTTAATGAACAGGTGCTACACAGCAGGGTTGTGTGTGGTTTCTGTAATACGCAGAATATAACAGGGAATGATTGACCTTGTAAACTGTACATCATAACAGTCACATGTTCACTGTAAACCGGTCTAGTTTAGCAGATATTAGACCAAATGAATGGTGGCCTCTCTGAAGAGGTGCTCTAAACTTCACAGTTTAGCTTAGCTGCTCAAATTACATTCATACAGTATATATGGCACCTGTATCTGCCCAACTGGGGTTAGAAGCACAAGTGCAGCTTATATTATAAGTAGTAGTTATCCAAACGTATCACACTGATCATTCTAGGAAACAAGTGCAGTGACATTACTCTTCCTCATCAACATAAGGGATGTGTAAATGCATTCAGTAACAGTACAACGGTATAAACTAACCATCGATAGCATTTATCTGACCTTCGGTCACTATTACAGAATGACGAGGCAGTTAGCTGCTAGTTAGCATTAGCAGGTATTTAGCTCGGTTACAAGACCCATAACAACAGGTTATATATCGACTTCATGAGAACTTACGTTTATCACACAGGCACTCTGGTGTGTAGCAGACATATGTAAACTAGACTTAATATGTCTAAACTCTAAATAGTGCAAGTGTATTAACTTCACGAACGGAGCGTCTCTTGCTTCAGGCTTCTAGCTCTTTGTTCTTTCTTCTCGCGAGATGAGGGACAGTCTTAGTAACAGGGCTCGCTGTAGTCTCGCGAGAGGCGGAACAGTCTCTCGGGCAGAAGGGGGGAGGGGGGGACGGGAGGAGGAGAGCGAGAGGAGGGAGAGAGAGAGAGAGGGGCGCAGTCTTTCTAACAGCCGCCCCCAAATTGCTTAGTGCAATTTGCTCCAATGAAAGGCTGCGACACTGGAGTCTGGGGTGGCAGGGGGGGTGACCAGCTTGACCGATGGTCTGGTGCAGGAATGGCCCTTGATGTCGATCTCTGCTGACATCACACGTCCTTTGGTGCTCTGGTTGGCCTTGACGATACTCCCGTTGGGTCACAGGGCGTGTGGCAGCTCTAACTCCACAAGCATGATGACGTCTGGTGAAGTGTGGACGGTTGGTCTGATAATAGGGGGCGGCCTCATGGCCTCTCACGGTCCATATGTTCCTCCGGCTCTTGGCGAATATTTCTTTGGGTCTGGGACGATACACCCGGCTGTTGTAGTTAGCCGCCCCGTGTCCCTCCTGGACCGTAGCCTCGGCGAGCTCTCTCCGAGTGGGGTGAGGGCTTACGTCAGGTGCAGGTTGAGTTGTTGCTGCTGACGGGACATTATGGGAGTTGGGCTTTCTGACCTTTGACTGGTCTTCTTCAGGCACAGTTTTTGACTTCACTGGCCACTGCGGGGGGCTGTGGGGGATAAACGTTGGTCTCTTGACACCCGGATGAGGTTCAAGGATTTTTGGGGGGGTCTTGACTCTCATGACATTGTCGCCACGGCTGTTGATCTCTTCATGGCAAGCCGTGGCACACTCTGGGTCTCTGGTGCAGTGTATCTTGGTGGCCTCCTGCCGGTGTTTCTCCACACTTCTCATGAGCTTGGTGTTCTGGGGTTCTGTTATTGTCAGCATACATTGTTGTGGCTGGAGGTTGCTTTCCAGGGCTCTGGCTGGGCCTTGCAGAGTCCAGCCCAGTCTTGTGCAGATGGCTGCTGGCCCACCTGGGGGCCCCAGCCTCACTGGCTCAGTGGGTGTAATTAAGTGGGGGTGGTCTGCCCCGATCAGGATGAGGGGTTGGACTCTTTCAAACTGTTGTAGCGGCAGTCTAGCCAGGTGTCTGTACTTGGTTTTGAGGCTAGATACAGGATACGATTGCTTAGCTAGCCCCAGGTGACTTGAGGTAAAGGCTCCTTCGATGCGGTAACGTCGCTTTGGCTGAGATGCTGGGGACACGGAGAATGACACTGATGCTCCCTTCAGTGTCTGCACATCCTGCCTGATTGTTCTCAGGGCCAGGTCTTCAGGTGTTCCGTTGAGGCCGAGCCTTTCCACTGCAGCAGGAAGAAGCATTGTGCGTTCCGACCCATCATCGAGAAGAGCATATGTGTCAAGGGAGCGGTCTCCATGACGCAGTATAACTCTGACTACTTTGAGTAGGACTCTTTTCCGGTCAACTGGTTTGTCAAGGTAGAGCACCTCTGCAGTGGTGTTTACCAGGCAGCTCTCATCTTTGGGTGTCTCTCTCCGAGTCTCACTGTTCACCTCATGCAGGACTTGAAGGTGTTTGCCTTTGCACAGGCTACATGGCTTCCTGAGATCGCACTGGGCAGCTAGGTGTGATCTGCCACAGCGCCAGCACTTCTTCTTAGTTCGAATCCATTCTGTGATCTGTTCTCTTGTGAGTCTCTTAAAGTCAGTACACTGGCTGAGGAAGTGCTCGTTATTCTCACAGAATGGACAGTAGGCGTTAGCTTTCCCTGTCTCCTCAGGTGGGGGTGCATCTTCCTCACACTCAGCTCCGTCTTCGGCACCATGCAGGACTGTGGCGTAGCTGCCCATTCTCTGAGGTAACCGCTGTTTCGGCTCTATACTAGGGAGCTGCACGTCGAAGTCGTGGCACCAGGACTCATACTTCAACCACTCAGAGAACTCCAACAGGGTGTAGGTGGCTCCTGGACCACGGAGCATCGTGCGGCGGAAGTCAGACCTCATCTCTGGTGGCAGCTTGTTGAGGAGTCGTGCAACATGTGAGCCGCATTTTAGTTCTGTCTCTCCCACTGGGCCTAGGGTCTTTAGCATGCCTACCAGTGACTGCACTTGCAGCGCGAACTTCTCGAAGGCCGCCCCGTCGCCTCGTCGGATGTCGTCTGCCTCCAGGACACTGGCTATTTTCCGTAGTGCTAATTGATGGGGCTGTCCAAACTTGTCGTTCAGCGCCACCATGGTGTCGGAGTATGGCGTGTGGGAGTTCAGGTAGGCGTCTGCCACCAGACGGGCCTCTTCAAGCTTGAGGTGGTCAACTAGGACTTGATACTTGAACAGCTGAGTGGCGTTGGATGGCAGGAGGTTTTCGAGTGATAATTTGAGGCGGGCAAACTCACTCGGGTCTCGGTTTATGAAGTCGGGGATGGTTGGTCGTGGCCCCCTGTATTGCTGCTCCACTGTGTTGTCTGGTGGGGAGTGCACAGGCTGGTGTTCTGGCCATGCCGGATACTGGCGGCTCGGGGGCAGGGTTGGTTGGCGGGCTGGATGAGGGTCTGGGTAGGGGTACACAGACTGGTGTTCTGGCGTTGCTGGGTAGTGGTAGCTTGGGGGGAGAGCTACCAGGCGAGCAGGATGGGTGTCTGGTGAGGAGTACATGGGCTGTTGTTCTGGCCTCGCTGGGTACTGGTAGCTTGGGGGCAGAGCTGTTTGGTGAGCTGCATGGGGGTCTGGTGAGGAGTACGCGGTCTGGTATTCTGGCCTCGCCGGGTACTGGTGACTCATAGGCGGGGCTGGTTGGCGAGCACGATGGGGGTCTGTTGGGGGGTACGCCGTATGATATCCTCGGCTCACTGGATACTGGTGGCTCGGGGGGAGAGCTGGTTGGTGGGCTGGGTGAGGGTCTGGTGCATAGTACGCAGGCTGATGGTTTGGCGTCAGTGCGTGCTGGTGGTCCGGTTCTGAGCGCGTGGGCTGGTGTACTGGCTTCGCTGGGTGCCGGTGGCCTGTTGACAGGGCTGGTTGGCGGACCGGCGGGGGTCTGCTGGGCTGCTGCAGCCGGTAGGGTGTTCGGGCACATGCCTGGTCTGACTGGCTAGTAAGTAGGGGGTGCCTGGGCCGCAGAGAGGGTGTAATACTGGATGCTTTGGCTACCTTGGGGCTCACAGACAGTACTTCCCACATCTGGTGGAGTTCACGCATCACTGATTCAATGTAGTCCCTCATACCGTCTTCCTCTGTCACCTCCTCTTCTCCCTCTGGTGGCCACGTCAGGGGACAGTATTCCTCTTGCTCCTCCTCTTCGTCATCATCTTCACAGTTATCATATAGCTCATGACTCTTCGGTGGATTCCCCCTTTCCCAGCTGTCTTTCTGGGTCCATGTGGATGGATCTGGGGGGCTGAGGGGAGTCGTCTCGGCTGCTCCCTCGTCGTTCCGGTAGTCCTCATCAGCTTGGTGACGGTTAGATGATGAAGGGGGTGCTGTATACTGCAGTTGCTTTCTGTAGCTCAGCTGATACTCTTCTAGGCGCCTTGGCAGTCTTGTCAGACGTCTGAGGCGTACATCTTCGCCCTGGGCCTTGCTGATTATCTCCATTGTCTCAAGGGTAAGCACCTATCCGGCTTAGAAGGACCATAATGTTGGGAAGGACCCAGTGAAAGACTGTGGCTGGGTAGGTTGTGTTCGCCCTTGCGCATTGATTAGGATGCAGACGACAATGGTGGATACCGAGGACCTTTTATTTGGCTTAATGAACAGGTGCTACACAGCAGGGTTGTGTGTGGTTTCTGTAATAAGCAGAATATAACAGGGAATGATTGACCTTGTAAACTGTACATCATAACAGTCACATGTTCACTGTAAACCGGTCTAGTTTAGCAGATATTAGACCAAATGAATGGTGGCCTCTCTGAAGAGGTGCTCTAAACTTCACAGTTTAGCTTAGCTGCTCAAATTACATTCATACAGTATATATGGCACCTGTATCTGCCCAACTGGGGTTAGAAGCACAAGTGCAGCTTATATTATAAGTAGTAGTTATCCAAACGTATCACACTGATCATTCTAGGAAACAAGTGCAGTGACATTACTCTTCCTCATCAACATAAGGGATGTGTAAATGCATTCAGTAACAGTACAACGGTATAAACTAACCATCGATAGCATTTATCTGACCTTCGGTCACTATTACAGAATGACGAGGCAGTTAGCTGCTAGTTAGCATTAGCAGGTATTTAGCTCGGTTACAAGACCCATAACAACAGGTTATATATCGACTTCATGAGAACTTACGTTTATCATACACGCACACAGGCACTCTGGTGTGTAGCAGACATATGTAAACTAGACTTAATATGTCTAAACTCTAAATAGTGCAAGTGTATTAACTTCACGAACGGAGCGTCTCTTGCTTCAGGCTTCTAGCTCTTTCTTTCTTCTCGCGAGATGAGGGACAGTCTTAGTAACAGGGCTCGCTGTAGTCTCGCGAGAGGCGGAACAGTCTCTCGGGCAGAAGGGGGGAGGGGGGGACGGGAGGAGGAGAGCGAGAGGAGGGAGAGAGAGAGAGAGGGGCGCAGTCTTTCTAACAAGCATGTTGGGTGCCACCTTAACGACATGAACCCTGGCATCACTATTCTGGGCAAAAGGCGAAAAAAGGAGGGGGGCAAGTATGGTCCCCTGGGGGACTCTGGTCAACGAAGCTTCTCCGTTTATTAAAGTATAGGTGGGTCCTTACAATGAAATATTCAATTTCACCCAGATTCAAATCAGTTCACAACCAAACAAGGTTACAGGCACTATAGCTGTGGAGAGAAAGCGAGAGCGAGAATGAGAGAAGGGGGAGGTTGATTCATGACGCTTGACAAAACCCCAGAGAAGACACGAGAAAATGATGGGCAGAGGAGCCAGATGGAGGTCAAACGGAAGGGGATACTACAAAGGACGAGAGATGGGCAAAGGAGAGAGAGCGAGGAGATAAGACGACACCCAGACAGAGAGAAAAGCTGGTTTATGTTGAGACGTCACTGCAGCCGTTTGGCAGATGTTGCTTCGTCACTTTGAGAACGGCCCATAAAGAGTGAAATCATTCCCCGGCCATTTGGATGTCACAGGACTGTTTTATAGCACACGTCTCCCATGCCTCGGTATAAGTGATTCCCCCTCTCTGCAACAGCCTCTTGGAGGAATATTGTTTGAAACATCGCCATGGCATAGAACATCTTCAGTAATAGTGTAATTCATCTAAATTCACGAGGCAGAATTTGCTACTAACTAAAATATACCTCATACATTGATTTTGGTCTTTCTTTTAAATGTTTTGAACAACCATCTAAGTTGTATTGTGGTATTTTAAGACCGTTTTGCATGTCTAAAAGAATAGAGATATGGCCCTGCTTCACACCTACGTCGCACCGCCGATCCAACCGATATAGAGTCATAGTTTCAGGGGCTTTGTCAGAGTACCCGTTGCATTGTCTGTTGGTGTCCCTTTTGTGCCCATATATGGAGATAACTATCCGTCTCCCTTTTATGCCCATACGGAGACCTCTGTATCAGTCAGGCCTTGTCCCTTGTATGCCCATATATGGAGATCCCTGATGTCATCAGTATATGCCCAATATGGTTTGCATATTGGTTGGATCGGCTGTTCTGGACAACTGCATGTCCAAACTACTCAACGGCAGCCAGTGCACTCCTTGAATCCTTGCCGATGCATGCGAGTTTGAAGTCGGTGTGTGACATATGCACATGACCATATATGGGCATAGTGGTCGGATCTATGGCTCTGGGCCACCAAAACTTAGTTTATGGTTATGACTGAGTCAGAGTGACGTGGACATGGTCCTGCCTATATATGGGCGTATCAGGTTTATTTATGGTTATGTCTTAGTCAGAGTGACATGGCCGTGGTCCACCGGCCCTCCCAGTAGCCAATTTTTGAGCGGTGTAGCCGCTCCTATAAGTGGGGTTGGGAATTCGTCCTTCCCTGTACTGTGATTGGCTGACTCTATTCACACCCTTTCCGTCCTTCCCTGTACTGAGATTGGCTGACTCTATTCACACCCTGACCCTTCTCGCCGTACCGTGATTGGCTGACTCTATTCAGACCCTTTGCTTTGATTGGCTAGCGAGACGCATGATGAAATTAATAACCTATAAATAGTACCACACACTTCAAAAATAACTTTTTTTTTTAAAGTGAGCTTCCATCACTGTGATGACACCGCTCACTTCACACTGGGTGTGATTATTTTTATATATAGGATAAGATGACTTTGGATTGAAGTGTGGGGGCCACAGCAGAGGAGGGGACTCATGTAAACCTGGTGCAGAGAAAGTAGTCCATTACACCTGATTGGGATATAAATGTACAGTACAGTATGTCATGAAATGCTGCAGAGGGGATTTCAACTTATTCATCTGACATTTAAATGGCAGATAGTAAACCCTTTAAAAGATCACTCTAAAAATAAAAACATTTCTTAGGTGATACTATACCAAATTATATATTAAAGAACCACTCCCACAAAAAGGTTTTTTTCATGTCTTTTTTAAGCTTTCCCATAACAATCCTGTAAATGTTTGCGTTCTGCATATATCCAAAGCATTAATGTAGTGTTACACCTAAAATCTGGTCTACAGACAGTCAGTCATTGAATCCCTGTGGATCTCTGACCAGATTTTGTCTGAAAAAATATTTGGAGAATACACACACACACACACAGAGTAGTTTTTTTTAACTGCCTATTTGTTCTTTTGTTTGATATTCGATTGAAACACCCCTCACGTCTGAGCACCTACAGTACCATTTAACATTTGATATTTTGTTTTTAACACCTGTCATTCTCACTTTCTGCTTCTCTCTTTCTTTCTCAACATACTGTAGAAGATTAAAATCACTTGGTGCATGCCCTCTTTTGTGTCAGACAGGATTTCAGTTTCACTGGAGCGTATTTCAAAGCACTGTGTCTTGTTCTGGTAAAACTGAAGGTGGCTACTGTACTGTATTGACTCACTTCAGTCTTAAATATTTCATTAACATTTCTGTGCCTCCTAGGGTTGGACACAGTATATTAAATTATAGTATAACACAATGTTAGTTCTCACAATACATTTTATTTAGTAATAAAACTAAAGTTTATTTTAATTATAACCACAATCATCCTCCTGTCCTTTTGGGCAATTATTTCCAAGTGACATTGGCCTCTACTTTGAAGGCAGTGACTTTAATGTTTATCAGAAGTGCAACTGATGGGGATCCAAGTTTGACACACAGCAGTGGAATCATTACGACCGGCACTAATAACCTTAAAAGCTGGGCCAATGACAAGGGTCAACCCATCACAAGAACACTGGCTTTTATTGCATTATATTTCACCATTTTATTACAGTCTATGTGGTTCTCCAAATAAAGGAGAAGAGGGACGTACATTTTTACATCACGAACACCACATCCACAGTGATGGTTTACTTTACAGGGTGGTCACGCATGTGCGTGTGCAGGTGAATGACCATCACCTGCCGGGGCAAAATTCATATCTTGTCGTGCTAAATGTGGGCGGTGCAGGATATGAGGATATGATGCACACAGAAATCAATTAGCTGGTTTGAAGTCTGTTTGAGTACAAGACTTCTCACTTAACGACGGCTCCTTTGTCACAACCTCCGCCCACGTCTGCAACCTTGGTATCATTTTCGACCCTACCCTTCATTCCTCCCCCACGTGAACCACATCACCAAAACACACTTCTTCCACCTTAAAGGAGAGATCCGCCCATTTTAAGTGTTATCTTTGATGTGTCGCTAATCACTCACCGCCAGGTTCTGTGGAAGAAAAAAGCAACCAGCGTCGTCTCGTTCTGCACAAACGATAGCTCGTGCGCGACTTTCAGTGCATGTTTGAGTATCATGAGACTCCACGATGAGCAGTAGTAGAGAAAAAACTAACTTTGCATCGGTTATAATAGACGATTTTCACTCTTACACGGGCTCCCATTATGGCACGGAGGGGGTCGTCAGACTGGACGACAGGGGACTCTCTGGAATAACTCAACGTCCATTTCAATGATGGTGAGTGATTAGCGACACATCAAAGAGAACACTTAAAATGGGCGGATCTCTCCTTTAAGAACATTGCCCGTCTCCGGCCCTCCCTGACATTCTCTGCCGCCAAAACACTCATCCATGCCTTCATTACATCCCGGTTAGACTTCATCCATAGCATCACCTCCAAAGCCCTTAATTAATAAACTCAAATATGTTCAAAACTCAGCTGCTCGCCTGCTCACCAGTACCCGCTCCAGAGATCATATCACAACAGTCCTCCACGACCTCCACTGGCTGCCTGTCAAACAAAGAATCCACTTTAAAATGCTGCTCACCACCTAACGGGGCACTCCACAACCTGGCACCCCGTACCTCTCTGACCTCCTCCAGCTGCATGTCCTGTCCCGTTCCCTCAGGTCCAGTGATGCCGGCCTCCTGGAGGTCCCCAAGACCAGGGACCGAACCTGGGGCGACAGGGCTGTGGCTACCCCCTCCCTCTGGAATGCACTTCCAAAACAAATCAGAGACGCCGCCTCCAACCCTTCCTTCAAAACCACCCTGAAAACCCACCTGTTTAGAATTGCTTTTACGACCCAAGTTTGATCTCAACTCTTGTTTTTACTGTTTTATTGCTTTTAATACTTATCCTTTTTTTCCCTAATAAAGTTGAGTTAGGCTCAAATAACTTGGGAATCTTGGCACAGATGAGAGATGAGAGATCGTTATAACACTGTGCTTACAGGCAGAATGCACAGGACTACCACCACTAGAGGCTACTTTGTAAAAAGTGTGCGTACAAAGAAATGTTTTACTATCGTAATTGTTATCTAGATGAGAATATGGCAAAATATGTTCCTCGATAAAAAAATCCAGGAGAGCACTCACAATAACATTGTTTTACATCGCACAAACATTACAGACCAGAAACCATTCTTAGCGGGCCACAATGACATACACAATCAATAACCAACCTGGCACAACAGGTTGAACTACAAGAGACGTCACAGGACCAATCACATGAAACAAGTATGGGTCAAATGAAACAAGCTTGTGACAACTCACTCCTCATTAATGTATCCAGTGGTGGATAGGCACCGGTGGACTAAAGGTTATAGAGGAGCGAGTTTCTAAACAAAAAGGTACCCGGTTCGATTCCCCAGACGGGCAGAAGAAAAAAAGAATCTGGGTGGGGAAGTGAATGGCCATCACTTACCCCTCCCCAAACACCGCTGAAGTGCCCTTGAGCAAGGCACTGCACCCCCAACTGCTCCAGTGGAGCTGCTCAGTGGCCAACAGTATAAGACTGGTTGTACTGGGCAGCTACCAGGTTTTAATGTGTGTGTGAGTGTGAAGCAGAGCGTTCCTGAAACATGATTCTCTCTGATGGAGGTCTTCTTATACTGTGGGTTCAATGTGCATGTATTTTATTTCATTCAAACCATATTTGTTCATGTCTAGCAGCATATCATTTATCATCTAAATTCTCATGCATTTAGTTTTTACCTATCCTTCTAGAAATCTCTGCGTGTGTGTGTGTGCATGTGTGTGTATCTATCTGTCCTTTGAGCATCTAAAGAACCGCCCAACTGATCAACTTCAAACTAAGCGCAGTAGCGCATGTATCGAAGAGATAAAACGGGTACAACATATTGCATAACCGGGTGGGCACGCATTCCCAAAACCCAAGTATAAAAGAATTTGCAATACATGGACATTTTAGCTAATTAAATATTGAACGTGATTCTGCCCATAACTTTTACCTCAACCCATGGGGTTAGTGAATAAAAAGAGTCGTCTTAATCATATCATGACAGTGAACAAAATTGTGAAATTAAATTAACACTGGGAATATGTGTCAGATAATGATGAATTTTGGCATACTATATCAAATCATTTAATTTATAACACAGTTTGTACCAAAATCTAGGACTTTCAAAAGATTTTGGCACATCTAGATGCTGAATGTCTCTTTAAGTTTATATATATCTTTGAACCTGATGCAGAGTGTACTCCAACAATGTCCCACTATAACCTCTATGTTTAAAACTTTCACTGAGACTTTTGGCAGTGTTTCAAATACCTCATCCAAATATTAAAAGGTGGCTATGGTAGACTTTTTTCAATGCAGTAGGATGACAGCTGCCAAACTGCCTGTGGCGGCTGGTAGATTTTTCCCCAGGTGGTGCTAAACCAAAAATTAAGCCAATGTACTTAGTACATATAACATGTTGTCACACTAGTTTATTATGATAGGCCCTGCCCTAGGCTATAGTCATTTATTTGAGAAAGACAGACATAACTAAAATACAAAACTTTTTTGTACTTATAGGCTAATAATAAAATGCTGCTGTAGCCTATTATAGTATCCATATTCACTGCAATAATAACAGACAAAAAGTTGTTTCGTTTTATAAGTTAGGCTATATTATGTTTACAATCTACGTGAGCATTTTGGTATGAAAGCCAGCATTATTAATCCTGTATCATACAAACCAAACCGCGTGGAAATCGGTTGAGAACTCCGTCAGTTGTGGTGCTTTTCATGCCTCAATAAGTTC
The DNA here is from genome assembly GCF_963280865.1 of Gymnoscopelus braueri. Lineage (NCBI taxonomy): Eukaryota > Metazoa > Chordata > Actinopteri > Myctophiformes > Myctophidae > Gymnoscopelus > Gymnoscopelus braueri. Next base: position 23,456,455 of record NC_137615.1, read on the forward strand.
GGTTTATACTTCGACACACGACGGTAGGCTATCGCACGTCGAAAATTGCCGATCTACAAACCCACAACAAGTCGTATCCGCAACGCGTTGTGGGCTTGTACATCGACGATACCGTCGCGCATGGAAGCATAACTCAGCATAGATAAAACAGGCATAAAGTGAAGCTCACCAGTTGGAATGAGCAGCAGCAGTCAGTGCAGTTATATGTGTATAGATATCTAACCTGTCCTGCGCTCACGGCGGCCCCGTTCACTTGTATTGAAGAGTGAACCACGCATGTGCAAAACGTAACATGGCCAGTCTATTGTATGGTTCTCACATTTCTGCCTCCACGCCTTCTCTGTCCTCCAGCCATGATCTTGTCCCTTAACATGTGCTTATTGAGGAGCAAGGAGAGAGGAGGCTGAAGTGTAGCTTTTGAGGTTTCATGTGTTTTTGTTGTCAGGAATGACTGTCTAGTTAAGACTGCAGCAGATTTTTATTGTAGCAGCAACAGTTGCACATTTTAGTCCTACAGACTATTACAGGTTTTCAGTTATTTTTATGAATAAAACGTAGCCTAGTTACCCACTGTATTCCTCTGTTCTTTTTCACAAATCGTATCCTCAATATAAACATTTGAGCACAAAAATGTGAGTACTTATTCCACCACCGACTAGAACTACAACTAAGATATAGTTTTAAAGATCTAAAGTTAGAAAGTTCTAACTCAAGTGGATGGCAGTCCATGTCACAACTATGACGACGACAGTGGTTAACCGACGATTATATATTTATAGTTATAGTGCTTGGTGTGGATGGCCCTTAACTACTTTAATCCTAACCTCAGATCCAAGTTTGCTTTCTCAGAAAGAAAGCCTGGGGAACGTTGCACTAAGAAGTGGATAGAAGGGCTGCTGACAGTATGGGCAGGAGCTGTTCCATAGCAGGGGAGGGGCGCTCCCAGGTGCGCACTGCAATAGTGTCCAGACTGTCCACATTGAACTACTACTCAGTGAAACAAACATGCCAACTGCAGCAACTAACTTTAGGCCAAAACAAGCTGTTGTTATGTGTCGTGTTTGTTTATGTTGTGCAGTGTTTTTTTTTTTATCTGCCAATTTTGCTGATATATATAAATTGTTCAATCTCATTTTGGTTCGAAACAGGATGGAAAAACACAGACAGACTCTGACAGTGAGGGAGTTTCACGAGTAGAAATAGGGTCTCTCTCCCAGCTCAATCACAGTTTAGCCATGCCCCAGCGAGTGTAAGTTTCTCCAGACCTCCATTCGGAGTGGAGCCATATTGGAGGGCTGGCTACTTTAACCATGGCAGTACAACTTTGGACATGTCATTATAGTGAAAATAGCAAAGCTATACAACACAGATCGGCTATTTTAGAAATGTTTTGTGATGAAGTGGTTATGAGTTGAAGTGGAACTGCAGTACAGCCAGTGGGGTTGGTAAAGCCAGTTTAGGGCGCCTCAGGCCGGCCTGATGTCGTTCAGCATCAGCACCACACTGTCACACAGCTCTCAGTATTATGCACCTCTCCCTCCTCCACTTCATCCAGTGTTCACAAACAAGTGATGTCAGCACACACACACGATTTAGGTCCTAGGCCAAAAGCATAAATCACTTTTTTTTCTGGCCTGCTGATCTGGCTGGTTGTTTTGTTGTAGTGCTGCAGGCGTTGGAAAGTGTCCCTCAAACAAACTAAATTAAACACAGTAGCTCTCCGTTTTATTTCCGTGCCCAACCACCCTTCTCTTTCTACTGAGCTACACATGACATGAGTTATCAGACATTTTACTCCTCAATAACAATCATGTTGGTTCTATAGACACTTAACACACACACACACACACACACACATGCGCGCTCGCACGCGCATGCATGTGCACACGGCCGCACACGCACACACACACTTGCTTTTAAACACTCCTCAAAACAAATAAACAACAGTAACTGGGAATCAAGGCAACAGCATCGGCAGCCACCTGGCATGTTCCCTTGCCTACTGAATGTCCCCGCCTCCTGGAATGTTAACTACAGCACAGGCTTAATGAGGAAAGTCAAGGTAACATCAAACTGAGGCTGGGAACACTGCGAGCTAATGACCCACTCACACTTTTGCTTACAGCCCCTCACACCTCGCCTCCATTCTTTCGCAATCCTTTATAGATATGCGAGGTTGTTAAAGGGTGGAGAGGAAAGCAGAGGAGACAGTGATAGTGAGTTATTCACAGCATGAAACCTCTGAAATGACAGAGCCTGGTTGGTTCTTACCCACTCATGTTCTGTTTTCTTATGTTAGGTGATTCTAGCCTAGTGGCCATTTGCAGTGTAGTGTCAAACAGCCATCCAAGAAACCCCACAGTTGAACTGTTAACTGTAGCATCATCTGAAACATGAATATTATAGTGGCTAGGCTAGGTTATTTATGCATATTTCTCCTCGTTTGGTGTTGCAATATAACTAATGCGTGTACAAATATATATCATACCATACATACAAAATGGCTTGTGGCTCAATTGGGTAATCGTGATAACACATCGCAAACCTTTTAATCCACACCAATAAATAAATACACACTGCTTCACAAAATGTTTTTGGTGTAGCTATGAGATTAGTTGAAAACGTTATATTTTATACTTTTACATACACAGATTATGAACTACAGTACAATGAAAAATTTATAGGAGGGTATTTCCTGCGTTTACAGGCAAGATGCGGGAAAACATGGCAGATGAGGAACAACTATTTCTCTACTTGACGGGAGGCAATATTAAGAAGGGGGGGGCTACTGGAATTGACATACACAAGGGAGCAAATCAAAACCGCTTGCTGGAAATATACAGCCCACACAAAAAATGTTGTGTGGGCTGTACTCAGCCAGTCGTTTTGGAGATGTAGTTGGGACCAAAGAGATGGACAGATGGACTGACGCACACATAACCATCCTTAGAGCCCCGCCAAAAACATCACTGCTGTGCAAGTATGTCTCTCATGGGATTTCCCTCTCATGATCACTCTCCTGCTCTCATGTCAGGTTGGTACATCCTACACTAGCTGCTTGACAGCGATATCCGTACCATTCTCTACCACATAATGAATGGTCCTGTGCAGTCAGACAGCTGAGAAAGTTGCTTTGTGATGAAATGGGGGACAGGTCATTGATTCTCAACATGACCACTGACATCTGTGGTCCATGTGTCTGGACTGTAAATGGCTTGGGCCCCACGCAGTCATCATCAGGTTCAGCCAGACAGACAGACAGACGTTAGCCTCTGTGTTGTGCTTTTTCAGCTGCTAGCAGCCAGCTAATATGTATTCTGACACCAGCACGCAGCGGTGGGAGCCGAATTACTGATGCAACAGAGATGTGGGCTACTCGCTGCGGAGCTGTCAGGGCAACACACATTTCTGCCATTACCTCCTATAGGTTTCAGAAGAAAATCGTACTTTAGACAGGGGAGTGAAACTCATTTTAGGTTGTGGGCCGGATTGGTCAAAATGTGACTTCATGCAGGCCTGGTGCACACGCCTGAATGCTCGCAACACTGAAAAGCATGAATGCTATCGTAGTATTCTGTCACATTACACAAATCATAATGAAAGGTCATATTCTTAGGCTATTGATTTCAGGTGTAGGACTAAACGGGAGTGTACAATTGTATTCATTTATGTTAGGGCATTCACCGAATAGTCGAATATTCGAATATTCGAATATCAAACCGACTATTCGACTATCAAACCACTATTCGATTATTTCTACAGCAGACACACAGCTGTGAGCTCTGGTGTGACGTCAACTCGCATTCCTTGAGTCGAGTCATCAATGCCATTAAAAAATATATGATAATAAAAAAAAAAAAAAAAAATTATAATCAAATCGATTAATCGAATATTCGAATACTTATAGGTCGAATAATTCGAATACTAAAAATCACTATTCGTGAATGCCCTAATTTATGTATGTATGTACCGTTATGTATGTATGTATGTATGTATGTATGTATGTATGTATGTATGTATGTATGTATGTAATTTATATATTGGGGGGGGGGCATTCTTTAGCCTTTATTGACAGTGAGAAGGGGCTTACACCATTGATTTTGCCCAAAGAATGTGACAATTCCAAGCAGACGTCACGTCAGCATAATACCTTCCCATGTTTCCAAACACACAGCACATGAATGCGCTGGGGGCACTTCGTTACGACCATGCACAATTGCGCACAGCTTCCCAACATGTGTACATTCACCAGTAAGTGGCAGAACACAAACACATCGCTACTAGGTTGGACAAAAGTCAGGCACAATTTAAGCACTGTCTGTACCTGTATGTAAGCACTGTATGGTTGACGCGACAATGCATGTTAACATTGGTAAATTTAAGTGCTCCGTTAAATCCACAAGACAAGATCATGAAGACCGTCTGGGTCATCTCTGCCAGTGGTGTTTCTTTCTCGTTCATGAATAGTAAAATTTCTGCATGTAGCCTAATTGAATTCCGGGAGCTGTGTTCAAACATTACTTTCAGTGTGGCAGTGCAGACTACGTTGAATATATATACAGAATATACGTGTATATATATATATATATTTCTTCTTCTTCAAAATAGCACTTCAAATTGCACTTTGTATTTTTGTATTTTAGTTGACTAATCTCCTGCAAGGTCCCTGAGTAACGTAAAGGTCTGCAAAGTACAGACACATACCACTATGTGCTTGAGCATTGGTGTCTATACTGAGATTCATACAGCTACAGTACTGTACAAAGGCTCAGGCAGCAGAGGGTAACAGTGAAATGTCAAGCATCACAATAGATCTGAGAGAGTCGTGCCAGAGGTGCTGTTGCTTTCATTGTGCTAGCTGCCCACACAAAAAGGAACGTCTGGCTTATTGGGGGACTTTGTGCATCTTTCTACATTTCAGATTGAAACATAATGTGCTGTTGTGCATATGTTTACTCGCATTACAAAAGAAAACCATTGTGTTCTGGGTTTATTTCCAAAGCAATGCTTTAGTTAAACACCCTATTTGCATCAGAATATAATTTTGCTATATTCCCATCTTGGCTCTGCAGGTGTATGTAAACAAAAGTGATTAGAATGGCATCCTCATTCCTCGTCCGTCCCTAAAGTACTTTGGCCTACCATTCAAATTACTTTCACTTTGTCTGGTAGCCCTCGTGTTAGTCAAAGTATCTTTAAGTCAGAACAAGTCAAGAGTTTGATGAACTGAAACGTTTTGAACCTGGCAGTAAACTACACACAGGCAAATCATGATCGGAAACTGTAGTTTACATAGGTAGTCTGGAACATTGGGATACATCACAAGAAAGGGGGTTCATGGCACCAAAAATAGATTAGCTACTGCACAGGCATTGTCAAAAAGTAATTTTGCACACCTACTTCGATGGACAGGTGCGTCGGAGCAGGCAGTCAACATGAGAAGAGAAAAAAAGGAACACTGTCTTCACTTACAGCCAAAAAAAGGTTTATTAGAGATACAAGTTAACGTTTCGGTCGCTCAGACCTTCATCGGGTATGCAATGTACTTGATGAAGGTCCAAGGGACCGAAACGTTGCATCTCTAATTTGAAAATTGTGTGAACCAATATGTCTGTCTTGAGAGACTTGTAGCAGTGTGGTTGAGCTCTTTCGGGGATGTCTTCTATTATTATCATAGAAGCGTGGAGGATCTGTCTTCCACGGAGATTAGCGCAAGTCTAATGGGGTCTATTCATCTCTGGGCAGCGCTGAGATGTGAGGGAGCAATGAGGCACCTCTGGCGGCGGGGGTCAGCGGTAAGCAGCCATACACAGCCGGGGGTGGTCTGAACTGCAGTGCTCAAATCAGCCAATGCCAGCATCAACACAGACATGTTTCAGAGCTCTCAGAGGCCATTCTGACTCTTTTGGTCCAGCGGAGCAGCTAAGACTAAGCTAAGGGTCCACTCCAGAGCCGGCGGTGTCTGGCAGCACTACAGCATAATACCCTCCCCATGTGTTCAGCCTCCTGCTCTGACCAAGTTATAATCAGTTAGGACAATGCCAGTTATGACAAAAAGGTAAGAAAAACAGTTGTTGCTGGTTCAGCTGTGTTGACACACAGAAGATATGAGTCTACTGCAAGTGTTTTAGTATCCAAAACATTTGTTTTGTTGTTTTTACAGAAGAGGAGGTGACACAGTATGGTATAGTAAAACAATGCTAAAAGACAGCTGTTTTATCCCACCAAGACAACCAGATGACTCTAGGGGCTGTGTGATTTGGGTAGTGGACTCTTTTACAATAGCCATGCAATAATGACATGAAGAAAAAGCATGCCAGTGTTGTGCGCAAAGGTTATCGCCTGCAAGGTGATAGGTGAGGCTTTTTATAGCTACATTGTGCAGTTATAATCGTTGAAATATAACACTCAGGAATTAAATAATAAAATAATATGTATTGGGTTATATTGGCCCTTTAAAGGTAGCCTATTGTTGTTATTCTATTGTGTGCTATAATGTTAGCATTATATATACATTTAAAATAGTATATTTGTATGGACATCTAAGGCTTAGAATTAACCAATTTAGCCAATGATGCAATAAAGTCAGCAACCACTGTTGGAAAATTCTATTTAGAACATTACGTTAGGTACACTACAAATGGTATCTCTACAAGCTCATAGATCTGGGAGCTTGTAGATCTGCTATTTTTGAAAAATCTTGAAAATGTGTGCAAATCTATGAACGTATATATTTTTAAAGGGAACATTTCTGACTTAAATCTTTGCTTCTGAGGGTCCCTGGAACTAAATATTTTCAGATGGGGGTCCGCGGCCGAATACAAATAATTTTGGGGGTCCTTGACATGAACAAGTTTGAGAACCACTGACATAGCAACATTTTTCAGAAAACTGTTAGGATTTAGAATGTAGATGTGTTCCCGGATTGAATGGGTTAAACAGCCTATGCGTGCTTCTGCAGTCCCCAATCACTCTCTGGCAGGCAGGCGATAACTTTTACACACGCACAACACTGGTATTGTGTAATCAGAGGCCTGATGTGTATTGTAACAGCATCAGCTGTTTGACAGCCGAGAGTAGAGTTTATACATGTACAACTATATCTGCATTCATTTAACAAAATACAGACACAAAATGGACTGACGACATACAGATGATGAGGCACTTATCTGAGTTTGGTCTGATGTCATCCTCATAATCTGCCCTCATTTGGCCAAAGTCACAAGGAGTAGTTGAGAATGTGTGTGTGTGTGTGTGTGTGTGTGTGTGTGAGAGAGAGAGAGAGACAGACAGAGAGAGAGAGAGAGAACCCTAACATGTTGATGCATAATGTAACAATGGCAGATTTGTGCGAGCAGCGTGTTTGTGCGACCAGAAATACATTGGAGGAGAAACTGCAACAAGGTATGTGTGGACCTTATACGTCACCCCTCTGTTCCACCCTGCTGACTGTGCCTTTTACACAGACTTCCATTGGGCTCTGTGACTACCTCCGTTGCCGGCACAAAGGCAGCACGAACACGACCCCCCCCCCCCCAATCTGTCTCTGTGACTTATACTGTACACAGAACAACAAGGCAGAATAATGGCACAACATTCAATCAAGTGACTAGTAGTGAAGACCTAAATGTAACTCCCTCCAAGCACAGACAGACACAAGTGGTTTCCTTGCTACTGATTTATTGAAGGTAACTTCAATCCCTCCAATCCACCGTGAAAACTAAACAATAAACATAAAATAAGTATGTTACATTAACATAAGATGACATCATGCACAGCATGTAAATTAGACATTTACCAGAGTAAAATACAGACAGTACAAACAAACAAACAAATACCTCGTTGGCTGCATGCTACACATAAAGGGAGTACTCTTCAGTCTTCAGGTCCTTATGACCCTTCACTTCAGACAGTAACCTTGGCTTTCTTATAACTTTAAGTTTAGACAGTCTCTTGTGACCAAAATGACACGGAGCTTCTGCACCTTCCTGCTTGCTGCTCGTTGCTTAATGACAAAGTCCTGTGAACCCCATTCACATGAGAGCAGACCAACGAGACACAGAACGTGACTTTGATGCTTCAAAATAAAAGCATTACAACAACTTCACAAATAACCATGTATACATGAATGTGACTTGAATAACTTCTTGATTATGAACTTGGACTTTAGAGAAATAAAACAAATTATTATATAACTTATAGACGATGACAGCAGTTACACTCCCACCAAATCACACAAACCTTGACGTGGGATTTCTTTTAACTCTTTTTACCTCAAAATAAACATTTTCTGTTATTAAACATTTTACAATGAAATTTCAGGCAAAACATTAAACCATCTTCCTCTGCTTCAAGCAGAATAACAACTTTTTATCCAGGTTTTTCAAGGTACACCTTTTTAGTTGTCACTAACCATCATTTTTTGTTTTCTCACCCTACCATCTGACCCTTGATAGCCTTCAGTGATACTGGCCAGCTTTTGCTGGTTGGGTGGTGCCAGATCCTCTTCTAGAAGGACATTGTCATTGACCTTCAAGTTCCTTCTTTTCTTGCGACACTTTCGTCTTGGTTCCTTGTGACTGTTCTTCAATACTGCCGGATGCTTCGCGTGTGTTCTTTCTTCATCCATGAATGGATTCAACTTGCACAGCTTACTGTCTTTGGTCTTGGTAACTGCTTTCTTGACGTTAGCAAGTTGTGCTTCTTTCCTTTCTTCTAAGCTTGCACTTTCACTGGTTCTTTGTTTCACACCTTTATCTTCTTTGACTTCTTTTGCTTTAGTGCGACACACAAGAGCCTTGTGGAGTTCAGAATCATCTTTCTTGATTTCTCCCACCTTGCGTTCTCCACCAGGTAGCTTCAGATCTTCTTGGGGCACTGGATCATCTTCTCCAGCTCTATCCTTTACTTGTTTCACTATGATGCGATGGCTGATTCCGATAGCATCGGCGTTGTCTACACAGGGATTCCCATGTCCAACAATACTCCATCCAAGGTCTGTACGCTGCGCATAAGGCTGGTTGTCATTACCAGACACAACTTCCCTTGGAAGCTTGTGAGCAGTTGTACCCAATGAGCAGACCTACTTCACAGTCCTTCAAATGTGGTATCTTATCTTGGAGATGCTCTAGATGGGGCCAAGCTTTTGCAGTTTCACCTGTTGGTATGTGAGTTATGTTGGCTGGAATAAACCCACGAGTGTAGACTGGTGGTAAGGAGATTCTTTTACTAGAGTAAAAGCCTCTGACTTTTAGATTGCTTACTCTTTGGGAGCTTACTACCGTAGACCTTGCTGTCATAGTAGAGAGCTTGAGCTTGACTTGTTCTTTATCTGCTTCCAACGCTTCTGCTACGTTGTTTAGCAAAAAGGTTGTGTCGCTTTGAGAATCCAACAACGCATATACAAGTATTTCTTGTGCTGGTTTAGTTGTGGATGAAAGCCAGACTGGAATTATTGCAGCTGTTTGTATGTTAGCTTCGTGAAGTATTACTCTGTTTGAAATAACCTCTTGGTATTGTGATGATTGATCACTTTGACTTTCTTGACTTGTGCTTGGCTTAGTTTGTGGTGTGCTTTGGTCAGCTTTGGCTCGCTCTTCATGCAGACAAGTAGGATGCTTCCTTTTGCACGTGTCGCAGACACTCCTACTGTTGCAACTTTTTGATTGGTGACCAGACCTGAGACAACCAAAACATAGTCTTTCAGCTTTAACAAATTTGACTCTGTCTGACACTGTTTTCTCCATGAACTTCCAGCATTTGTGCAACTCATGCCCTGTCTTCTCGCAGAGAATGCATTTTATGACAGACTTTTCATTGGAGCTTGTGGTCAGTGTCTCTTCATTGGAACTTGTGTTCAGTGACTTTGCTCCAAAACTTTGTTGTCTTTGGGACTTTGGGTTGTCAGCTTCACATTGTTTCAATGACTGCAGTGAAGTAACAGGGTTGCAGGCAATTTTTGCTTCTCTTGTTAGAAACCTGACAAACTGGCTAAAGGAAGGGAATTGGTTACTCTCTTCTTCTGTTTCAATAACCTTTCGATTCCATCTCGACGTGAGCCAATCTGGTAGCTTAGAAAGAATGTTCCTGTTCTCATTACAGTCATTTAGGATCTCCAATGTCTTGATGTGAACCATGGCAGCCTCACAACTGCGAAGAAAATCAGCAAACTCTCTGAGCTCAAAGCTGTCCTTAGACCCCATCTTAGGCCATGCTTGGAGCTTGTCTCTGTATGCCTTTGCAATGGTAAATGGGTTTCCGTATCTCTCCTCCAGAATCTCCCATGCTGCAACATAGGCAGATTCGGTTCCGAGCAGGAAGTAACCATCAAGTGCCTTCTTAGCTTGACCACCTATGTATCTTCGTAGGTAGTAAATCTTCTCTTTCTCTTGTATGTTCTTCTGGTCTATCAGTGTTTCAAAGGACAATTTCCAGTCATTATACTTTAGTGGATCCCCACTGAATATTGGAGGTTCAGGAATTGGGATTCTGTTGGCACTTAGGGCACCTGCCAGCATCTTAACAAGTTCTGCTGTACTGTCATTGGAGGTGGTCACAATTTGTGGTACGGAAGACATATTCTTGGGCAGAGGACTTGTAGGAGCAGGTACTTGGTTATCTGCTACGATGTCATGTTCTAGTAGTATGTCTTTCCGCTCTTCTTTGATGCTCCCTTGATCATATACTGTACTAGCATTCTCGCTTGTGCTGCATTAAGACTTTTCACAGTGTCCAATTTCTTTATCTTTCTCCGTTTCTCATCAAGAGTCCTTTGTAGAGCTACATGCTCTTCTTCTAATTGAGCTTTCATTTTAGCTTCCTCTTCCTCTCTCTGTATTCTTCGCTTCACCTCGTCGGTTTCTCTTTGTAAGCGATACTCAAGCTCATCTGCTTCTTGCTGTAAGCGACACTTTCTGACTGTTGTCTCGAGTTCAGCTAACTTCTTTTTAGCTTCTGCCTCAAGGAGGTCTAATTCCAATTGTTCTCTTTCTTGTTCTTCTATCACTTTTAGAACGGCTTGGTTTGCAGCAGTGTCAGCGGCAGCGTCTTGTCGTTTTACAGAAGACCTTGAGGAATGCTCTGAGCGGCCTTTCAAGATAGAAGCGAAAGAGCTTGTTCTACAGCTTGTGTTAAAGAGAGAGCCTGCTTCTGGCCATTCTGGCTCTTTTTCTGGAATCTTTCCATCCAGTCGACTTGTAGCTCTGGAGAGGATGAAAGTAGAAATCTCTACACACAGATCTACCTTTTGTCGTATGTCTTGTTCTGGAGTTGAGACTTGGCGTAGGTCATCATAAGCACATGTAACATCTGCAGAAAGCCTCTTAACTTCTTGAATGATCGTTAATAACTGTATCAGGCAAAGGCCCTGTTAGCGATAATGACTTCTTAGCAAATTTAGCCTGTAATCTCCATTTGGCGTAACTGTAGGTGAACCTTTGTTGAAAAACTTTAATTTTGTCCGCTTGCTGTTTTTCCTCTTCAGCACCAGTCACTTGACCTTCTTCAGGTTGGGTTTGGGAATCCTTACTATCCCTATTACTGTCCCTTACCTGTACTGTAGGCTCACCAGACTGTGACATTTTTAATCACTTCTTTTAACCCACTTCGTAAATACCTTTTTAAATTGTCCAAAAAAGGTCAACAGAAAATATTGACAGTAAATGAATTCTCTAGGTCAACTTTTAGATGAACGTGTACTATGTAAATATCACTTGAAATGTAATATGTAAATATCTTAAAGTTTTAAATAAATCAAAAAATCTTAATTTAACTTTTGAATATTACCTTTCAAAACGCTCAGTTTAAACCACTTCAAAATGTAGATATCAAAACTTAAATGTCAATGGCAGTTAGAAAACTTCAATATCAAATGGCAAATACCTTCACTTATTTTTTGCTAAATCAAAAAACACTTTTAAACTTGAAAAACATCAAAAGAGAAAAATGAGAAAATGTATTGTCCCTTTTTTAACTTGGCACTTTAACTGTGACTTGTCTTGTATAAATGACAAGCTTCAATTAAGCTTCAATGAGCAGATAAGTCCAAAACTTTTTACCACACACTCCACAGTGTCTTCAAAACCCTCTTCTTAGAGCACTGTTGTTAGTGTCCAGTTCTTTATGGCTTTGTCTTGAAAACGTTGTGATTACCTTTGTATCTTCTGTGTGTGTGTGAGAGGGGCAAGAGAGGGTGGGGGGGGGGGGGGCACTTCGTTTTGGGCTCATCTGCCAGTCCTTGATGACGAAAACTCCGTGCAGCTGCGCTGTCAGTCCTTGATGACGAAAGCTCCACTCAGCTGCGCCTGGTCCTTTGTTCTTAACACATTGACCGCCAGAGGTTAATCTCATAATGTACTCACCAGTGCCAACGTTTTGTTGTTGTTTTTTGTTTTTTTCACGTCGCCACAGATCTTGTTAAAATCCTTAAGATTGAGCTGTGCACTGTTTGTAAACATCGCGGAGATCTCACTGCTTCTACCAGTGAAGACCACGTGTCAAACGGAGCCGCCATGTTTGAGTTCTGACCGTTTAAGTTAACATGGGAAATGCGAGGATGAAAAACTACATGTTTACAGGGGCTTTTACAGGGGTTTGTGTGTACGACTTAGAATGGAGACAGACGGGAAACAAAAAACGTGATCGCACTTCCGGTCGAGATCGGGTGGTGTTACACTGAAAATGGTCCCCCTAGAAAATTAAAAAAAAAAAAAAAATCGAAAAAAAGGAAAAAGCACCACAGCCCGTAGGCTACGGGATTGGCGCTTAACCGTTGGATTTAACGGCCCGTAGAACTACGGGCCCGGCGGTAAATGTGTTAACGACCGTCAATTAACGCTGTCCACTGCGTCGATGAACAGTGCGAGTTTTCACTGTAACTCCCTCCAAGCACAGACAGACACAAGTGGTTTCCTTGCTACTGATTTATTGAAGGTAACTTCAATCCCTCCAATCCACCGTGAAAACTAAACAATAAACATAAAATAAGTATGTTACATTAACATAAGATGACATCATGCACAGCATGTAAATTAGACATTTACCAGAGTAAAATACAGACAGTACAAACAAACAAACAAATACCTCGTTGGCTGCATGCTACACATAAAGGGAGTACTCTTCAGTCTTCAGGTCCTTATGACCCTTCACTTCAGACAGTAACCTTGGCTTTCTTATAACTTTAAGTTTAGACAGTCTCTTGTGACCAAAATGACACGGAGCTTCTGCACCTTCCTGCTTGCTGCTCGTTGCTTAATGACAAAGTCCTGTGAACCCCATTCACATGAGAGCAGACCAACGAGACACAGAACGTGACTTTGATGCTTCAAAATAAAAGCATTACAACAACTTCACAAATAACCATGAAATAATGTATACATGAATGTGACTTGAATAACTTCTTGATTATGAACTTGGACTTTAGAGAAATAAAACAAATTATTATATAACTTATAGACGATGACAGCAGTTACACTAAATGCTACTATGGGATAAGACTGGAGAGGTGGAGGGAGTTAATAGTGGTAGCGGGGAGATGCTGAGCATGTCACTCAATTCAATTCAAACTTTATTCCAGACACTCAGGGTGCATAGAGCACATACACAAAATAGACAAAACACAATAAATTAAACGGTTAAAAAAACATAAAATCCTTAATAGAGGCTGACTCCAGTGTTTACACAGCCTGGACTGGAGTACCGGAGACAGCTCTTCCCAGGATTGACTATATCCTCAATAATACTGTTCCGGGACTCATCCAGGCGTGGCATGAATCCACACATAGAGTGCCTTAAGAGAGCGTCACATGTATGGATTCCACACGTTACAATCAGGTGACATGGCACTATGCCATCTAGGGACTTTAAGTAGAATCCTCAGGGCATCATTGTAGGCCACTTTAAGCCTCTGCATGCTACCTTTCTTGTATGTGCACCACAAGTAAGCTGTCTACATGGGAGTGCAAAATTGTTTAAAAAGTGCACACTTGACAGGACCTGAACACATACGGAACCTGCGAAGCAGCATATTAGCCTGGGCTATCAAAAAATTTCAAGTCGTACAAACCTGATTCTTTCCAATACTTTGGTAAGGATGCTGGCCAGAGCGATAGGTCTATAGTTATCAATACTGTTCAGTTTACCTGCCTTGTCTTTAATATAAGGACTGGCACTAATTGTAGAGACGTGATTGACTCTGGAAGGACACCATGAACCAACAGACCTGTAAAACACATGGCCAGTAGAGGGCAGATTGTATTGCTTGCACACGTGAGGTGTTCAGTTGTGATGTGATCAATGCCACATGCTTTGTTGTTATCTAGTATCCTAATGGCATCAACCACATCACATCAGAGTATGTATGTGTATGTGTATGTGTATGTGTGTGTGTGTGTGTGTGTGTGTGTGTGTGTGTGTGTGTGTGTGTGTGTGTGTGGCGCGCGTAGGTCTGCTTAATTAGACTGCTTAGTTGTTCCATTAAGATCATGGGCATGAGATTGGAGGGTATAAGAACATGAGACCGGCTCGACTTCCATGCCTGCCTAGCTACCGCAATGCTCCATATCATCAATATGATGCATTGGTCTGTCTTATAAAACCACATGATGATGTGTTTCAATGGAAAAATAAAACATGCATTTTAATAATCACATGAACTTGAAAAGCGGTAGTTACATTTATATATACTGTAGCATTTACTTGTTGTCACATCCCATCAATCATGTTTTTTTCTTGTCCCTCTGTGCCCTCTGCTTCAGGTGCTAATTACTTGAACAAGTTCATCATCCAACCTTCATGATTCATCCTGCATCTTGTAGATGCTAACAAAGGATTAATTAATAAAATAATGACAGCAATTTGCAGATATTCTGATTCTGAATCCCCTAGTGCAAAATAATGTCCAGGCTCAGATCAAAGATCAAAGACAATGTTTTATTTAGTTTGGCAGATTATCTCTCAAAGTAAGCCATATTTAACAAACCTATTGTCATGAAACACTTCTGTGTCCAAGCATCACAATTAATAATTATAAATAATAACAGTATTTTGTAATAAGGAAATCTCAGTATCATTATCATTTATTTTTTTGTATTGATAATATTGCATTGGCAAGGAACATGTTATTGTGACAGAGTGTGGGCATTTTCCAACTTGTGATAAATCCTGGTCGCTCTCCTGTTTTTTTTTTAAACCAAGGCTGATATATGGCTATTATGCACATTCAAAATGAATAACATCATAGCTGTATGCTCTCATGGCATGTCAAATCTAGTACTATACTAATGTGGGCTTAATTAATGAGCCAAGAAAAGAGAATCATTGTAACAAATAGTAGCAGAGCCCATCATAATTCAAGTTTCTTCACTTCATTTAACCTATTTGTCTGCTCCTGCCATGCATATTAAACACACTGTTTGCATAATCTTGCATTCTCATGTGCAGTACGAGCTGTACGTGTTTACAGTTACATATTCACAGTCTCACATGCAGGCTGCAGCATATGTGCTCACTCACTCACAAGCATAGATAAATGATACAACACATACACACACAGAAAGTGCCCAAAGCCATGCACTTCCATCTGCTTAGAATTCAATCAAGCTCACTCCGTCCTTCAACTCCATGCCTCATCTCTCCCTCTATCACACACACACACACACACACACACACACACACACACACACACACACACACACACACACACACACACACACACACACACACACACACACACACACACACACACACACACACACACACACACACACTTTCCATTCCCACATGTGGGCGTTAAACAAACATCCACAGTACTGAAATTGACAAGCATTTTTTTTAAATAACTCACTAATGCTCAGTTATCACTCTGCTCATTTTGGCAGTGACAGTGACATTAACTTGGTGTTAATGACATTCTTTGGAGAGGCAATTTTGGCGAGAAGTGCTCAATGTCAAGTATGTTCCATCAATCAATGATCTCATAAATGAATAGCTGAATATTTCAAAGGAAAGGCACGTGGCAACTTTCTCTGTTTCACTGTTTGAAAGAGAGAGAGACGGCCATCAAACCCCCCACCAGCATCTGAACCATTCTCTGTCTCCCCAAACTGATACAAAATGTGGTTCTTTCAAAACAGGCCTGAAAATCCATCTTTCAGGAGACAACAAGGGGAGGTAAACTATTTTTTTCCATTGAAGGAGGTCGCATTCACTGCCGAAAAAAGAATTTCTCACCCCCCCCCTTTTCGCCTTTGTACATATATAGTGTTTTATATTTTTTGATGATATGTATCTTTGTGTTATTTTTATGCTATGTTGATGAATTGAATACATAGGACCACAATGGAAACAAGGCAGACACTTTTTTGTGTTATCCTTTTAGCCTAAATGTCTGACTGTACCTCGTGCTGATTACATTTCTGTCTAATAAAGTATTCAATCAATCAATCAATCAATAAAAACTCAGCACGTCCAGCTACTGTACTTGTGTACAAAATACACTAGCAACTAGAAAAAGAGCACAGGTCTCCACCAGGTCAGGTAGGTTATTGTGGCCTCCTGGGGGCGCTATAATAGGCCAATGTGAAAAGGGTGACATTTATTCTCAGGTCGTTCACGGCAATCGGACACTGCATTCATGATTCATGATTCAAAAATGTGTTTTGCTAAATTAGACCTGCTGGTGGCGCTATAACAGGCCCATGTGACATCCAGAGAGTATGTGTGGACAGTTTCGCAGCGACCGGGTCAACGGTGCCGGAGATTAGCAGCTAACGGACGGACAGGACACACGGACGGACAGGTTGCAAAACATACTCTCTCGCCAAGCCTTTCGGCCTGGCGGAGACAATAAGAGATACAGTGGCTGCTGGGATAATGGTATTCATGATTCTTCCCAGGACAAGCTGGGGGCCCTATGTGCTGGTAGCTTCCTCAATTCCTGTCTTGATCGATTATAGAAAAATAATGGTGTATCTGCTTAGTAAGAAACAGGAACCACCCATTCTACAAATGTATCAAATGTAGCATCTATTCCCTTGTGAGCCACAGCCTGGCCCAGACAATTGGGCAGATAAAACTTTTGTAACACACTCCAAACTCCTACGAAAAACTTTTAATCAATGATTTTGTTATAATCCAGTGCATTGACTTGTAGGAGGCAAATCAATGTCTGGGCCAAAGTCAATGACAAACTGTTAAATCAGATTCTACTGGCTCAAAGTGCCTTGTAAGTATTCACGAAACAGATCAATTTCTCAAAGCATTTTTATTTATCAATTAAAGAAGGTATTTTCTTTTCAGTTATTTTCAATTCAATACTACTTAAGTCAGCAGGGCCTTGGTCCTTGGAGATCCTTCAAGACACATATTTCTAAAGGCTAAAATTAGTATTGCCTCTCCATGAAAATGTAATTATCGACTGTATTAAAGTACATAGTGTGTTGTTGCTAAACTTGGTGCGAGATATGTTTTATGAACAATTTAATTGTTTGCAAATGTGGAAACCAATATGCTACAGTACATAGTAGAAGGTGCTGTATTGGTTGCTTATTGATTTGAAACATAATATTGTAGTTGCTTCTATTAGGGTTGACCCATTCTAAGTACAGTTAAACGTATATACAGTATATCTGAGAAAGCTTTTTAACTTAATGCAATTTAAGTTTTGCATCAAGTTAAATGCAAAACTATGAGATTGTATATCTGCTATTTTTTTAATAGCCAAAGAAATCTAAAATGACACAGATGTGTTCCCGGATTTAATGGGTTAAGTTTCTTGCTCAAGTGCACTTCGACACGCAGCCAAGGAGGAGCCGGGGATCAAACGGGGAACTTTTTACGATAATATCTTCTCTACCTCCCGAGTCGCCCCCCTTGTATCTCACTGACCCACCCACACCTGTTCCATTCCCTGCCCGTTTTCCAGAAGATGTCAGAGAAAATGATAAGAGCCACAAAAAGCTCTTTATAGATGATTAAGTCAGTGTTCACACAATGACATAATAATCTCTTGTGAAGTACAGAGCACGGTGCATCACTTCAACTTCTCAAGCCTTTCTTTCAAATCCACTAATCTGTGTCTTCCTAATGACTCTACCGTTGCTTGTGCTTTGCCTTTCTTCTTCTTTTTGGTCCATTCTGCATGGCGTGGCGTGAGATAAGACAGAGAAAAGGAGAGCGAGAGACCGCACTTCACTGCAAAGAAGGGCCACTGTCAATCTTTTCTTGAACAATTTTACATGATCAGAATTAGTATTAACCCATTCAATACGGGAACGCATCGACAACTGTCTTCTAAATCGTACGTTTTTCATGTCAAGGACCCCCAAAATTATATGTATTTGGTCGCGGACCATAAACTCAAAATGTTTTGTGCCAGGGACCCCCAGAAGCAGAGATTTGAGTTAAAAATGTTCGCTTAAAAATGAATATATATTCATAGATTTGCACACATTTTCAAGATTTTGCAAAAATAGTAGATCTACAAGCTCATGGCGCGGCACTCGGTGCCACACTATGAGCTTGTATGTCTGTCATTTTTTAATAGCCAAAGTATAAAATAATGGTTATAGCTAAAATCTAAAATGACATTCCCGGATTGAATGGATTAATTAGTATTAAATTATAAAACGTAGTTGCAGTGATCCCTGTGGGTGAATTACTTCTCTGCATTTGACCCATCCTATTAGGAGGAGGCTGCAGCCCCAGCGGGGCAGACAGGGAGCAATTAGGGATTCATTGTCTTGCTCAGGGACACCTCCACACAAAGCCTGGAGGAGCTACGGATCAAACCGGGACCTTTCCGGTTCCCAGAAGGCCGTTCTACTATACTGTACCTCCTGAGCTATATAATTCCACCGCTATTATTCATACATAATAAAGTATGAAGCTAACCAACCATTCTGGTTCATTGCCTTGTCATGTTGGGATCGTAGAGATTGGGTTTGTCAGTTGTGCGCTATCAGTTTGATTAGCGTCTCTGCAATGATGTCAAGTCAGAGCACATGCCTGGAATACCAACAACTTTTGAGAACATCTCCAGTGTTCATTATTTGTTAGACATTACTGAAAGTGTGTGAATGCAAAAAGCTTTCAGTCAGACATTGTGAAAACCGTTCAGGAAGCTCAAAGCCTGCAGAGTGATATGGATTAAACTTCTTTTTTTTTTAATGCGAACCCATCTGCCATGAAGAAGCTTTCATCAAATGAACAATCTTTGTATATGAATACTGTGTTGAAGCATCTTTTCAGTTCTGCCCAGTGCCCCCATGACCGCACATACTTTACACAGTACACACACACACACACACACACACACACACACACACACACACACACACACACACACACACACACACACACACACACACACACACACACACACACACACACACACACACACACACACACACACACACACACACACACACACACACACACACACACACACTTACAAAAGCATTTGACCAATTTGCAGAATTACAAATAATATGCAGAATTTTCATTCTATGACATGTAAAAACACTGATTTTTTAAATGTATTTTAGATTATAATCTTAAGAAAAATAAAACATTATGCTGTTTGCATAAATATTAAGTGCCTGTGCTCTAGAAAATCCAAGTTTACACAGTACTACACACTACTAACTATTAATGCCATTAATTATTGCAACCATAGGCGGCTCTACAACATATGAATGTGTAAGGTTTGATTCATTATGCAAGGAGCCTAAAAAAAAGAAAACTGTTCGAGGATATGAATTTGCTATATAAATACCGATGGGAAACAAATGTTTAAGTATCATCTATTATCCAGAAATATTTCAGAACTCTCCACGGATCTGAATAGCCTACTTTTGCAAGGCACTGTTATTATATGCTGATGTGAAGTATTGAGAGAGATACCAGGTGCCAAAGATTGCAATTGCAGTGGCACAGAAAAAAAACAGTGATATAATCACTCTTCCACTTCTCTTCAAGCATCTCTCTTCTCTACATCATCTGGAAATTAGAACTGCACGTTCCTATCATGGTTTTTCAGCTTCCCCATACTTACAGCAATTACTGTGATTCTCGTCGCTGTGAATGATTACTACAGATGAACCTACACGAGGCAGGCTTAATAAGGTCATTATTTTCCCCTGCATATCTGTTTCTATCATGTACGTATGTTTACAAAGGTTAGCAAAAATAAACAATGTCAGTTAAGCAGTTGCCATTTATACTACAGTATGTGAATGCCTCATTTCAGAGTAACATGCAGCACAGAAACAGTCACAGATGTTGCATGCATATATAATGTACAACCGTGATCAAATGTGATCAAAACTGGCATTTGTATGACCTAAACAGGGGACTTTGTCCATCTATAGCTGACGTTGCCATTGTCACCGCTAATGGATCCGTGATGCCAAATCTACCTCCGCAATTGTCTTTCGACCAATAAGACATCTCTGTCGTTCCCTACTTGGAATGTTCCACATGAGCCTGTGACCAATCCCATCATTCTCGTGGGCCTGTGTGTCTGTGGCCCTGTTGAATCACATTAACGTCACACTCATTCAACCTGACAGGCCAGCGGAGCCGGGGGAAAGGCAGCAGAGAAGCACACAGGCATTTTAAAAAGTGTTAAGACCCTGCTGCACCTACTCTAACCCGTGGTGAACACACAGACACACGTCTCCAGTGAGGCTGTCATCTTTTCATCCATACTTTTTCCACATTCTTCTTCAGCTCTACCAAAGCTGTCATTTCCACTAAAATCTTCTGAAAAGAAGAAAAATAAGTCTGCTGCATTTCTTTGAGCACCTGCGCGCCTCAAGTGCTGTCTCGTCTGTCACCCTGTCCGTCACTATCTTACACAGAATACATGTTTTCAGTGGGGATGGGGGGAGGGGGAGGGGAGGGGCTGCAAGGATCAAGGACCGTGCTCTTTGAAAGAGGAATCATACCGTCATTAGAGCTGCTGTCATCAAAGGGACACAATATGGCAATTACTGTTCCCAGCGTGTCCACAGAATAGAAAAGAGTAAAAGTGTGTGTGTGTGTGTGTGTGTGTGTGTGTGTGTGTGTGTGTGTGTGTGTGTGTGTGTGTGTGTGTGTGTGTGTGTGTGTGTGTGTGTGTGTGTGTGTGTGTGTGTGTGTTTCTAGTTTCGCGGCCCTGTGTGTGTCCTGGGTATGACGTTAAACTGCCCGTTGTAACTACCATCGTCAATGTAGTAGGTGCAGTGGATGCATTTGCAATTTCTGTGGACTATGTAGCTTGCATACAAGAAGGCACTTCTCACCAGTGGACTCTACCAATTCAGCCGACGCTACCTGACGGCCCCTCCCTTGAACAGCTACCGGGAAGAGAGGCAATAGACCCGGTGGCTCTCCCGTGGTATGTCCGTCCACTGTCAGAATAGCAATGGGTTTACTTCCAGGCCCATGAGAACAACTACAGAGAGCGCTTTAACACCAAGCAGCAGTGCAAGACTAAGAACTTTGTTTCCTCTGGTGATCCATCCTAGGACGTACCCACGGACAGGTTGTTGGAGGGTTTCGACAACTTGGGACGCCCAAAGACAAAGTAGAAAGGCTGGCAAAGTATTGTGCTGTCTCTGCTGCCATATGTGGGGGAGTTACTTGGAGTGCTCAGTGACATACGTGTTGTATCATGAGGACATATCCATGAGTTTGTGAATGTAACCTTTACGGCAACAAATCTTTGTGTTATATGTGTGGACATAAAATGAATTGTCAAACTGTGTGTGTGTGTGTGTGTGTGTGTGTGTGTGTGTGTGTGTGTGTGTGTGTGTGTGTGTGTGTGTGTGTGTGTGTGTGTGTGTGTGTGTGTGTGTGTGTGTGTGTGTGTGTCTGTCTCTCCGGAGTCATGTGAGGGCATCCAGTTATTTTCAGTATAGTTTGTTCCGTGTCCCTGTGTAATCATCAGAAACAGGCCAAACCTATCAAAGCGATACACTTTATGTTGCCTAAATTTCCTTTTGATTGCTTTTATCAAAAAGAAAAGTTAAACTCAAACACCCCATTAAGATGCACTTTGCTTATTTATTGTTGTCCAACCAAGCTCCATGTCTCTGTCAGAGCCAGCCATTTTAAAAACAACCAAAAGCATTTACCCTGTCCGTAAAAGTGCAGGGATGGAAGTTTCCTGCTGATATAGAAAATCATGGCTTCTCTCAGACAATCATCACACTGGGGGGGGGGGGGGGGGCAGTAAATGTTGTAAATGTTGCCTTCAGCCATCACCATTATAGAGAACTTAAAACTACACAAATTGCCCCATTCCGATTGTTTAGAGTCAATTTGCTGCTAAATACAAAGCATTATTACTCTCCCTTTGCTCTTTTTCTGACAATTCAACTTCCTTGGGCCTGTAATAATGAACATTTCTGCGGTTGTTGGATGTTATTGATGCATAGAGACGATTTTATTGAGCTGAACTCAATAACATCTTAACTTTACCCCAGTGTGGACAAACTCCAGTTCACTGCAGTCAGTTAAAAGTGCTGCATCACTGTGTTTGTAATGCCAACAGATGAAGCACTGCCTGACAGGAGCGAGGCCTCTCATGCCTGTCACCTTATCGACAACATTTCATCTTAGCTGCACTTCAGCAACTCGCACACACACACACACACACACACACACACACACACACACACACCGCTAACAGAAATGTTTGGGATTGGGTGGCAAGGCAACATTTTTAGACCATAAAGACCTCAACAATTAAGACATCGTACAAACAACGTAAGCTCACCGTTTAATTTGACATTGGTTTTCTATCAAGTGCTGCCACGTTGCAGAGATAAGTAAGCAGGCAGCCAATTATCCTTCAATGAATCTACCATGCATCAGTCTAATTGTCTCCGCCAGGCCGAAGGGGTGGCAGAGACTATGTTTCGCACCCCGTCCGTCCGTCCGTCCGTCCGTCCGTCCGTGGACAGTTAATCTCCGGCACCGTTGGCCCGATCGACGTGAAGCTGTACACACACACACACACACACTCCCTGGATGCCAGAGCAGAACCACTGCCTCAGATTTTTCACATGGGCCTGTTATAGCGCCACCAGGAGGCAGAGTTTTGCTAAACACAATTTTTTATATTACTCCTACAGATTTTGTCCAAACATCACGCA
This sequence comes from Gymnoscopelus braueri, assembly GCF_963280865.1. Taxonomy (NCBI): domain Eukaryota; kingdom Metazoa; phylum Chordata; class Actinopteri; order Myctophiformes; family Myctophidae; genus Gymnoscopelus; species Gymnoscopelus braueri. The sequence goes on from NC_137615.1 coordinate 23,479,593, forward strand.
AATCGGTAGACCTGTGCTCAGAGGAGAGGTGCTTCTAGTTGTGTCTGTTGTGTGTGTGTGTGTGAGTGAGAGAAAGAGAGAGATGGGTGTTAAATAGAGAGATGCAGGGTAGAGAGGAGAGACTATAAGAGAGAAGTGCTGCAGGCAAACTGAGCAGAGAGTCAATCAAAACATCAACCACAACATCTAGGACCAGAAATGTAGTTATTATTTTCTCAAACTACAAATCCTCTTACAGAGAGGATTTGAAACATGTTGTTTGTTTTACAGGTGCACTGTGTTTTTGATCATGACTAGACAACATTTAAGAAACAGCATATTGTTGCTGTCGAGCAGAAACCTTGAAAACCATCTCCATCTTTTTCTTTTCATCTTTTTTATGTAATTTCATAACTTTATTAACTATTTTAGCCAATCTACTTCTTGAAAGTGGTTAAGTCTGTCTGTGGGTTATATACATATTCAATCAATGACATGTATTAACATGAGATTCTCACTAAATACTAAGTAATACATTGGATTCATCGGAACACAGGTTCTTTTTTCCATTTCCTGAAAAGTTACGGTTTTGCACATACAGTACAAGGTTTCCGCACGACAGCGACAAATAAAACCATGTTACGAAGCTATCGACACATTTCCTTTGATGTAACAGACTCTAGTTTTTTTATACACAGCAATACTTCTAATCTCTCTGACAGATTAGATGTGCTCGGTAATTGAGATTTTTGGGGAGTCAATCGTGGGTAATTAACCAACAGTAGTCTTGCCTTCTAGTGTAATCAGAAAAGCATGCAACTGAAAGTGGGGGAAATGTTGCAGGGACAGATCCTTATCAACTAATTACTGTCTGTATGTCTGCCTGCAGGCCGAGGTAGAACTGGTTCACTGTCTTACTGCAATGCTTAACCCATTAAGACCTGAGACCATTCTTAAAAATGTTTTCTAAATCCTAACAGTTTTTTGAAAAAAAAAATCAAAAAATATTTTTTTCAAGATTTTTCAAAAATAGCAGATCTACAAGCTCGTAGCGCGGCACTCGGTGCTGCGCTACGAGCTTGTATATCTGCTATTTTTGAATAGCCAAAGACATCTAAAGTGACACAGATGCGTTCCAGGTATCAATGGGTTAAATAACATGACATGTGACATCGTATCATCGGAACCGTGATAGTCAAATCCAAATGCAGACAAACCGTTTGTGACCATAACTTATTCATTTTAACTCGTACAGTATGCTGTCTTTGTGTCCGTCTGCTCTGCCCAAAGAGAAGAGAGGGAGAGGAAGAGATAATAGTGGACAGAAATACTAAATAATGCCATATGTATACAGATAGGCAGCTACATAACCAGCCAGTAATACAGACCATCCCACCCTCACCCACCACCATTTAACATGCCCCCACTGAGACCACAGCCAGTTACTGATATAATATCACATAATATACTGTATAACCAGTGGTGGACAAAGTAGACCTACATTTACTTTAGTACTTTACTTAAGTAATTATTTGGAGTATCTGTACTTTACTTAAGTATTTGTACTTTTGGATACTTATAACTTTCCCTCCACCACATTTCAGAGAAAAATATTGTACTTGAGACTCCACTACAGTTCAAATGTAGTGAAAATAGCTGATTTACAAGCTTGTAGATCTGCAATTTTCACTATTATTGAAAATATTTGTTTAAAGCATGTACTTTGGAATACTTAAAGCTTGACTATGCAAGTATGTGTTGACAAAACAGGGGAAGGTGTGTTGTTAAACACAGTGAAAAGACCCAGGCCCTTCTATTCATGAAAAAAAAAGCTTTGGTGTTTTACCAGTGCACTGGCATGGCAACACTAAAGCAAGGAACGCAGGCCGATCTATTCAATCTTTGACTTTTTATTATGACAGGACAGTGTGACACAGGTCCCTGAGCCAGAATCTGACCGGGAATGTTGAAATTATGTGGAGGCCACACCAAACAGCTGAGCCAGGGGGTTCCCCCAAATTCAATAACAACTTTATACAATAATCTTTGAAGGAAAAAAAAGAAAAAAAGCAAGCTACCTGCTAGCACATTGTGCAAGGTGGTTTTGGTGAATGGAGGGGAAAATAAGTCAATTAGGGAGGATGCCAAAAGGCTTTTTTGACTGCATGATCCATTTCTCTACTTCTGGAACTGGATTTGCACACATTTACAACACTATAGCCTTAGATACATTACGCATATTTTGGCTTCTTGCACTGGTATTACTTTTTGCCACGCATATTCAGTATGATGCATATTTCTGCATTACATTCTGCATACACTATACACATTCTCTACATATTGTAGATATGATATGTATATTGATATGTATTTTGGTATCCATTTTATGTACATTTACACATTAATAGATACATTATGTACTTGGCTACATTACATAATGCTTATATATGCTTACATATGCTTAATAGTTTCCATCTCTAAAATGGGTATAGAATCAGTTGCACACCTGATCCTGAAGTTAATGTTGTCCCATAATAACTCAGTACACTCCAATGAGAGACAATGTCCCTTGGCTAGTGCATTGATAAGCACAGACTTAGACAGCTCCAAAAGATATTCTGTATAACAACATAACCAACAGGTATTTAGTCAGACAGCATGACTGAAAGACAAGCCAGACAGGGTGATAACGCACTGCTACACTGGACTATAATTATACAAGAGGCTGTAATTCACTCCATGGGGCGTGAAACATCTTCTCTAGCTTGAGTTAATTACCTCCCCCTTGACTTCAAGATTGGTCAGGAACAAAAGTAAACAGGCTCAGCAGTCTCAAGCGAACAGAGGCAAGAGGAAAAATAATATATATTTTATTGCGGTAAACAATGGAGTTTGATAATGTAAGCCAAATGTTTGACTTGCTCTGCAGTTCTGTCGCAGTAAAGGGCATTCATTCTACAAAGTGGCGTTCTGTGGAGTGTACACCTCCGCCAGGCCTACCTAGGGCTATGTAAGTCATGTGTTGCAGCTTTCAGCAGTCCAAGATGCGATCTTGTCCTATGTTGAAAACGATTTTGCCACTCGACTTTGCTGATGGACAGAGGGATTAATGCTCTGTTTCTCACAAGAAGGAGAAACTGAATAAAGCGTGGCTGCCTGATCGACAACAATGACGAGACGGCCTACAGAGCTGAGGTTGGAGCACTGACACAGTGGTGTCAGGAGAACAGCCTGGTTCTGAATGTTGATAAAACCAAGGAGTTGATCGTGGACTTTAGGAGGACTGAGAGGGTGCATGCACCAGTTTACATCAATGGGGTTGCAGTGGAGCAGGTCAGCGACTTCAAGTTCCTTGGGATACGCATCTCAAGGGATCTGAAGTGGGCCACACACACCACACAAGTGGTGAAAAAAGCCCAACAAAGACTCTACTGCCTCCGACGCCTGAAGAAGTTCAGAGTGAGCCCTCGCATCCTCAGAGCGTTCTACAGCAGTACCATCGAGAGCGTTCTGATGAGCGGCGCCACGGCCTGGTTTGGGAACTGTACCGCAGCGGAGCGCAAAAATCTGCAGAGAGTGGTGCGAACAGCGCAGCGCATCGTGGGAGGGGAGCTTCCCGCCCTCCAGGGAATACACGAAAAACGTTGTGTGGCTAAGGCTGAGAACATCATCAAGGACATTTTCCATCCCAGCCACAATCTGTTCAAACCGCTGCCGAATCCACGGCCGGGCAAACGATATAGGAGCCTGGCGAGCAGTACCACCAGACTCTTGAACAGTTTTTACCCAGCAGCAATCAGGCTGCTGAACAAAAACTAAGTTTGGTGACACTGCACAGACATGAACTGTGGAAATGTGCTTAAAGGGACACTTCTAGAAGCACTTTCATGACTTTTAGGTTTATGCACATTGTGATGGCTGACCCAGCAGCCACACATAGAGACTATAATGTATGGTAACTCTTCCTTTTGGTTTATATATTTAGTGTTTATTTTCAGTTGGACATTATTAACAAGTTGAAATGACTTAATTTATTGTTTGTTTTTCTATGAGTTTATTTGCATTTGATTTGACTGAGTTTTCTTTGAGTTACCAGTTCTGTGGGAGGCTGCTGACATAAATGGACATTATGGGCTGGCCAAAGGAATGGGGATCAGCTGCTCCAGATCTGCAGCTAATCTGGACAATTGGACTGCACCACAGTCCCTCTGCACTATGGGGTGGGGCAGGGGTTCTTAGAGTGTGTGTCAATGGTAGTCTTTGGCTTTTCCCCCTTTTGTATTAACAGTGGTCTGACCCGTCCCTATATATGTCCACCTCCTGCGTCATTCTAGTTAGTTCAGTTTTCAGTTAAGTTGTGTTGTTTGTCTGTTTAGTTATTTAGTTTAATTTCCTTTCTGTTGAGCACATTTGTTTTGTTAAACCATTTATTTGCAACAACGAAAAAAGAAAAGAAATAAAAAAAGAGAACAATATTTTAAAAACAACAAAGTTTTCCCTGGGTCTCTCCTTCCGACCAACTCGGTCCCTGACACACATAGTCACATTATTGTATTGTTATATATGTTACAGTATGATTGGAGAACCAGTACGATTGAAGAAAGCGCACTCGTTTTTACCACCCACCCAGCACTAGAGGGAGCCACAAGCCAGGCTTGTGCGCAAACATATATGGCCACACACACACACACATGCTTTTTTTTGGTTTATTGAAAGCAGGACTGTTTAGATACTTTTATTGTGTTCTGGCTTTTGTTTTACTTTCTCCCTGACACACACACACACACACACACACACACACACACACACACACACACACACACACACACACACACACACACACACACACACACACACACACACACACACACACACACACACACACACACACACACACACACACACACACACACAGTGATCCATGAAAAGAACTATTCTGTCCCTATCGGTTTACAACTCAAACGGCGACTAGTAGAGCATCGGCCGGTCAGCGCGGGCACTCGCGCCTGGAGGCGCGAGGGCGCGCTTCCTCGGCCTCAAGCTCTACTAGACGGCGCGCCTCCGTCATGGACAAGCGTGTGCGTGTGAACGCGTGTTCAGCGTTCCCCTCATAGATATTATGGTTCCCCTAGCGTAGTGTCCTGGTTGCTATGTGGGGGGGAACAACAAAAGACAGGTCTGCGTCGGCGCATCAAAGCCCCGCCTCTCCGCGTTCTCCTTCTCCTCGGAGGAGGAGAAGGAGAGAAGGAGGACGGTTTATTACGCGAGGAGGAGGAGGAGGAGGAGGAGGCTCCTCTTCCTCGCGAGCCTCGCGTAATAAACCCCCGCCTCGCAGCGCCGCGTCCTCCTTCTCCTCCTCGCGAGCCTCGCTAATAAACCCTGTCTCGAAAAGCCCCGCCTCGCCCCGAAGGAGCCCCGTACCTAAAAACGAGCGCTCTGTCTTCAATCGTACTGGTTCTCCAAACGTACTGTGACATATAGATTAGTCATTATGCACTTTATGCCTCTCCTCTCTCTTTATGAGATGACTATCTATCTTTTAAACTGCAACTGAGCCTGCACAATTAAGAATTTCACCCACTTTACCTGTAATGTGATGTGACAATAAAGATTGATTCTGATTGATTCTGATTCAGGTGCTTTTTAAGTTTTTTTTTTTTTTTAAGTAAAATTTGAGATTCAAATTTGGGGTTGGTCGGACAACAAATTTTGGACGCCAATTGTAGCCAATGAGTAGTAATATCAAAAATCTGTATGATACAAGTTTATCACATGATTTGAGTTTTGGACACAATCTGGAGGAGTAGCAAAGAGTGCATTTTGAAAAAACAAAATGGCAAAATGGTGGACAATCTAATTAGGCAGAAATGGGCATGGTGTACATGGGGCAAAAATAGAAACATTTGATATGGAGTGTCTTCCTTGGTCTACTGGCAGCCTGCATGAGAGATTTGGCACTGACCAGCCAAGTAGTTTCCAAGATTAGCTCTGAACACACAAACAGACACACAGACAGATAGACAAAATTATAATTTCCATCCCCAGCCTTCAGCCTGGTGGAGATATTTAAAAAAAGAAGAACAAAGTAAGAGAAAGGAAAATCTGTGAGCCACGATTAGGCCAGAAAAATCAATTAAGGAGTCACCTTAATATTCAAATTATCTACATTAAATATGTATAGACTCAGTCATTCATATCTAATCTCACTAGAGTACACAAGGGAAGAGGGGCACGTTTTTTTATATTGTTTTCAGCAACCAGATACTATCGCTGCCAAGGTAAAGATGAAAGGAAATGTGCCTTCTAGAGTTGACCTTGTAAAGGTCACATTATTACATTTTTCATTTTTAACATAGACTGTGCACCAGACTAGAAAACGTATTAAATTAGATTAGCTCTGCTCACAAAGACAGACAGACAGACAGACAGACAGACAGACAGACAGACAGACAGACAGACAGACAGTCCCTGGCCCTCAGCCTGGCAGAGATAATCCTCAAAGGGAAAGACCTCTGTCTATCATAAAAATGTTCATGTAGGAAATATTAATAGGAAATGTAAAAATGCTAGTGTGAAATATCAGATGTATCCTATTCAATGTTGATCCTTGCTGTATAGCAAGCTCCGTACTTAGTATGCACATAAACAAAACCATTAGAATGTGTGTGGTTCTCAACCTGTGGGTTAGGGGATCCCCAGGGGGATCCCTACATGATTTTTTTTACACATTTGTGTACTTTTGCTTTGGTACTGTAAGTATATTTTTATGTACTTTTACGCAAGTGCATTTTGAATACAGGCCTTTTACTTGAAACAGAGTTATTATTTTTTTATTGTAGCATTGCTACTTTTACTCAAGTAAAACAAAGTCGGAGCACTCCTTCCACCACAGGAGCAATGTGCAATGTATTTAATTTTCACCTCAGGCTTTCTCAGAAGCAACCTCAGGTGAGAAGAGAGAAAAACATCCTGGATGGAAAGGGGATACATTTAACCATGCTTTTCCCTGTGTACTCCAGGTTTGAGTTGGAAATGCAGTCTGGCTTATAGAGACACCTTGACGGGTCAGGTGATTCCACGCTGTGATTGATATGCTGCAGACTTTTTCATGACAAGTGTCATGAACTACTATGGAAAACAGCATCGCAGTAACCCTAAAAAACTCTTCCTCAGTGCTCAGAGGAAGAGTTTTGTAATCAGAACTCAAAGAACAAGGTAACTGGAGGGAGAGAGAGAGAGAGAGAGAGAGAGAGAGAGAGAGAGAGAGAGAGAGAGAGAGAGAGAGAGAGAGAGAGAGAGAGAGAGAGAGAGAGAGAGAGAGAGAGAGAGAGAGAGAGAGAGAGAGAGAGAGAGAGAGAGAGAGATATATATATATATATATATATATATATATATATATATATATGCTGGGACGTGACAGATGGCGCATTGACTGCATGGTCACGGCTTCCCTAGTTCAGGTCCAGCTGGAGGACCTGTATAGCATGTCTGCTCTACTGTAGCTTTCCTGTGTCTCTGCTGTCCTACAGTATCTACTGTATATAAAGCAAAGATGGACAACAAATATATATATATATACATAAACAAACAGACATGCATGCATGATGCCAAGAACCATTCATTTCATTCCCTTAAGGTTTTCTCATTTCAATATCAGCAATAACAAAACGGTAACTAAGAAATAGAGAAACTGCATGGGAGTTGACTGATAAGCAGCTCTGACAGTCATATCATTAGTGCTGCAAATGTGCCAAGGGATGTCCCAGTGGAGGCAGTTAATTACTTTGTGTGCCTGTCACAACCAACTGAGGAACTCATCATCATGGAGACAGGAGATAATGTCCAATCTGGTGATATGGCAAAGTTATGCATTCTGGATTATGCAGTCAGTAGATTGGATCCTGATCCCATTGATTATGTCAAACCACACCCAGTTTTATTATTATCAAGCATTGAGAACTACAATGGAAAAGCAATTCCAGACAGTTTGTCTAGCTCTCCTGGTTGGTTTCAAGTAGGGCCAGATGGCTGACTGGTCAGCACTTGGAAGGACAAGAGCTGTGAGAACGACGAGGCATGCAAGGAGAGAGTCTATATTTAATACATGTACTAGTCCATACCGCGTGCATGCGGAGCATAACCATGACAACAGAGCCCATAGCCAGTGGCCACGCATGCGCCCTCTTAAATTTGGGGAAAGTGAAAAACGGGCTCCGTCACTGTATTCATATGCTAATGGTAAAAGTTCAGATCAATTGCTCAACCCATTGAGAAGAAAAGTGTGGATCAGACAGAGGTTCCTTTAATTAATAACTTGTATAATAATAACATATGATAACAACAAATGGGACACACTGACTGGTTTGAATGGAGGCAAATAGCTACAGTATGTATAATTAAATACAGATTACGCTGATGTCATCACATGCTGAGAGATATGGTGTACGAATGCAAAAGGGGGAAGATTATCTTAGTATTTAAACGTGTTGGCTGGTAATGAGACAGGCCAGAGGGCAACTAATGACTCTGGCAGCCAGCGCAATTACCCACAGATTAATTCACTATTAATATTTCTTTTTCCATGAGAGACGATGGTTCCTCTCTCCACTACATTATGAATCATCAAGTGACAGGGATGGGTAGCCTCATGTTGAGATGGATAGCAACGCTATAGTAATCACTCTAATCTGTCACTAGGGCTCTCTGTAAAAGTTGTTGACCGAGCCTCGAGTTCACCAAAGGTAGCAGTCAGCTAAATGGGCTGTTCATTCTTAGCCCAATATATTTACTCATTTTTGTCTCCGCCAGGCCGAATGGCATGGCCGAGACTATGTTTTGCACCCTGTCCGTCCATCCGTGTGTCTGTCCGTGTGTCCGTCGCCCCCTCCGTCTGTGATCAGCTAATCTCCGGCACCGTTGGCATGATCGCAGCAAAACTGTGCACACACACTCCCTGGATACCAGAGCAGTACCTCTGCCCCATTTATTTTTACATGGGCCTGTTATAGCGCCACCAGGAGGCCACTTTTTGCAAAACACATTTTTTTGACTGTACTCCTACAGATTTTGTCCAAATATCACGCAAATCGGTACACAGTATCTCTATAGTCATTTAACAAAACGGGTCTTACAGATTTTTCATGTTCTATCCTGATTGGCTAAGATTGGCTTCCAAAGTTTGCAGGAGTGCTCCGTTTTGAACAAAATGCCTCAAATCGTGAACACAGCGTGCGACTTCCGTGAAATTTTGCACGCACATCCCCACTAGGCCGAGAAAGAAATGCCACTTGAATTTTCAAATCAGCCTCATGGTGGCGCTATAACAGGCCGATTTGTGTTTTTACCTATGACTGCACTGATCTGTGTAAAACTTTGTTTGTGCACTCCCTAGAGTTTCACATCTGCCTTTTATAGCGCCACCAGGGGGCCGACTTATGTGAAACACATTTTTGGATATTACTCCTTCAGATTTTATCCAAATTTCACACAAATCGCTACACATGATCTCTATAGTCATGTGATCAGACTGATCTGTTTGATTTGTCATATTCCACCCTGATTGGCTAAGATTGACATCTAAAGTTTGCAGGAGTGGCCCGTATTGAACAAAATGCTGCAAATCATGAACACAGTGTCCGATTGCCATGAAACTTTGCACACGCATTCGCACTACGTTGAGGAATAAATGCCACCCTTTCAACATTACCCATTATAGCGCCACCAGGAGGCAGATTTTTACAACACTATTATTTTATTTCATCACGCAAATCGGTACACATTATCTCTATTAGTCAAGTGATCAAAACGGATCCGTCCGATTGTTCACATCCATCCTGATTGGCGAATTCAGAACATTGCTGCCCCACACTAACCTACCTGACCTGACGGAGACCCGTGCTCCGAAGAGCACTTTTTTCCAGTAAATTTGCTTTCCAAGATTTTGATAATCACACCACACAGTGTTCTGTTCAAAGGAGGAGTTCTACATGCACTCTAAAAAAAGAAAAGAAAACTAGAAAAAGTGCTCCTCGGAGCACAGGTCTCCACCAGGTCAGGTAGGTTATTTTGGCCTCCTGGTGGTGCTATAATAGGCCAATGTGAAAAGGGTGCCATTTCTTTTTAGGCCTTTCACGGCAATCGGACACTGCATTCATGGTTTGAGGCATTTTGTTCCAAAAATGTTAAATTAGACCTGCTGGTGGCGCTATAACAGGCCAATGTGAAAAGGGTGGCATTTGTTCCTCAGCCTAGTGGGAATGTGCGTGCGAAATTGCACAGGAATCGCACACTGCGTTCATGATTTGAGACATTTTGTTCAAAACGGACCTATCCTACAAACTTTGTAAGTCAATGTTAGCCAATTAGGATGGAATATGAAATATTGGACACATTCGTCTTGATGACATGACTATAGAGATACTGTGTACCGATTTGCGTGATTTTTGGACAGAATCTGAAGGAGTAAGAGCACAAAATGTGTTATCCAAACGTCGGCCTCCTGGTTGTTCCTTGGCCTTTAGGGAGTGTGCGTGCAAAGTTTCACGCAGATCGGTGCAGTTATAGGTAAAAACGTGAATCGGCCTGTTATAGCGCCACCATGAGGCTGATTTGAACGTTTTGAAGTGGCATTTGTTCCTTGGCATAGTGGGAATGTGCGTGCACAATTTCACGGAAATCGCATGCTGCGTTCATGATTTGAGGCATTTTGTTCAAAACGGACCAATCCTGTAAACTTTGGAAGCCAACCTTAGGCAATGAGGATGGAATATGGGAAATCGGACAGATCCGTGTTGATCACATGACAATAGAGATACTGTGTACCGATTTGCGTGACATTTGGATAAAATCTGTAGGAGTAATATAAAAAAATTGGTTTTGCACAAATTGGCCTCCTGGTGAAGCTATAACAGGCCCATGTCAAAAACTTGGGCCAGAGGTTCTGAATTGGCATCCAGGGAGTGTGTGTGCACAGTTTCGCAGCGACCGGGCCAACGGTGCCGGAGATTAGCTGTTCACAGACAGATGGACGGACGGACGGACACACGGACGGACGGGGTGCAAAACATACTCTCTCGCCATGCCTTTCGGCCTGGCGGAGACAAAAAGGAAATATACACCACACACCACAGTCACTTCAGTTTTCTGTGACTGACAGGGTGCTAGTTTGAGCTGTCTGCATGTCCAGCACAACCTGCCGAGGCATTTAGGAGATACTCCATTTTATTTTGACAATCATGCTGTCAGCAAATATGTGTTGTCAAAGCAGGCAAGTACGCAAAAAAGTAGAAGCACTTCTTTGCTTTGTTCAGACCTTCAATTTTCTCAGCTGTCTCAGTTGATACAGGTATTGCCTTTCCTTGCCACAGTGTCTGTGTGCATTGTCCAAGACAAATCCTCAGTGATGTGTACACCAAGGTACTTTAAACTGTTCACCCTCTCCTCGGGTGTCCTGTTGATCATGAGGGAGGTTGGAGATATTCGGCCATTGCGTACAGAAGTCTGCATACTCCACAATCATTATCTTAGTTTTGCCAGCATTCAAGAAGAGGCTGTTGTCCTGGCACCAAATCGACAGGTCTCCCACCTCCTGCAGGTAGGACAGTTGCCACTGTGTCGTCGGCAAACTTGATCATGGTGTTGGAGCTATGACTGGATAGCATTACAACCCTGGGGGCTCCAGTATTGAGATTGAAGGTGGTAGAGGTGTGTCTGCCCACCATGACGACGTGAAGTCTGGCAGTCAAGAAATCCAGAGCCAACTGACCTTCTTGTCACCTGCAGGGGGGAGTTTCCCCAGTAGGACGTAGCGCGTGGAATGAAGTGGAACACGTTATTCCAACCAGTTCCCTTCCCATCCATCAGGCTGTAATATTGATTGATTGGTTGAAAAGGCCGGCCAAGGCCAAATGGACTGAGAAACTATTAGGCCTACTTTCATTGTCCTGATACACCATCCGCCGCCGTACGTGTGTAGTTGTTATTAGCAGTGATTAGACTAAGTTTTATGTCTATGCTCAAGTAGACCAATCTTTGAGTGATTTGGTCAATCACTCAAAGATTGTGGTGCTTTCTGGCTCAGAGAGGGATAAGACACCATTGTATCTCTCAACAGAGATGGTGGATTGGGCCCGGACCATGGCTTGGTGGTCCGGGCACCTAGGGTCTAATGTAGCCTGACAGTGCATCGCGGGTTCGAGTCCCATTCCTTCACTGCATGCCTCTCCCCATCTCTCTCTCCCTTTTTCCTGTCCAGTTCCACTATACACTATAAATAAAGGCAGAAAAGCACCAAAAATATCTTAAAAATAAAAAGAGATGGTGGATTGACTTCTGACACTCCCTCCTTCCCTGTCACACACAGACATAATTATGCAGAAATACTGTACATACACGCACGCACGCACGCGCACACACACACACACACACACACACACAAGCGCACACACACACATAAGACGCACGGGGGGGGCAGAGACAAACAAGGACAGAGGGTTTTCTTTTAATGATAAAACATATGATCTTTTGACAAGAGTGTGTAATTGGCCCATATCGTTTCTGAGAGAAAAAATAAATGGGCTATTTTTGGCACTTAAGATTTAGTTCTGCAAACGAAAACTAAGTGGGAAAAAATATACCTGTTTACAAGAGAGAAGCTGTGCTATGATCATCCTTGTGCTCACACCCTTATATTCAATTCAATGTATGGAGGCAGGGAGGAATATTATATTTTAAACACTGAGGAGTGTGTGCTATTTCGCAGCAACCATTATCTATTCTTCTTTCATTCATCTTGCAAGCGCACTGCGCTTTTTTTTTTGACAGTCACGCTCAATCTTTCTCTCCATCTCGACCTCCCTCACTCTCCATTTCACACTGAAAAATTCACCAACTTGGCGATTTGAGCTATTGCCTGACTTGCCAGTGAGATATTTCAGCTGTTCAGTTGTTCCACTCAAGGATATTTTTCAAGTCAGCATGAGCACAGACACTACTCGCAGCAGAACATCACTACTAAGACCGCTAACAGATCATATTAAGACTGGAGTGGATAAAATCAGAGGGGAGCGAGACAGAGAGAGAGAGAGATGGGGATAATTTGGAGAGTTTCACACTCATACACAGTAAAATCCAGCGTTGATTTCACAAGTCCTGCATGTACTGCCTACAGTCATACTGTACTTCTTGTACAGTAGCTTGTCCTGAGCCACATGTGACACCAATGAGACACTGGAACATCGAAGCCTTGATTCGCTACTGCTCATTATAGCTGTGTCTTTGCAATATACAGGATTACAAAATGACATTTGAAAAGCATTAACACATTGACCGCCGGGCCCGTAGTTCTACGGGCCGTTAAATCCAACGGTTAAGCGCCGATCCCGTAGCCTACGGGCTGTGGTGCTTTTTTTTTTTTCAATTTTCTAGGGGGACCATTTTCAGTGTAACACCACCCGATGTCGACCGGAAGTGCGATCTCGTTTTTTGTTTCCCGTCTGTCTCCATTCTAAGTCGTACACAAAAACCCCTGTAAAAGCCCCTGTAAACATGTAGTTTTTCATCCTCGCATTTCCCATGTTAACATAAACGATCAGAACTCAAACATGGCGGCTCCGTTTGACACGCGGTCTCGACGAGTAGACACCAGGACATGTGCCCGTTGTTTACAAACAGTGGATCGCGCAATCTAAAGGATTTTAACGGGGCCTATGGCGACCTGAAAAAAACAAAAAACAACAATAAAACGTTGGCACTGGTGAGTACATTATGAGATTAACCTCTGGCGGTCAATGTGTTAAGAAGAACATCTTAACTTCTCAGCAGTTCTCGCACTTTCAAGATTTTTCAACAGTCATGCGAACCTGGGGGTTTTGTGATACATTTGGAAGATGTGAAATTTGTCTTGTGTAATTTAAATCTCATTACATGTTGAGCTATGCGGCTGGTTACAATGTGTGTCAGTCACAAAATTAGTTTAGCGTCAAATTAAAATGCCTGTAGCATTTGAAATAGTCCTTGCAGAAAGTCGGAGGAGAAGGCCACTGATGGAATGGAAGGATTTAGAGAGAATCCAGATAGAACTGGTAGAAGAAAAGAAAGGCAGAGAAATTGAAATAAGACGGCACAGAAGAAATGATCGACATTAAATAATATGATTAAAGCAGGTGTCTGGGACTGATCCCAAGCATGTAATTGATTCTGAAGAAGCATTGTGCGTACGTGGGTACACACACACACACACACACACACACACACACACACACACACACACACACACACACACACACACACACACACACACACACACACACACAGTTGTCTAGTTTACTGCAATGGGTATACTGTGATGATTCCCTCACAGCTTTGTACACACCCATCTGGAGCAACACCCCATAAGCACACCCACGTTCACAAATGGTCCACTAATACAACAACAACAACAACACTAATGATAATGATACTTCTACAATAAATGTGAAAAATCTCTGTGTGTCTGTCTGTAGTTCACGTATCTCGAGAACCGTCCGAGGGAGGCAGTTGTCCAGAACCGCCTATTCGACCACTATGCCCATATATGGGCATATACTGATGACATCAGGGATCAGGGACAGACAGAAAGACATAGAGATCTCCTTATATGGGCTTAAAAGGGACACAGACAGATAGACGGGTATAATATATATACGGGTACGGACGGTACTAATAATAATAATAATTATACAAACTTATAGCCTACAGTACATCCATCCACACATAATTGAGAGCATTCTGAAAGACTCTGAATGTGTTATCAACAATTTAGCATATAAGCAATACAAGACTTTGGCAGCCAATTAAATTTACAGCTGAGGGGATTTAAATGCTTTGGAATGACTTTCTTCAGTGTTAATGCTAATCACCATCAAACTCAGTCAGTTCGGAACTACTTTTAGCCTTAGCTGCTTTATGAATACGGTGCCTGGAGCACCGTATTCATCAGCTGGCAATTTTCACTGCAAAGAATGGATTACAATTTAAGAGTGCAAGTATTATTAGCAATAATGGAAAACTTAATAGGCTTATCCATTTTTATAGCAGTATTAAAATGTATCATTTCTGCAGTTCAGTCATAATTCAAACACGCCCATCACAGAATATTGTGAACTTGGCAGTGAGGACACAAACAGGAAGTGGTCTACCGTATGTCTTCACAAGCACAATTACACACTTTGAAACAGTACGTTCACTTATCTTCCAATCCAAACCATTATCAAACTTAGGCTACAGTATGTATCAGATTAAATACAGGGGAAAGCATCCAGTAACTGCTGCAAGACAAATACGATTCAGAGACAGAACTTCTAAACAAATGAAGAATCAACATGCATACTGGGTTCATTATGTGTTGGCACACTAGCCTTGGAAAAACGGATGGAACACAGTGTACAAGTTTTCCAAATGTGTTGGTACTCATCATTTGTGGGCATCTGAGGTGTGCATTAACTACTTGTTTGCATGGCAGAATCATTGCTTCTCATGAAGTGATGCATTTCCTTGGCTTGAAAAAGCATTGATGCTGATCACAGAGCTGCCAACTCTCACTCTTTGAGAGTGAGAGTCACGCAATTTAACCTCTTCTCACGCCTCACGCCACACTTGCCATTTCTCACGCTTTTTCCCCCCTCTCACAGCAAAAAAAAAAAAAAAAAAAAAGCAATCGGGTGGAAAACGGAAGCCTCGTCCTAAAACACACTGCCACCCATTTTTTCGCGGACCGTGGCCGCCGCATTAGACCGGGGGCGAGGGTGTTTTAGGACGACTTTTCCAGATTTGTGGTTGCTGCGCTGCGCGATGGGATGGACTGCAGCCACGGTTCACATGACGCTCGTCTGTCACTAATACAAACCAATCAGAGGCAGCTTAAGGCGGGTCATTGCGTCTCTCTAGCCAAGGAGAAGGATTTAAGGAAGCACAACACTTTGGTGGAGAAATTAAAAAAGTATACAACGTGAAACGCCGACCGACGCGTCTGTCAGCGCCTCAATATGCCGTGACTGATTCTGAAGCGGGTCAAACGGTAGATAACTTAACCACCTCCTTTTTACAAACACATTATCTTTACAAATCATTTTATTTTGATGAAATGGTGGGTCTGACTACATGAGACTTAAACGTTACACAGGCTGCTGGTGAGCAGCATACATGTTGCTGGTGGTTTTAACAACAAACTGTGACTAGCAGTGTTAGTCAAATCACTGGTTCTCAACCTGTGTGTCGGGACCGACCAGGGACCCACAAGGCCCAGGGGGGTCCCCACGTAATTTTTTTGTTTGGGGGGGGTTCCCAGATGACAGTAAAGTGACCATTTTTTTAAAGACCTTTTTAATACAAAAAAAAATAAGGAAGAAATGAAATATAAAATAGCATTACTGCATGAAAAGTAATCAACAAACAATACTATAGGAAATTGTAATTTGTGAAAATAGCTGATCTACAAGCTCACAACACATCATATCTCGGCATGTTGGGAGTTTGTAGATCGGCTATTTTTACTCTTATAGTGTGACACTCTTGTATGATGAAGTAGGGCAGTGGTTCTCATACTTTTTAATTTCATGGACCCCCAGTTTAATAAGCATTAGGCCACGGACCCCCATTTGATACCTCTTTGCTATCTCTGGGACCCCAATCTATACTAAGAAATCCTAACTCTGAGAGTGTACAAATGGAACACTCTCATAGTTAGTCATGTAACTCCTCAAGGACCCCTGGGGGTCCCCGGACCCCAGTTTGAGAACCGCTGAAGTAAGGCATTCATTTATGAAAAAACATAAAGTTGAAATATGGAAATACAAGGTTTCGGCCTGACAGCGAAGATATATATATATGATTTAATTTATGCATTTATTTATCAAAACATTATGTATTTATTCATTTCCTTCACTTGCTGACGTGCTGCTGCGCAACAGGGAAGATATCCGCCAGGCCAGGTGGCCCTACCCAGGCCCATGAAATTGATAGGCAGTCTACAGTAGCCAATTAGAATGAAATCTGCTAAAACTGACTCATACACTAATACAGAACCATATATAGGCAAAATATTGTCTCTGACTCTCTGTCGGTTGGGAAAACTGTTTACCTTTTATTTTAAAACAATTTCAAATGGTGAAAAAAGCCAATCTACGAGCTATAATTATTAAAAATTAAGAAATACTATATTTTAAATAGTGAAAAATACAGAAAATAGGGGAAAATACATAAAATCTCTAATCTGTGATTCTAATGTGATTAATGTGACCCCTACAGTCAGTGAAGTCCAGGGCTGAATGTGACAAATATTGAGACAAATAGGCTATAACCCAATACATAATTTTATGAAATAAATGGGTTATATATTACAGATACAGTAGTTACACTATTCTTGTACTATATTAAAATTAAATCATCCTTAACCTTCAAGTTAAATTCATTATTTCCGTGGACTTAAAAATCATCGTTTTATTTGATGGCCTTCTTTTTGATTGGCCTTTATTACAGGCCCTACCAGCCTGTAGGGGGAGGTAGAGAGTCACATTATAATACCAGCCTGTAGGGGGAGGTAGAGAGTAACATATTATAATACCAGCCTTTAAGGGGAGGTAGAGAGTAAAATTATAATACCAGCCTGTAGGGGGAGGTAGAGAGTAACATTATAATACCAGCCTGTAGGGGGAGGTAGAGAGTAACATATTATAATACCAGCCTGTAGGGGGAGGTAGAGAGTAACATATTATAATACCAGCCTGTAGGGGGAGGTAGAGAGTAACATATTATAATACCAGCCTTTAAGGGGAGGTAGAGAGTAAAATTATAATACCAGCCTGTAGGGGGAGGTAGAGAGTAACATTATAATACCAGCCTGTAGGGGGAGGTAGAGAGTAACATATTATAATACCAGCCTGTAGGGGGAGGTAGAGAGTAACATATTATAATACCAGCCTGTAGGGGGAGGTAGAGAGTAACATAGTATAATACCAGCCTGTAGGGGGAGTTGAGAGTAACATATTATAATACCAGCCTGTAGGGGGAGTTGAGAGTAACATATTATAATACCAGCCTGTAGGGGGAGGTAGAGAGTCACATATTATAATACCAGCCTGTAGGGGGAGGTAGAGAGTCACATATTATAATACCAGCCTGTAGGGGGAGGTAGAGAGTAACATATTATAATACCAGCCTGTAGGGGGAGGTAGAGAGTAACATATTATTATACCAGCCTGTAGGGGGAGGTAGAGAGTAACATATTATAATACCAGCCTGTAGGGGGAGGTAGAGAGTAACATATTATAATACCAGCCTTTAAGGGGAGGTAGAGAGTAAAATTATAATACCAGCCTGTAGGGGGAGGTAGAGAGTAACATTATAATACCAGCCTGTAGGGGGAGGTAGAGAGTAACATATTATAATACCAGCCTGTAGGGGGAGGTAGAGAGTAACATATTATAATACCAGCCTGTAGGGGGAGGTAGAGAGTAACATAGTATAATACCAGCCTGTAGGGGGAGTTGAGAGTAACATATTATAATACCAGCCTGTAGGGGGAGTTGAGAGTAACATATTATAATACCAGCCTGTAGGGGGAGGTAGAGAGTCACATATTATAATACCAGCCTGTAGGGGGAGGTAGAGAGTCACATATTATAATACCAGCCTGTAGGGGGAGGTAGAGAGTAACATATTATAATACCAGCCTGTAGGGGGAGGTAGAGAGTAACATATTATTATACCAGCCTGTAGGGGGAGGTAGAGAGTAACATATTATAATACCAGCCTGTAGGGGGAGGTAGAGAGTAACATAGTATAATACCAGCCTGTAGGGCGAGGTAGAGAGTAACATAGTATAATACCAGCCTGTAGGGGGAGGTAGAGAGTCACATATTATAATACCAGCCTGTAGGGGGAGGTAGAGAGTCACATATTATAATACCAGCCTGTAGGGGGAGGGGAGGTAGAGAGTAACATATTATAATACCAGCCTGTAGGGGGAGGCAGAGAGTAACATATTATAATACCAGCCTGTAGGGGGAGGTAGAGAGTAACATATTATAATACCAGCCTGTAGGGGAGGTAGAGAGTAACATAGTATAATACCAGCCTGTAGGGGGAGGTAGAGAGTAACATATTATAATACCAGCCTGTAGGGGGAGGTAGAGAGTAACATATTATAATACCAGCCTGTAGGGGGAGGTAGAGAGTAACATATTATAATACCTTTGCTCTAAGTGAAACCTGTGTCCAAACCCAATGTTGAATAAATGTGACTAACAATAGCATAATGTAGTCGTGTTTTTCATCAGAATTAATGAATAAATGCAATTATTAACACTATATAAGCATGAGGGGCCGACAGGGAGAGCAGCTGGCATGGGGGTGAAGACATCAGTCTTAATGTTAAATTCCTCTAAATCAGCGTTAAAAAGGGCCCTTTTTAAATTTTGGGCCCCCAAATTTTTTTTCGCCGCCGGCCTCCGGCCGGCGGCCGAACGCATTATGACAGTTAAAGTCTCACTCTTACAAATTTCTCAAAGTTGGCAGCCCTGCTGATCATCATCAAATTATTTACATTTTAGGCTATTAGACTCGTTGTGTGGGTCCTCAAGGGAATCTCTCAAACAGTACCATCAACTGTGTGGTCTTTATGCAAAGCAGGTAGTTGCCGTTACCATCTATTGTTAGCTAAGTACTGTGTGCACAACACTCTGCTAGCAGTTAACACATACAGTGGCTCAGATGTGTGAATGGAGGAACGGAGACGCCTTCCCTGCAAAGTGTACTTTATTGCCATTGTAAAGTGAAAGTTGCTGTCACAAAACTATATTCCTACTTATCCTCGAGCATTTTTCAGTAGTTTTACGGAAATGCTGGAGCTTTCTCAGTGGTTAATTACACGGCAGGTACCTGCGGAGCACGCAGAGTGGAGCGGGGTAAAATGCTGCTCCACCCTCCTATGAACCCTTTGTGACAGTGCTGTCACAAAATGCGTGGCAAGTTTCCAACCCCAATTAATTACCAGGCTATACTTTTTACTAAGGCATTGTCTTCATAATAAGATGGGCAATAACTATATAGCGCCTTTCTCCAAAGTACAATAACTGTGGGCTAATCACCCCCCTGTCTCTCTTGCTCTTTCTCTCTCTCGCAATTGAACTTGCTTCGTGCTGGCCCGACACTTCCATTTCAAAACGTACCGTTTGCTTGACTGGTGATAAAAAACATCAATTTTGAGGAATAAACAATCACACTTTGTGGATTACGGAGCCATTTGAATGACAGGAATCTTTTCAGAATGATGTGTGGGATCTTACAAGAGCGGGGGTACATGGGTTGTGCGCACACATTGCAAAGTATTTTGCATTAGAACATTGTTGTAACCTTATTACAGTAAAGTATGTATCAACCACAGGCTCAAATATCACTTGTTTCATTTGTTACAAAACTATCTTTTTTCTCTTCCACCCTCCATGATCTGCCAGGATAAATCTCTATAAAGGGCATAAAACTACATAGCAGGTGTACATATACAGTACACAAACACTCCACACTCCATCTATTTAGCCATTATCACAGAACTATTGCATGATGTTATTCCAAGGAAAGAGAAGAAGTCACTCCGAGCCCTGTGACAAGCAACATTCTGCCAGTTGTATTTGGCTGGCTTAGTGCCACAAAGAGGCACTAACTTCAAAGCAGACAACATGCATCATCAACCATCTCCATGCCATTCCCAGAGCGGTGAGCCATCTTTCTGGTCTTAACGTTACATGGACGAGTAGGTTACAATACCCAGATGCCTGAAATAGCCTGTCTATGAGACAATCGTAGACCTATATGCCTAAAATATTTGTTTTGCACGTATATTGCAAGTACAACTTCCTTAAAGGTTTAATGACATTCACTTTTACACCACATTCAAAGTCTTTGTCATGGTCCTTCAAAAGTGTACAAAAAGTTTTAAGTGAAAATTCCATTCCAGTGATCCATGGCAGGTGTTTTTCTCTCACATTTCTAAAGCCTTTTCAACTGCAATGAAAAAAGAAATCTTTGCCTGCGGGTGTCGCTGGTGAGGGATTTTGCCTGTCAATCATCGCCTCTGCTCCGCCCCCCCAAAAGGAAAGGATAGGGGAGGGGAGGGGCAAGGAGGAGAGTGGGCGGGATTAATCGACTTGACCTCACTGTCGAAGGGCCAAGCTCAGATTACTTTTCAGCCTAATTATTCAGAAAACCCCAGACCACAGAAAATCCACTGAATGTTCTAAGTTCAGGTTTTTTGGGTGTAATTGAGCTCATAAAACCCCAAATAAAACATTGAAAATAAAAAAAGTGAAAATGAATGTCATGATACCTTTAAAAGACATTTTGAGCGGGTGGCACTAGAGGAAAGCAGGGCTCCAGACTAAACTTTTTCCCCACCATCCCGTAATGTCCCAAAATACAATTTTAACCATCTCAAAGTGCATGTAAACGGTCCAAAAAAATCTATGTTGCTTCTTTATTTTGGTTTCTTATAGAGTATAATTGTTATTGTCACAGAATTGTGTATTTGGTAAATGGTACATTTATATAGCGTACTTTACAATGTGCATTACATTCTATTCACACACCAATGGCAGAGGCAACCATGCAAGGCACCAATCTGCTCATCAGGAGCAGTTAGGGGTAAAGTGTTTTGCTCAAGAACACTTCGACATGAAGCCAGGAGGAGCCATGAATCAAAACCTTCCAATACCAAGGCGGCCACAAAGCCAATCCTGCCCCTGAACAACACCGCTTCATAAGAACAATGCTGGCGTAACTAAGAGATGGCTGGAAAAATATTTACTTTTACATTCACAGATCATCAAGCCTAAGTAAGTTACACATTCGTTTAATGACTTCCCTTTAGTTTCCTAGTAGAGAAAATATATTTTTGCTGTGTATAGTTTGGTGAATCTCTCGCTCCAAAATTGTTCTTGTGAAGCAGTTTACAGTAAGTTAAGTATTTAGGGAACACAAGATAGTGGATAGTTCACAGTCGCACTCCCACACACACAGGCGAATGCATGATCTCCTGGCAGAGATGAAGACAGCTAATTCCATTTGGCCAAAAGAGGATACAGACGATCACCAGTCTAGTCAATATGCCCACAAACAGCCAGCCTCTAAGGTGCAGCTTCTCCACTTAACACTGTGTGATTTGTGCAACGCCGTTCACAAACTGCACACACAGTGTAGTAAGTAACTTACTATCACCAAAGAAAGGACAGAGAGGCCATACCCTTATTAGACTATATGCCTTGTTAACTGTTGTATTGAGGCTGTAAAGCGGCAGAACATGGATTGCAAAATCTTTACTAGAACTTGTAAAATATGAATGCAAATTAGATGCCGTGGGGGGCCAATTAGAAAGGAAGAGGTCATAAAAAAAATTGGCATGTCATTATAACTACTCGGAAACAATGCAAACCGGGAACAATACGTATAATAAGTTGAGAAGGCATAACCCACCTGGTTATAAAAGTCCCTTTATGGAGATCTCTGTATCTGTCAGTCTGTGTCCCTTATATGCCCATATATGGATATCACTGATGCCCATATGCCATATATGGGCATATACTGACCGATATGCCCATACTATATGCCCATATGGAGATCATCGGAACCGCAGATCCGACTGATATGCCCATCCTATCTTACATTAAAATTGGCTAATAGGAGGGCCGGCGGGCGGACCACGGCCACTTCACTATGACTCAGACATAACCATAAACAAACCCGATACGCCCATATATAAGCGGACCACAGCCTGTGACTATGACTCAGACATATAAACAAACTCGAAATGCCCTGGCAAACAAACCCATGACTCAGACATAACCCTGTCACTGATAACCCTATACTGATGACATCAAGGATCTCCACATATTGGCATAAAGAGAACAAGGACTTAACAGATACAGAGATCTCCATATATGGGCACAAAAGGGGCATGCCCATATATGGGCATAAACTGATAGCATCAGGGATCTCCATATATGGGCATGAAAGTGACAAGGACTGACCGATATAGAGATCTCCATATATGGGCATATTGGTCGGATCGGCGGTGTGACGTAGATGTCCAAACTCTAGATGTGTGGGCCTAGTACAGTATATGGGCATAGCGGTCGGATCGGCGGTTCTGGACAACCGGATCTCCATATATGCCTATATAGGGGTGTATCGTTGGATTGGCGGTTCTGGACAACCGCCTATCCGAGCAGCTTGACGCCAGGCACAGCCGCGTAATATTGTTGTACAGCGACATTCGACCAAACCCCGCCCTGCCGCCCTGCGATTGGCTGAATACAAAAACGAGAAAACAAGGACTCAGCCCCCAGAGGGGACGGTGGGGGCATTTACAGTCTAATGCAGACCAAAACCCTAGTACTCCATCTGGTCTCGTGGCGTGCCTCACTGGGCGTAAGACTGCTGACCCAGAGGCTCGAGGTCGAATCCCGCTGGAGGCACTCTTTTTCCGACAACCGCAGACCATTTTTTTTGGCTAATAAAGTATAGTTTTGGACCGGACCGCGACGGAGGGGCGCAGTCTCAAGCGAACTTGAGCCACGAGAGGCACGAGTTGCCGTGCCGAACGTTGCAAAGTTCGCTTTGAGCCTACTCAGCCCCGTCCGAGTTATGTACCGATAGGCACAGAATAGTAAATGATGTTGTGGGGACTGCGTTTGCCCCAACTGTCACTAAAAGTGACCACTGGCCAATCACAGCGTGACTTTTCCGGGTCTGGGGCGGGTCTTGGCAGAATGTCGCTGCATATCACTATCACGCGGCACAGCCCTATCACGTTTGAAGTCAGTCAGTCGGACGGTTCTTGAGATACGTGAACTAGAGTCATATTTAGTAAATTAAAGCTATTTCGCAATAGGGCCCCGCAATAAGAGGCTATGGATGGTTCTTGGCAGAAGTTTGCGATCCCTGCAGTTAGCATACCCCATTCATGTCCGTCCTATCATATGTACCCCCTTCTGACCTAATCTGCTGTGACCTCTATCCTTTTGTGACTGTCTGCTGAGAATGCCTCTGGGTGTGTGTAACACACACAGTAGCAGTATGTAGACTCTGATGGTAATAATGTTTAACAATCATTGAACACTCCCCTCCCCTTCATTTTCAGTTCATACATACTTAAAGGCCCTCCAGCTGGCTGGTTTAGATTCTAATAGAGCCCAGCTCACTTGTCAGACCCACAGTGTTTGTTTCTCATCACCTCCCAGACATTCCCCCTTAAAATTCATGTGCCGTGCCACGACAAAGTGTAATGTTAACACAGCTATACGTTATGGCTGCATGGCCGACTATAACAACTGACAGTGAAATACTAGGTTTTTAGGATCTGGATGGCTGGCAAGCCACCCCTCTGGGATGAGGGCAAATGGCAGAAAGGCTACATGTGAATGATGATAAATCAAAGTTGTGCCGGGGGAGAGTAATGCCTAATTTATGCTGCGTCATACGATGTCAGAGAGCTCACAATGCGTCACGGATGCGACACACACACACACACACACACACACACACACACACACACACACACACACACACACACACACACACACACACACACACACACACACACACACACACACACACACACACACACACACACACACACACACACACACACACACACACACACACACACACACACACACACACACAAAAACTCAGTACACACCTAAAAATGAAGACACCTCATTGTGTTGGACAACTGCCATCTGTCACGTTGACTGATCCCCGATCAGTGTCTGGTTGTTCCTGCAGATGGAGGGACTGTCTACCTGATGGGGCCGAGATAATAGAAGGGCACAAATTAACTGGTCTCTGTTTGGTTTGCACTCCTCACTGTTTCTCATTCACTCTTCTCTCACTGATAAGAGCTCAGAGGCAGACAGGTGCTGTGTGTGGAACAGATCTATGGGTTCTTCAAACTCTCACAGCAGTCAGTCAGTCAGACAGACAGACGAGAAGAAGTTGATGGAAAAGAGCAGAGAGGAAGAGCTGGGGAAACAGCCGATCTATAAGATTGTGCAGATTGAGTGACATGGTGCACACATCCAGGTACTGTATAAATCAGGCATAAGCTAGATTGACAAATTGTTATTGTTATTTTTTATAGAGAGCAGGAATAAGAAGTGTACGTCTCCTCGATAGTGAAAGTCATGTATTTAATATAACATGTATTTAGCTTTTGCATGCTTCAATATGCATGTATATTAACCAAAATAACCACATTTCATCAGTATGGTTACACAAGATTCTTTTCAGCCAAAGCGAAAACGACTCTAACGGATATTATTTCCACACTTGAAATAGTATTCTGTGTGGTAGCTTTGTAATCATCTTGGCTACACTGTGCACACTGGCTTCCAATCATCGTAAGTGCTGTTGTGGGGATGAATGTAATGGAACGGCCACCTGGCAATCAGTGGCAGCAACAACCTGGCAGACTGAATGCCGAGGTATATTTCCAAGGCGGTATTGAATCTGCAATGTGCAATGAATCTGAATGTGGCTCATTCAACAACATGAGTTGAAGCAACAACTCTCAGTCTCAACAGGCACACCTGGAGCTATGACACCATCTGGCAAGAGGCATGCCGCTGTGCTTCTACCCTGTTCACTGTTACACCATTTTTTATTTTTCTACATCTTAGTCATGTCTGGAGACCTAAGACAGCACAGATGTGCTCCTCAGGTGTGCTGCTATACGTCTTCTCTAAACCTGTCCCAAAAGTCGGCGGTAAAACTTCTGGTGGAGCTCCTTAGCCGTCAGAACTTACTGGAATGTCAATAAAGCCCTTCGTCAGCAGGATACATTGAATGGGGGAGGGGGGGGGGGGGGGAGTATTTGCATCCAATTACTCCTTAACTTTCATCACACCCAGTGACAACCTCCGCAATCAACTTTATCGGGTTAATAAAATATCTACAGTCAAATGTGTGTGTGTGTGTGTGTGTGTGTGTGTGTGTGTGTGTGTGTGTGTGTGTGTGTGTGTGTGTGTGTGTGTGTGTGTGTGTGTGTGTGTGTGTGTGTGGTCTGGCCCTTCAGGGCTCTTCATAAACTTTAACTATAAATATTAATATATCATTCATTAGATAAGGATCACAGTAACGCCATCTTCACGGTCCCTTTGGACACAGAGCTCAGCAGGCAAATATGGAGGATGTAAAAATATGGAGGACAAACAGAGGAGGGGTTTGCATGAATTCAAGAGAACTATTCAGTACTTCCTTTCTTATAGAGTTATTCAGTACTTCTAGTTAAATATTTGAATAGGAGAGATTAAATTAGTTCATCAGCAAGGCCCCGTATCACCAAAGCAACCGCCACAGCTGAACTGCAAGCCCGCGCACACACACACACACACACGAAGAAGACGAACACTCCTATCCGGTATAAAGTGGCAAAACAGCTGTTCGTTTATTACCGTTCATCACATGAGTTAATCTGAGAGTATCTGGAAGGGCACACTGCGTGTCCCTGAGCATTCTGGTGCATTTCTCCACCCCTCTCTCTCACTTCAACACATCCAGCATGGTTCACTCCTTTAGGCTAATTTGTAGTTCTCTGAAAAAGTGTCTAGTGTCTCAAAATGACAGCTGCATTGACATTTCTTTCAGTGGAAAGAAGCAGCTCAATTTGGAACATGTTTAGTCTGTGAAAGACAGAGAACAGACAAGAAAGACAAATACACTGTCAAATCCAGAGTGTTCATTTGAAGGGTCTCTTTTCTAGGAGTCGGGAGTTAAATTAATAATGTAGATTTTACTGTGTAGGGAGCGCTAGTAAAAACATCCTGTTATTGGTGTTTCTATCTGTCCCTTCAGGCGGTTGCCTGAAGGGACAGAAATCCATGCTTATATATTATTTACATCATCAGACCCTTGCCACCGAAAGGGTGTCACAGTCACTGAGTTTGACGGTTACTAAATTTGTCTTCTGTGTCGCATCATAAGGAGGACACTGAGCCCTTGTCAACTGCTCAATTAAATAATTTAGACAGAAAATAACATTGCCCAAGGCCCTGAGAGGAAAACTGATGACCTGGGGCTGTTTTAAAATAATGTGCCCTGGTGGCTCACCTGGTAAGAGCACATACCGCATAAATAAAGCTATAGAACGTCCTGCAGCAGACCCAGGTTCGAATCCGACCCGAGGCTCTTTGCTGCATGTCATTCCCCCTCTCTCTCCTCACTTTCCTGTCTCTCTCTAACTGTCACTATCAAGGTAATAAAGCAGAACAATTATAAAATAAATCATTATTGTATAATAATGTATTGAATTATTTTACTGGGATTCTGGGATCAGTAGCCTAAATATTCAATTTATACATATCTTTCTATAGAAACGGGCCCATACCCGGGTGTGAGAGTGCCCCAACTACGTGCAGACTTAGGGCTGCGACAGATAGCATAGCCTGTGGCAAAAATGCAAATAAACACACACAATTTGGGAAAATGTGTGTCGAAATGGCTAACCCACTGAGGAGAAAAGTGCATGTGAATTGACAGAGGTTACAAATTTGGGACAAAAAACAACAACAGCCGAAAAAACATCGAAATCACTTTGTCATGTATACCAATGGTCAATGGCCAGTGTTCAGATTGATTAGTGGTCAACCCACTAAGGAGAATGGATCGACAGTCTTAATTGAGTGACAGAGTTCAGAAAAATTCTAGTTACTTTGCAGATATAAATGATTACATTATAAAACATACATTAACCACTTTAGCCCTATTTTATACATAGGCTATTTTCAAATAGCCGATCTACAAGCGAGCTTGTAGATCTGCTATTTTCAAATATTGTTGTACTTTTACTTTTGGTACTTTAAGTACATTCTGATACCAATACTTTTACTTTTACTCAAGTACATTTTGAATTCCGGACTATTACTTGTAACGGAGTACTTTTACATTGCAGTATTGATACTTTTACTTAAGTAAAACATTTGAGTACTTTTCCCACCACTGTACACAAGGTGGATGCAAATGAGTTAAATATATTAGCATGCAAAATATCCTTTTAATGAGCTGTTGCACTGTGCAGCAACCAGGACAATGAAGCGTAACAATACATGACAGGCCACATGACAAATACACAGGCATGGGTCTGCTAAACATACGGCCAGCAGCTAACGTAACAGACATGGCAGCATATTATTGCTTCCTGTGTCCCCCCCCCAACTCCACCATGTCTGCCAGGCTTCCAACTGTCACCAAACCCTCAACACCCCCACCTTCAGGACCTCCCATCTGCTCACTGGCTCACTCAGGGACAAGCTGACTTACATGGATGAGCAAAAAGGGGGTTGCGAGCATGGTGAAACATGCCCCCTACATGTACACAGAACCGCAAGCACTGTATACACCACCTGCACCAAGTAACGCCAACACATACACACAGGCAGCGCAAAGCCTCATCTTCTCCACACGGTGCAGTGCAAAGGTGATGAACGCTACAGGACGCGATGCTGCATAAACATGCATCTAATGAGACGCTTGTTTGCCGTGTGCCTAACCCGAACACATATGGCAGCTACTTAATTGCAACCAGATGAAAATGTATCAGACTATATGGCAAAATGGGAGGTGTTAGTGTATTTAGCATTCCGTTCAGTCCCTTTTGACAGCACCACTACACTGAATGCAGATGAATGCCGATGGAAGCAGGGCTGACGCCCCGGGCAGCGATCCCATCCCTGAATGTTATGATACTGTGATTAACCCATCAAGACCGGGAAAGCATCTGTGTCATTTTAAGATTTATTTTTATTTTTATTTTTTTTATCGTGAAAAAAATCTGCAAATCTTTGAATACATATATTTTTTTACTCCAATATTTGCTTCTGGGGGTCCCTGGAACAAAATATTTTGAGATGGGGGTCCGCGGCCAAATACATAAAATTTCGGGGGTCCTTGACATGGAAAGAGTTGGAGCACCACTGATATAGCAACCAACCAAACAAAAATGATATGTGTTTGGCCGCAGACCCCCATGTCAAAATGTTTAGTTCCAGGAACCCCCAGAAGCAAAGATTTGAGTTACAAATGTTCGCTTTAAGAATATATATATATTCAAAGATTTGCAAAACATGTCATGATTTTAAAAAAATAGCAGATCTACAAGCTCGTAGCGCGGCAGTTGGTGCCGTGCTATGAGTTTGTAGATCTGCAATTTTTGAATAGCCAAAGTATAAAATATGGTTAAAGTGGTTCAAATCTAAAAATGACAGATGCTTTTCCCGGTCTTAATGGGTTCAACAAAGCTCCCTCACTCTGGCTGACATATTTTGGACCGCCATGTGTAATGTCCTGTTTGGTCCTCTAGAGAGTCCTCTTTGGTGGAAATGTTACCATGAAAATAGGTTAGCGTGACCGCTAATACCAAGCCAACAGCCCCGAGGTCGGTGTGCTGTCTGTGCTCTGTTATGGGGTAAACCCCGGCATACATAGAACATGAAGGTACCCTCATTTCATATCCCTGAATGCTTAACACGGCCGTGTGGGGTGTGGACTGCTGGATCAAATGTTTACAAAATGCAATGGTGCAGAACCACATCTGATGTGGTTTGTACACTGGATGGAAAAAAGGTTTAAGAGATTTCAAGAGAGCATGAGAGGCAGAGAGAGAGATCGATGGAGAGAAATAAAGATAGAGGAAGAGGGTGAGAAAGAGACAAAAAGAGAGGGTGTGAGGGAGGGATTGAGCGAGAGAGAGGTAGAGGTCGGGGGGAGAGTATAGTGCGAGATTGATAGAAAAAAGTAAAGAGAAAGGATGAGAGATGAGAGAGAGAGAGATGGAGGGATGGGGAGGAAAGACAGAGAAAAACAGGGGATAGAGGAAAAGGGAAAGACAAATGAGTGATGGTGACAGAGTGGACTGACAGAGAGGGATAGGCAGGTATGTGTTCTACAGGTGGACGAGGGCAGCGCCAGTGACTAATGTGAGCGTGTGTATGAGTTGCTGGTGTGTTATGTGACACTTCCTGGTTCACACTGAGGTGAGGCCACACCAGTGTTCATTTCGTTGACTAAAACTATGAAGAAATGTTTTCGTCGACTACCTTTTTTCACCGACAAAATAAAAACTAAGCTATGATGACTAAAACTAAGACTACATATATTGACAATTTCGTCAACAAATAAAAACTAGACTAAAATGTTAGTGAGGGACTAGTGGAGAAGAGATCCAGTAGAACTATAAGACAAGTCATTTTAAGTTTGGTTGCGCTCGGGTGCTGTGCTCTGACAATATATAATATATAATAATAGATCTACAAGCTCACAGTGTGTCGCGCTGCGACGCGTTGTGAGCTTGTAGATCTGCTATTTTCAGCCAAAATATTTTTTTGGTCGACAAAATCAACAGTAGATTTAGTCGACTAAAATCTTATGATATTTAGACTAAAACAAGACTAAAACTAAAACATTTCAGATGACTAAAACTAAATGAAGTTTTATTCAAAAGACTATGACTAAAACTAAATCAAAATTTGCTGTCAAAATCAACACTGGGTCACACATCAACAACAGCACCTGGAGCAACACCACAACGCAAGCAGGAATAATACTTGTTATTTTGGTCACCAGCCACAGCAGTGGATAGATGGGTAAAAAGGATGTGATCATGGGGGCGCCGATGGCCTAGTGGTTAAGGCGCATACCACATATACAGTAAGCTTTAATGCAGCCTGACAGCAAGTCAAGGGTTCGATTCCCGAGCCCAACAGCCTTTGCTGCGTGTCACTCCCCATCTCTCTCTCCCTGTTTCCTGTCACACTTCATTGTACTATCCAAATAAAGGCAGAAAACCCCCCAAAATATCTTGAAATAACAATGTAATCGCTAGCTACATTTGACGAGCCAAATGGCCTTTTTTAAATATAGAACAAGGCCTTGTTCTATAGTCCGTTTGCCGAGGATGGCCGGCAAACTGCCCAAGTACAACTTACCAACCCACAGACAAAATGTACTGCCAGCACGGCGGTTAGCATTAATTCGATTCAGCATGTGGAAGCAGATGGAGATCGAAAATGTTAATTGGACTGAAAGACGTGAGAACACACAAGAGACAATTAAATGATATGATTGACAGAGAATGAGACCGAACCAAGGGAAACAAATACTGTAGATCCATTGTTTCCACCAAGAAGAAGCGTATTATTATTTTGGCCCATGCGCTAGCTAGGTCAGTTATAAATAGTTCAGAGTCTCCACAATTGAGGATAATCTTGGGGGTGTTGTGCACCACAGCGGTGGTAGTGGCAGCAGCACGGATGAATGCAGTCCTATTCCAGAACAACAGACCATATGGCTGTGAAGATACCTCTCTCTATGTCTCTAGCAAACAGAAATTGCAGGAGCCAGCCGTAGGAATCTCAGCCATTTTACTGTAACTTCGCATTGTTCCCCACTCCCCAGTCTCAATCTCTCCAACTCGATTGTTTCTTCTGTATTCATCTCTGGCTGTCCTTCGCATCATCAGCAAAGCATAGTTCACTCCCTTCCATGCAGGAGGGGAGGTTGCTTAGCAACTTCACTCAGCACAGCCACTTTTCTGCCTGTGTGCACACTCCCTCAACCCCACTTCCAGAAACCTCTCCCTCAGTCTACCGGGTAGTTTGAGGGAGAGGATGGGTTACACTCTAAACCATCCCCTGATATCCAAACTGGAATAACACTGAGGGTGATTAGACATCATTGAAAATTACTGTCAATTCAATTCAAGGAAAAAGACCAACAACAACAAAAAAAACAAAAACAAAACCCTGCTAACTCTGACTGAGCTGAATCCTAACAAGCTTTAAGACTTTTTTTTACTCCACTCACTGTCATTTATCTGCCTACAGCTCTTCACACCTCTATCTCCCTCCTTTCCTTTCCTTTCCTTCCTTCATCTTCACTGCTGGCCCCAACGGTGGCTGCTCTTCTGTTGTACTTGAACACAGAGCTTACCTTCACCCAGTATGCACCTGTTCCACCCAAACCAAACCTGCACTACATCAACTTACTGTTTGTCATCAAGTGGCTCGGCCTGATCTTTGTGTTTCATTAACATTAGCAAATAACTTAAAAAGGATAATATCAAAGGATTTCAGCCACAATTGCAGTACTGGGAACACTGTATTTGCAGGATTAGGACCGCTGCATTTTGGCATGCGGGTGCATGTGGGTTAAAAGAGTCAGAATGAACCCTGACAAAATACCAGCTGAAATGTGTTGATTCTAATCGTGTTCCCAGTACTGACCAGCACAAGTACCTTGAAAGTAGGTGAAGATGTGCCAGAACTCAACCTCAAAATAGCTTAAAGTGATCAGATTATCTTTGCGTCTTTTGCTGCTCTCTCTCTCTCTCTCTCTCTCTCTCTGTCTCTCTCTATCTGTCTCTCTCTCCCCACCCTCTCTCTCGTTTTGAAACAGAGTGTGCCTGTCCCCAGTAGTTGTTAACGACAAGAAAAAACACAGGTAGTACAACTTGCCAAGCCCTGCTCCTCCTCTGGGAGCTCTCATGAGCATCAAAATCCTCTCCACTTTGAGATGAAAAATTCATTGTTTCTGTCGCTCTATAGAGCAATTCACACACATGGATGACTTGCAGACGCTCAACATCTTTCAAGTCGCTTGAACATGAGGGTACTGTAAAGCTGAAAAAAAGAAATAGAAAAAAGAAAGAAAAGAAAGAAAGAAAGAAAGAGGATCATGAGTGAAGGTGAGCTGACATTCAGTAGTGAGTTAATGATGACGTGCAGAGAGTAAGGCTGTGCCTGTAATTACAAGCTATTCCTATAGCTACGTCAGAGAGAGAGAGAGAGCAATGAGTCTCCTGGGCAGGGAACCACCACATATTCTACTCTAATTCCTAATTAGCAACCTTGTTTGGCTGCAAAATAGCAGGTGGTTTGGCCCCATGTCCTTGTAATGAATTCAATTACAGCTAAATGTGGAGTGGGATTAAAACTACATACGTCTAATGTGCTGTGTTGCATCTGCCTCTCGGAGGCAGAGTGGCGGCCGCTGCAATGTTGAAATGTCATACTGTGTACCAGCAACATTCACATACTGCACACTAGAAACAGGTGTGTGTTGCTGGGTTCCAGTTCAAACGCATGTGAATGTAGAATTTCATTTAGAGTTATAATACACGCTTTTAGGAGATGCTCTTATCCAGAGCCACTTACAAAAGTGCAAGGTCGGCGGTAGTGCCACGAAAAGATGTCTAACAACAGTAACAGCAGGGTAAGTGTTCAAGGAATTAGAGCACAGATCAACAAGCACCCAGCAGGGCCCACACGCACTAGCGGCCCCCAGGCCCATATTAATGCATGGGTTAACAGAGCTTTACATGTAAGTTGCATCGTCCAATAAATGTTATTGAAATTGTTTCGCTCAATTCTGTCCCCGTTATTAATTACAATTTATGCTGGCCGGTTACAAAGGTCAGCCGAGACAGTTTCATTTTGGAGCGCGAACTAGCATCTGATCTGCTGCGATATTCTGCAAGTCTAGACTACAGGGCTAAGTATCAATTTGCAGCAGCTACAGTATGTCTAGTGGATGTCAAAAACAAAAGAAAATAGATAAAGAAAGAAAATGAAGTTTGGTGAGAGCAGTAGATGCGTTTACGTTTAGTTCAGCGCTGCTGAAGCATTCACAATGCAGTAATAGGAACATGTGCTGTCCGTGGTGCTGAAATGTAGGAACCTGCGCTGACCTTGGTGCTGAAATATTCCCCTCGTCTCTTTTACACCAGGGCAGACGTTTATTTTATCTTCTATTCGACTTATATAAGCTTGCTGCTTGGGAAATATGGGTTAATGTTCTTTAATTTACTGTATGTAGGCCTTACAGATGCTTTACAGTCACATAGCCCTGTAAAGTAGAGTGCACCGGCCCCTATCGCTGAGGATTTAATTATTAAACATATATTAAACATTCACAATTAATGTAGTAAAACAACTGCCTTCTTGAGTTAGAATGTTCATTATAACAATGTTGAAGCAGGTTTTGTATAGCTACCTGGGCATGTTACTGTATAAGTTCAATTACTGTAAAGTTGCTCATGTGCTGTGGGAGTGATGAATGCTTTCCTTATTTTTTTTCTTTTTCCTTCTTGCGGGGAAATTGAAATGGCTGTATTGATGATATTGCTGCATTGAGGTCTTGCACCTCCCTATATTGTGGAACTTTTAGACCAATCTTCCAGGTCATTTAGATCTGACTGTCAGTTGTACATGAAGACTCCACGGTCTAACACAGTAAGGATGGGCGACCATTATACCTTTGCTGTGCTGGCACCAAAGGTGTGGAACAAACTCCCTTTGAGGATCAAAGCTGCTCCCGCCCTAGGGACGCTTACCAGTAAGACCGGCCTTTTCACAGTAGAGGGGGCTCCTGGGTTCACTTTTTGTTTTGTCTTTTGTGGGTTGTGTGTGAGTGTTGAGTGCTCTCCCCTCTTGTGATTGATTAATGGTGTGGCCGAGTTCTTGTTGTCCTAGTCTAGTCTTCTTTGTCCAGTCCAATGTTTTTCTCGTTTTCTATTTCTTTTCTCTTTCTTCGGACTGCGCCCGGGCCAGTGTAATAAACAGTGGTGTCATGGAGGCCACACGGAGTAGGACGGCGTGTGGCCACTGGCCAGTAATCTTTTCACGCGCAAGGTACGGCACGGTACAGTGGCAAAAGGCTACTTTGCATAACAGGTTTACAAGTGAGTGTGAAAATGTATCCTCAGATTCCTCACACCTCGCATCTATAGGCTACACGGTAAGCACCACAGCATGTTGGCTTCAGTAGCTGCTGCTGCCAGTATCCTATCTGCACGCAACAATGCCTCAGCCACCGTCGAAGAAGAGAAAGATACTCGTTCAAAGCAAACTTTTAGTTTCAGCTCTATAATTCATGGCATTCCTTGAATGTTGTATTAGTTTAAAAAGACTAAAACTAAGCTAAAAAACATTTCCTATACAAACATGTTTCCTAATTTAAGGTAAAATAAAATGCGCGCGGTATGCGTGTGCCGTGCGCGCGCACGTGACGTAATTAAAATACCGTCCTGCCAGTAAAAAAAATCACTATGATACCGCTGGTAATAACGATGTCTCTCTGGATGGGGGCACACTACAAATGCTGAACCTAAGAACCTACAGTATGAATGTAAGTTTACGCCTCATTTCCCCTGCACTCTGTGTGATGTTCATAATTCCATCTAGAAAAAACAAGGTGGCTCACAATTCACCTTTTTCATGATTCTGCTGTTTGTGCATTTGGCTCAGCTTTATTTCGGTCTTTGTACATAATTCCATCTAGTTCGTTCATTCCTATGTGAATAGTTGCCACACTGTTGAGGAGGCTCTAAGAAACATACTTTTCACTGCCTGCAATGTTCCCAGTTCCCACAGCTGTATTGTAAAAAACCTTTAACATTTAAGTTTATAAAAAGTTGCCACCAACTGGGTTACTGCGGTGGTGAGGTTGAAACTGCACTTATTATTGGATATTTTTTTCGTGATATGATGGTTTGTATTTAATTTGATCTACAAAAAGCCCAATATGTATGTGGTGTTTTCTCTCTAATTGTCTTTGCCTTACATCTAAGGATAAACATTTTTCTTAATTACATTTCCTTTGCTTCAATTGACTTGCATACAGAGTTACAATGAAAACATAATTAACAATTGGATAACAATTAACAAAATAAATATTCAACCACCCACAACTTCCTGGCCTTCTGATTAACAACAAAAAGCATAGACCCTTCATCCTGCTCTTTTGAATATACTGATTATATTCAGGCACAGGTGGCACAATTTCCAAACATGAAGTTAATTACAATATTCTGATAAAAAGAAAGGAACCATTGTCAATTCGCTGATGCTGTGCTCAATGGGGCTCAACTTCTCCGCCCTCGGCCATGAACAAGGTGATTTCACTGCTGCCAGCAGTGAAATCACCTTGTTCATGGCCGAGGGCGGAGAAGTTGATTACGTTCATTCGTGCATTAATATATTCTCACACTACAGATTGAGAGAGAGTCAGAAACAAACAGAACCTGGATTCCATTATATTCAGGTGAGGGGTGAAGGCAAAATAAAGCAGGTGACAACATAATCCTAGTTTCACTGTTATGAAATAAATTATAATTATTATAATTAGTAATTAAGATGACAAATGAGTGTAAAAATGTGATGCATCATGAGCAAATTTTATTTAACCTTCTGTTATCTTCTCCTGCCCACTCCAAGCATATTTTCTGACCTGAATGTAACCCATATATACTCACTGTTCCAATATAGCCTGCAAGTCATCCTATCATTCATCTACATATTGTTATTGTGTGTCTTTAGGCAAGGGGCAAATGCTAGGCAGAGCAAAAATTACCGTTACAAGACAACCGTGCTTTGGAAAAGGGGACAATGGTGAAAAAAACAAAAATCGCAGTGAGGCTCCAGGATGTGATTCAACCAGATGACCATGAATTTAGTCACACTGCATAAACAAATACAGTGTGAACAATACAACAGTAGAGCGAGCTCTGTACTACAGTTAACAAAAGGCTTTCAAGTGGTCTTATTATGTGAATATTTCCCTTCAAAAGATGGAGAGCGAATACATACTGTTTTGCGTCTCATACAGTGTACAGTAAGTAAAAAAAGAAAAAGAATATTAGTAAACCTTTCCCCTCTGTCCTTGATTTTATGCAAATCTTTCAAATCTTTTCCTGGTTGGTTCTGAAAAACAACAATCCAACCCCTGTGGGTACAACTGTGTAATGAGAACAGATTGACAATATTAACAGTGGTGAGAGAGCCCTCTGTTCCTATTTCCAGTGGGGTTTTCTTAAAGTGTTTGTATTCCGATGCCATTTTTCTCTCAGCTGAACCAGGCCAGGGAACTTGACAAGGGAATATCACTCATGGAAAAATGGGGTAGTGGTAGGTGGGGGCTTCTTTCATGGACAAGAGCCAAGGAAAAAGGTTGTTTTTAAAGGGTCGTGATCTGGACACAGTGGTAGATGACCAGATACAGTACCAGATTACTGTAGGTAAATCTACATTACGTCGACCCCAAAACATTTGGCATCAGCGGGTTTGATTCCCGTTTTCTGTCTCTATATTACCCTATCTAAAAAGATTAAAGAAAAACTGGGTCAGTCTTAATTTAAGATTCACATGCACACAATATAGTGATTATTATCCAATTCAAAATAAGACAGTATTCCTTTTACGCTGTCCATGGTCCTGTTTACATACAATGGAACACAGTCTGTTGTGATTAGTCAGACAGACAGACAGACAGACAGACAGACAGACAGACAGACAGACAGACATGTAAGTGCCCTTCAGTAATGCAACTTAAGTCATGTTCTGACTTAAGGTCCGCACACACCGGAAGCGATTATTATGTGTATAATATGTTAGTCACACTGCATAAACAAATACAGTGTGAACAATACTACAGTAGAGCGAGCTCTGTACTACAGTTAACAAAATACTTTACAACACTTTCTAGTGTGCGCTGAGCGCCATTATAACGACATGATGAAGCGACGTCACTATTTTCCAAAACAAGGTTGATTTTTCAGAGCAAATAAAATCATCAACCTGTACAGTATTAATGAGGCATTCACCAAAATATGTGAAATAATCACGACGCAAATTCGAATCGTTTATTCGCGTCACTCCTGATGTGTAATGACCTTAAAGGTATCATGACATTCATTTTCACTTTTTTTATTTTCAATGTTTTATTTGGGGTTTTATGACCTCAATTACACCCAAAAAACCTGAACTTAGAACATTCAGTGGATTTTCTGTGGTCTGGGGTTTTCTGAATAATTAGGCTGAAAAGTAATCTGAGCTTGGCCCTTCGACAGTGAGGTCACAGTCGAATAATCCCGCCCACTCTCCTCCTCGCCCCTCCCCTCCCCTATCCTTTCCTTTGGGGGGGGCGGAGCAGAGGCGATGATTGACAGGCAAAATCCCTCACCAGCGACACCCGCAGGCAAAGATTTATTTTTTCATTGCAGTTGAAAAGGCTTTAGAAATGTGAGAGAAAAACACCTGCCATGGATCACTGGAATGGAATTTTCACTTAAAACTTTTTGTACACTTTTGAAGGACCAGGACAAAGACTTTGAATGTGGTGTAAAAGTGAATGTCATTAAACCTTTAAAGCTTAAACCAGAACTTTTTGGTTAGACTTAAGCAATATAAATGTTTAAATAGCAATAGTCTTTGTCTATTACACAATTGTCTTAACCCATTTAGACCGGGGACGATTTCTTTGGGCTATTTTTGAAAAATCGTGAAGATTTGTGCAAATCTTTGAATATATATATATATATTTTTAAAGACATCTTTGGGGTTTTTTCTGCCTTTATTTGAGAGGAAAGTAGGCTGACAGGAAATGGGGAGAGAGATGGGGGGGTGACACACAGCAAAGGCCGTCGGGATCGGGAGTCGAACCCGCGGCACACTGTAAGACTGGATTACCAGCCTATGTCAATGTGGTATGCGCCTGGACCGCTAGGCCTGAATATATATATTTTTAAAGCAAACATTTGTAACTCAAATCTTTGCTTCAGGGGATCTCTGGAACAACATATTTTGAGATATTTTTGTTTTTTTATAATTTTATATTTTATATATATTTTTATATTTTTATATTTTTTATATTTTTTGTTACAAAAAAAAAAACTAAAACTATTAGGATTTAGAAAACAATTTTAGAATCGGCCTCAGATCTTAATGGGTTAATAGGGTTAATAACATAATATTGATGTGCAAGGAAACACCATTATTGTAAAGAAAGGAACTTTGCAACATTCCTCACAGTATGAGTCTGTTTACAATACTATTTGCCTTGCAGCCACCCCAACAGAGAGGTGCATCATGGGTACCAATAGTGGTATTTATGTCTTCTTGGGGTTTTTCTTGTGATTGCAGCTGTGGGGCAAAATAAAAGTGTGGAAAAGGAAGAGGAGAAAGCAGAGAATTATGAGAGAGAGGGAGAGAGAGAGAGATTGAGATTGATTCTCTGTGCCACCCATAACTACTTCAGGCTGAGGAAAACGGGGGATGGAGGATGGAGGGCTGCGTGAAGGCTGGCGGGGGGCTGAAGATGAAAGTGAGACAACCCTCGCAGGAAGCCTTGCAGGCAGAAAAAGAGTAAGCTCATGTTACCTCAGCAAAGTGTACAGATGGAGCGTGGTGAACTACTGATGGACCCTATACGTGTAGTACAAACTGCAACGCTGCTCTTCATTAAGTAAGCCGCACCTCCCGGAAACCAGCTCAACAGCTTGTTGTTAAAGTCACGTTGGACTGCAGAGCATGTCCTACTACGTCAGGTCAACCAAGCCTGAGGCGCAACAGCAGCACAGCACTGCTTTGTTTCCTACCCAACCAGCCAATTCCTGTGCCCTGGGTCTGAATCACTCCCTGTAGTTATCAGAGCAAGGCGGAGAGGC
This sequence comes from Gymnoscopelus braueri, assembly GCF_963280865.1. Classification (NCBI taxonomy): domain Eukaryota; kingdom Metazoa; phylum Chordata; class Actinopteri; order Myctophiformes; family Myctophidae; genus Gymnoscopelus; species Gymnoscopelus braueri. Next base: position 23,519,092 of record NC_137615.1, read on the forward strand.
TGGAGTGCCACGGTAAACCTGGAGGCTCAGAGTTTGATGGTAAGAGTCTCTCACGTCTCTTAAATCGTGGATAATGCTACCCGGGGGCGGAATCATCAAGGAGTTTTTTTTGCTACAGGCTCGGCATTCTCAAACACTCTCTTTGGAGACTTCCAAACAGTCTTCAGACAGGCTGTGATGAATAACAGGGCTGATCCAGCCGGTCCACTGCCTAAACTCCCCAAAAGAGAAACGCAAGAAGAAAACTAAAATCCCCACTAGGGACAAGGAGCACACAACTGAGTGGGATCTAGGTAACAGAAGCAGGCCAGACCATAAATGCATTTTGGGGCTTCTATGCTTTTCGGCAAGGCATTTTTTGCAGGGGTATTCCATTTGATTCCAACATTAAGCAATATTATTGCAAATTACTCTACACTACTGTAATGAGATAGATAATATTGTAAATAATATTTTAAATGCTTGCCATTTAGAGCCTGTACCAAAATGATCCAAACCGATTAAATACATCTTCCTGTAATTATTTAATAATGACATCACCAGATCTGCTTATATGTGACAAAGTACAGTAGGTGTTACAATGTTCAGCTGTTAGTAGATTACTGTGTGTGAAAAGTACATCTTGACGACACGAAGCCTATAGCGTCCCTATTCTGGGCATGTCATAATAGGTGAACATTCTGTGAAAATATGTGAACATTCTTCAAAAATAAAAAGCAGTCTCCGGGGGTACTCCGGTCAGTAGCTGTAGGTGAGTCAATTCAATGCAAACCTGCTCAAAATGCTATTTTTTGCTCTGACATGATTCTTGAGTTGAACATGCTGTTCCTACATGTGGCCCAGGGCTGACAGCATGTATCATAATATAAATCCACTTTGCCTCTTACTCTAAAGGTTACAACCAATATACTATTATTGGTTATATACAATTCAGACATTTTGTCAAACAATATGGAAAGCTGATTAGTTCATTTTGAGAGGCTGGAGTAGCCTGGCTCCACCCCCTGAATCGCTTGCCTCGCATTCAGGGTCTGGTGACGGTGTCGAAGGCGGGGGTTTCTCGGTTGAAAATCTGTACGACGAATCGGGATCGGGATAATCCAGTACGAACCAATTGCCAAAGAGTCAAACTTTGGCCACGCCCCCACCTCAGAAAACGTCTGCACTGAGAGGGCTTTCAGACTGAATAATGGAGTGAAACTAAATGAAAATTCAGGCTGAGTGTCAGGCTAAGGCTGGAGGGTACATGTAGTTTGAAATAACAAGAAAGATCATTAACATGGACCACAAAGCTTACATCATCTCTGCCTGTGTAAGAATGTAAGATGTAAGAATGATCTAAATGATAGTGATGAGGTTAATGATGAAGGAAAACCCAACAGAACAAAAGGAAATCTAATCATGTGGATCTTGGGATCCACATGCAAACGGCATGGCTCCAATGCAGATCTCAGACTTCACGTGACTAGCCTGTAATCTATGACGTATCTACGTAGGGTGACCACCTCAAAATAGTCCATTTGCGGGACAGCAGAGCCCCTGTTGAGGGACAATGCGGGACGGGACGGGGACGGTTTGGGGGCAATGACAGTAATGTATTTGTTGTTCATTGCTATCATATTTGACATGTGGCCTAAGCCTATTATTACATTTTGTTATTAACCTTCTGCAGCCTGTAAGGGATATTCCTTATTATTTTAACAAGCTTAAAAACACATGTAGGCTATATGCAGGAAAAGAGACAAAGAGAGACTTACAACAGAAAGCCAACGATCAGGATAGGCTTATATAACTGTTGGATTTGAACAGTTGCCATTACTTGAACTTGCATTCTTGTTGGAATTGACAGCATTCTCTTTTAGCAGGCTACAGAGACGTAAAACTCACATGCAGTTCTCCTATTACGCTTTTGATTGGATCAACGACGCTGCCGTAGTTCCTTTGATCAGTCCATCAATTAAAGCAGTGCATGTGACTTTTGATGTTTAAGACAAAGCATTACTCTATCATTTATTCTATTTTGGTTGCGTGCGGCTTGAGCAGTGCTGTCCAGTGTCCTCGTTGTTGTGACGGGATCTGTTTTTATTAGTGAGATCTCTCTCACCTGCTGCAACAGAATACGATCCAGTCCAGTTTGGTGTGTGCTCACGTTAACAGTTTCAGTAGGTAACTGGAACGCTCGCCCCGAAACACACTCACACCCGTTTGACTGAGGTTACGTTTAGGAATACCTGGTTGCGACCGTTCCCAAGGTTGCCGGATTTGACCCGGGGCGAGCATATTTTTGGGCGAGCGTTCTTGTATTCCTTCAGCGCACCTCGCAACCTCTCTTTAAAAGGTGACATTAGAGCGATCCATTAAATAAAAACTTTTGTTTTATCAATGATAACTTCATGCAGGACGCGGGACAAATGTCCCATTTTCGGGACTGTCCCGCGAGATGCGGGACGGGTGGTCACGCTACGATGTATGACTCCATTATGGACAAAGTTTCAGCCCGATCAGAGCTCCTTTGACTTCCGTTATGAAATAAAGTTAAATATTTCAAAAATAATGATGGAGGTACAGGCGGCCATAGAGCTGAATGGTTAGACAGCCTGTCTGGGAAGGCAAAGGTCCCAAGTTCGATTCCAGCCCTCAGCAATGAGTCGAACTGAGCAAGACACTAAACCCCTAACTCAACGGCTGCTCACTGCTCCTAGGATGGGGAGAAGAGGGGGACATTTAAGAATAGATCTGGACACACACACACACACACACACACACACACACACACACACACACACACACACACACACACACACACACACACACACACACACACACACACACACACAGAGTAAAACTCTATTTTCTACTGTATGTGTGATACCCCGCAACCCAGATCCGGATAAGCGGTAGGAGATGGATGGGTGAATGGAGGTGTGATAGCTTTTGTGCATGCCAACATGCCTTCCCGGGTAGAGAATGGTCTTGCCCCAAGGGAAGGAGTTAATGAACTCTGGGTCTTGTTCTCGGGTGAGGGGAGGACAGAGTGGGAGATCAGCCAGAGAATCGAGGCAGTAGGAGCGTTATTGCGGCCGCTGTATCGCACTGTTGTGGCAAAAAGAGAGCTGAGCCAGAAGGCAAATCTCTTGATAAACCATTTAATCTGTGCTCCTATACTCTCACCTATGGTCATGAAGTGTGGATCATAACCGAAAGAATAAGATTGCTGAAATGAGTTTTCTCAGACGGGTGGCTGGCCTCTCCCTTAGGGATAGCAGGAGAGACTCAGTCCCTCGGGGGAGACTCGGTGTAGAGCTGCTGCTCCTTCACGGGAAAAGGAAGCCAGTTATGGTGGTTTGGTCATCTAGCATGGATGCTTGCTGGGCATCTCCCTAGGCCTAAGGAGTTTGGGACAGACCAAGGACGAGATGGGGGGAATTATATTTCCACACTGGCCTTGGAATGCCTCTGAATCCCCCAGGATAAGGTGGGTAATGTGGAACTCTACAACTCTTTGCTGTGTTGCCCCTGAGACGCGACACAGTAAAATCCTCTGGGCCCTACCTGGGCACCAACAAAAAAAATACGTTTTTTACGTCTGTGGCAGAATTGGCATTTGGAAAAAAACACGTCTTTTACGTCCGTGGCAGTGAATGAGTTAAGTTAAGTCATAAGACCTGGTACTTAAGACACGCAAAATAGGTGTTAATTTATCCATAAAATTAACACTCAGGAGTTAACAGTGTATTTGATTTACCACCAGTGACGCGTCTCCTTTTTTATCAAAATTGGTCAGCAAGCCCTTTGCGCTGACCAAGAGCACTCCTACTGTCCTACAACCCTTCAGCTCTGTTCAGTATAGAGTAGTGTCTCTTATCAGCAGCAACCTGCCAGTCAGAGTGACCATTTGAGAGATACGTGGGCTCTGACTGGCCTTCCTCAGGAGCAAACTGGTGTTGACCTCTCATCAGAACACTATGTATAGAGCTAGACACCTGCAGAACCACACCGTAAAAAATACATAAGGGACAGAGGGAATGAGGGGGACGGACATAGTGGTGGCAGAAAGAGAACAGAGAGAGAGAGAGAGAGAAAGAGAAAAAGAGATGCTTGATCAGATACTCATAGGCCGTAAACCTATTGTGTGTTACGTTAAGTATTTTAAGAGGCACCACAATGTTGACCGTTCGGTTTGGATGATGTACAGTACTGTATGGAGGTTTCCTTTTAAAGTCCTTCTGAGACAGTATTACAGCATTAGCCAAGTAATTCTCCCCAACATCCAACCTGACCCAACAGCTCCAGGGTTTACACTCCAACACCAGCATCACCAGCGTGCCACAGACCTGCAGTCAGCATCAAACAAGCTGTTATAATGAAACCCCCAGCAAATCAACTTTTGTGACATCAAAGTGCAGTACTTATTGCTTATTGATATCACAGCAACTGCAGAGAAAGAACAAGCTTTTGCGTGTATTAATGCATAAGGACACCATGTATGACCAATGATGGGTGAAAGCTTATTTGTACAAACGTGGTGGGGGTTAATTTGGGGGTGTGTGTCCTTGTATAGGTTCACACATGCATGTGTCCAAGCATGCATGAAGGTGTGTTTTTGTGTCTTATGCATGTATTTTCCATGATTTTGCATGCTAGTGCCCGTGTTGTCTGCCTTCAGTCATACTAGGCTGGTGACCAAGCACCCTCAACAGCCTCCAGATGGTCGCTTTAACAGCTGATGTATGACTCCAACAAACAGATATGATCTCTTATAAATCAGCCCACGGATGTTGCAAAAGTGAAAGAGAAAAGGGGGGCTGCGTAAAAAGAGATACGGTATAAATGATAGGTGGGCAGGTGACAGATATTAGAAGGGGAAAATGGAGAAGCAGATGGCGGTAAAGGTGGAGTTAAATAATGCGTGAGAGAGATGGGTAAAGCGGTGTGAAAACAGCTGCTACCCTTGAGCCAGAGCCAGGCCTCTATCAGAATCGATTGGGCAGATTGGATATAAAGAGCAGTCGGAGTCTTTACTGTCATGGCTGGTTATATACGGCATGGCCACCTCAATCTAATAACACTATATGAATATCATTAGTTCACAGATCCCACAGCCAGGCTCTTGTAGGTGGATTATGCAAGAAAACAAGGCACACGCACTTGCTCACTGACATTTGTACATGCATATAATAACCATAAATTAAAACACACACACACACACACACACCCCCCCCCGCCCCCCCCTTTGTTAATGGTAAATATGTCTGCTCGGCTCGCCTGCTGGCTCTAATTTCCAAAACACTGGTGGTTATCAAATCTCTAGTGTCATCTCATTTCCTCCACGGCTGCCCACCTTCTCGAGGAAATATTGTGTCACCTTTAATCTGCACTTCCTGCATTTTATGCTGTGTATTCAGCATAAACAACATACAGTAGGTATGTATGAGATTCCATTTTTCGAGAAGTGTGCTCGAGTCTAGAGACGCGAGTGACGCATAAAGCATTTAGTCATCATGGAGACAAAATAAGTGAAGAACATGCTCAGCCATATTCATTCAGAGAGGATGCATGCACAAACAAAAGTCCACTCATTGTGTACCAGACAGCCACAAACTACCTCAACCCCAGACACAACCAATAAGAGCAGAGTGCTAGGCTGTGCAGGAGCTCACAGTATTGGAATAAAATGATTTTACATATAATGTCAAGTCTGTAATAGGTGCCAATTTGCATTGCCAGGCAAACACTGCTTATGGCAGCTCAAGAGGGTCAAGAATATTAAGTGGAGGTTCTTTTAGAACATGGTGCTGATCCTAACCTACATTCATGCAAGTACTGATCCATAAGATGGTTCTCTGTGATATATCACTGCAGACTGCAGACATGAATGCATGTTTTTTTATGTGATTATGCACCTTTTTAAACACATGAACCCTGGTGGCCCTATTATTAGCATGTCATCATGATGCATTGAGAACTTGTAGATCAGCTATTTTCTCCGTCTGAGACGGACTCTGTAGTCTGTATAGTATAAATCACTAAATCAGGCAAGCAATTATTACAAAAAATATCATTATACAGATCAGAGTTCAGTATTTACCCCAGTGTACTTAGTATTTTATCATGCATTCATGCGCTTCTAGTATCTGAGGCTGACAGCTGTTACAGAAGGTGCATTCAAACAGTGATGAGGCCATGGTGAGTCCTCTGTATCTCGACTTTTGAGCTGCTTGAGGAAGTGTTTAGTTTACAGTCCAGATGCCCAGGACTGCACTCACATGCTGGATATTCATGCCCACGCCTTGTTACTTGAAGGTGATGAACTGTTCGTACACAAACTCTTTTAAACTCTCCACACACACTAAAGTCAAACAGCTGTGCCAAACAACCATGTTGTTTGACAAAGTACAAATTAGCCTCAAGTAAATACATGGCAACAAGAGCATTTCAGCTAAAAAGCAGGACAAAATCACTTTCAGTTAAATGGTGAGGTTGCTGATACTGTAGCTGCAGGAGACTGTACCATACTATACTGTAGGTTAGAGGTACTGTAGCTCTTTGATCATACTGTATGGCCAGTTTCTATTTTGTCTCTTGTGATTGGTTTCATAGGCTGGAAGAGGCCGACAGCAGCGTGTGTTACCTATCTGCTGGCGTTTGTGAACCTGTCGACTATCTCTACCTCAGAGAATCATTCTGCAGCAGAAAATTGTTGTTTTGGTAATGTGGTGCTGACCAAAGACTGCATCTCTCTCTCTCTCTCTCTCTCCCTCTCTCTCTCCCTCTCTCTCTCTCTCTCATCTTTGCAGGCTGAAGATCAGAGATGTGTTGGATACTGTAGGATCTGCTGTGGCATGCCTAATCAATCACAACCTCTTTTACAAAGGGTAAAATACTGCTTTCTCCACTGGATTTAGAGAAAAGAAAGATAGAAAATGTTCAGATTCAAACTTCAGACAAAGGCACACTTACCTAGACAGAGAAATGCCAGTGGATTACATTTCTCCTGAACGAGATATCCCAATGCTGGATAAAGAGGTCACAATTTGTTGTGCATTAATACAGTTTAGTGGTGCCATTTAAGTGTGTTTCTCTGGCCTATTGGCATGTCAGCAGACATCTGCTGTAGATGATGGCAGTGGTGCCAACTTTTAAAAGAAATCACCATCAAAGCAGACATCTACCCTGTACATAGTTTTAATAATGTCAATGAAATAAGTATTGATCTGTGAGAAAATACTCAGACCATAAGGAGAGGCTGCTAAATGTACTCTGAACACAACATATTGTGTTGATTACATTATTAAAGATGAGTCTATTATTTGTATTCCACAATTCACCCATTAAGTACATCGATTTGAAATTAAGTGAATGACTATTTCTGTAAGCATTGCATTTCCCTCAGTTTTATTGCTACTCCATTGCATTACACCATTTATGAACAATTTAAAGTACATTTTGGCAAAGTCTTCATTCCACAAATCACTAGGCACTAGAGGAAAAGTGTCTGAGTGAGGCACAACAGAGAGGATGAAAGGCTTCGAGCCACACATGCTGAGGTTACAGAGGAAAGAAGACAGTGCTTCCTCTTATGGTGGTTCCACTGTGTCTTTCCACTGGCAAGGTTGACTGGTTTCATATTCTCCATCAATCTGATGATTCAAAAGTGCTTTTTCGATTTAGCGCTTGTAAACTCTATGTCACAGAGTTGCTGGTATTCAATACCCTTTAGTGTAGCTTGGAGGCCTTTTCATCAGTAATAGTTTTTGATTCTCTGATTCAAAAGGCAGCTTCACGTAAATTAGACGTAAATTTGCCAATGCAATTTTTACATCTAAACACATAGATCTGAATTTCCTGGTCATTGCCATTCATTCGTCATTCAAAATAACTGAAGAGATGAAGTGGAATGGAGGATGATGCATTGACCCTCTGCTTATACAAATCAGGTGTCTTGCAAGACCCTCGTTAAAAGCATTAGTTAACATAGTTTTTAATGCTCTTTTCCTCTATTATTTCAATCTAGATACATTTCAATATGTAAAATCCAACATAAATCCTATACTTTGGCCCCCATTCACTAAGCCTGTTATGCCTAGTTTCAGAGGTATTCTACGGTGTGCCAAGAAAGAACATCCATGTTATTTATCAAACATGCATAGACATTTAAAGGAGGATCAGACAAGTAAGGAGCTAACTGTGATTGATTACACATTCTGCTGGATTAACAAACATTTACGCAATTTACGGGGGTAATTTTTCCAATGAATCTGCCTTTAAACAGGGGGTTTTGCAGCAGTACACACCAGGCCTTGTCTTGAAGACACGCAGAGACAATCTTTGGAACACTATTTCATCTCGCAGAGCAATAAATCATCAAGATATCTATTAAACAGTCATGCAACAATCTTAATTTATCCATACAACAAGCTGCTAACTTTGGGTAATTTCAGTGAAGTTACCACAGCTGAATATTATCATAGCCCACATACATTTTTGTTATGCTGTTCCAGGATATGCACATCCTGCGCATGGCGGTCCTTGTGTTTTATTAGAACCAATCCTTTCTTTTTTAGGAGTTTGTTTTGTTACTCCTAATCTCTCAAGAACAGCTTCTGCACTGCGTTGGAATCTGTCGGGGAGGTTCGTCATAACGAGTGCGCATTCAGATCAGGAAGTAGGCCGCGCTTTACCCAATCACATGTAGTGGGCGGGATTCACATGTCCGTCGATCTTTCCCCCTCGAAACAAACCCAAACTAATTTAACAATAGCGTCCGCGGAGCAGACAAAACCACGGAAAGATATTCACATTTTAACTTACTCTTTCATCATAGAAACAAGTGGGCTTATAACCAAAACGATCCATGTTCTCTGGGAGAAGTGGTGTTAGTGTTCCGTGTAGAAATATTGTTAGTGGGAATGAAAACATAGTCGCACCAACCGGAAGTGATGCGCTGAAGGCATAACACAAACACCGGTTTCCTTGTGCTCTGGTGCTACGTTTTCTTCCGCCCAGAGCCAACAGAAATAGAACAAACAGCAGAGGGCGCTGTTTTTCATTTTCAGTTGGCGATGGGTTCCCAGATTGTGTTACTCCTAATGGATGTATTTTATGAGCAATAGTCACACAATCAATTTCTCTCAGTTGGAGTTGAATTGTGTCCTCGAAATGTTTCAATGTTTTGCTACTTCATTCATCAATATTTCAATTTCAGCAGTACAATTTTCTATGAATATAAATAGCCCCAATGTCTTTAAATAAAATGCATCCAAATGGCATATTTGCCGGTGCAGGACTTGTTTCTGTAATGTTGGCCCTTCAGTATTCACCACGTGTAAGTATTCACTCTGTCAGTCAGCCAGCCATCACTCTGTGGCTGACAAGTCAATAAGTATGTCAGCTTTAAGTATGCATTCAATATTCATTCATTGCTTTCACCCCTTGCCAGGCAACCAATTGGGTATGCTCCAATTTCTCCACTTATTCTGCACAAGCAAAAAAAAACAAGGATCTCAAAATTCAGAGCAGCTCTTCTCTACAAAATCTGACAAACAAACACTCATATCACATGAAAATGTAAATGTAAGCTTCAAAAGACTGCCAAAAAAAGAGAGATTGCAAACGTAAGTTTGAGGGCCACAGAGCGGCCAGAACTCTAGATATGAGCCTCTAATATATATAAAATACTTTAATACATTTAATTTGAAGCATAACATTATGAAGATATTAAAAACATAATACTTCACATGAGAACTCTGACATGGGGGTTAATTCTATCCATCAGACTGAAACTTTAAGACATGAAAGCTGTAAATCCCTATTATTTTAGAACAGGAACTGTAATTAAATCTAACAAAAGGTCTTGTGCTCGCTAATCTCTAGCGAGACCCCTTATCCCAGAATTTATGAATATGAATACCTGGATTTCAAGGTGAAAAAAAAGCTCCTCTGTTTGTGCTGGAGGCGGGCAAATGGGGCCCGAGTGGCTGGCCTCACTCAGACCACATTTGAAAACATCACTGAAAAAAATATATATATATTTATTTTTACCTACAGTACAATTGTCTGTCTTTGATGAAAAATAATTTTTGAATTTGATTCACCAATCGCATTCAAAATCAGTGCATGTTCCCACATGACAAAATTAAATATACCAGTAAATTGGTAGCATTTTCGTAAGTGTGAAAAGGGTTTAAGTGTGTTCAACAATTTATTTTACCCAAGTCAGATTAGACGATGATGTACCTGCTCTCGTATCACCCCAACTCCCATTCAAGTAAACTTTCTAAGCTGCAAAAACTCACTTAAAATCATGCACAAGATGATATATTCCAACTTCCAAGTTAAATAAATGTACCTGCAAACTTTGGCTGGGGCCCTGAGGCACCTACCCATTATGCCTAGTATATGAGCCATCATCCACACATGCTGTCTATTGACAGCTATATACTCTACATAGTACGTGTCCGATCAGCATGAATAAATCCCACTTCAAAAACATACAATTCACACATAACAGCCTGTCCTACATTTCTCTCATATAACCAGAATGTATTTAAAAGGCAATCATTTGGCTCTCATTGACGTTTTGCAGTACAAATTTGAGTAAGTTTGAGCTCATGCATTCAATTAGCTACTCCCACTCTGCCTCCTGCCCAACTTACAATGTTCTCTAACCACAGACGTGCTTCTACTGCCCCGAGCCTGTTGGCTCCCGCAGTTCTAGCACTGTAAGAGATCAGAGAGGGGGTGGGGGGGTGGTTATGTTTTCAGTGTTTGAATCTTGTACAACAGTAGGAAGGTAATTAAAGTCAACCACTGTACACTTTACTTGTTCTACTGCACAGAGGTGACTGACCTCAGCTGAAAATCTACTAAAGCCCGTTTTCATTAAAGGTCCTCAGGTACCTTAATTGGATCTAAAATGGCCTTTTATTTTGAAGACCTATAATTACCTATGAAGGGCATTACATCTCCCTTTACTGTGAAGAGTGTGTGCTATTAGGTGACACAGTAATACACAGTGCTCGGATGAGAGGTCAACACCAGGTTAGCTCCTCAGTAAGAAGGCCCGTCGGAGCTCACGTCTCAAGTGGCCACACCTGGCAGGTTGCTGCTGATAAGAGACTCTACAGCATACTGAACAGAGCTGAAAGGTTGTAGGACATTGCTGAACGCTATTGGTCTCAATAAAAAATTGGTCGACATGTCACCGGTAGGAAATCAAATCAGATTATAAGTAACGCAAAGTGTGTGTGTGTGTATCTGTCCTTCCCGTATCTCAAAACAGCTACACCGATAAGCGCCAAATTTCTTGTTCACACTGACAGTAGGCCACAGAAGTACTTCCATAAAAAAGAAAATCTCTCATGTTTTATGCTTTTTTTAAATAGTTTTTTTTTAAATCCTATATTAAAATTGGCTAATGGCGGGCCGGCCGCGGACCACCGCACCATCACTATGACTCAGTCAGACATAGTGACACCCAAATATGCCGTGTTTCAATTCATGCTGACTATGACATCAGACCCAAACAAACTTTTTACTTTTACTTTATTTGTTTATTTAGACGGGACACCGCATATTATTGAACAATACATATCAATGTAATGTAAATACACCAGAATTAGCAAAGATGCTAATTTACATCCGCAGGCCCCACAAAAAAAAACATAAAAACAAGAACAAGCAGACAATAGAGTACATTACACAGGGAAAACAAAGCATAATACATAAATACAAGAACAGAGGTATGAAACGGGTAGAAAAGGTGTATATAAGTATATCTATTTAAGGCTAATACTAAAACAATTCTTACTTGGCTCATATATTATTGCACTAAGAAAAAGAAGCATTTTAGAGGTGTTGTCATGACTTCAGACCAAAAAAATCAATGTGTTGTCATGAGTGGGATCGGCGGGGCGACGTAGGTGTGAGGGCGAAACCTCTAGTGAAAAAAAGTGCAGTTAATCAATGGAAAAAAACCAACTCACATCTGTGAGTGCATGCATGTATGATATTGATTTACTGCAATTACAAGGTTGCACAACACAATGACTTTGTTGTCTGCTTGTTTAAAGTTGTACAATGCAAAATCACAAATAACGATTTTTAGCAACCTCTGCTGGTCACTACCGTCACTGCATACAATTTCCTTAGTCCTCGATTACCCAGAATTCCATTCGTTTTCACCGGAAGCCGGAAGCGTTTCAAAAAGCGATCTTTTAATTGTTTTATACTATCTACTGATCGTTTCTCTTAGCCAGTGGAGCATTAGTTACCATGAGCTGTGCTTTCTTTTTCTGTTCTTTTTCGATCTTCCAATCCTACATTCTCTTAAAATCAGCGTGAGGTTCCTTTTTGTTATTAGCGCGCTAGTTCCTGGCCAAACAGGAAACCGTTGCGGTAGTTCCTGGCCAAACAGGAAACCAGTGCATTTCCGCCTCCGTTTTCCGGCCAGATGACGTCATTTCCCCGGGAAAGTCCCCCCCTTCACCGTTCAATAGTAAATATATAAATAAAAGGCTTCCGGGGGTGAAATTCATGGAGTGGGTGTTGTGAAACTTTTGCCACTCACAAAAGATATACAATTTAACTTTATTTTTGTTGAAAACGTTACCTAGTATGCCTTTAAGATAGATATACTGTGTACATTATAAGATGTACCAAAGCCCTAACGAGGGACGTGTGGACGTTGCTGAAAACCTTTGAGTGTGTCTCAAGCCTGAGTTATACTTGGTTATATAGTACTCACCACGTGTAGTGAGCTTGTAGATCTGCTACTTTCAGTGTGTGATGCAGTGTGCAACCAAGCGTAACTCAGGTGAGATTGAGTCCAAGGGTGAAGACAGTCATATTGTTTAGTTTTTTTTCAGATGCAGCAAGCATAGGACCCCAGGCTGTTGAAACGCCTAGGAATGCAAGAGTGATTGGACCTAATAGACTTAGGGGTCACTTTCCAAGGGGAAGAAATTACGATTTGTCCAGAGTCCGGCAGAATGTGTCCCGCCTACAAGGAATTGCGTCTCTAATCTTCACATTATGAAAATCCATCTAAATATTTTGTCCTTCAGCCATCTTTCACTTCCCTCACTTCAATTATCCTTTTTTCCTTAACTTTTTTGTCTCTATATCTCTTTCTTCCACCTCTCTCTTCATTGTCCTCTTCTGTGTCTTCTCTCACGCTAGTGGCTGTTCAATTATTAATGACATTTCTCCTGCTGTGGGCTTGTTTGTTGGTCTGTGCAGCTCTCTCTTTGTGTGTGTGTGTGTGTGTGTGCGTGCAATCAACACATCACCACAAGACATTTTAATCAGTTTGCGGCCTTCAATATGCAGTGTCATTTTAGAATAAGCAAGCACAAACTTACAAATAATCCACACACACACACACACACACACACACACACACACACACACACACACACACACACACACACACACACACACACACACACACACACACACACACACACACACACACACACACACACACACACACACACACACACACACACACACTTCCCATTTTAATTATGCTAGTCATAATGGCGGGTGGAGAAGCAGTGTGTTTTATGATTAATACTGTATGTGTCATATCTCAACAGTGTGGATATGGCCCGAAGATGAAATGTATACATAATATACATACGCTGCCGCTAGCACTCTGTATCAATGATTTTGCATCACTCAGTGCTGTAGGAGTAAACCAACTCACTATTGCAAAGTTGTGTATGCCCACACTTTATCACATAAGATATTAATTTTCCTGTTGAAACGGCTATAGATGTTTCTATAGGTTTACCATTTTTGTTTTGTTAAACATTTAAAAATGTAGAAGTCGCACCCCGATTTATTTGACATCAGACAACAATTTGCATGAGGAAATTTAGAATCTTGATTTGAAGTTAACCAAAACCTTTCCAGACACAGTAAAAAACTAGGTTTCAGCTTCAGTTTGGGAACAGTTTGGGACCATGGCTGCTTAAAGCTTGGTTAGCAGATGTATTTTACAAAAAACAGTACAGTAGTACAGTAAAAAAAAAGGAAAGATGACAACTCAAATGTGACTTTGATATATGACAAAACTCCAGGGACTCGGCTTTCCCCGCAGCTACCTCTGACAAATTAGTTACACAATACCGTCTCAATGAGGACAAAACCACAAGGGTGCTGAGAGATGATTAGCTTCAGTCTCTGGCTGCTCACAAGAGTTATTATCTGCACTGAGCATCTTAATATTGAGTTGTTGAAAGTTCTTTACTGTGTTTCTCAGGTGCACAAACCAGGCAATGCTGTTTGTTTCGATTACACCGACCTCGGTGTGGGATTGTGATTCACTTGTGTTGCAGAGTGCTCGCGGCTGGCTATAAATCACAAAGTCAATCAGTGGCAAAGCAATGAGAAATTGACCCTCGTTATTGATTACGGTAGGTGTACGTTGCTTTACGACATCCTAGCCTGCAACAGTGATAAGTCAAGTGGCAACAGAAGCACAGTTGGCCATCACGTCCCATAAACAACTAGAAAGCATTTTCTATGTATGGACTATTTGTGTGAGGGTTTGAAAAGCAAATCCTCTCTCCATGCTCCCCATGTTTGAGTGAGCTTATGGAAGAGGGAAGACGAGAGTCAACCTCGGTGCGGTGGGAGATCCGAGCTGTTGATTTTAGTGGCTGGCACAAATCAATCGTTAGCTGCATTAATTGACAAGACTAATTTTATGTTTGCTTGCACTAGATTTACCATTAAGCTGATTATTAAATAAAGCTTTTCCAGACATGCTATATAATGCCAATGATGATTCTTTGGATTAGGAGGGAATCCAGATCATCTGGTTGCATTCTGTTCTGTTTGCTGTTCTGAGGGAGACTGACGGAAGAATCTGTCTCCAGTAACAAGGACATTCTCTCAATATTTGTCTCTCTCTTTCTCTCAGTTTCTTGATCTCACACAATCATTATTTTTCTCATCATACACACAGTCTCTCTTTCTCTCTGTTACACACACACACACTCACACTCACACACACACACACACACACACACACACACACACACACACACACACACTCTAAGGATAGGCAATAAATCACGCTTCAAAAGGAAATTAAAGGAAGCGGTGATTAGTGAAGAAGTTATGTTTGGTTAGCTTGTTTGATGTTTGGACTGTCTGTAATTGGATATAAAAAAATGTTTGTACATGGATGCATATCATTTCTTGGTTTGTCCACCAGAGAGTAATATGCTTAGCTTAGTGAAGTTATGTGAAGACCGAAATCTTTAGTAATTGTATTGTTTTGTGTGTGTGTGTGTGTGTGTGTGTGTGTGTGTGTGTGTGTGTGTGTGTGTGTGTGTGTGTGTGTGTGTGTGTGTGTGTGTGTGTGTGTGTGTGTGTGTGTGTGTGTGTGTGTGTGTGTGTGTGTGTGTGTGTGTGTGTGTGTGTGTGTGTGTGTGTGTGTGTGTGTGTGTGTGTGTGTGTGCTGTATGTATTGTACTATACTCAAACTGTAACACACAGATTGTTGGTAGTCAGCCAGTTTTCAAGCTGTCAATCTTATGAAATAAAAAGATTGCCTCCACACTCTCTTACTCTGATGCAAAGTATATTTAAAATAAAGCAAAGCCAAGCTGCCTTTATGTGACTTTGAGTGTGCTGCAGCATTCTTTTCATTTTAGCTCAGTACACTGACTCTCTCACACTGTACCTATGCCAGAGCTGAGTGACATCTTAAGGGAATGTTCACACACTAATTGTTGAACTGTACTGCAAAATGTACCCTGGGGTTGCTGGCCCTGCACTGGAACATGGTTAACGCCATCCTTACAGGGTTAGCCCCAGAAATGTCTGAAAACATGGTGTCTAAATGGAAAATGAGAAAAGGGGACAATGCTCAAATGCAGAATTATCACTGACCGGCCTATCCCAGGGCTTATCCAAAACAAACTGTGTGTGAATATGGTCTAAGCCCAGTAAAATATGAAATGCTATCACATCGCTGTCTATGGGACAATGGAGAAGTGCATGTTTATTGTTTACGTTTTGAGTTCCAGCCCTGGAAACAGCAGAACAAGGAAATGGGATACCTGACACATCACTGTTTTGAGAGGGAGTGATGTCACTAATGCATGTTTCAACCATGGGGAGTTGTCACAACCACGATCCCTGCTGCTGTCCAGAACACTATCATCAATACAGGAACTGTCCATGTAACTCACTGTTGTTCCCAGCGGAGCGTCATCATCAGCTAAAGGAACTGTACAAAGGAATCACCATCGTTCCCACCATTCAGAAGAATTGCTGCCAATAAGAGCTCACAGCCAATGGATATATTCAGCTAATTATGTGTCACTGTTTTTGTTTTGTGTGCTGGACTATAAAACCATTTTAGTTGCTGAGACTTCCTAATCGAACAAAAGTACCAATCCCAACTGCATGAAATGAGAGGTTTTCCTATGTTTAAATGAGTCAAAGGTTACTAGAGGCTTCCATGAGTGATGATAGATTAATTAATCTAAAGCTAATGGATGTGGAACTATTGTCAATTCTCCGACTGACTCATTTCAATCCTTGTTGTTACCCCTTGATGGGTCGATTGCCTGTGGTTGGATGAGTTAATTTTAAGGTAAGATGCATGATTTCTTCCAGGCTGGTGTGTTGTGATTTATTGTGATCTCCCTTATTAATATTTGATTCTCTCTGTATTTGTTGCATTTGGACTTGAACTTTTTGTGTGATATTGTTGCATAGTATGGAGTCACCTTGCTATGTTTAATTTGTTTCAACTGAAACGGGCATTGCAACTGGAACAGGTCAAGCTTATATGATGAACTGTAAAATCCCGGTAGCGAATAAAATAACCTGTTTTCTGCTCTATGACCTTACACTGTCCATGGTGCTGAATGGGCATGTCAGAGCAAATTATTGATTCAGACTTTGTGTAGCCTACAGACTGTATTACTGTTATTATTATTCAAATGTTTTTATTGAATTTTTCCAAGATAAATACACATACCAACATATAACAAACTACAAGACACCATAGACACTAGTACACAATACCCAATGAAACAAATACTCATATCAACCAGTAATTAATTGACAAAAAATGCAAGAACATTTTAGTACAATATATTGTCATGAAAAACGGTATTGATATCACACAAATTAAAGTCAATAGAGCCTACAGAACTTACTGTAGAAGGATGAGACTGCATTTGAAAGGTTAGTCGTTGTCTCAAGCCATGTATGCACACCTGCAATCATGTTTTTAAAGTTAAAGATTAGGAATCTGTAAATGAGATATTAAAGTGAGTAATTTAAATTTCACACCATTGTTTGTTGGGTTATTATTATTTGTTTAACTTTTTTTTAACCTGCAAGATGGTTTGGCTGAATGTTTGTAGTCTTTACTTTATTGACAACACTATGTATGCTGATGTCCTACCAGGCAATCCCATAGAGCATGATTAGATGCAGAATTACAGCATGGTTTGGCAACCTACAGTAGCGGTGCAATTGTAGCCTTGCCAATGTGCACAAAACAGTTATGAAGTAATAAAACAAAGGTCAAATGAAGGTCATGAAACAAGAAGCAAAAATCATTGCAGACTCTCAACATCCACTCTTCTCTGAATATGAACCTCTGCCATCAGAAGAAAACTCTGAGGGCCAAAGTGTAAATCAAACTGCTTGAAGCGACCGTTTGTCCCAGCCTCCATCAAGCTGCTGAACTCTAAGGTAAAAGAGCAATGAGCAAAAAATAAAGACTTACAGTAGCACATTGCCATTTCTTCATTTTCTTTTTAAGCATGTTGTCAATGTACTGTAATGTATGTTGAATGTCTCTTTTATGTTTTAAATGTTTTATATGAAGCAACTGTCAAGCATGGTGTCTAACACTCCTCATGTTTTGGGGATTTTTTGCAGCTGCTGCAAGCGAGCTGCTCTACAAAGAGACAGACACATCATCATCCACGACACCTATTCGACACCTATTCATCATTGGCTGTCCTGGCTGTTCCTTTAAGCCAATGGGGACACTTCCCCGTTTAAGCCAATGGGGAGACGGCCCGCCCTCCGCAGTACCCCCCCCTAAAAAACATAATTAGTGTTTACCATCACACATTCAATGTTGCCAGGTTTGGCGAGAAGTCAGGCTATAGAGTTAGCCTAAATGCTAGCGTGCTTCCTCAGACCTAGTTGGGCTATTAAGTTATTATTTGGCCATGTTCACCATTACTTTAATTTTCTCTATTGTTAGGAAGACCTGTGTGGTGTCTAAAAATGTTGCCACCACTTATATAAAAACAT
The DNA here is from genome assembly GCF_963280865.1 of Gymnoscopelus braueri. Taxonomy (NCBI): domain Eukaryota; kingdom Metazoa; phylum Chordata; class Actinopteri; order Myctophiformes; family Myctophidae; genus Gymnoscopelus; species Gymnoscopelus braueri. Next base: position 23,537,395 of record NC_137615.1, read on the forward strand.
AAATAGCGTTTTGCGTCACACATTCAATGTTGCCAGGTTTGGCGAGAAACAAGCAGGTCTATGATAACAATCACACACACACGCTGACAAGCCACACACACACGGCACACACACACACACACACACACACACACACACACACACACACACACACACAGCTGCTAATAATATGACTGTCAAGTCATTTATTCTTGTTTTTTGTTTTATGTGAAGCATTGTGACTAAGACACATTTCCCCCCTGGACAATAAAGTTGACTCTTGCCCTTATGCTAAATGCCAGTTCAGATCAAATTCATGAAGATGCTGGTGAAAACTGACTGATAGGCTTAATAAATATGGGCCCTGACATTTCTTTTTCATTTGTATTTCTATGTTGTGCCTAGCTGAAATATCAACATGCACTATTAAATCTGGTATTTCCTGATTGATATTCATAACCGGTGGGTCACACGTCATTTGAAGTGTTCCAAAAGAAAACTCACTTGATTAAATATGTAATTGAAAGTTGGGTTATACTTTTCTGCTTGAAATCATAGCAAACAGACACTAGCTTCAGCATGTGCTCTGTCTGATTTGCATTCACTGGATTCATCTTGAGAAACAGAATGTCATTATCTATCACTAAGAGAAGAGAGGCCTGTGGGTAGAGAGAGAGAGAGAGAGAGAGAGAGAGAGAGAGAGAGAGAGAGAGAGAGAGAGAGAGAGAGAGAGAGAGAGAGAGAGAGAGAGAGAGAGAGAGCATTAACAGAGAGAGAGAGAGAGAACATTAACAGAGAGAGCGAGGTGCTGCTTCAAAGAGCACTGTTATTTCAAAAGGTCTAGGCTAAATGAAATATAGCTCTCTTTCTTTCACAGCTTTAAAAAAAGTTTTTTCCCTTCCCAAAACAAAACTTAGAACTCCAGTGGTGTAACTTCTTAAAAGAAGCCAAAGAAGAATAAAACAAGATGTACCAAGAAGAGACAGAAAAGTTACTGCAGAGAGCAGGAATGACATTAAACTGAGAATCCAAGCCAGGAAGTTGCAGGTATGTGGCTTGACCTGGAACAAGGATCAGCCACAGAATGTAAGCAAAATAATGATGAGACAGAGCTGTCCATACAATGACCAAATTAGCAGAAGACCTGAGCACTTCTCAAAAGTATTTTTTTTGTTACATCTCCTATACATGTACAAGTACACAACACTTATTTAACTTATTTTCTCTCAATTACACACCTCATAAAGCATTGAATTCATGGAGATTTTTTGTTTTTGTCGCATTCCTAAGCCAATAATTTGATGACCGGCAGAAATATGCTAATGTCTCCGGTAGGAGACTCAATGTTGACTCTTTCAGCCGGCGCTGAATTATTATATTAATTCAAGGCTTCATTAATTGATAGAAAAATTGTCATTTTGGGGGTGAACTATCCCTTTAACATTGTAGCAGCAATAACAATAGCGGTAATAAGATAATTAAGAATAACAGTAGTAGAAGGTAAAGAAAAATGGCAAGTATGTACACTAATCATAGCAAACTTTCAGGAGCTTGAGGATGCTGTGTGCATGGGTCCTACTTTGAAATATGATGTCCCCATATAGTGCGTGCCAACGCGTCGTCACCACAGGGGGCGTGGCATAGTAGCTGCAGACATACTGGTGGGGGGCAATGTTAAATCAACCTGTTTATACCCCACAAAGATGTCCGCCGCTACCAAATGACACTTGTTGACGCCCCCTTCAGGATTTTTGGCACGCACTATATGCATGGGCGTAGTGCACAGTATTTGTTTGTATGTCTGTGTTTTTTCGAAGTATGATTTCAGCGCACAAAGAAGTGTAAAACATGGAGTGCATTGTTGAATTCTGCAATTAAACAAAACTGAGAAAACATGCCAATATTGCCTGCTGACACAAGGACAAACATACAGAGCAGCCAATCACATCAACAAGCCAAGATTTCACTGTACAGTATAGACCAATTATTTGTTTACTTGCTATTTGCTATTATCGTTTACACACAACAGAAACCAAGAAATATATATTACATGAGCGAGAGATCACAGTAAAAATCCTAAGCATTCTTGAAAGTTCTCTGAAAGTTTGATGGGATGCATTTTTACACATGAGGCTGTGACCACTTTTACATTGCATCTTATGAGCGGTGTGGTTCATTTGGTGCCGGCCTGCGCGTGCATACTGGTTCTTATCAGTGTGACGTTGTCTGTTAAGGCGTCTATTGTAGTACATGCACACTCACAGTGCATGGACAAACCCACGCAGCATTCTCAGTCTCTCATTCCACTGTGGTCCCTCCCACTTGGATGCACGTTCTTCCTCTTTATCCCTCTCTTTCTCTAACACACACACACACACTCACTCACACACACACACACTCACACTCACACACAGTCTTCCCATCTATTCCCCTTGTCCTCATTAGTAAGCAAGGCCCCGCTCTCTTGTTTGCACACTCCACTGTTCTAACTAAATGAGAAAATTAATGAGCTAGGGTGAGCTCGAGGGAACACCGCAACCTTCGGCGTCCCCTGACACTTCACCCCCACCCTCCCACTTTACTCCGCGGTCCATCCCCTTGTATCACTACCTCACCTCGTCTTCCCTCGTTTCATTTCCTGGCTGCCAGGCGTCTCCTTCATTAATCCATTAAGACCGGGCGGGAACGCATCTGTGTCATTTTAAGATTTCTTTGGCTATTCAAAAATAGCAGATATACAGTATATACAAGCTCATAGGGCGACACTCTGTGCCGCGCTATGAGCTTCTAGATCTGCTATTTATTTATTTTAATCGTGGAAAATGTGTGCAAATCTTTGAATACATATTTTTCAAAGCGAACATTTTTAACTCCTATCCGTGCTTCTGGGGGTCCCTGGAACAACATATTTTGAGATGGGGGTCCACGGCCAAATACATATCATTTTGGGGGTCCTTGACATGGAAAAGTTGGAGCACCACTGATATATGCAACATACTGTTAGGATTTAGAAAACATTTTTAGATATGGATTTGGCCGTGGACCCCCCCCCCCCAGAAGCAAAGATTTGAGTTACAAACGTTCGCTTTAAAAAGTATTTATTCAAAGATTCGCACAAATTGACAAGATTTTTCAAAAAATAGCAGATCTACAAGCTCATAGTGCGGCACTCGGATTGTAGATCTGCTATTTTTGAATGGCCAAAGAAATCTTAAAATGACACAGATGCGTTCCCGGATTGAATGGGTTAAACAAGGAGTAGAGGCTGGGACACTCAACCTCCTCTCTTTGTTCCTTCTCAGCGGCGTTCATAGCGGTGGTAAAAAACTCTTACTGTGCTTATCCTGGAGCACAACTCAAGTTCAGTAAAAAAACTCCTTCCAACACTCACAGACGGATCTGATCTGATACAAAACAGTTTGAGGCCTATGACTGGGTTAGAGTCTTGAATGTGTCTGCAGGAGCCATTCTGCACTGCACAGCAGCACAAAGTCATTGGAAAACAATTCAGTCCTTCTGTGATCAAACCGCAATCATGTGCAGAATGAAGGGAGAAAACGAGTACCTATTATACTCAGTGGTGGAAAGTAACTAAATACATTTACTAAAGTACTGTACTTAAGTACAATTTTGAGGTATTTGTACTTTACTTGAGTATTTCCAATTTCCAATATTTTTACTTCTACTCCACTACATCTTTTACTCCACTACAATGATTTGAAAACTTTAGTTAATGGTTACTTTGCAGATATAAATTATTATATTATAAAACATACATTAACCACTTTAGCCCTATATTATACCTAGGCTATTTGAAAATGGCCGTTGTGAGCTTGTAGATCGACCATTTTCAAATATTTTAGTACTTTTACTTTTGGTACTTTTTGATGCCAATACTTTTGTACTTTTACTCAAGTACATTTCTGGACTTTTACTTGTAACAGAGTATTTCTATATTGCAGTATTGGTACTTTTACTTGAGTAAAGAATTTGAGTACTTTTTCCACCACTGATTATACTACATGGTAAATGCATACAGTACAACCATGCTGTAAAACACTGTGTTGTTGAGTGTGTTGAGGTGCTGCTGCACGACCAAAAACTAAATTTGCCTCCAGGCGAAGAGTGCTCAGAACTTTTGTTTATTGGGATCGCTTCCATCTAGGGATGTTCCAATCAAGACTTTTGGTGCCAATCACCAAACATTGGAAGCCAAATCAGCCGATACTGATCACCGGGGAGGGGCGAAGTAATTATTCTCAACAGCACTGTGAAAAACAATACACCCAATGCCAAGTTATACAATGGAGGGTTGGAATTGCCATGCAGATATACACAGACCCCAAGCATTAACGGGCTAATAAATAAATGTCCATAACAACATGGGTTGACATAAGACTGGACAACAACCAGGATATGTCATATAAGAAGCTACTTGTGTGTCTTTACAGACCTGCCACCGCAAAAAATATTAAGCATACTTCTGAAGTATCAAGTTTTTCTTGATAAAGATAGGCATCTCTATATTTTTTGGAAGACAGCATTCCTCATCCACAACATTGACCACTGTGCTGGAAACTTGCCTGCTCTCTACACGTATGACAATGTTATTGTCCTCTTCAGCCAGCCGGTAGAATTGCCAGACCAGGCGCAGGCACATATTTAAAACAACTTTAAATTCACACCTCAACAAAGTTTACAAAGGCTCCCGACTCACACCAGGTGAATTAACATAGGAATGAGCCTAGATGCATATCAACTGTCCATTGTGTGACCTGTAGTGTAGGTGTTAAGCGACGTGCGCGTCACGTCATTAAAATAGAGTGCAACACGTTCCAGTTCAGCAATGCAACACTGACAGTACTGTATATGTATGTACACAGTATATAATGGATATGACTATGAGGCCACTGGATGACAGAACTGATTGTTAACAAACTCGAAACTGTATATTTTATCTGGACAGACACAAACATGCAGTGGTATTTTGTAAACAAGGGATCATCAGAGCAATGGACTGCTTAATACATTCTTGTTTGCAATGTCTGTACATTGCCTGCTGCCTCCTTCGAACCAAATCCTTTAGATTGCCCTGGGTCTGACAGAAGAGAGAAAACTAACAAACATACACATACAAGTAATACTCCTCACAGTCTCTCTTTTCTGTGTCTTCACATAATTCCACCCGCTCTCTCTTCTCTCCTTTGAAGTTTGCGTGTGTGTGTGTGTGGGGGGGGGGGGGTCATTTGTAGGGTAGTTATGCATACGAGCTCCATGGATACTAAATAAAAGTGCTAGCATAGATAAAAGCCATCACCAATGCTATTAGATTGCGCCCACAGCTTTTTTTAAATGTTGGTTCTAATAACTGTATGGGCCCGGGGGAGGCACTGCAGTGCTGCGGGCTAACATGCAGACACATCGACACACACACAGGTTTTAATCAGCCTTTAAAGTAAATAAGCACCGACAGCATCCCTTGTCTTTCCATAAAACACGAATGGTACACAGAAACTAGATCAACTGATATATTAGCTGAGATAAGGTCCTAATGCATTTTAAATGAATAGGGGAGGGGAGGAAGATTTTTATCACCATAGAGAGAGGGGAGGGGGGGGGGGGTAGAAACAAACCAACACTGGAATCAATGGCCGCTGGTGCACAACATAGTAACCTAAGTGATAGCAAATAAACTATTTGCATGTAATTGACTGTAGAGTTCTAGCATTATTGTCCCACTGTTGCAAGGCACTAAGTCATTGACACTGCAATCCCAGACCATACACATAGTACTATCTCCCTGTAAAGAGATGGGTGATGAATTTGTGGATGCTCAGATTATGTAAATAATAGATCAAGTGGAAAGGGAAAGACACGGTCCAAGTGTAGCGGATATGTCAAGAGGCAAAAGAGGGGCCAAAAAAAGGAAAATTTATTGTTTGATCAATCATGATGATCCTGGAGGAAGCAGGTCCTGTTATCGTTGATAGGACTGTTAACACTGAGATTTACCATTATAGCAAAACAATGAATCTGCGTTGTTGTGATTCTGTGTTCTGTTGATGTTTAGCTGTTCTTTTTCCTTTCTATAAGAGTTTGATTAGCTATCGCACTCCATTCAAGACTTTGCAATGTGGCAAAAGACGACTCCACTCTTTTACCAAACATTGTTTCACCATGTTGCTATTCAACAACCAGTGTGGTTCTCATTAACAAACACTGGTAAATGTCCGTTGTTTACTGCATAGCAAATCTTTGTGTGAACAAGTCTTTAAAACACAGCATGAAAGCCTACATAAAGTGCCTCAAAAATCTCAGTTTAGGAAATCGGGAGGTGTGAGTCTCTTTTTTAAGTGACAGTTCTACGTGTCTGTTGAATGATTGTATCAATATGTTGTTTTCCCCCAAAAAATAATGAATGAATGACTAGATAGATCAGTGGTTCTCAAACTCTTTCATGTCAAGGACCCCCCCAAAATGATATGTATTTGGCCACGGACCCCCACCTCAAAAATATTGTGTGCCAGGGACCTCCAGAAGCAAAGATTTGAGTTAAAAATGTTCACTTAAAAAAACCTAGATATATAGAGATTTGTCAAAAACTATTTCAACGATTTATTAAAAATAGCAGATCTACAAGCTATGAGCTTGTATCTACTATTATTGAATAGCCAAAGTATAAAATATCGTTAAAGTGGTTAAAATGACTGTGACGCTATATTAACAAATTTTGCTGGGGACCCCCTGGTACACCCCCAGAAGGACCCCACTTTGAGAACCAATTAGACAGATACATCATACACTACTGATGTTATAGATGACTCGTCTGTGTACATTGAATGATTATATTAATATTAAGTGTGTTGGTGTTTCCCCAAACAAAAATAATTTATGAATGGTTGCTTTGAATAATTAAGTGCTTGTTTATTACCAGTAAACTTCTTAATGGGTGAGCCAGCCGGGGTTTCCCATGGGCTCTGTGTAAATATGCAGATAGCCCATTAAGATCACAATGAAACTAACTAACTCTACTGAAACATGAAACACTCCACAATGCATTTTACAATCTATTTGTATGAAGATCATTTTAAGAGTCGCTAACCAGAGACAAAAAAACATAAAAGTTGGTGTGTTGCATTTTTACAACATTAGTTTAATGTGTTTGGATTTACCATGCGTAAGGTCTGACATTTGACATTTCATTTCAGTGGGTTCTCCGTTGGCACAGTACTGTACAGATGTGTACAGCAGTACAGGGTTAAAGTTCCGGCTCACAACCGCAGAGACCGGGGGATTGCCTCCAGTTTGGCCGGACGAACACAATTGGCCGTGGGGGACACCAGGTGGTGAGACGCTGCACCAGCGACTCCTACAAGTTGGTCAAGGGCACCAGTCAGCAGGGCTGATGAACTGGGAGGAATAGGGTTTTGCTCCTTACGCACTACATCCAGATCACCTGGTGAGACTCCTCTCACTGGCAGGATAAAAAGAAGAAGAGGCACGTGGTTTCAATACCGTCAATAGGACCAACCAGTCTAAAGGCCAACCAGTAGGGCTCAGTAGAGTGACAAGACTACACAAGCGTGTGGGGACTTTGCGAAGGAAGCTGACAGCAGACAGCCGACAGCACTGCAGTCACTACAGTGACGAATGGACACGCTGCCCAAGGTGAGGGGGGTGGAAGCTCAGACCTGCCTCCTGTCAGACTGTGCACTGATGGACAGCACTGGACAGAGGGGCTAAGGAGGAGCGCTGCGTCAGTGGGTGAGCCAGAGCAAAAGGCTGAAGGAGACCCAAACTCCACTGCACCTTCACTCCGCCTGCAGGACTCGATCGATAGTCAGAGAGGGAGGGGCCTCCAGGTGGGAGAGGAAATAAGGAGAGAAAGATGAGATAAGAGGTGGAGAAAGGAGGGGAAACCATCCACTGGCCCCGTTATGGCTAAGTCTATCGACATCATTTGTCACCTGGCGACCCTCGTTGACCCCTCGTCTCCTCTCAGCGAGTGTATTTATTCTAGCGCAGTGCACATGCTATCATTGTAACAGCGAGTCTGCCTGGCTGGACATTGTTATTCTAAACCAAAGAGAAAATCACTTTAGTGATGAATGGATCCCCAAAGGAGATGCGATGGGATTTTGGGAAACAGCCAGGCGCACCCAAAAAACCTTGACCAAAGTGTAGCATAAATTAATCGTTTTCTTCATTAGCATTAAATTGGGTGATCTTTTTTTCACCCCAGACACTCCTATGTAATAATGGTAGGTGAGCAGGTGTGGCCATATCTTTAGTACAACTGGTCCATTAAAAAATAGTCAGCTATAGGTTGTGTGTTACTTAAAACCCATTTATCAGGTGAATGCCATTATACACTGATCTCACTAGGGTGGAATATTGAACATGAGCCTAGCAGGCAATTCATGTGGTAATGAGATCAATGAAGCGGTCAGATTGAAAGCTATGGCTTCAAAAGCGGAATACGTGTCATATCGTTGCTGTCGGGTAGAAACCTTGTATGTACAAAACTGATCTTTATTTTTTTTTAAATAGGCGATCTAAAAGCTCACGTGTTGCGATGCAATGCACTGTGAGCTTGTAGATTGACAATTTTCACTACTTTTCTGCGACACTCATGTGCGACAAACTAGGGCATTAATTTACAAAAAAACATAAAAAGTTTAAATACAGAGATACAAGGTTTCTGCCCGACAGCAACGATTTGGTGTTTCAAAGCCAGAAAAGACATAATGGGGTTGGTGGACAGGGGGCTTGAAAGGAAAGGTAAAGCAGGAGAGAACTAGAAAAAGTGCTCCTCGGAGCACAGGTCTCCGCCAGGTCAGGTAGATTATTGTGGCCTCCAGGTGGCGCTATAATAGGTCAATGTGAAAAGGGTGCCATTTCTTCTTAGGCCTTGCACGGCAATCGGACACTGCATTCATGGTTTGAGGCATTTTGTTCCAAAAATGTGGTTTGCTAAATTAGACCTGCTGGTGGCGCTATAACAGGCCAATGTGAAAAGGGTGGCATTTCTTCCTCGGCCTAGTGGGAATGTGCGTGCAAAATTTCACGGAAATCGCACACTGCGTTCATGATTTGAGGAATTTTGTTCAAAACGGACCTATCTTGCAAACTTTGGAAGCCAAGTAGGATGGAATATGAAATATCAGACATATCCATCTTGATCACATGACTATAGAGATACTGTGTACCGATTTGCGTGATTTTTGGATAGAATCTGAAGTAGTAGGAGCAAAACATTTGTTTTACAAAACTCAGCCTCCTGGTGGCGCTCTAAAAGGCATATGTGAAAAATGCAGGGCAAATGTTTTTCCTTAGCCTCTAGGAAGTGTGCGTGCAAAGTTTCACGCAGATCGGTGCAGTTATAGCTAAAAACGTGAATTGGCCTGTTATAGCGCCACCATGAGGCTGATTTGAACGTTTTCAAGTGGCATTTCTTCCTGGGCCAAGTGGGAATCTACGTGGAAAATTTCACGAAAATCGCATGCTGCGTTCATGATTTGAGGCATTTTGTTCGAAATGAACCAATCCTGCAAACTCTGGAAGCCAAATTTAGCCAATCAGGATGGAATATGGAAAATCAGACAGATCCGTGTTGATCACATGGCTATGGAGATACTGTGTACCGATTTGCGTGTTTTTTGGACAAAATGGAGTAGGAGTAATATAAAAAGAATTGTTTAGCAAAAGTCGGCCTCATGGTGACGCTATGACCGGCTGATCTGAAAAATGTGGGGCAGAGGTTCTGCTGTGGCATCCAGGGAGTGTGTGTGCGCAGTTTCACAGCGACCGGGTCAACGGTGGCGGAGATTAGCTGGTCGCAGACAGAAGGACGGACACACGGACGGACGGACGGACGGACGGACGGACGGACGGACGGACACACGGACGGACGGACGGACGGACGGACGGACGGACGGACGGACGGACGGACGGACGGACGGACACACGGACGGACGGACGGACGGACAGGGGGCAAAACATACTCTCTCGCCATGCCTTTCGGCCTGGCGGAGACAATTAGGAAAGAAATTATGACAGACTGCAAGATAATGAGTTATACAGTACATGAAGAAGAGGTCTTGTTAGAGGAAAACAAAGCAAAGGAAAAAGATTGAACAGTGTTTTTTTTTTTTTTGTCAGCGTGCCTGCAGTTTGCTCAGAAGGGGAGCAGTGTTTCATTGACTGAAGGTCAGCACTGTCATTTGTTTCTTACCACACTCCAGGTTTTTAATACCAATTGTGCCTCTTTGACCCGTTGTCCACTCTTGGGACATAAATGTTGATGAACGTCTCCTTTTATGTCCATATCACGCATCCCGATCCAATACAGACTTTGGAATCAGTTCAACCCAGCTTCATTTTCACGACTCACATCTGCACAGATGGCTCTGGTGTGAACATAGACTATTTTAATAGCCGATGAAAGCTAAGTGCACCAATATTCATTTCTGAAAAGCATATTACCAGTATAGTATATGTACTATATAGCGTTGTACAGAGTTATTATGCAACTCTGTCATTCAAACTTTTATGAGCTACATACTCCATCAGTTGCAGATGCTACAAACAGGCTGAATGTCAAACGAGGCACTGCTGGCAAAGACTCACTTTGTATTCTAACATCACAAGGCTGATTTTGCGCATATCTTTTTAAATTAAAATCCTTAAACCAGGGGTCTTCAACAGGGGGTCCGGGACCCCTAGGGGGTCCTCAGAGTTACTACAGGGGGTCCGCCAAAGTTTTGTGTGATATGATATTTTTTACATTAACCACTTGAACCCTATTATCCCTTTTTTTTCTGAAAAAGCCTTGCGCTGCGAGGCGTTGTGAGCTTGTAGATCGGCTATTTTTGGCAAAGAGGTTTTATGTAGGAAAAAGAGAAGACCAAGTAAAACAAAAAAGATGACACAATTTTATACGAGGGGTCCCTGCCTCATCTCTCTCTCAGCTAGGGGGTCCTTGGCCTGAAAACATTGAAGACCTCTGCCTTAAACCATTCACTGAAAGGCCCTTTCTTTTATTGTTAAGATAAAACAGTATGTTGGTGTTCAACAGCCTGCTTTCTAGACAGGTTATAAGAGTGGCAGCAAAGTGGCTTTCAGACTTTACGCCTAATTTCCTGCAACTCACGGCAAAAATGCTCACAACGTATCACAATAAGACTAGTTGTGAGCTTGTACATCTGCAATTGTCAGTACGGGACACCATCGCACCGCCAACTATAAATCAGGCTTAAAGGAGTAATTCCCCCCCAAAAATATTATTTTCTATCAATTACACACCCCATGAAGCCTTGAATTCATGGATTTTTGGCGCAATCCTGAGGCAATAATCTGATGACCAGACCACTTTATGTTTTTAAATACAAAATGACTGCTATTATTGTATGCGAGGGCCCACCTTCCAATGTACCTTGCGATTTGTTTTCAACAGAGGCAAAGTAACGCAAGGCAACTGGAAGCAGTCGGATTGTGTTATTGAGTTGAACTAATCAAAATGAATATTTCAGTGGTTAATGTTTATTAATTAATTAAGTACATTGTTGTGACATGAAATAGCCAAGCAATATTTCTAATCCATACTCTTCTCTCTTCCTCTCACCCCATTCGCCCTCCGTTTCCTGTTATCTCCTCTCGCTTCCTCCCTCTGTCTATTCCTTGCTGCTTTGGGCCTCAAGCCCACCAGCGCTGAGTGTGATTGGGTGAGACACTGTGCTCTGCTTCTCACATTGCAGATTAACTAGCACACACAGAGGCACAATGCATGGCTAACACACATGCAGAAGCAGCCATGCTCACATGCACAAGTTCGGCAGGGGAAACGCTTACTGTAACAACTTAAAGGGGTATTTCACTTTAAAAACACTTCTGGGGTCATTTTAACATTTACTCTGGCTTTTGTGTGCGCCCCACCAGGCACGTTTTAAGATATAAATGTAACCAGACATGCCCCCTTCCTATATAAACCCATTGTAACTTAAAACTCAATTTTAACCGAGATTACCTGAAAACACACGTCCTTGGTTCTGGTGAATGATATTGTTGTTGTTGTTTTTTGTCAAATACAAAAATAAAATAAAATAAAATAAATGAATACATTCCCAAAATAAGGATGTCAGGGTTAAAGACCAGCTGAAATGGCTTTTCACATTGATATCATGACATAATTTCCTAATGAAACAGAGAATGGGTGTGTCTCAGCCAATCACAGGTGGGGGCAGGGTTGAACCACTGGAGTTTTCTAACCTCCGCACAGCTCCCAACGCTGAGACAAGTTTGTTACTGCATTGCCTATATAACAATCTCAAATGGAATGTTTTAATTTTAGTATACCGTTTAACTTTAAAACGAGATCATTACTAACGCATGTTAGTTGACATTCAAAAAGAGTAGCATTTTGCATGGCTGAGTTCATTACAATATGCACCACACTTCTACTACTGTGAGATGTTTTCAAAACAAGTCAAACCAATTACAAAATTCTACATGCTGTGGGAATTCTGGAAACTACTATGCAAATTGGCAGAGAATACATCAAGTCCATTTTTATTTAACTACAGTGTGAGGCCAAATCTTCCTGTTTGTAGAAAGGCTTTGAACTCTTGTATGCATCTTTTGCCTGCTGTAATGTGGCAGCAAAAATCTTCAAAGGGAGTTTGTATTTGTACTATACACGCTATCTCTACACATAGCCTATACACACACTCACACTCACACACACACACACACACACACACACCACAAAGCTGCCTGAGCTGCCCTCTCATTTATAAAATCGCATTTTATTTAACTGCATTACACCACTTCCCATGTGATGAACTTATATGAGAGTAAGGAGTTTCATAACACAAGCCTGCCAAAGCCTTAGTTCTGATGGATCACTTTCCACAAAATAACCCTAATTTTCACACATTTTACCCTGGATATGCAGATATAACTTGATCAGAATATCCATAATTTATGCCTCCGAGTTGTTTTCCACACTCTCAGTCTACAGTCACATCGATTTTGCAGTTGTATCTCGCTCCATAAACGGACACATGAAGTGTGTAAAAATCACACCCAGTGTGAAGTGAGTGGTGTCTCTGATGAGTTCATTTCTATATGAACTAGAGGAACGATGTTAAATCCCTGTCCATTCATTTCAAGGCTGCTCAACAGGAACACAGAGGGGGCGGGGCTTAAGCAATTACAGCCTGTCCCTATTGGCCGTCTAAGACCACCTACCAAGTTTGGAAATTTTAGCATGCTGGGAACTGGAGTTGTGGCTGTTTAAAGCCCAGCCAATAGCCAAAACACAGAGGGGGCAGAGCGATGGTGCCCCTTAGTGTGTGTGCGTGTGTGTGTGTGTGTGTGTGTGTGTGTGTGTGTGTGTGTGTGTGTGTGTGTGTGTGTGTGTGTGTGTGTGTGTGTGTGTGTGCGCGCGCGCGCACGCGTGCGTGTGCTGAGCCAGCCTGTGTGTGGGGGTGCATGTCTTTAAGTTGCGCATGTGTTGCACGGTCTCCTGTTAGCGTTTAACTAGTGTAACTGGTTGCATCATTATGATTCGTATTTTTACACATTTTAAGTACTTTTAAGTATTTGTATTATATTTATTTACTTTTAAGCATTTTTTACTGACTTTGATTACTTTTTACCCACTTTCGTTACCTTTGAAGTCACTTTCGTTACTTTTAAGTACTTGTTGTAGATCGGTCTTTTTAGTCGTGTCTGTCTGTCTGTCTGTCTGTCTGTCTGTCTGTCTGTCTGGCATGTCCCTGACAACAATCAGCAGCAATACCAGGAGGCAAGCAATGGACCCTTCGCTAAGCCCCACCCACTCCACTCTGTGACTAGTGGTGCGAGGTTAGTCACACCCAGGCCTGGCAATCTCTGCTTCTCACTCCATAGACCATATTCACACGGCGGCCATATTGGAATTTAACATTGAAAGTGCCGCCACCCGGGGTGGCTACTTTCATTGACTTCATAGAAACATGGCCGCCGTGTGAATATGGTCTATAGACTTGCATGTTAAATGAAGGCTTTTCCCCTTAAAAATAATCGATCATTTCAGGAGCAAGAGCTTCAAAATCTCTATTAAATCTAGTCAACAAGGCCTGCAGTAGGCTATGCACTGCAAAAATGTGCATGACATTATTTCAATAAACTAAAAACAAAAATGGGAAATGTTAGAGGGAGTAATAGCCATGGATACGCAACGGTTGTCTGTCACGACCGTCATGGATGAACTTCAACCTGGTGTTTGCACTTTCTCCATTTATGGCCCGTACATCCACAGAAATGTTCATATTTCAAATATAAAGTGCTTATCCCATGGCCACGGATGTTACATTTATGTACAGGCTCTGAGAAGTACCCGTATCATCCGTATTGTTCAATAAAAAGCATTTTAATCCGATCGGTGGCCATTTTCTCCGCATTTTCTCCATATACTTTCAACTGCGTGACCCTATCGGTTGGAAGGTGTATTGCACTTTGATACATTATAACTACTAGTCCATACCCGTGGGGGGATATGTGTAAGCTGTGTATGTGTTGAACAACACAGCCATGAAGCCTTGTAGTTTAAGTGCAGATTTCAGCTTGGGAAAAGCACCCACCCGTTTACTGGGTACGTTGAATCTGTTGCTGGTTCATAGTCACCAGTGCGTTATCGTGGTATTCCTATTCTTGCTATTATGTTGCAAATGATTGTGTGTGTGCGGGCGAAATAACACTGACAGCTATGACAGGTGACGAAAGCTTGCCAGACTATATGCCAGCTTAACAACGGTTGCTAAGCTAGCATTGGACAATCGCTTTTGGGGTGGGGTTTAGCGAAGAGTCCATTGGGCACGCTTCGAACGGGCATGGCACTAGTTACTTGAAAGGCACCAGTGATTAAAGCTATATGGATGAATGCCTGCCCTCTAGTCAAAATAAAGGAGTGTGATTAATCCTGTGCAAGAAATTCACTACCTGCATGGAATTTACTGTGTGCGTAATACGCAGCTGGAAAGCTACAATCGTTGTTAATTATATCAGCTATCTGGCTCATGGGTGCTGCTCCTCATCGATCTTTCATAAATCAAATGGAAATGAGCGCTTTCCATATACTGTACTCTAAGTGTATTCATAATTGTGATCTCTCTCTATCAGTCTCTGGCAAGACAAGTTGATTAGATGCAACACATGACCTTAAACACTTAAGGAAAACAAGGAAAACAAAACAAAACATTAGGCTATGGGGGGGGCTTCTGATTACTTTTGGATTAATTCAAGCTTGATCCTGGGAAAAGTGACAGCCCTACTGCAGACATTGAAGCATGCAGGTGTCACAAACTTAAAATAATTATTACACGTTGACACGTGTAGGCTATGCTATGATGTAGCTATAATAGCACCTTGCAATAAACCAACTCATATTCATCCATGGTCGTGTGGTAAGTACTGGGAGCTGACAGTATAGGTGTGGCGCTCTACCTTAGAAATCTATCTCCCAGAGCTCAAGTGCATTGTAACGGGGATAGACTCCCGCGTTCTCGGCTGATGCCGACAATAAGCCTCTCTGAACTACTTACAGTACTCATTAACTTGAGTGTGCGCAAATGTCATGCCTGGTAGAAGTTGGGATTTACGCACAAAGTCACACCACACATTTTTGGCTATATCCAGAGTTCTGTGAGGCACCCCCAATTTATAGTCAAGCTTCCCCTCAGTACTCCCAATAAAAATCAGCTGGTGCTGCCGCTGAATCTGAAACACCCACAAAGGTGACATGCCAGAACAAAAGCTGCTAAGAAATCACTGGCTGCGTGAAGTTAGGCTCATAATGTCACTGTGAATAATAAATGATAAAAAATACATGCACATCACATCAAGTCCAAAAATGGATGCTAGGTCAACAAAAGTACGTAGATTAAAGCAGAAATATCTGCATACTGCATATGGATTTTAGGTACAGAGGCCTGAGTAAATATGACATTAATTACATTTGTGTATTCCATTAAATTAATGTGTTGCTATAACACTTAAGTTGCAGAACTCAGTGTCAGTATGTGTAAGGAGCTAGCTACAGTTTGCTCAGGGCAGCATATACGGGTACTTTCGCTAAAGAAAGGATGCCTTAAACAAAATTGAATCCCATTACAAAAGTAATTACATGAATGATGTGACAGTCAGCCCTGCTCACCGATCTGATTCTAATCATTCAAATGCCCATATTGTAGAGCACATATTAGAGAGAGAACATGTATTTATATATTTCTAAAATCACTAATTAATTCTTGAGCAGTTTTAGGTTATTGTTTGAAAATGTTGCAAATAGTGAGCTGCTACTGTGTGTTGTTGAGTGTGTGCGTGCGTGCGTGCGTGCGTGCGTGCGTGCGTGCGTGCGTGCGTGCGTGCGTGCGTGCGTGCGTGCGTGCGTGCGTGCGTGCGTGCGTGCGTGCGTGCCTATGTGTGTTGTTCAGTGGTAGAGCATTTGAGTGCAGATCAAGAGATCCTCAATGCAACTCTGAAATTATTGAAAATAAGTTTCAGCCTTCACCCTAAACAAACAACTCATATAAAATATAGATACACCAGAAGACGGTAAACAAACTCTCTCCCTCACTATCTCTCTCTCACACTCACTTACAGACAGTATATATGCAAATAATAGAAGGCGTTGTGAAAATCTACTGTTGACATAGCCTTAAGCAAAGGAACTTAGATGTATACTCTGGTGAACTCTTAGTTCACAAGGGGGTATAGCTCAGTGGTAGAGCGACTTGACTGCAGATAAAGAGGTTCCTGGTTCAAATCCGAGTGCCCCCTCTATTATGTCAAAACGTTAAATTAAGTGTTGGACAACGTTAATGAGCAGTGATGTCGCTCTCTCTCACCGTCTTTTACACAGTGCACCTGTTAGGCTATTATTTATTTATCTCTTAAAAAAAAAGTTTTTTTTTTTAAGTGAGTGGTGCTATTTATGAGTTATTAATTTCATCATGCGTCTCACTAGCCAATCACAGTGCGTCACAGCCAATCAGCCAATCACAGTACAGCGAAAGACAAATTTTCGCGACGGAAAGAAAAACTTTCGCACACATGGACACACAAGGACACACAAGGACCACACAATGACCACAAGGCCCCGCCCACCTCAGACATCAGCAACATTATGAAAATCACATAATTACAATTGTTCGGGTGAAATTCACTCATGGTTAGTGTTCTAGGGTTAACCGATTTTAAAATAGGATTGATGTGAATATACTCATAAACTCCATTGCCCTCCACCTTAGCTGTATTTTTCCTTTTTTCTTCATTGTGGTTTCCCTCCCCTAACCCTCTTATATTAAAACAAAAACAACATGACATTCATGTGCAAAACACCTGTATATCCGACACACATTAAAGACTCCTCCCCAGGTTGGAAGGTCATAGACACGGGCATCGAGATCTTTTATACTTTCATATTTAGTTTTTTGTAACCTAGATTTCACACTGGGAGGCGTAATTCTTGGGCTCCATATGTGGGCTGAAACTTTGACCAAATATGATTATTCTATGACGGCACATTACTGACATCATAGTACTGACATCATAGACTGGCCTCCTATATAAATGGTAGCATGTTCAAATTTCTTTCACAGAGCAAGGCGGTAGAATAATCATTTCACGCAGTGTGCTGATTGTCTGTCCAATTATGTTGCACTGGGCAGTAAAGTTGCGACTAAAGCTAAATATAATCGATCCTCAAACTGCCGTAGCAGTTGGACATAAAGTGTACGCCTTTGGAGGTTACAATAGTAATGCTAAGAAACGTCCAGAAAACCAGCTCAATGTGTACGTCTTCAACACAGTGACCCTGAGATGGATGAAGTTGCCCACAAGAGGAGAACGTCCCCCTGAGGAACCCTGTGGTCCCTATTATTCCCACACAGCTGTTCTCATTGAAGGTATCGTCTACATTTGGGGAGGCAAGCATAGTCATGGATTTTGCGACAACACTCTTTATGCGTTTGATGTCGACACCCACAGATGGCTCAATCCTGAGGTTTCTGGGACCGTTCCTGAGCCTAGGCGGGGCCACTCAGCCTGTGTCTTGGGGAAGGTCATGTATGTCTATGGAGGAGCATGGGAGCTGGCTCTATGCACTCATGACATCTACAAGTTGGACACCACCACAATGGTCTGGTCTTCAATTAAAACCATAGGCAGTGGGCCACATTACGTATCATTTCACTCTGCCATCATCGGGACAAAGATGTTTGTATTTGGGGGCTGGGGGGGGGACGAGGAGGGCAGCAACGATGTCAGTGTGTTTGACACAGAGACTAACAATTGGCTGAACAAACCTTCTGCACAGCTTCCTCCAGTAGCACGTTATTTTCATTCAGCCTTTGTCTACAATGGAGAGCTGTACATATTTGGTGGTTACTACTGGCCTGATAATGAACATGAAATAGTGACCTGCAATGATATGTGGAGATTCAGTCTAGAGACCTTTTCCTGGAAGGAGGTTAAGCCCAAGGTGAATGACCCGATTTGGATGAGAAACGCCTGCTGTTGCATTGTGGGAAATCGTGTCATCATCTTTGGAGGATATAAAGGAGACGACACACCCAACGACGACCTGTACATCTTAGACTTGAGTCCTAGTCTTAAGACATTATGCAAGCTAGCAGTTATTCAGTACGATCTGGAGCGGTCAGAACTCCCACACAACATCAGGTGGGAACTGGCTGCCATGACTGATGGAGAATTGGAGGAATAAAATACATATTTTGTTATATATCTTTTTTTTCTTTTTTCTATGGGAGGACTCTATAAAGCATTGGTCTTCAACAGGGGTCCTCAGAGTTACTACATCTACCATTATTATTATGTTTTGTGTATGTTTGAAAATAGGCATTGACTGCCAATCACGTAGATCTACGCGAACCGCTTTAAAGCCGCCACGTGCCAATCGCGTAGATCTACGTGAAGTGAAAAAAAAATAGACCAAGGAGATATGATTAGTTGAAGATCTAGACTCCTAAAAAGTCTGTATTTCGGCTCCTGAGTACTTTTTTTTTTCCAATGAAAAACTCTGGCACTGGCTAAAAAAATATGAAAATAATTCTGGCAGTTAATGTGTTAACATGAATTCATCACATAATTAGCTAAGCTAATTTGTAAAGACAAACACAAAAAACTAACAAATGTAATTTACACAACACTGATAGTGTTGTGTCACTAATCCAAGAAGCCATCAAAGCTAGGGTGATCACCCATGTGGTAGGTTGCGGGACAGCCCCGCAACCTACCACAGACATTTTGCACTGCATGAACGGAGTACCCCAGGGTACCCCAGGGTACTAGGTCCGCTCTTGATTTTTATGGAAAGAAAACTATAGCAGGATGTGTACATATATGTATCTTTGATTGTATTTATATATTTACTTATTCATTTATTGTCAACCGGTTTCAATCCTGCACTTTTTCTCCTTTTTCTTCCTCTATCTCTATCCTCCTCCCTTGATGGCCTACAAATGATGGAGCACAAATGTAAAAAAAAAAAGAACTACAAATGATCGAACGCACATGACAAAAGAACTACAAATGGGGAGCACATATGACAAAAAACTACAGATGATGGAGCGCACATGATGAAAAAAAAACTACAGATGATGGAGCACACACATAGCTAAAATCACACCCAGTGTGAAGTGAGCGGTGTTATTTAGCAACAACAGTGGTCATCACAGTGATGGAAGCTCACTTAAAAAAAAGTATTTTTTTTGAAGTGCGTGGTGCTATTTATAGGTTATTAATTTCATAATGCGTCTCGCTAGCCAATCACAGTACTGAGCAACGGGTGTGAATAGAGTCAGCCAATCACAGTACAGCGAAAGACAGAAGATTTTCACGACGGTCTTTTCACAACGGTCCCAAACCCACTTATAGGAGCGGCTACACCGCTCAAAAACGTATGGCGTGGCTCAAAATATGTGGATCTCAGACTTCATGTGGCCAGCCTGTGATGTCAGTCATCTATGACATCAGTTATCTTTGACATATCTGTAACATATGACTCCAAATTTGGGCAAGGCTTCAGCCCGATCAGAGTCTCATTGACTTGACTTACAATAAAGTGAAATATTTCAAAAGGGAAAACACATTTGTGTGGATATGTGGATCTCAGACTTCATGTGACCAGCCTGTGATGTCAGTCATCTATGACATCAGTTATCTATGACATATCTGTAACATATGACTCCAAATTTGGGCAAGGCTTCAGCCCGATCAGACTCTCATTGACTTGACTTACAATAAAGTGAAATATTTCAAAAGGGAAAACACATTTGTGGGGGTAAAAAAATAAATCCAAAATTGTTAAAGTAATTCTGTGGCCTACTGATAGTGTGCAACATGAATTTGCCATTCATCAGTCTAGCAGTTTGCAAGATTAGCTCCAGAAGATAGACAGACCACAGTGTAAGGATTTATAGTACTAAGTTATAGGCTTAAGTGCTTCACACACACATAAAGTCTGGTCACTTTGTTTATGATGCCATGTGCAATGTGCAATATCGTATCTAGTGGATGGTTCCCTGTGGATGGTTCCCTGTGGTCTCCCCTTATTTTAATGATTTAAGATTTTCATTTTAAGATTTATTATTGTATGTATTATGGTTGTTTTTATGATGACTTGACAATGACGGACTAACAGCATAATGTTGCTCTATCTGTATTTCTTTGTTAATTTCTTTGTTGAACATCTTATCTCTTTAATCTGTCTAGGATGGTATGCATGGGTACATCAAACTATAACTCTATGGGATTAATAGTGTGAGATTATGGATTCCTTCTAAACCAAGGCTCCTAGAATGTAGCTGCTAGATTCAATTATGGAGTAGCCTATAACTGGCATCTATTGGTAGAATGGCATTTTTCATAGAATTTGTAATTATTAGCTTTGTCATGTCCATATAATACCAACCAGTCTGGGTTGGTTCTGTAGTATTTTGGAACAAATTGGATCTCGGAAAGAATTTCACGGGGTCCAATTATATGGTTATAGTCCAAAACCCATTTGAACAAATCAGATCTTGGAACCTATTGAGGTTAGAATTCTATGACCAAAAGGCTCAGCCAAGGACAGGAAGAGAGAGTAGGGTGAGACAGCTGTTAATAAAACATGAGATTAAATGGGAAGAAGATATTACTTTCCAGGCTCCTCATTACCACATAGCCATTGCATCTCTTCCTGTATTATTAATTTACTTGCTTCAGTACTGTGTGCTCTTGTTCTAGGATGCGTCCAAAAACCCCGGAGGTGGCTAATGGCCAGATTGTACTCCAGGCTCACATCCTGAATCTCTCTGTTAGTACTGTAGGTGGAGGCTATGCTGATGAGCTAATCACTGGGGCGAATCGATCATTCGACTGATCGATCTAAGCTCATTTTGCTATGCCTTCAACCAGGCCTGCTCACATTTATTCACACAGAGAATGTTATTCTGCGATGCTGTTCTGTATAAAAAGGTACAGAAACGTAATAGGAGGGACATTATTGTGCAGTCATTAACCCAGCAGTGCAAGTACAGAGCCAACATCTGGAAAGGGCAGCCACCATGGCAGGACAGGGGTCTAAGGTCCGCACCCTGCAGCACACGTTTCTGCATCATACCGCTCCCGTCTTCTTTAATTTCTCCTCCAATGTATTTCTGATTGCACCAAACACGTTGCTCACAAGAACCAGCCATTGTAACGTTGCGCATCAACATAATTAATCCCCTATCTAACTCTCACGATAATGCACAATGTACTGTGCATGGTAATGTAATTAAAGAAAATAAAGAAATATAATTAAATAAAGGTTGTGGCATCTCTCTCCCGTACACACACGATCTGCATCTCTCCCCTTCCTCTCTCTGTCAAATATACAGTATACACACACGCACACACAGTCTAGTGATGTGGGGATCCTTCCTGTTTTTACCTTCACCCAACCACATTTCAAAATAATTTCAACCGCTACCAGCCGACCCACGCCAGCGCATCTATTTCACAACCCAACCTGTTGCCATTAGAGACACAGTATTTCAATGGAAAAGCTTCTATTTCATTTGAAAATGGGTGAGTCGCAAGTCTAAATTAAAAGGACTACTCTAAATACATAAATATTTGGAGTCAGTATTTTGTGAAATAAATGCATAGACTACTGTTGCAAATGTACTGACAACAGCTCTCAAGATGTGTGCTTCTGAGATAGAGAAGGAGAGGAAAAGAGCTAGCGAACAAGAGAAAGGGAGAGAGAATGAAATTACATCATCAAGTGAGTTTTGTAACTTTTGAATGATCTGAGTGGGTCATCCAACTTTAGCAGGCTCTTCTTAGAAAAGCAGCCTTAATGTCGCTCAGTGAAGGAAAATGGTTTTCCAAAATCTTCTGCGACTGTGGTCTGCAATATGATCTGCAATATCATCAGCATTTTTTTAGGGTATTTTGTGCAATAAATGCATAGGCTAAATGTAAAAATTCTCCCGACAACAGCTCTCATCTTAAACAGCATAGTTAACACTAGAGGTGTTACATGTCATACCTCTGATTCCGGAACGCCGGCATGCTATGTTAAAGCACCCACAGGGGCAACATTACGCTGGCTATGTTTTGTTCTGTGTATAAAAGCAAAGACTACATAATGATGGATCCTTTTTACAGCAATATTCTCTGTGTAAAAGGGCCACAGTGATGTAAGCGCCAATGAACAATACTCTTTTTTTGTGCACTGCAAACCGCAATGGTCTTTTACCTCCCATGCCTGTGATTGATTGTGTGTGTGTGTGTGTGTGTGTGTGTGTGTGTGTGTGTGTGTGTGTGTGTGTGTGTGTGTGTGTGTGTGTGTGTGTGTGTGTGTGTGTGTGTGTGTGTGTGTGTGTGTGTGTGTGTGTGTGTGAATGCCTGAAATATTCCACATAGACCAGCTAACTGTGATAATGAGACATCTCCCCTGAAGCTGCCATTGAGGATCGCTTCTTGGAATTTCTTCCAATTACCAGTCAGTCACACAGGCAAATTCTTGCTTCATGCACTGTAGTATTGGAAAGAATGGGTATCAATATTGTCAAGTGTAGGGGACGATGCTACACCAATGCTATTAGCAGGTCGGGTGTGTATAAAGCAGTGCAATCACACATTATGTGAATTAAAGACGCTCACATAATGTGTCCAGTGCCCATAGCCAACATTAAATCTAGTTGAAGTGACAGTGAAGTGGCAGTCGAATGAGGTCGGGGGATCAGTCGGTTGGAAGGTTAGATTTTTTTTTCCTGAATGCACCTGAGAGCCAACACCGACAGACCGCTACTATGGTGCTAAAAATAGCCTATGGCTTGATGCCTTTTTCAACAACAAGCCCGCTACTATCCGACGGTCGGTTGGCTTTTGACGCTTCCCTACAACTTGCGACCCGACGCGACAGTGTACCCACCGTCAACAGTAGATTTTCGGCAACAGACACTTTCCAACACATTACCGCCGCCGACGTCTGTGCGGTGGAGAGCTACCTTTAATCTGGCCCTATGGGACCCCATCAGCCAGGCCTGACGGTAGCACTTGCTAGCTATGTTAAAGTAGAGAGGAAAGGGTGGTACAGGGTAAAGTTCCTGCCCTCCACCATGGAGACTGGAGTTCAGTTCCTCTGGGGTGAAACTCCTCATTGTCAGGTGAAAAGAAGTGGCTGGTGGCTCCATCTGTATTGGAGGTGCTCTACCTGGACTAATCCATAGCGGTTAGCAGTTCCAGTGACAACAGGACTATTACACATGCAGGGGAATTGGTATAATGTCTAAATTGGGGGGGGGGGGGGGGGAACTACACTAACAGCTGATTTAAAAGAAATTAAAGGAAAGGAGAGTGACAGGGATAACAGACACACTATTTTACGAGTCAAATAGGATTTTCATTTTAATGGCATGCGTTTCCCGTCAATTTGACTGGTTGACAGACTTAACAGCCAGTCAGCCACAGTCAAAATCTACCAGTATTTGGTTCATGACAGATGGCTAGTGTTTGTAGTACAGTACAGTATAGAGCGTGGTACATTGTAATCGGCGAGATTGTGCATTAAGAGACATCTGTGTGAAATGTACTTCAACTGGACTTCTAATAGGCTATCATTGTTATGAATAGTGGATCTGTGCTGAGATATTTGTTTAAAGTGGTCTGGTAGTTTGTCCTATGTAGGACAAACTAATGTGTACAAAGATGTACACATTAACGGTGTTACAAGTTATGACACCCTTGATGTTGAAAGGTTTTCCTGTATGTGGAAGATAAAAAATAGTGCCTTTATATGTAAAATAGCATTGTGTGTGCAGTGACAACCTCTGTAGGAATAGTCTGTCACAATTATTACATCATCGTCTAATCGCATTTGAGATAATCGTAATTATCTTTTGCATAATCGTTGCCATGAAACATTTTCAAAAATAGTGGAAATAGCCGATCTACAAGCTCAAAACGCGTCACATCGTGACGCGTTTTGAGCTTGTAGATCGGCTATTTCCACTATTCATGTTTTTTTAAGTATAAAATTGAGTTTTTTGTCATATCTGCCCCCTGTGCATCTTTTGTTTACGAAGCCTAAAAGCCAAACAGAAATGTACTTTTTATCCATAATGTTCCAATTTTCAACAACAGAAACGCAATTAAACCGTTAATCACAATTATTTGAGAGCAATTAATCGTCAAGTAAAATGTCATAATAAAATGTCATAATCGTGACAGCCCTAACAAGCTCTCACAAGCTGCTTTCTCAGATTGGGTGGTCTCTTGTAGACAATATGGGGTGGTGTAGTTAAACATGTTGTTGAGCGCCAAGTCGGATGATGGATTCAAACAATTACACAATGCTGTTCTCCCTCCCCCAGTGTGCAATAACTGGAGTACAAGCCCAGTACTTTTGTATACTTTTATTTTTACTGCACTGCGTGTCGTCGCTGTCGGGCAGAAACCTTGTACAGTTGTTATTATATTGATTTGGAGATCTACTATATTGTCACTGTCGAGTGGAAACCTTGTATATCCAAAACTGTGCTCCGGTTGATCCAATGTAGTTTAATTATTTATCCAATTATTTAGTCACAAACTCTTGTTAATACTCACATTAACAAGAAGCTCACAACGCGTTGCGATGCATTGAGTTTGTACATCGTGATTTTTTACACAACTTGTGTAACAAGACGGAGTATAAAAGAGGGCATTCATGAAGATTGAATATGGAGATACAAGGTTTCTGCCCGATAATATGCTTTACTGCCTATCTGTCATGTGGTCAAATTAACAAAACGAGGGAATTAATTAAATAGAACAAAATGTATCCAACTTGTGCAAGAATTACACTAAAATGATTAAATGAAATGCATCCATCCCCAGCTCCCAATCTGCCACTGCCCAAACTAAATTAATTACTGTACTATAGAATCACAGAGATTACTTTTAAAAGCCAATAAAAACAATTTGAGTACATGTTTTACCACTCATGCATAATGCAGTAGGGGTGCAACAGTTAATCGAACTAATCAATTTAATCGATTATAACAACAACAAAAAATAATTAATAAGATAATCAATTTTCGAAAGTAGCCTCCAGTTTCAGTTTTATTCTGAGGCTCTCTTTAGTCTGCCTTTTCTCTGTTTGGCTGACACCACACATTGAGCTTCTAAGGCAGGTGTCATGCCCTTATTGCCCTTACAGACCAGCATGAGCCGGCAGTAATGTCTGTGCCAGGGCACAGTGAGAATTGAGAAGGGGGCAGCCAGTCCAGCCACAGCCAGCAAAGCAAGGCGACACACACACAGCTGTACATGAGAAAAGAATGAGGGGACCCGGGAGACCAAGACAGGTGGCCTTGAGACCATGATTTTTTGTGTACCACTATAACCTTCCTCTTCCATTCCGGGTTATCATTTAACATATAACCGTAGTTACACCACTGATACACATTTTATAAGCTGCTACAGGGCCCTAATATGGTCAGTGGAAGCTATTTGTAGGGCAGTAAAATGTGATATACACTAGACTGCCTATCTTACATTCCAAATAAAACATTCAACAGATAGGCCTAGATTTTATAAAAGAAAAGACAAGCATTTATGGTCTTTATTACGTTGGACATAATACAAACCCAAGAAACACCTACAAAGCTCTTCTGCCACTAAAACATTCCAGTCTAGGCTTATCCTGCCAGCCACTAATTTGATGTAATACTGTTGATGTACAATGATTAATGGGATGTTACAAGAATAACTGCTAGTGTGATTAATATGGAGAATAAGGATTTTCCCCCCTTGCTAATCCAACAACAAGAAGTGAAAAGCCTAGCCATTCCATGGATTATTAACGGTTATGCGAAAGTGCAAGGCCTTCATATTTATGTATTGAGTGCATATGCATGCACAGATGGCTATAAGAATTTGTACGCGTGCGTGCGTGCGTGTACGTAAGTACATGCATATTTCTGTGTGCATTTGTGCAGAAGTGAGAGAGTAAAGCTGAATCAGAAAGACAAGGACAGGAAACAAAAATAGAAAGTGATGATTACATGAATCTATTGCAGCGTGTTGAGCTAGCGAGGGGTTTCATCACCTCAGATGCATGATCAGTTTGAAACAGATTTATGATTTGAGGGCAAATCGTTTTTTGTTTTGTGGGGAGTGTCCCTTATTTCTGCATAGAAAATGACCCTGGCATGATGACCAAAAGTAGCTGGCAGCAGAAGCACATTTACTAACCAGGGCAGGATTCAGCAGCATTTTGCTAGCAGCAGCCGTAAATTCAACAGCCCTATCTAGCAGAGGGAAGCGTTTGAGTTCCCTTTAATACTGCATGTCAACATTCTACAATCAAGGCTGTTCTGCAAGGTGTCCTCAAAGAGCTTATAAAAATCTCTTGGGGGCTCTGCATAGCCAATCCTCAAATCCTATACCACCTTTACATTAATTTGTACACAGAAAGATAAACAAGTCTCCCTATGGGCTATATCAGATTTGACACATGCACAATAAAACTGCATGCACATCACATACTGTATGCACACATACAAGCGTCGACAAAAGCCTGGACCAACGCATTTCTACATAAGCATGCACATAATGCTACACTGCCATGCATTCAGCAATGTTTCTTTTTTAGCAGCTGCAAAGCTGCTCTACAAAGAGACAGAGACATCGTCATCCGCGACACCTATTTGTCATTGGCTGTCCTGGCTGTCCTTCACTACTTTAAGCCAATGGGGACACTTCCCCGTTTAAGCCAATGGGGAGACAGCCCGTCCTCCGCAGTACCACCCCTCCCCTCCCCTCCCTGAGGAAATCAAGGCTTAGTTTCTTCAACAACAGTATTCTGCAAGTGCAACGTAGCTTCAGACGGTGCGGACTACAGAGTTAGCTTAAATGCTAGCGTGCTTCCTCAGACCTAGTTGGACTATTTATTTATTTATTTATTATTTGGCCATGTTCACCCTGACTTTAATCTTCGCTATTGTTGGGAAGACCTGTGTGTTGTCTAAGAAGGTTGCCAACACTTATATAAAAAACATAATTAGCGTTTAGCGGCGCACATTCAATGTTGCCAGGTTTGGCGAGAAGTCAGGCTATAGAGTTAGCCTAAATGCTAGCGTGCTTCCTCAGACCTAGTTGGCCTATTAAGTTATTATTTGGCCATGTTCACCGTTACTTTAATCTTCGCTATTGTTAGGAAGACCTGTGCGGTGTCTAAAAATGTTGCCACCACTTATATAAAAAACATAATTAGCATTTAGAGTCGCACAGTTGCCAGGTTTGGCGAGAAACAAGCAGGTCTATGATAACATCACACACACGCTGACAAGACACACACACACAGCTGCTAATAATATGACTGTCAAGTCATATTTATTCTTGTTTTCTTTCTGAGGCTCAAAGACACAATATAAGATATTTGTGTGTCATCATTCCACACAACCTGAGGTGAGTGAATGCACTGGTGGAATGAAGAGGTGCAAGTGGAAGATGGCAGGTTTATCACCCCCCCCACCCCCTTCCTTCACATGGAACACCACACACACACACACACACACACACACACACACACACACACACACCTCTCTGACTCTGCGTCTGCCGTCTGGTCATGGCTGACTGCCAACACAGCCTCTCTCTCTGTCTCCATGTTGTCCCTCCCCACACCATATAGGACCACAATGGAAACAAGTCCCCAGGACTTTTTGGTGTTATCCTTTCAGCCCAAATGTATGACTGTACCTCGTGCTGTTTACATTTCTGTCTACTAAAGTATTCAATCAATCAATCAATCAAAAAACACAATACCCCCCTGTCTATACTGTACATCTATCCTACTATGCTGTCTTCTCCATTCACTCCCACCGTGTTGATTTCCCCTCTCGGTTTCACTGTGATCCTGGTCTAATCATCGCAGCTTGTCTATATGACCGTCATCTCTCTTGCGCTCACTTTCTCCATCTCCTTCCGTACCTCTCTCCTCTGCCTCTGTCTCCCTGTCTATCTCCTTCTCTGTCACCGTCTAAGTGTCAGGGACGTGCCGTCATCCTCAATGACAGCCACTCATTTCTCTCCTCCATAACTTCTGATCCTCCAGAGACTGACGGCAGTGACGGACCAGGCGAAGACAAACACCGATACCAAGGCGATGTGTGGATTTAATATCCTGACTTTGATCCTGTGATAAAATTACACCTCTGTCTTTTTATTTAAAGTGCTGGCAGCCTGTCTGACATGTAAATATCTATTTTGGGTGAAAGGCAACGTTGGCTCGGTAAGAATTACAATCACTATTGGCATGAAACTGCCACAGCAGTTAGTGTCGTCTTCACATATTTCAGCCATGTACGATAAAAACTATCATTTTAGGTTTCTGTTCCGTTGATTGCCTTTGATGATGACCGACTCCTGCGAGAAAGGCTATCAATCGACTATGCTCTGCACTTTTGGCATGCTCTGTCTAGCTGAAGAAACACGCAAGTCAATAACACGGCATGCTTTGAAACATATGTGCATACATGATACGAAATTAGTTATGCATTCCCCATTTGGGGAGAAATGGTTTACAAATGACTAATTATTAATGAAAGAAATCTGCAATCCCAATAACGTATAATGACTCGAGCAGCCCGGCGGCTAGATGTGCACATTCACAAACATTTATTCTCCTGTGCTAACAACAACTGAAAATGAATCATTTCCCTTCAGTCGGCCCACAGCACTGTTTGCTTAGCAGTAGCAAATATTCATTTATATTCCTGCACACTGTGGTGTGTTTGGGGCTTTGTAATTGAACGAATTTGATTATGTTAAGCTTATTAATGGCCCACAAAGGCTGAGCTGGAGTCAGCGAGCTGGCGAAAGCCCGCAACTTGATGAGAAGAGCTGTCAGCAGAGTAAACGATGAGCAGCACAATAACCTCACTAATGTTTCAGCCTAATTTATTCTACTGCGATTCGCTTCAACACTTTTTCCGGGGTTAAAAAACATCTAAAACATCTTAAAAGACATCTTTTCCTGAATCCGGCAATAACCATTTTACCACAAAGAAATTCAAAAACAGCCAATCCACCATCTCACAACATATTGCGATGCAGGGTTAAAGTGGTTAGGAAGCCTCAAGCAACTTGGCAGACATGAGTCCTTCTGCCCTACTGTACTGTAGCAACCCATCACCTCCACCCTCTACTGTCATCAGTAGGGGTGTGCCGATAATTTCACGAAACGATACGATACGATATCGGGCTCACAACTTCGATACAATTTCGATACGATACGCACTTTTTTATTATGAAAATATATGGGGGAGAAAAAAAGCAAATGCAAACAAATAATTCTGTTTTTGCATTATTCAGACATGCAAACTTGTAGCTTTTCAGCTACAATAGCCGTTTTGAATCCAAATAGGGCAATAGTGTGACACCTGACCCGAAAAAACAACAACATGTTGTCACCCTTTTCACCTCTGGGCTGTTTGCATGCCTGATTATTATTATTGTAAAAAAAGAAAAGAAAAACGATACATATCGTCACGAAAACGTATCGCGATATATCGCGGGACGATATATCGGCACACCCCTAGTCATCAGCACAGGAGCTGTAAGTAGACAATGGGAGAGTACACAAGCAAGGCATGTAGTAAACAGACAACACCATGATAGAAGTACAGAACAAGAGGGAGAAATAATGAGAAAATAGGAAACGGGTAATCTAGTAAAGCAATTTCCGGGTGAATAGAGAGGACACAGATGGAGGTGTGAGGAAGATGAAGTAACATTGTTGTGTGCGTCATAAGGCAGATCCGCATAGAGACGGCGGTAGCGCAGAAATGGGCAAAATGTGGAACTATAGACCATGATGGAATATTTATCACCAGTGAGTGACTGAGAGGAGATCAAGTAGGGCTGTGATGAATGGACGTTTTTTTTTTTACCCCTGTACAAAAGCAACGTATCCCGCAGTTCCACAACCTTAGATTAGAAGTAGTTGCTTTGAATACATCCATTACTGAGGACATATTTCTTTTTTTTTTTTACATAAATGCGGCATATTGCTTCATCCTAATTCACCAGCTGCCTCTTGTCTGGCTCCCAGCCAAAATGTGTCCAAATAGGCGACATACATAACATTTGGTTACTAATGGGCTCCCCCTCTCCCTCCCCCTTGTGCAACGCAGGTTTGTTTCTCAGGAAGCCCGTGAACATAGGATGGAAGACAAACAGTCAATAACGTTAACTATTAGACCAGCGGTTCTCAAACTATGGGTCGCGACCCAAAGTGGGGTCGCGGGAAGGTGCTGTTGGGGTCGCGCATTGGCAACCAAAAAAATATGATTTTTTTCATCAATGGGATTATTTATGGAACTGCGGTAACTGGGAGCCAATGGAGGGAGCGGAGAAGGGGGAGATCAAGACTGTGGTTCGATCCACAAGAAGTACAGTTAAAGTCCAAGGGAAATCAATATGTATGAAGCTCACAAGTGTGAGCAGTGTGCAAGAGGTCTTGCCAATCATTGCTGCAACTTTTAGTCTGAATACTGCAGACATCTTCCAGAAATGTATTCTACAGGCTTTCTAAACCAAATTATTTCAAGGATGATCAAGTGTTTGTTCACGCCAGGACACCATACTCCATTAAGGAACTTTTTTTCTTAGAACTACAGCTCAGCATTCAACACCACAGCAAGGCTTGACACAAAGCTCAGAGACCTAGAGCTACATCCAAGCATGTTGTGCGACTAGATCCTAGACTTCCTGTCGAACCGACGGCAGGTAGTCCGACACCCTCCCTGACCCTAAGCACTGGAGCACCCCAAGGATACCTGCTGAGCCTTCTCCTCTACTCCCTGACTGTACATGTATGACTGCGCAATGAAGAGGATTCTGATTCTGATTATTTTGGGGAGATTCTGAAAGCAAAAACTAAAGAGAAGGAGATTGCACTGTATTAAAACCAATAATGCTAATATGAAACCCTTAGGAATGGAGATTGTGCAAATCAATTATATCTTCAAAGGGGATTTCAACCTATTGAACATTAGTTTCTCATTTGCAGTTGAACAGCATTTGTTTATACAGAAACATCCCTAGAATTTACATCCTTCAAATTTACAAAATAT
The DNA here is from genome assembly GCF_963280865.1 of Gymnoscopelus braueri. Lineage (NCBI taxonomy): Eukaryota > Metazoa > Chordata > Actinopteri > Myctophiformes > Myctophidae > Gymnoscopelus > Gymnoscopelus braueri. The sequence continues at coordinate 23,569,032 of NC_137615.1, forward strand.
ATCCTATTTTGCATTTCTACATTTTGCCCTATATCTGCCCTCATGTACAACACTAACACAACACAAAGACACACAATGTTGCCCTACAGTCAAAGCTACACTCCAGGACTTATTTAAATGAATAAAACATTATTTTAACCAGTTGTTGCAGGTGTTGGATTCTTTTCAATCGAGTATTTTAGTCTATCTTTGTCTATCACCAGAAAGGGCAACTTCTCCAAGACAAATAATAAGCGCATTGGAATGTAATGAAAACAAAGAATTGAGATCCAGGTGGCAAGATAATTGTTCCAGCACTGCATACAATGAGCAGACTCTTAACATTCAGCATCGAGTATAAACCTTTTTTGTCCAAAGAGAACTTGTTCAGTTTCAGCAGAATGCTGGAAAAAAAAAATCAACTTCTTTTGAAGTATGCTGCCAGCTTAACTGTACTACTTTAAGTGGAAATGTTGTACCTAACAAGCTAAGCTGAAGGGGCTTTGCATTCACTGCTCTGCCTCCTACTTATTACCATGCAGCATTACCAAAACAGCTCCGTTACAGCACACAAGACAAGTGCTTGGTGAAATCCTGAAAACGTATTTTCAGGATTTGGCCTAGATCTGATGCTGTAGTATGGGTCTAGCATTTTAGTATAAAACAAATTAATGTGTAGCTAAGGAGTGCTTTACCATGTCTAAATGTTCATTATGATGTATGATAGACAACCAGCAAACCTGAGAGGTGTTTATGCGGCTGTCAGTACTGGAGCTGTGAGACACATACTGTACTATTCGCTTTGGAACAATACCCCCCTCTTTTTGTCTCCGCCACGCCGAAGGCGTGGACATTGGCCCGTTATATTCTACACTCCCACAAAACAAGATATTGTGTCTGTGAAAAAACTTCATCAACATGAATCCCTCAACTTCTACAGATTCCACTCTCCTCTTCAATGATTGAATTCCGAACATTGCTGGCCCACAATAACCTACCTGACCTGGCGGACTTTTTCTAATCTTTTATTTTTTCACTCAACTGAATGCCGTGGCCCCAATTCTGACTGGTAGAAACCATTATTCGTCCAAAATGTTCTGTCTAAAGTCATCTGTTTGCCGACATCAATTATCTGAAGTCATTTTAAACGAGTGTCTTTGAAATGAAGACACCGGTATACAGTACTACCCAAAAATGCACTCAGACACAAACATTAGTAAAGCTGAAATACAATGAGCAAGGTCTCTCCGTCTCTCCATCTCTCCCAAGTGGGCTCTCAGCTTTCTGGAATTTCACAGAATTAGTGCAAATGGTCACCTCATTATACCTGATGAGCTCTGCTGTAAGTTAGCTAATGGCCCCTGATACACACACTTGACAGACTGGTTTAGTGGAAATTTTTGAGGCAACAAATACAACCCCTCTGTGGGAAGCACTCAGTTGGGTGAAGCTGATAACTGAATTTGCCCCGCGGGATGAAAGGTTTCATTATTACTATTATCATTTAATTAAGTTAAACTTTACGACCAAGTGGGAAGCTTCTGGTCTGAAGACTATTAGACAGATAACTAACATCAGGTGCACAACTACTGAAAAGTGGTTAAGGACCTCCCTAAAACAACAAATAACGCCTGCAGTCTATGAATTGACAGAGGTCATCAATCCAAAGACATTTTTAGAGCAGCCACAGACTTCTGTTACAGAACCAAGCCAATCAGAGGCTTGCGTGAGATTTTCGGTGGCAAAACCTAGACATGACTTGATTCAGACCCTCCCGTCGCTGGAATTGATGAGATGAGGCGAATGGTTCTGACACATGAGAGAGCATCCTATATCCAGCATGGTGATGGTCAATTTGCCATACTCGAGGCTTCAAGTGGGAGTCCACAAACCACTGTATGACTTCATGTGACTCTGTCTATGGTTACAACTAGTGACCTTGATTTGACATCTTTATTGACAAAAATGCATATAGACATATTTGCATGAAGATGATGATAATGAGAGATGCCATATTTCACAGCCCATGATTTGTCAGTAACATCAGTAGTGTCATGGCCGGCAAGTCTTAGCAAGCGTGACATGAAAGACACATCAGAGAACTATTAGTCTGGCTCCACCTGCATCATTGACATTATCCACTGAATGCAACCAGCACTCACTCCAGGGTGAGGTCAAACATTACTACTATGCACCTTATGGCACTGTTATGTTTAGGATGGATTTTGTATCCATAGATCACCAACGCCGTCTGAGTAATGAGCTGTGAGGGAAGGCAAAAAACGGAATGTGAACACTACAGTGAGTAGTAAGTATGAGGTCGGCATTAGGGACATCAATCTTGGACAGACACTGTTATGGAGAAAGATAAGAGAATGGGAAATATGGCATGAGAAATGTGGTGGATTCAAAATAACAGAAAACATTTTCATTTGGACACAAGATATATCTCTAATGGACGGATTTCCATGAGACTCGCAAAGAAAAAAATCAAGAGAAGCCGCTTTCTGCCCACAGAGGAGCACGGAGGCGGGAAGCAGGTATAGGGGCTAGTGTCTTTACTGGGCTGGGAGGCAAAGCGATGACCTTCTGATTACCAGACGGCCGCTCTACCCACTAAGCTACTGCCGTCCCCGTAGCTTAGTGGGTCCACTCCCGTATTTCAATTCAATTCAATCTTTATTTCAGACCCAGGGAGATCCATATCACAATTATACAACACAACACAATAAAATAACAAAGTAATATTTAAAAAAAATGCAAATAACCCACATTGTTCAGTTTCTGAACACATTCTGTGCGCAAATGGTTCCACAGTCTAGAGGAGAACCTGGCAGAACTGCGTGTAGGGTCCGTTATGACAGCGATTATGTCATTTACTGACTCGGATGCCCTACACATAAACCTGTACATAAGGTTACGTAGCACAGCAGAGCAGGTGGGTACCCCAACACTAACAAACATCTGGCTTGCACTGGCGCTTCTTGGAGCTCTCAGCATCAGCCTCATGCAGTCATTATAGACCACTGTGAGTCGTCTTGATGCTGCCTTGTCTGTAGCGGCCAAAGGTTGGCAGTATACAGTGGTGTACAAAAGGATCTAAAGAGAGAGATCTTCACAGGTACCGAGCACATGCTAAATTTGCGACACAGCATGTTCGCTTGGGCATACAGCTTCCGCCGCTGTCTATATGTCCTTGTCATCTGAAAGGTCATTGGAGATAATATGGCCCAAATAAGTAATCTCACTGCACAGATAGAAGTCAGGAAAGGTTGATTGTCTGTCTTCCCTACTTCGGACAATCATGATCTTATTGACCCGGACGGTTGGCGAAACCGTCTGGGCACCTAGGCTGGTAATCCGGGTTCGACTCCCGATTTAAGTAACATTTGTGGTATTGGCTTGGTAATTGAACCGATATTCACCTGCTACGTGTTTGCCAAGAATTACTTTATCAGATAAAAAAATAAAACCAATAAAAAATTCATGGCCATTATCGTCACACATGCACCGTGGTCCTATATAGAATGTGTGCTTGTTAAAAGTAGCATGCCTGAGGAAGGTCTACACGATCGAAACTTTGCTTCATTAAAACTTTTCTCTTGACCAGTGGGCAAGTGGCAGTGTGCAGGTACAGTATATCTTTTATTGATGATGTTTTCTGCTTGTTAAAAGTAAAATTGCAGCGTTTTTGTCCTGCACCTCTGTGCACTCATCATAACCATCTGAGCAGCCATCAGCAGGGTGAAGCTGAAACTGAATTTCCCCTGTGGGACTAATAAGGTTATCAAAATAAAATGAAAATAAATTAGCTAACGTTGCCTTCTGTACCAATAGGTCTGTGCAACAGAAGACATCGATGTTCATAAATTTGTAGCAGATGTCCATGTCATATTTGCCTGCACAATCAGCCAAAGACGCCCTCAAGAGGCCATCTCACTTACAAGACTTGACTGCACAGTAAAATAATCTGTGTTAATGCATCCCGAGAGTGTACAAATGTAACCAAATTGACCATTTGTACACTCTCAAGAGTTGAATAAAAATTGAGGATTTAATTGTGTGCCTGACCTGAATATGCCTCTTGAAGCCCTCCTGGTGTGAAGTATGAACCAGAACCATCAATGAACACCTCTAAAAGAGCATTATCTTAGACAGTTCAGATGCAATGCAGTGTGTCACCGCCACCTAAATGGCACTATATTTTTCCTTTGACTGAATAGACAAGGGCATGCTATGTGCTGCATGAGATATTGATTTATGTTTGTGTTGTTTAGTTCAGGTGTCCCCATGGAGACAGCCTTTGTGATGGTATCGAGCCTGCCCTTCTGGCAGACAACGACGTTGCTGTGTGGATTGAACACACTGCAGAAAATGTGGCAAAGGGGAGGAGAAGTTGGGAAGATGGGAACAAGAGATAAAATACAGAACTTAGTTCAACTGCAAACCAAGCTTTTGGAATACAGGAAATCCACTCCACGTAATTGTGTCTCATCTAGAGTGTTGTTTGCAGCCCAGTCTAAGACAAAGGCGATGACGATAACACTGATTGAAAAGAGAAGGCAAGACAGGTATGAATCCAACCTCTTACTTCTTGCAGCAAATGCATGTGCACGATTTCCCATCATGCTCTCCTGAACACAAGCTTAATTTTGACAAAAACAAAGCACATTGTTCTGACAATAATTTTGGATCCCGTCTTGCAGGACACAACAAACCCATACCTGTTATTATGAACAAGTAATACCTTACTTGGACTTGCAATGCTCCTTTAATGCCCTGCATGACATCCTCAACACTCCATAACACAGCAATCTGGGAACCCATCGCCAACTGAAAATGAAAAACAGCGCCCTCTGCTGTTTGTTCTATGTCTGTTGGCTCTGGGCGGAAGAAAACGTAACGCTAGTGCACAAGGAAACCGGGGTTTAGGTCTGTCTTCAGCTTTCCCTTCCGGTGGGTGCCACTATGTTTTCATTCCCACTAACAATATTTCTACACGGAACACTAACACCACTTCTCCCAGAGAACATGGATCGTTTTGGTTATAAGCCCACTTGTTTCTATGATGAAAGAGTAAGTTAAAATGTGAATATCTTTCCGTGGTTTTGTCTGCTCCGCGGACGCTATTGTTAAATTAGTTTGGGTTTGTTTCGAGGGGGAAAGATCGACGGACATGTGAATCCCGCCCACTACATTTGATTGGGTAAAGCGCGGCCTGCTTCCTGATCTGAAGGCACGCCCACTTGTAGCCCAGTGTGTACATGTTATGACGAGCCTTCACGACAGATTCTAACGCAGTGCAGAATCTGTTCTTGAGAGATTAATAACACAGTGACTAGGTAGGTATACTTTTACAAAAGTAAGCTCATTCTTAGTTCCTCTGTGAAGCACTCTATGAATGACGCAAATGATGTGAAATGTGCTATATATAAGAAATTCACACATGATTGAATTCTTGACTGCAATAATTACTATTTACTGATTGACAGCAAGAATAGGTTTGGAAGTCCCTTTTTTAAGTAACAATGTCAAAACTCTGTCTAGACTCTCGTACAATGTGACAAATGCTTGATGAATAAAAAAAATATATAACATAACTATGAGTAATTTATAGAAATAATTAATGTTTATATAAAACATGCCCATGGGGTCTGAGGGCGAGGTTCAGGAGAGGAATTGACAGAACAAACCACTGGCCAGACTTCAGTCCAGACAGACAGAGAGGGAAGAGACTGCCTATTGAAGTAAACTTAGCCTGTGCTAGCCCAACACCAGCCAGAGTCTTGATGTTCAGATCAGACACTGGCAAATTATCAGAAGAGGAAAGCCTCTGTGTGTGTGTGTGTGTGTGTGTGTGTGTGTGTGTGTGTGTGTGTGTGTGTGTGTGTGTGGTCACGTTACATGGTCTAACCACATCATTGTCTCCGCCGTAGGTGGAGAATATGTTTTCGCTTCGTCCCGCCGTGTGTGAGCAAACATTGTTAGCCAAGCTAACATTGGTCAAGCTCCACGTGACACGTGTCAATATGTTGACACCAATGCTTTTGATTGGCTAGAGGGACGCATGACGAAATAAAATTCTATAAATAGGTGTGTCACTTCAAAAAGATTTTACTTTTTGAAGTGAGGTAAGACAGGATCAATCAGTCTGTAGCAATCCCAGACTACTCTCAGCTGTAGCAATCCCTTGCTACAGCTGAGAGTTTCGTGGAGAGCCGACTCAGAGATATGCTGTTGGACATTGAGGAAAGAATCTACGATGGCCATCTCTGATGGCAGAAAGAACGGAGAGATGAATGGTGGAGAGGAGATGGAGGTGGATGACGCTCAGCCAGTGAACAGTACCGTCCACTGCCTTGCTCATGCCCTGTTTCAGATAGAACAGGAAATCGAACGCAGGTTCCTCCAAGTTCCTCTGGGCGGCGAGGAGTCCAAGAAAGACAAGAAGAACGGTAAAAACAGGAAGAAAAAATGACGACCCGTCCAGTGACAGTGACAATGGCAGTGCCAGTGGTAAGATGGTTTTGGAAAGTTGGAGAGAATCTCTGCAGTCCTGCTCCAGTCTTTCCCAAGTGTTTGTCCATCTGTCCACTTTGGAAAAGAGCATCATTTGGGCAAAGTCTCTCCTCAACGCTCGCTGTAAACTGTGCAGACGGAAAGGAGACGCAGAGACTATGTTACTGTGTGACGGATGTGACCGAGGACATCATTTGCAGTGTTTGAGACCCAGACTGAAGTCTGTCCCGGAAGGAGACTGGTTCTGTCCAAGCTGTCGTCCCAAGCAGCGCTCTGTCCGTCCCGTGTCTGTTTTCGCTTCGTCCCGCCGTGTGTGAGCATGGCCCCTAGCCAAGCTAACACTGGTCAAGCTCCACGTGACACGTGTCAATATGTTGACACCAATGCCTTTGATTGGCTAGAGGGACGCATGACGAAATACAATTCTATAAATAGGTGTGTCACTTCAAAAAGCCGTTTACGTTTCTTGAAGTGAGGTAAGACAGGATCAATCAGTCTTGATTGGAACGGTACCTTCCAGTCCAAATCACCCGTCCGTGTGTGTGTGTGTCCCTCTGAGAACACCTAACATTGGTCAAGCAAAGGCGCAGAAGGCCAAAGCTAAGAAAGCATACTCATCTACAACAGGGACATCAGGCAGTCTCCTCCACAGTTGCCCCTGTCAGCCTCACAGCTGAAGAGCTGGAGGAGGAACAGCAGAAGGTTCAAGAGCTGCAGAATCGTATCCAGAAGGCTTCCCGTCGTACGTCGCTCGTTCCTCTGGGCAGAGACAGAATCTACAAACAATACTGGCTTTTCCCTTCCACCTGTGCTCTGTTTGTGGAGGATGATTACTTTGGGCTGACGGAGGACATGCTGGAACCCCACCCTGCATCTCTACAGGATGAACAGATGGAGGATGAAGGACAGCAGGACACACAGATGGACACCATACATAGCCCCACCTGTATCCCTGCCAGTTGCCTGCCAGTCATACGCCCCAACCAATGGGCCTTCTACAGGTGGAGCAGCTGATGGAGGCATTGAACCCGCGAGGTCACAGAGAGAGCAGCCTCAAGGAGACGCTACACCAGGAGAAAGACAGAATCACACAGATACTGAACAACACTGCTGCTGTCAAATATAATTATAAAACCAAGGCCCCAGAATCCCTTGCTACAGCTGAGAGTTTCGTGGAGAGCCGACTCAGAGATATGCTGTTGGACATTGAGGAAAGAATCTACGAAGGAAATCTGGAAACGCTGAAGATAACGGAGAGAGAGACATGGAGATCAGCATTGGAGAGAGGACAATATGAACTGCTGGCTGCTGATGGCAGAAAGAACGGAGAGATGAATGGTGGAGAGGAGATGGAGGTGGATGACTCTCAGCCAGTGAACAGTACCGTCCACTGCCTTGCTCATGCCCTGTTTCAGATAGAACAGGAAATCGAACGCAGGTTCCTCCAAGTTCCTCTGGGCGGCGAGGAGTCCAAGAAAGACAAGAAGAAGAAAAAAAGACGACCCGTCCAGTGACAGTGACAATGGCAGTGCCAGTGGTAAGATGGTTTTGGAACGTTGGAGAGAATCTCTGCAGTCCTGCTCCAGTCTTTCCAAAGTGTTTGTCCATCTGTCCACTTTGGAAAAGAGCATCATTTGGGCAAAGTCTCTCCTCAACGCTCGCTGTAAACTGTGCAGACGGAAAGGAGACGCAGAGACTATGTTACTATGTCTCCAAGTTCCTCTGGGCGGCGAGGTTGTTCTATTTTGTTGTTCTATTTTACGTAAATTAGCACATTCCTAAAGAACTATGGTTAGAGATAAAGTAGGTGATTTCATTTGATTAAAATAGCACGGGTCCGCTGGCGGAGACTTGTGCTCCGAGGAGCACATTTTCTAGTTCCACTATGTTGCTGCTCAACGCTGATGAAGTCTTAATGCCGAAATGTGTACATTGTTCAATCTGCTTATCCATGCCTGAATAAAAGTGCCATAAGGAAATGTCCTTGAGTGCTGGTATTACCTTTTCTTACTTTAACCATACCTGCCAACATTCTCAATTTTCATGGGAGACTACATATTTCTAACCCTTCCCCCGCTTGCTTAAGCAAGAAGAAATATGTTTCTAAATGTCAGTTCACTTGGTGCGTGACCTTCCCCTTTCTAACCTCTAATACATTCATGATCTAAAAGCTAGCAGGAGCGTACCTACAGTATGTTCCCTCAGCCCTATGGTCCCACAGCCTTATGTTACCTCTGCCCTATGTTTCCTCAAAAGAAACGTTGCACGTCATAGCTGCAGTCTCTGTCACCGTGTGTAGATGCGTGCTCGCATCATAGGTGTTACAGTCTTTCTGTGTCACTCTCTTCATCTGTGAGCGGTGCAAACGGTCTATGTGTCTCTGTCTCTGTGACGAATCGCAAAACAGATACGGACTATGTACGCTCTCTCTAGCTAGTAGTAGGCCTAGATGACATAGGCCGGATGGATAGCTTGCGCCCGATTGGCAGACATGCCATTTAGACCTCTTGTAACCTATACGCCTTTATACCTTTCAATCCTGGAACACATCTCTCTCATTTCATGTTTCCATCTGCTACAGAGGCTCAGAAAAAAATCTTTAGTGAACATTGACAATTCTGTTAAGTAACTGAAAAGGGCGTTTTTAGAATCGGCCTCTGTTCTAAATAGTATATAGAGGGACTTTGGGTTTCAGATTATGAATTGGGTTGAGAGAAACAGTGTGCTCAGGATAAGCCTCTACCTTTTAATAACGGAACTGGGGCACTCAGGTGACACAGGAATAAAATGTCTGCGAACAAGCGCAGAGACTATAGCCAAATTCCATTCCCCAAAACAGCTGGACCAGAGCAGCAGAGGCGTGGATGAAAATATACATGCATAGAATAATATGCAGGTATAGAATAATACAGAATATAAGAATAGACAATTCATCAATGTGGATGGCCACATTGTTATCTTTATAGTTAACATTTTGTGCAAAGCCATTTATTCCTGAATTAGTGAACGAAGCGCCAGGATGAGCAAACTTACATTTATGAATTAAATCCTGACTCGTCCCTCTTTTTGCTCGTACAGTCCCCAGACCCCCCACCCCCGCAGCAGTCCCGCACGGCACTGCTGCTTATAACAGCCACCGTATATTACAGAGTAAGTCTGACACTGAATTACATCATTCATGCAGGGTGGCCATACGTCCTCTTTTACCCGGACATGTCCTTTTTGGGGGGGCTGTCAGGGGGGGTTTATAAAATCCTTCAAATGTCCGGGGTTTTGAGAGTTTGTGATACCCTCCCCACTTCTGGGACGAAGAAAAAAGAAAACAACTCAGACGATTTTGTGATTTTGCTTGATATTGTTTGATAGCGAAATAAATCATGACTGATAGACATGAAAGAAGACCCTTCACAGCTAATAGAGAATTTAAAATTTTAAGAATCGGTTCAGAATTGAATGAGTACGGCTATAGTTAAATAGCGTAAAGTGTCCTCTTTTTGGGGAATTCAGAATATAGTCACCCTATATTCAGTCTATATATAAATACAATACATTATTTTGAACATAATCTTTGTCACAGTAATTTATAGTCCATGCACTGCATTGAGGCATGCACGGAGAGAAATGAACTATCAGCTTTTGAGACATGCACTCATTGTGCACAATATATTACAATGTATATAATTGTATTATACTTTATATCATACAACGCAATAAAGCCAGTGGCTTGTTGCGTCTTTTCAGTTAATTTACACTGTGTGTGTGTGTGTGTGTGTGTGTGTGTGTGTGTGTGTGTGTGTGTGTGTGTGTGTGTGTGTGTGTGTGTGTGTGTGTGTGTGTGTGTGTGTGTGTGTGTGTGTGTGTGTGTGTGTGTGTGTGAGATGCGCAAGGAGTGATCGGCGGGGGCGAAGTAGGGGGGCAGCCGGTGTTTTCGGCATGGTTTCGGGTTTCAAGCATTGTTTGTGTGGCCACATGTGGAGGAGGACCATGTATACGTCACGGGAGAAGGGAAAAAAAAAAAAAAACGTGTACACGTGATGCGGAAGTCTGCCGCGGAGGAGCTGTGGAGAGTGGTCGAGCCTACACTTGATGTACACTCGCTAAATGCGGAAGTGGAGAGCCTCCTCGGCTCCTCCACTCGACTCCACTCGCCTCCTCCAAGAAGCAACTGAATAATTGGACCCTGACTACTTCCGGTTTGAAGTCGGAGTGGCCGAGTGGGAGTGAGCGAGTGGCCGAGATTTTGGAATTTGGCTTATGGCTTCGAGCCCTCCGGAGGTGGGCTTGGCTGGGTGTTCCAACAAACACAATTGGCCATGTTCAAAGTTGGGAGGCCGGACAGGAAGGGCCTTAGTTTGCTGCACTAGCAAACTACTACATTCCTACACGTTGTTCAGGGTTTCTGTTCAGCAGGGAAAGGAACTAGGTCGGATAGTGTGTTCCTGGTGACTTCATGTGTATCGGAGAAGACACATGATTGTCTACACCCTCCCACATGACCAACTGTAGGGGGTAGCAGTGCCAGGGACTACACAAGTGTGGGGATAATTGGGAATTGGCATAACGCCAAAATTGGCACAATAGGGTAAGAGTTAAACATTCTAACTGTAAGATATCAATCGTTTTTTGTATGGCCCGAAAGAGCGTGGCCAGGGCTGGCCACGCTCTTTCGGGCCATACAAAAAACGTCAATGTAAATGTCAACAAATGTCAACAAACAAGTCAATCACAGAGCGATTGTCACTCCAGTCTATGGAATGTAGTCTATCCAAATATTCGAAGAGTCGTCACTGACTGAGTGACTAATCAGTCAGTGCAACATGTTCACCCGAACGTCCTCTCAGGCTATGGGATCACAAGTTCCGGCGCTACATGAAGAGGGAAGTTGTTGTTGGTTCAATAATCTAAACGTGTTTTATTTGATTGATGAATGGCCCAAACAACGCAGTTTACAGCGAGCACCGCTCCCCCATCTAACGACCTTGTCAGCGGTCTGTCTGATACAATACTAGCCTAGTTAAATTATTAGATCATTAGAAAAACTCTGGAGCCGCAATGAGGTGCTCAGGTCAGGATTATATTACAGAAAATGTTATTAATAAGAATGTCTCTGAAGCAGTGTTCAAAGGAGTTGAATATGTTATTTAATACTGCAGTTTTTATTAGAAGCCTAGTAGTTCTTTTTGTTTATGTTTACAGTTAGATGTTGGATTTTTTTGTGCCTGTAAGAGTGCATGAATAAATCCACTAGTGAGCTTTATGTGTGAGTTTATATACGTTTTTGGTAATGTTAGTAATATGCAAGAGTCATGACAGTACTTTTCAAGGGTTTTAGCTTGGCACAAGCTGGTATAATATGACTGTCATTCTTGTTTGGTTCTAGGGTTAGGTCTGCCAGACACACTCACATGCGCTCAGAAAATGTTGACTGCACCATTGTATAACAAAAAATACACCAAATAAAAGATGCCATTCAGCATGCTCAACCAATACAGATAGTCTCACACACAATCTATCTCTTCCTCCCAGGGCTATGATGACATACATCTTGTGGCAGGCTGCTGAGGTAATGGGCCATATACCTATTCTCCCTCTCACCTCTCTCCTCCTGCTGGCATGAATGCCAACTCCAGTACCGTCTCTCGCCATGACATCTCCTCTTCCCTCTCCCTGACTGATGGGGCCAACACTACAACTATCTCCCTTTACTTATCCGTCTCCCCCAACACACACACACACACACACACACACACACACACACACACACACACACACACACACACACACACACACACACACACACACACACACACACACACACACACACACACACACACACACACACACACACACACACACACACACACACACACACACACACACACACACACACACACACACACAGTGTGTTTCCCTTACCCTTTTAACCCATTAAGACCTGAGGCCGATTCTAGAAATGTCTTGGCCGCAGACCCCCATCTCAAAATATTTTTGAGATTTTTCAAAAATAGCAGACCTACAAGTAAGTGACCCGCTATAATGGTTAACGTGGTTAAAATATAGCAAAAATCTAAAAGGACACAGATGCTTTCCCAGTTTCAATGGGTTAATAGACTCAGGCATGCTCCACAGGGTACACAAAATGGCCTTGATAATGCCACTTTAACGATTAATGCATCCACTAAAACCATAACTCGATGCACTGGCCTTTCAAATGGAAAGACATGTACTGTAGCCTTCCCAATAGCAGAGCATCGGTTGTTCAGTGCAACTGTGATGGTGGTAGAGCACAGCTTTTGTGGCCATGCAATAATTAGCCATTCGAGTGATAAGACCACAGGTTAGGTGTAGAGGATAATTGTGGTTTCAGTAAATAGCCAGCACCATTATATATTTGCAGTGCTGTTCCAACATGGCTTTTGTCAGGCGGCACTGACGAGTGGCTAATTACCTTCTGTGTGATTAGGGTCCATGGTCTGGGTGCTATCAGCTCTCTCATTAAGAGAGACCGTGATAGGGTACACGGGGGCCCTCAAAGAACAAATATCTGGGCGAGGGGACGGGGGCAATTTAGTGGAGCACAGGGCCAGTGCAGGATGGGTAAATGAACTGATTCACTTTGGCAGACAATGATGTAGGCTGTCAGTGTGACCAATCAGGATTTATCCATGGTTATAATTACACCCACTTACAATCAAACAGAGAGAGAGAGAGGGTGTGGTGGGTGTTGGGATTACAAAGGTAAGCAAGATGCCAAGAACAGTACCTGCATTCCCACAGGTTTCCTGTGAGACATGATGTGAGACCCAGCGTAATTGTGTGAAGCGCAGGGTCGTCAGCCAGTCAATGACAGGCAGGAGCGGGATAAACAAAATAGATCAAATTAAAATAAGATAAGAAGAATAAGATGCAGCATGGGCATGAGTGTTTTGGGCCCACATGAACGAGCCTTGCCATTCTCGTTGGGATGGCGCGATCATGACTGTGTTCTTGCTCAGCACCGGGGGCAAAGTTTCTCAATGGCAGCTTAGAGAGAAAAAACTAATCACTTTTAGTAGTTAATTTGGGAATTCACCCTGATGCCACAAAACACACATGCAGTGCGTTTTGTGGCATCAGGGTGAATTCTGCAGCAGAGGTGCAACAGTACAATCTATTATAAAAAAATATTCATAATGGATAATTTAGTAAAATAAACGATTAATAATCAATCCCTATTTTGGACATGTCATTATAGGTCAAAATATTCAAAAACATGAACAAACAGTGATAATAGAGCTACAAGCGCACAATGCGTGGCATTACATCGCGATTAAAATTAAATAAGGCTCAAGTGGTTAGTCGATTAGTTGATATATACAAAATATACTGTATATATACAGTATGTATGTTAAACGCAAACTCAATTATTTGCATACACACCGCCCGCGTGTGCAGTGCTTCTTCATGGTGTGGCTGCTACAGCTGCACAGCAATCTAGAGATTTGGTGTGGAGCCTATTCTTTGCATGCTATGATATGATATGTGATGGGAGCGTGCCAAGTCATATACCAGTTGGCAACGGTTGCTAAGCCAGCATTGGACAATCGCTATTGGGGGGGCGCAATTTACAGTGTACTGCTAATGAAAACTGCTCAAAAAAAGATTTCATGGATCAAAGTGTACGCTTAATCCTTTTGAACAGTATATTTGCACTGCGAGAACCAAAATAAATATGTCATATACCGTATATGTTCACATTAGAGATGCACCAGTTGCAATATTCTTGTCCGATTCCTGTTTTTTTATTAGTCTGACCTGCCGTACAGTCTTTCCAATTCCAATTTTCTATATCTATGAACTATAATTAGACAGTATAGTTGCTCCAATGCCATTTCTGCCAAGTACGAGTACTTCTGAGAAGGCCTACTCGCCGATACAGAGTACAGATATGAGTACTTTTACCGTAATAGACCTACTGCAGTTTTCCATCATTGGCTATTCAAAATGGATGGATGGATAGATGGGTATTAAAAAGCCATTTTCAATTAACACAATCATGAAACTGCTGATTTTTAAGATGCTGTCTGATACTGTTTGCCTACTGTCCTCACAATGGGTCAAAAGCTGTGACTCATGGTTTGGTAATACAGCCTAATCTGCTATTTTGGACTACTGACACACCGTATGATGGGGCATAAATTATGCTTGATTTATAAGCCTAGGACACGTTGCAGATGAACCTGTTGGGAGCTTGAAGATCAACTATGCTTTAGGCGAGACACCATAGTATGTGGATAATACTAATTAGGCTTTCTCAGAGAGGCACAGGTATTTCTAGCGCACCAAGCTAGGCTAATGCTACACAACCACAACTAACTGTTGCATGAAAGTGAAAGTTTCTGCAACTGCCTCAGACTGCGGAAAGCCTGGTGATGCGATGTTACTGCTGTTAATTTTGCTCATAAAGAGGACATGACGGTCACGGCATTGAGTAGGCTATGCTGCACGCAGGATTATGGAATATATCCATACATTGCAAATAAGGTAAGCAGCTCCATCTGTAGGTTGTCACTAGGCTACTTGCTAATGTTTACTAACTCAGCATTGTGCGCGACTTGACTATCATGATGCGCAGCATTTATGTGTCAATTTGACAAAAAAAAAAATCTATTTTAACATCATCAGTATCATCATTTACTGTAAATCTGAGAGTGTATACAAGTCAAACCCAAATAGACCCTTATGGTTATGGGTCCATTCAGTCTCCATTTGTACACTCTCAGAGTTACAAACTTGTGAGGATCTGTTTTGTTCCCAACTATCAATCATTTGGCTGGGGACCAACTGGAACCCTCAAGGACCCCTGGGAGTCCCTGCACCTCACATTGGGAACCACTGCTTTGACAGACAGTGAATAGAATCCAATTCAACAAAAAACAAAAAAAGCTTTTGGCTGTCCAACAGCCGAGGCTCTGTGATTGTCTAGAGGGATTCAATCACTGCTGAATTCAGAAAAAAATAACGCTTATTCAAGGTACACGTTAAGTTACAAATGTGCTACGGCATAAAGAAATCGAAACAGAAGATTAATCTTGCCATTTGGTGCTGTAAAATATGTACCTGACACATCACACACATTGCACACATTACACACACACACACACACACACACACACGCGCGTACGTTGTTCCAAAATGGAATCTGCACACTACTGACGTTTCACTTGCAGTACTGTGCTCCAGTTCCATCAGTCAAATCTTACTGACTTCCAAGTTCCTACAAGCTTCCCAGCGGTCATTCATCACAATGTCACTCCAACGCTGACTCTGGTCTCTTGCGTGTCATGGTAATGTATTCAAAGAATGTGTGTGTTGTGCATGTGTTCACACATGTTCATGTGTGTGATAATGAATGTGCATTGCATATGTACTGGTGTGCTCATGCAAGTGCATACTGTGTGTGACAATTGCCGATGGGTTCGTAAATCGGTGATTGAATGGTTGAGCAACAATTATATTTGGGGGGGGGGGAGGTCGTCGTGAGAGATTCACGCAGGTGATTTGCACTTTTGCAGGCTTTGCAACAAAGTTGTACCAGTGAAGGAGTCTTAAACTATACTAAACATGATGCATTATGCAGTGTTTCTTGTAATAAAAAAAAAATTGGAGGGCCACTGTTGTGTTATCAGTTATGTCTCAGTGGGGATATCTCAGTTCTTCCTGGACTACAGTGGACAACAGACCGTGTTACCTGTAGTTCCAATCAGACCGGCCCCATGGCTGGCCCTGAGGGTGTCCCTTAGTCAAGTCCCGCCCATGGTTGTGCTCCTCTTCGCACCCATTAGTTGCGGTTTCTTGGTTGGACAAAAATCCTTTCTCTCCATCCACTACCATTGAAATAACAGGTTTTTCAGTTGCTTCGTATTGATATTCAGTGTATTCAATTCTCATTTTAAACTTGGTCTCAGTAAAAAGGAACATCTCAGGTGCAGTATAGTGACTGGGCATAAATTATGTTTTTAAATGTTTTAGCATATTCCACATAAACAACCATAAGACAAAACAGCATCAACAAAGAAAGAAATACTGATAGCAACAACATTATGCCATAAACTATTAGTGCGTCATAGTCGAGTCATTATAGTCTGTTGTCATTAAAAACATCCATAATACATACAATAAATCGTACAAAATACAAAAAAGCTGTTTGACAGCCTGTTGGTCCTAGCCTTGATGACCTTCAGCCTGCCTGATGGAAGGGTCTCGAAAAGGTGGTGTCCGGGGTGTGAGGGGTCCTTGAAGATCTTTGAGGCCCGCTTGTGGAGACGGCTTGAGTGGCTGTCACTCAGGCGTGGTAGTGGAGAGCCGATGATCCACTGTGCTGTCTTAACCACCCGCTGCAGGTCTTTTCTCTCTGCATCAGTGCAGCTAGAGTACCAGACTGTGCATAAGTATAAGTCAGGATACTCTCGATGGTAGAGTGGTAGAAGTTGATGAGTAGATGAGCAGGTAGGAATAATATCAAAACATGTGTTTTACAAAATTCGGCTTCCTTGTGGCGCTATTATAGGCTAATGTGAAAAGGGTGGCATTTCTTCCTCGGCCTAGTGGGAATTTGCATGCAAAGTTTCACGGCAATCGCACGCTGCGTTCAAGATTTGAGGCATTTTGTTCAAAAGGGACCACTCCTGCAAACTTTGGAAACCAATGTTAGCCAATCAGGCAGATTTGTCTTGATCACATGACTATAGAGATACCGATGTGGGTGATGTCTGGACAAAATCTGTAGGAGTAATATTTTTTAAACATTGTGCAAACATCAGTCTCCTGGTGGCGCTATAACCAATCTGAAAATGTTGGGGCAGAGGTTATGCTCTGGCATCCAGGGAGTGTGTGTACCGTAGATCGGGCCAACGGTGGCAGAGATTAGCTGTTCACAGACAGACACACGGACGGACGGACACACACACGGACCGACGGACAGAGGGAAAAACATAGTCTCTGTCACGCCTTCGGCCTGGCGGAGACAATGAACTAACTGCATTAGCCTGTTTTGTAAAATTTTACAACTTCAGTCAATATGCATATGCCATATATATGTTTTTACCTTAATGAGGGGGATGAAGTGACTTTGGAAGGGAGGTGCACAAGGCATGATGGTAATTGGAATATTATACAGTGGAAGACATTCAAGAGGAAAGAGTTGTTCAAACAAAGCACGATAACTATAAGGATAATTATTTGAGCGTCCACACTGATGAACAATAACGTTCTGTAAACAGTGGCACCAAACACGCACTGCACAGTCAAGCTGTGTCAGAGCCCACAGAGAGGGGGAAGAGTGAGAGATCTCCATGGTGCTAAAAGACACATACAATAGGAGATATGGATAATGTCACTATGATTATTAGTAATAAGGATGCGAGATAGTTGTACCTGAGGTAATGCAGCTACCAGCTAGCGTTATTTATTCATAATCGTCTCCTCATCTCCGTTAATAAAAACATCCTAGATGTCCTTCTGATTGATTTTGACTGGCAGTGCTTCTGTCGTTCATAAAATTGCTCCGTTATAGTTGTGATGTGGACTGTACGTGCCATCCACTTCAATTCCACTTCCACATATAGTTATTGTTATAGTATTTCGCACAGAACACATACACGTACTTCTACATTATGTTTTCCAGTCATAGGTCATAAATTTAAAATATCAATACTTTTGTTGTTCATCTTTTGCCTTGATATGATCCAACATTTTGCATATTATAAGAGTCAAGAGTCAAGCTTAGGCCTGGTATCTATTGTTTTTAGTGCAGCTTGGTCCTTATCACACAAGCAGCTTCTCTCTTATCGTGACTATAACTATGGTCTGATCCCTTTACCACCTACCTGTGTGTCTAATGTACTTCTCCACATGATATCATCTAATTAAAGCACAACCACCACCACCTTGAAATAAGCGTATCTGACTCCATTTACCTCTTCAATTACCGATTGTTCCAGAATTCGTCGACAGTACTCTTTCCCACTACAAATAGTGCTAACTTTGAGTGACTGCAGCTTTCTTGCAGCAGTGAAGTGCTGCTTTAACTACTCTTATGGAGCGCAGAGCAACGTTTTGGTGAGCAGGCAAGCGGAGAACGGAGATGAAGGATGTCAGATACATGGAAAAGAGATGGCATGGCAAACTGGTTCTGTAATTAAGGATTTAAAATTAACTTGTGCTCCAGCGCTCCATAGGCAGACATGCCGCTCCACCATAAACATCTTTAAGTGCACAGTAGGAGCATTTATTCACTGATAAATAGCCTAAACTGTACATACTGCACTGCTGCGATCACAGCTATGCTTCACTGCTGCATTCACAGCTATGCTTCTAACTGCATACTCTCTCCCTCACCGTCACACGTGCCTCCAGCCTCCCCCTGCACACAACCCGCACATCTTCTTGGACTGGCCATTTGGTAGTCTACCATCATCCTCCCCCAATATCACCCAACTCTACCAAGCATTTTTCCTTGGGAAATAGTTAAGACAAATTATGGCGTGCCGACAGAGAAAGAGAGATGGAGGTTGTTTGGAGAGAGAGAAAGAGAGAGACAGGGAGAAATGGTGTGAGAGAGAGAGAGAGACAGAAGCTGCTTTCTCATATGAACACTAGTAAATTATTAAATTAGGCCGGTGTTGGCCTTTCACACATGTTGCACGCAACAGGAGAATGTTTGTTTCAAATGCGTTCATACATGAAGGTAAATAGCGCGTTTGATAAGGTGAAGGGTGGCACACATTAGATACTCCCACTTAAATATAACAGTGTGAGGGAGATGCGAGGATCAAATGCAATCATTTCTTTCTTACTTCCACAGAACATGACAGATACATTGAATTCCTTGACATGCGGTCTCCCATTGATGCACCCATACAAAACACAAACGAAACATCTCTCCTAACATAGTAGGCCTAATGCAGACAACGAGCTGCAACCTACTTTTCATAAAAACGAGCCCGTCCTCCGAGCTGGAAAAATAACATTGGTCTCTATGTACAGACTAGTGCACACTGCGCAGGTTAGTAATGGTCTACAATTACTAAAGAGACGTTAATGTTTCGTTTCGCTTATGAGCCATTTCATGGAAGTTCGATCTGTAAATATTTCCAACTCAAACACTAATAAAAAGCAGAATGAAAATGGATTTCAGTTAACTACTGTATCTCTCTCTCCAAACACCTCGGGAGGAGGGGAGGCTCCAATCGTCACACATTGAGCCATTTTGGGCTCAATCGGATATTACCCCGGACTTAACTCAAGGGTCCTGCCAGCATAAAGTCAGTTGTATGTCCAATCCTACCGAACCGGAATGTTGCATTCATACATACAGCACCTCCGTTTGAAGTCTGGAAAACTTCCATAATACAGTGCATGTGTGACAGTGCATGATTATCTCACGCTGTGGGTCAAAGGCAGGTCACACAGTATACAAAAGGGTCATTAAGGGGAGTCAATTAGAGAGTCACAACACTGAGTGTGTGTGAGAGAGAGAGAGAGAGAGAGAGAGAGAGAGAGATCTGACCTGCGCTAGAGGGATAGCCTATAATATGATCTACTTTTGCACTGAAATGATGTAATTAATGATTTGGGAGCAGGTGTGTAAGATTCCAATAGTAGGCCTATAAACATTTAGGTATAAACATAGGTATAAAATAGGGCTAAAGTGGTTAATGTATGTTTTATAATGTAATGATTTATATCTGCAAAGTAACTATAGTAACTCAAATTTTCAAATAATTGTAGTGGAGTAAAAGTACAATATTTGCCTCTGAGATGTAGTGGAGTAGAGGTAAAAGTATAGACAATTGGAAATACTCCAGTAAAGTAAAAGTACCTCAAAATTGTACTTACGAACAGTACTTGAGTAAATGTACTTAGTTACTTTACACCACTGCACGTCTGTGAAAGAAACGCTGGGAACATCCCTATTTACAAGCGACTTTACAGGGAAACAAGCCCAAAGTCGCTTATGATAAGCAGACCTGGCAGCACTGGCAGGCCAGGCTGTCAGCTATAAACGCATTAGCACAACAATGTGCACATCGGCCGACAGTTTGTGCTGAACTAAATGCCAACTTTTGCCAACCGACTAACCAGTCTGTTGCAGTCTGTTGTAGTCTGAAGTAGTCTGTTTGGTGGAGAGTCACCTTTAAAGACTACCAAAGTGAGCGCTCTGTTGTGGTTTTATGTATGGCTGACAGCATGGGATGCCCCAGGGGGTATCCCCTACACTGGAACATGAAATCACTAAAACCTTCACGTAATCAATCCGCCATTTGTTGTTCCAATTAAGAGTTTTCAGCAGTGAGGCCATCTCAAGATGAAACATGAAGAAAATATCAATCCATCTGGATTAGAAACAATAAATAAAGAGGCATAGATGCTTTAATGCGTTTAAAGTCTCCAGCCGGCTGGTTGAGACGCAGCTCTGCTTTTGATGTTCTTCCCCCTTAACCACTTTCGCCCTGGCATCCGTGTTTTCGGTATGTTGTTATAGGCAAAAGTTTCCAACGATTTTCAAAAATAGAACAAATGGCAGATCTACAAGCTCACAGTGCGTCGCAATGTAATGTGTTGTGAGCTTAGAGATCGGCTATTTTCGCTGTTCGTTGTACAAGTATATAGGGCTTAAGTGGTTAATGACACACAATATAGTTTTCCTCAAACCAAACAGCTCATCAAAGCAGATCAGATCCTTGCAGTATTTATATGCAGCTGCTTGCCCTGTGCGTGCACTATGTGGTCATCGGTTTCGAGAAAGAAACGTGGGGAAAGAAAGATCCCTTAACACCTGACTGTCTTGGTGTTAAATTATTTTAACTCTAAAATTAATTCTATGACTTTGCTGTGTATATTAGTAGCAGATTGTTGATCACTTGCCAAGATGAATAGCAGAGTAGGTACAGCAGACTTGTTACATAATATCTAATATAACACAATAATAAACCAATTTGAAGAGAAATTGGAAATGAAATCCACACACTGAACAAACAATGGCTCCCAAATTAGTTTTGCGGTACATGCCTTCTTCTGAATAAATGAAGAAGGTACACTTCTTGGGCAACATACCAGCACTTGATGGCTGATGGTAATTTCACACTATTCAAAGCTGTGGCTGGTGTGTCAGAGGTGTGTTCAATATACTGTAGACCTGTTGCACCAGGTGTCATGACACAACATGCCATTGCGTGTCGGGGTTACCGGTACTGAGAATAATAAAATATATATGAATAGGGTTGACAACGAGTAAACAACTGACAGTCTGCTTAAGGCACAGACTTATAATCCAAGCTGTGCACAAGGGTGAAAATCTCCCAAAGGACAACACACAGTAGGGAACTCGCAGCACAACAGTGTAGGAGGGGAAAAGCATCTATCAGCACACATCAAATGATGTAACCAGCAGAAAAAAAGAATAAGGACAAGAACCCCAGACACCTTATAGCCTTAAGCCGCCGAAAATAACATTTTCTATTTTATATCACTCAGCAAACGCAGTCATACAACGAAGAATAATGAGGCTCTCTCTCTTTTGAATTTGGAGGCTCTGGGACTGGAGACGAGATATTAAACAAGATGAGCGATAGTGTACTCACGGTGCTGAAGTCGCTGTGGCTACATTCCTGGCCTTGGTAACGACAGTACAGCATCATGTCCTTCAAGTCGTGTCCAACCCGCTCAATGAACTCCTTCATGCTGAAGGCCTTGGGTCTATAGGCGGTGAAGTTGGCCTTGTCCTGAAGGAAAGCCAGCACATCGGGCTCGGCCAGCTGAGGCTGGGGAATGGCCAGGTGGACGTCCAGCAGGGCCAGCAGCTCTCCGGCGTGATACAGGTCGTTGCGAGTGAGCCGGCTGAAACGGTACGTGTTGAGATTGCAAACGGTGACGACGGGGAACACCAGGCTGCCCGATACCACCGCGTCCATGCTGGTCACATGGGGGTAAGACAGGAAGTAGGCCATGCGCTCGGCGCTCTCCAGGGCCAACAGTCCCAGGCAGGCCAGCAGAGCGGCTGCCCAGAGCAGCCGTCGCGCTGTAGGCTGACCGTAAGGAAAGATGAAGCGCAGACCGTGGAGTGAGCTGGTGTGAGCGAAAGCCTGCCAGGAGGTGGGCTGCAGACTGGAGGTCTCGTGGCTCCCCTCACTACCACAACTCTCCTTCAGATCCATCATCATCCCTCCAGCCCCTGTACCAGGGAGCCTCCAGTGTATTCACACCTGCATAGAGACAGAGAGACTGTGAGTGAGTGAGAGAGAGACAGACAGACAGACAGACAGACGAAAGTCAATGAATGCCCTACATATATGCAACTGAGATGCCCAGCATGGCTACATGGATAACGTTCACACCAGGTAGAGCAAGAGCGAGAGCGAGAGCGAGAGGAGAGAGAGAGAGAGAGAGAGAGAGAGAGAGAGAGAGAGAGAGAGAATAAAACAGAGGGGCAATGTGAGAGAGGGGGGAGAATATACAGATTCAGAAAGAGAAATACACTGACACCTGCAGCGAATGACAACCAATACCCTACAGTCCATTTGGTTCCATTTATACACTTTTCCGCATTACAATGAACACTGAGAATTTTACTGTGTAGAAACCCACTTACAGATAACTGAGAGAATTATAAAACATGGAGCCAAGCCATATCAACCTAAGAGTGAGAATATGAAGAACGCTGAGGCATAGACCTCGACATCCCCAGCAATGATTACACAGAGAGAGAGGGGAACGCCAGGAGAGATATGTTCCCTCATGGCATTCCTCTCCGCCAGTCGCCACCCCCCACTTTCTCAATCACTCCCTTCAGTTGAGAGTCACTGTGTGGATGCCAGCCTGACTATGGCTTCCTACTATATGCCCTCCTTGCCCCAAAACACACACACACACACACACACACACACACACACACACACACACACACACACACACACACACCTGTCCCTCCTGTTGCCCCCAAAACCCTTGCTGTGTTTGTTTTCGCTGAATCCCAGAGGTAGTTAGGTCCAATGTGACACAGGAAGCAAACGAGAGTCACTCAAGCCAATCAAAGCTGTCTCTGTTTATATCAATGCCCCTGCTTTGCACTCAGTCACAGTCAAAAGCACAACTCATACACACACACACAGAAGCTCGCTCACTCGCTCGCACGTCCAGATTTCAGGATCTCCCTGCCCAGTTAATGACAAGCCTAAGCACCTCTCGTTCAGCGTAGCGAGATGACATCCAGCCAGTGCGAGGTCTGAGAGAGCGTGTGTGTGTGTGTGTGTGAAACAGAGAGCGAAGGAGAGAGAGAGAGAGTGTGTGTGTGTGTGTGTGTGTGTGTAAAAGAGCGTGAGAGAAAGAGAGAGGCGGGGTGGAAGAGAGAGAGAGAGAGAGAGGAGAGGGAGAAGGAGAGATAGAGGGGTTGGGAGGGACAGAGAGCGAGCGAGCCGCAGATGATCAGAGCCGCCGGTTAGCTGTGCATGGCAGTCCAAACTCCTCCTGTTTTCTTCTGGCCACATACATCCTCTTAACCTCCTCTTCCCAGCTCATCTGTCGCGGCAGTGAACTACAGTGAAGACGAGAGATGGGAGGCACACACACACGCTTACGCAGAGAGAGAAAGCGAGAGGAGGATTGAGCAAAAGGGAACGGTTGGGAGAGAGACAGAGATAGAGTCACGGGAGGGGAGGCAGGGGGCTGGGGGGCAGACGTCACAAAAAAAACGGCTCTCCCTGCTAGCTTTCTCCACAGTAAAAACTCTTATTGAATCTGTTTCTCTTTCCTCTGTTCACTATCATTTGTCTTTTAGCCCGCATGTTCTTCATTTTTCCCTCATTCACCCACTAGCAGAGTGATGAATGGAAGTGAGATGGAGAGATTGTCGAATAGATGGATGAGGAGGGAAAGGTGTGGGGATGGGGTGTGGTGGGGTGGGGGGTGTCATGTGCGAGGAGATGTAGAGGGTTAGTAATAATAATAAGTAGGGAATTAGCAGAGCAAGAGAGAGAAAGTGAGACAAATAACGAGTGTGAGAGGGAATGGGAGTCTCCATGCCAGGCTGTGATAATAAACGTTGTGCCTTGTGGGTTTGGTTTGCATGGCAGTGTCACGCAGAGAAAAATGATGCAGAACCATACTGTCACATGAGGTTTATGACAAAGATGTAAAGGGAAGTATATGAAAGCTCTGTGTGTGTGTGTGTGTGTGTGTGTGTGTGTGTGTGTGTGTGTGTGTGTGTGTGTGTGTGCGGTTGGTCTAACCCCAGTTCATTAAGAAATACAACAACGCAGGTGAAGATAAGATATGGAGGGGAATGAGAATATTGTGAGGGTGCTATGAAAAGATAAATTCTTGAATTAACCGTAGTCAAGTAGAAAATCAATCGTATCAGACCATTTGCAGTATACACTCATCTTAAAATACTTGGAGAACCTCAGAGCTTGTTAACACAAAATCAAATAAAATAAAGCATAGCACGTACTGTATAACACAGTTGTCATGCATGCAGCACTTTTGTAGCCGAGCGTTTAATTGTTTTCTTGTATGTCATTTTAATCAGCTACACTGAGAAATCTCGAGTAGAACCTGGCCTGCAAGGCAGCAAAATCTTCACTCACTTATGACTGCAATAATAACCACCATTGCTTTTAATTGTTATGATCCCAGTTTTATGTATTTTGTTTAGAAACAGTGCCAGTGACATATTCAGTCCTGTACAGTATGGTCCCAGTTGCTGGTTCAATAATATATATTTTTTTCCCTAATTGTGTCTCGTGGCAGCCTGTTGATAATAACCATAAAATAATCATTGTATTATGTGGCGATGCAGTCATTGCCATGTTAAATTATATGTAATGATGTAATGACTGTCCCAGTGGGGACAACTTAAAAATATATCTATGGTTCCTCTTAAAATGAGAATGAATCATGGCAGGGATGATGGCATCAAAGACTTCAGTTTTCTAGCTTTAGGAGAGACACAAAATACTAAATTAAAAAGGTAGGGTAAGTGATATTGAGGCAGTCCACTCAGAGAGTGGGCAGGGTCTATGGTCTGGATCCAGGCTAACTTCGCATTGCATAATGAAAAGGTTTGCCTTGTATTGTGTATTACATTAAAGACAGGGTGCCGTGATTTTCAGTGATTTTTTCCCCCCCTAAAACATGATCATCAGGTATTATGGTTATACTAGGAGGAAGATTTTTTTCAAAAAAGTGTACAGAAAGTGTTAAAATTATGTTTTTATGTGGACACGCCTCCAGTTCATTAAGTATACCTGGTTCTCACCTTAGCACCTCCCACCTGTCCTAGTCCCTCCTCCTCCTCCCACAAGACCACCCCCACCTGTCCTAGTCCCTCCTCCTTCTCCTCATGCCCACACCTGTTGTGTCATGATAATGAGGGGGAGGGTATATTTCTACTGCGTCATTAAAGCGCAGTTTTTCTATTGGCACGTTTGACCCTCAAGGTTTCAGCCTCCAGGAAAAAACTCAAAATAGTCAGAGAAGACATAAAACACCATAAAAACACTTAATGAAGTTCTATCAACCTCACAGACACATGAAAAACAGAATAAGTGCAAAACCATGGCACAAGTAAGCCACTGTATACATTATGCACCTAAAATAAATACTTAAAAACATTTCTGAAAACAGCACTCAACTCAAACTAGTAATTTACCACTAAACTAGTGTTACAAAGTTAAACTGATTGAAGTCTGAGCCCTACACACTATCTCTCTTTCTCTGTCTCCCTCTTTCAGAATTAAACTATATGCTGTGTTCCTCCCCTATGAATGCTGTGGTTCCTGACAGCTGCAGGGTTTATTGGCTTCCCAACAACTCAATTAAGCAAATCTCCACTTCCCCACTAAGGTAATGACTGCGGTTTTCCAGGGATTAGGGGTCTCCAGGGTTCAAGATAAGTCTTTATTGTATGCTCAACAAACATCATCCGTCTTGAAAAGATTAAATTAAACACAATAAACGTCTTAGATTCTCGAAACCTAAGAGGATCCATTATTAGCCTTCCTTTATTTTTGCTTGGCTTCTAGTTATCTGAAGGCTGTTCATACAGTAAATTAAATATGACTTTCATTCTTATTTTTAGTTTGCAATCTAGTGTAGACAAATGACCATCTTGATTTGAAATAGACTTTATATTGGAGTCAGGCTAAACTACTGAGAATGAAATTTAAGCTCGTTCAATGTCATGATGTACTTAATATTATACAGGCTAATGTATTCTGGCTTGTAGAATGAGCTTTTTTTTATTCTATCCCAGATGAATAAAAGTGTCTGCACCGACTACCATGTCCAGTTCCCTCGATATATGTACTTGCTAAATAGACTTAATTCCATTTCTGACTTTGATCTACAATTACTCAGTGGCCCAATTCACAGTGGTTTTAGCCTTTATAGTTAGGCCAGAGTCAGATAGCATAAAATTACTTTTGTGCATGGTTAAGCTTTCACTCCTGAACCCATTCATATGAATTGTAATGCCACGCCATCCTCATTCAGCAGCTGACCACCACAACCCACTGAGACCTACTCTGAGGCACACCGATACATAAGCAAGCAGACTATTACTATTACTTATTGAACAACTGGTCATTAGTACCATACTCATGCCAGCTTACCCCTCTCCAAATGGCACATCATGCTTAATTTATATTCCGTCGCACAACGGTGTGAGTATAAATTAGTCTTTATTGCCATTTTGTTTTCTCATCCCTTCTGATGCACCAAATGAAATATAATTGTATAGCCAATTAAAAGATTGTGGGTTCTTTGTCACGACTTGCAATGTAAATCTCAAGAGTTAACTTTACTTTCCATCAAGGGTCTCTACAACAAAGTAAACCACAAATGAAACTCAAGGGCATACTATGTTTGTTTCTTTATTTAACCATCTTTAGTTACACTTTCAGGCCATTTTAACAGATAATGATAAATAATAAGCTCCAACCAGGAAATAAAGTTCTCAGAGTAAAGGGAAACAGGCCATTTTAAGTTGTAGGACAAATTATGAGTAACAACTGCAGAACTTGCTGGAACTGAGGGAAGGCCCTGTTTTGTAAATACCTTAATTGGTGCATACAAGGAAGGGGGTAATCTCACAAGTTGCATGCCCTCACATATACTGTACATACATTCATCCTGAAATTGGATTCATTTTCTATTAAGTGTTTCAATACATGCCATTCTAACTTTCTTGTAAATTAGAAATCTCTGTAATCTAATTATCCACTCAAAGCTACCAGGAAGCAGCAGAAGCATAGAGGATGTGAACTGCTGCTCTCTGCTGGCGGAATACAATTACCAGACAATTAAAACTGTGTGCTCATAAAGATGGACACAAAACTAATGGACAGTAATCAAACATTAGCGTTCAAACATATAGTTATTTAATCTTCATATGTCTCTGACTGGCATCTTAAGATTGGTAGAGGAGGATTCCCTTGCTGGAAAATACTCGCTAAAGACTATTTGTTCTACTGTGACTCCTGGACATGGATGCTATGCTGCTGCTCTCCCCAGTCAGGGTAGGATACATACAGTTGGTCAGGCTAATCAAATGGCTTCAACTCCACTGACTGGCTGTCTCCCCAAAATCTAAAACACCTGACACCTCTTAATGCATGGTAAACAAGCTAGGCCACTGTTTATCCACTGGACTTAAAGGTAAATGTACAACAGTTCCCACTGGAATAGTCACCCAAAGGCTGTGATTTTAGGCTTTAAATGTTAGCTGAAACAGTCATGATTTCCCCAGTCCTTATTGGAAGAAAAGTTTAGTAGCCAGCCAGCTAGAACCTTGTATGCATGCATGGCTATCCCAGCTTCAGAAACCATTGGCGTGAGTGAACTTTTTTGATTTACTACGGATCTTGGCTGTTTGATCTCTGACGTGTTTTGATATAATTTGTCTAAGATGTCGTCGTTTCTGCAGACAGGTACTGAGAGGACAAAGTGTACAATCTCCCTCCATTAGACGATAGATAAGCTAGGAAAATAAATGTAAAAATATTTGTTTTTGCCTCTGGGAGCACCACCTCCTTTTTTGTGTAGAGACAGGAACTCGGTTTGGCTTCTCCGTCTCCCCTTTCTTAGTCCACTTCCTCCCGGGTACACTACATGTTTAAGGTAGTGGTGCTGAGAGATTAGGCAAAGCCAGACAGACATGATGAGGGACATTTAGTCACCACGGCAGTTACAGCAGTTTGAACCCTACTATTTCTGTGATCCATGGTCCGCTGCACCATGGCCTTTAATGGCTTTTAAGGCTGTTTAATTATTTCCATTTTTCTTTGTACAGCGCTTTAACCATGTTAAGAAAGGTGCAGTTCAAACCCTGAGAAAGACTTCACTGTCGAAACGTTGGTTTCGTTTCATTTTAAATAAACTTTCTGCATCGTGGCTAAGAGCTGTGCAGCCTCATTCTTGTCAACATTATTACCTGTCGTGGCCAGCACCTCATCAACACAGGTGTGCGCCTCTTCTGTGTTTGCCTAAGAAAGGTGCAGTAGAAATAAAGATTATAATTATTAAATTACCTAAGGAGACCTTGTAGAAGTGGTTGTTATTAATGGTGGTATCGCTTCTGCTCTGCTTGTGCCAGGTGGTTCAACTTAGCAGCACTCACTGAAAGTCATCCTGTGGAACAGCCTGATCTCCAGAGATTACCGTAACATTGCACGGAACAGTGCACTTCATTCCGTGGATAGTCGCCTCGGAACTCCCAAATTGCGTGCATATGTACGGCGAGTCCCACGGTGGGCGTAACCAGTCGCAACACGGAAAAACCCGGAAGCAGAGCAGTCCCCACAATAAAATTTACGATTCTGTGCCTATCGGTACATAACTCAAACGGCGCTGAGTAGGCACAGGCGAATGTCCCACCGTTCAGGACGGCAACTCGGTCGCCTTAGCTCCCTCGGTGGTCCTTCACGGGGGGACAATTCGCCTGTGACTGCGCGCCTCCGAAATGGTTTTGTCACAAGGCAGCGCCGTACCATATGCACGCAATTCGGGAGTTCCGAGGCGGCTATCCACGGAATGAAGTGCACTCGTTCCGTGCAATGTTACGGTAATCTCTGGAGATCGGGTTGTGTGGAAAGGTGAAGCATGGGAGGACACAGGGATGAAGAAATATCAATTAGCCTACAATAGCTGTTGGGGTCTTTTTCACTTTAGCCAAAATCTAACAAATGTAGCTTAAAGCTTGTATCATACCATATAGGGCCAGATCCAGACTTTTTTGATTGGGGGGAGAAATGTTGATGGGTCACCAACTCTAGTCCAACCCAGACATTAGCGG
Source organism: Gymnoscopelus braueri (assembly GCF_963280865.1). Lineage (NCBI taxonomy): Eukaryota > Metazoa > Chordata > Actinopteri > Myctophiformes > Myctophidae > Gymnoscopelus > Gymnoscopelus braueri. The sequence goes on from NC_137615.1 coordinate 23,598,859, forward strand.
GGCCTTGGTGGTTCCATCAGCAAATCATTCTAACATTAATCTTCCTTTGGATTGACATAGAAAACAAACTATGGCCAAAAAAGGCTCAGTCTACTGACACATTTTCTATTTAAATGTGAACAATGTAATTGGCTGTGCCAAGGGCCAAAACATTTCTGGGGGGTGTATGTGCAGATAAAGTTTTTGCTGCTTTTACAACTATGCTATTATTAATTATGATTATTATTATGTCATAGTAGTAGTAGTAGTAGTAGTATTTGTAGTAGGCCCAGCCCTTGAATGTCTGTGTGATATTACATACATGTCCAAATCACAGGGCTATAGGCTCATGGTACAGTAGTAGTAACAATTTTAGACCCAAGATTTTCTCTTGCAACAAAATAAGTCCAAAACCAACCATTAAAATGTTTTGGATTTTGCAGGACATGCTGGTTAACTTACAGTATTCTTACGAGGAGTAATGCAGATTAGGGTTTTACACAGCACTGCTCACACACACTCAAATCCAGCCTCTCTCTTGGTACCATAGCACCACAAAGGCCTTAAAAACAAGGCTCCAGACCTTTTTACAGTCTATGCTCCATACATCCCAAAACAAACTGGTCAGGCTACTGCTTGGCCTCACATCTAGAACTCATCTAACCCCTGCTCATTATGCTAGGGTGGGATGGCTCAGGGTAGAGGACAGAGTAGTACAGCAACTTGCAATGGGCCTGGTGTAAGATACGCAACACCACAAAGACACCCATGTAGCCTACCTGTCAAGCTACTTCAAAAACACTGCGGTGACGCTAGCCGCACTTCAGAGAGAGACAGTCGCTGTCTGTCTCTCTCTGAATTGCGGCCAGCGTCACCGCAGTTCAAAAACGTCACAGAGGGAGCTGCTCCACAAACGTTCAACCCAGATTTGGCTCAAGCAAGGGGTTAATTCGTTCTATTGCTATGCCACCAAATGTGGATTGCCCTACCAACAGCAACAGTTATTAAAAAAGTGTGAATCCTTACTCTCCTTCAAAACCGTTCTAGAAGAGCACTTACAGGTGGCTGCAATTCGGAACTGGCCCTTGTAAAAAGTCAAAGCCTTCGCCCCCCCGTCCCCCCCCCCTGAACCTTTACTGTACATATTTTTCTTTTTGACTTCTACTCGTTTATATGATGTCTTTGCATAGTATTGTATCTGTCTGTCATTAAATGTTTCGATGAATTGAGTACATAGGACCCTAATGGAAACAAGCCATAGGGCTTTCTTGGGTATAATCCTCTTAGCAGACCTTGATTTTAACTGTACTTTCCTGCGCTTTTTTTGGGCAAACTGCTAATAAAGTATTCAATCAATCAATCAATCATCACTCAGACGCGCACGCCATGCACGCACTGCCAAACAGCCCTACTCACAGTGCCAAAGAAATCCACACTTTAGCAGTTGTCCATTCCTGCCATGGCCACGGGTGTCTTGCGGCTTGTTTTTGTTATCGCCGTACCATACGATGCAGGAGTAGACTATATAGACCAGGCTTTAACGGTTTTGTCACCACTTTTGCTAATATTTGTCTGAACTGAACTGAAGACTACTCTGCTCTCTACAACTTCTCAGCACTCTCTCCCTCTCCCTTCTCTCTCTCTCTCTCTCTCTCTACTACCACACAGTCACACAGCTGTTGCAGATGCCTGAGTGCAGAGCGCATCGTTGTTAGTTGATTGATCGTTAGCTTTAAGCCACACACTGGAGTGGAGCGGGACTGATAGACCAGTGGTTCTCAAACGTTTTCTTGTCAAGGACCCCTAAATTAATGTGTTGCCTACTTGGCCGCGGCACCTCCATCTAAAAATATGTTGTGCCAAGGACCCCATACAAGATTTGTGGTGTTAAAAATGTCAAAAATATTTGACATATTTTTCAAACTGGCAGTTTTGGTATTCCATAATTGTGCCATCCACTAGCATGAAATGCTAATTTTCTGATGTCAAAAGACATAGCCTACTACCAACAACATAAGTTACACCCGATTGTATTTTTTCATACACCTTTCTTTTTTCATAGGCCTACTAGCCTACTGCCATGACATCTTTCCCTTGGGATCAATACGGTTTAATTATTAAGGCAACATCTACCAGATAAAGAAAATAAGATGATTTTAACTATTTAGGCTATAATCTACTTTGACTTTCCTCAAATAAATAATGGATTACTTAAGTTATACCAAATACCTAACTTAACTCATGGTACCTCAGTGAAAGTGAAAGCAAAAAATGTAAAATTCTAAGTCAATTTGAAGGTAGTGTGATATTCTTTGGTTAAAACTATTTTTTTTTTGTTGTAAAAAGTCCCAATTTGTTAAAAGCTCTTTATTCTGAGTAATCATTGCCATAGTAGCATAGTGCTTGTTCCATAACAGGGGTCTCCACCTCTCCAGCTCTTTAATAAACAGAAAATACTGTACATTTTCAGGTGGGTTGCCAATTTCAGCCAACTAGGAGAGTACCCTTTTATCAGCTTCAGTTGTATAGCTTTTCTCCTCAGAGATGAGTAAAGGCTGGGAACAAATAGTTTGTATTCCAGTTTTGTCTGCTCACTTCTTTGTCAACACTTCCAATTTCACTTGATTATTCTGTATCCTGTAGTTCTCTCTCCTAACTGGTTAAAACTGGTATCCTGACATGAAAATGTATTTTCTATTTACTTAAGAGATGGCGAGACAGGAAGACTTGTTACCGAACACTTTATAGCAATGATTACACAATACAGAGCTACCGTACGTATGTAACACTTCTTTAAACAAATAAATATCACTTACTTCACCTTTAACTCAGTGTACAAATGGATCCGTAAGGGTCCATTTGTACACTCTCAGGGTTACACACCCTGGTCCCCGGACCTGCTGTTGAGAACCAATGGGACTGTCAATTCAATTGTTACTAGAGAAACTGCAACTGAAAAGCTATTACATGCAGCAAATATGAATGATGGATGAGTTTGTAGCAGTGATTTGTTGTTTTCAGCCACACAAGCACACAATGGTCTGAAGCTCCCCTTTTCTACTATGCTCATATCAAACTTGTTTGGGCATACCGGTACTCCATAATCCATATTTACAATCTGGTGATATAATATACATTTTTGGTTAAGCACCTTCTCAAAAAGAGGGTTTTATAATACTATAAAAAGTTACTTTATAATTAGTCCATCCATGTTGCTGAGAGTCCTAAAATACAATTTGCAAGGCTAGCTACTATAGATAGTGTGCACTGTGCAGGGTTATGTACTCTGCATTCAAACAGTCTTTCTTACACACTTTATGTATATTTGTTTTGATTTTCTTTTTACTCTTATTTAAAATGTAAGTGCAATTCCTGCAAAGCTTGCACTAAGGAATTTCATTCACTCCTTTACACCTGGTGTTAACTGGGATAAGTTGAAACTTGCAACTTGCTTGAGTAGAAGTGGAAATCTGATCAATAAGACCGTTTAATTGCTGAGCAAGTGTAAATGACTGAATATTAGTAGAAAACATGTGATCATCGTATTTGCTTTGTTATGGTGTTTGACCATTTCCTGAGTGTGCAGACTCCAAACATTTTTCACCTGGACACTGAACACATTCCCACTTTTATAGATGAAAACTGAAAATATGTATTTTTACAGTGTATTCATTGTACAATGTCATGAGTTCATAGCACTACTACTGTGAGGAGACAGCAGTCAAAAAAAACAAAGTGATACCCAAATCTATCATAACAGACAAAGCAGCAGAGGACTATAAAGAACTTATGATGTCAAGTTTAATTTCAAAGCAGCAGGTTTTCCTCTGGTAACTCTCCCAGGAGTTCATCCAGGTCATCATCTGCAGAACGAACAAACAAAAGGTCAGATACCAGACATTGGTTACAATATATACAACAAATATTCCCACTCATTTTGTATTTACTCATCGTCTCCCTCCCTAGATCTCCCTATATCTCTCTTCCTGCCATCTCTCCCTCCTCTCCATAAGTATTATCAAGTGTGCAATATCCCACCTGCACCCCAGGCTGGGTCCTGCAGCACTGTGTTATCAACACGCCCTAGGTGAGCCTCACTGGACTCATCTCTGGAGCCTGCTGGGACCTGTGGTCCCTGACCTGCCTCTCCGTTCTCCTCCTCATCAAACACCAGCTGCATCCTAGACACAGGGTCCCCGGGGATGCTGGGAAATCGGATGGGCGACGATAACACAGGCTCCTAAATAGAAATGCCATCCATTGTTAGGAGACAGCTGACAGCCTGAGACGACAACATTTTTATCATCTTACACGACTTGTATCGTGATTTGTTGATATGTGGAATACAGAATACAGCTGAAACTAACAATTATTGTCATAATGGATTCATCTCAATTTGTTATTATGAATTATCTGAAAACAAACCCAAAGGCAGAAAGGACACACACAGATGTGCTATGGGAAATACATAATCAAATAAATAGCTTATATCTCATAGCTATACTGACTTCATCACACTAACATTTTGGATATGAGGCCTTCATCAGGGTCCAATAGGTAATGCCATGCAACCAGGAGGATAATATATAATCAATGACAGGTGTTGCTCACAATTAGATAAAGGAAACTTGAGGGGGGATCCTCAAAGGTGTCAATATCACACAAATTAGAAAATACTAAGTGGTTTACAGTAGAGTATACATACATCATATCGCCATGTGCTTAGCCCAATAAGAAGCATAGGACAACATGAGAATGAGACTCACCAGTGCTGGTGGGGAGAGCTGAGTGGAGGGGAGACAGATTCCATCAGGGGGGTAGAGCCTCAGCAAGTTGTTGGGAGTGACATTCAAGTAATGGTTACGATGGGAAGGGGAGAACACACCCACCTATCCACACAGCAAAACAGACACAGAGGTTTGAGGCCAAAACACAGCACAAATGACATACAAGCCCCTGCATCTCAGTCACAGTGTAGATATTTTAAGTGATGGGGCGCATGGGCTCACATTACCATAAAAGGTTCAAACTTTTTGTTGTGTGTTAATATGCACACTAACACACTGATTACAGGGAATAATCATGTTGTTCAAAAGAATGAAAGTCCAACAGCATTGCTCCTACAGTAAGTGTTTAGTTTTCTTTAAAACACAGAAAACATTACATGGTCAAATGTTTCGGCCACAGTTGGCCTTCATCAGGTCTGATGATGGCCATGATTTGATTGAAGCATTTACATGCTTCAATCAAACAAGTGTGATTGGTTACGGCAATAACCTGTGTTTACATGTTTCATTCAAATCAGGTCTCTCATCGTAACTTGCAGCTACATATTCAGACACATATTCAGATAAATGTATTGTGTATGTTAAGAAACCAAAAGAAATCTGACAAAGCATTTACATGCCCAAATAAATTGAAAGCTATGGGGTTTGCTTAGGCCGATTGAGGCATTATCCCAATTTTGGAATTCAGTTATCAGTGTTTACCTGAACATTTCAATAACCAGAGTACTGCATTAATCAGGGTAACATAGGCTAAATTAAAAGCATTTGAATAGTCTACTTGATTGCTCTTACTTGTTTGAGCAGCAGGACAGCTCCAGCCTTGAGCTCACCCAGCCTGTCCTCAAGGAGGGACCTATGCACTGTTCCCTGTATTTCTCCTTTGGGGACACATACAAACATAAGAGCAAAGTCCTCTACTGTCTACAAACAAAAACACTGCCAACTGCAGTCTAAGCACTGCCATCTTGTAATTTGCCGTTAGTAATAGTGCAATGTGTCACATAGCGCGGTAACTTTTGCAGGTAAAATTCATGATGTGGATTTTACCAGTGAAAGTTGCTGCCCTATGTGGCCATGGCCACTTTTTATTGTACAGTACCATATGGATTTTATCTGTGAAAGTTATCATGTTCCCTATGTGGGCTACCATTCTATGTGAACCTGACAATGCGTTGATGCTCTACCTGCTGCTGCCTGTGCGCATTAGGGCATTCACAACTAATGATTTTTACTAGTCGACTCATTTGACCAAGTAGTAGTCGACTAGTCGATGGGGGGGGGGGGGGGGGGGATTGTTTTAATGCCATCCTACTACTATATTACTATTATTATTATCCTCCTGCCCTTATTTTTATGGCGTTTTAAGGGAAGCGCTTCTGGCACAGCAGCACAGCACCACAGCAGCGTCTCCAAGGATCCCCATTGCCCAATAATAGGCTTTTATTGGGCATACTTTTGACCCCCTTTTGATAAAAATTTAAGTCAGGAGGATAATAATAATAGTAAGATGGGCCATTACTATGGCATTAAAACAAATTACAACTAGTCGACTAGTTGGTGAAAGCCCTAGTGCGCATGTGTAAAATCAAGCATATTTCAGTAGCTGAACTCTGGTTTCCTACTTGATGTGTGGAGCTCAATCAGGCGAGTTCTCAGTGAGCAAACGTCCAATATGAGGCAAATAGCACAAGTCTAGCTCCCCTCGCTCTTACACACACATTATATTTTCCCTCTGAGCACAAGAAGACAATTTTAAATTACCTTCCATCATTACAATTCTCTTTTGAGTTCAGCGGGTACGCCATGTGCCTTGTGAAGTACTCCGAGTTTGTGTTAACACTCATCTATGCATGTAGGGTAGTATCTGTGTGTGTGTGTGTGTGTGTGTGTGTGTGTGTGTTTCAACTACCTGTTGGGTCTTTAAAAACAGCCTTGGCGTCAGCGTGTGTGTGGAGGATGCTCTTTAGTACCACGGCCATGTTGGGTACCTTATTCTTTGGTAGTTGTTTCAGGGCAGCCTGGGTAGAGGTATCCATGAACAGTGAGACAAAGAAACGAATACAATTAGATGACAGTAAAAAAGAAACTAATGAAATTAGATGACAATAAAACAGAGACCACAATATTGAAGTGCTCGTAACAAGTTACAACAACTGCCACTGATCGATGCTCATAAATTAAACATCATCAATTATTCACACCAAGCCACTGCCGGCTGTCCCATGTTCTCTATTAGAGGGAATAATGATGACCCACTGATGGGATCCAAATGGTAGAGCCCCCTAGTGGGGTGCAAATTGACTGCAGGAGGAGCATACCTGGGATGGAAAATGACCTAAAAAATAACTATTGTTTTACATGAAAATTGTCATTTATAATTATAATTAAGGAATTGCCTTATTTCTAATTTAGATCTAATGTTGACTCACTTTATTCTGTTTTCAATCATTATAAAAGTTCAAGTCCATATATACTAAGGACTAGTTTGCAAGTTCGTATTTGTTGGACGGGAAGGGGAAGGTTTTCATAAAAACTTGGAAGGGGGCCTCATGGGGACACGTTGAAATACCACAGAAGGGATAATTATAACCGACTCCTCAAGTGTGACTCTGTTCTCAGTATGCCAATTGTACTTGCAAGCTAGGATGATGATGGCAAATAAAGAAAGAAATGTGGCTTACATGCAGAAAGCATGCCAATGATAGAACCAGCAGCTGTTCTAATACCGTCTTTTCACCTCATCATTATACATACAGAATATATACAGTATAACCCATTAAGACCTGGAACGCATCTGTGTCACTTTTTAGATTTGAGCTAAAAAGCATTATTTTACACTTTGGCATTTCAAAAATAGCAGATATACTAGATCTGCTATTTGTGAAAAATCATAAAAATGTGTGCAAGTCTTTTTTAACTCAAATCTTTGCTTCTGGGGGTCCCTGGAACAAAATATTTTGAGATGGGGGTCGGCAGCCAAATACATATAATTTTTTTTAGACATATAAACCTTGACATGAAAAAGTTTGAGCACCACTGATATAGAAACATATGTTTTTCAGAATACTGTTGGGATTTAGAAGACATTTATAGAATCGGCTTCAGGTCTTAATGGGATAAAGAATATTGGGCCTCATTCACAAAGCCGTTTGTAAATTTGTGATTCACAAAAGTCTGTGTAAAGCCTTTATTTATGCTGATCACAGGTGTATCAGTAGGGCTGTCACAATAAGGAAATTATACTTGACATAAATAATTGCGATTGACGATTTGTGTTTTTGTTGTTGAACACTGGAACATACTGTATGAATACAAATTTAATTTCCGTTTGGCTTTTAGGCTTTGAAGTATGCACAGGGCAGATATGACAAAATAACTTAAATATACAAAAGGAATTGACTGACATATTTAATAGCTTTATACTTAAATAAAAAAAACATTAATAGTGGAAATAGCCGATCTACAAGCTCACGAGTTGCATAGCGGTGCATTGTGAGCTTGTAGATCTGCTATTTGCACTATTTTTTTAAAATAAATGCTTCAACATGGAAACGATTATGCAAAAATAATTGTGATTATCTCAAAGAATTGCGATTAGGCGCTAATGTAATAATTGTGACAGGCCTACTTGTATGTATCAGATGATAAATCACACCTATGCGTAAATCAAATGTGCATTCCAGTGCACCCCATTTGCATTGTTCCACACTCCATTTAACACCATAAAAGGCAACCAGAAATATCCAACGTGAAACCAAAAACGGCGTTGCTATGAGACATGAGTTTCAGCGTACCCGACGCAAGAAATCGAAAAATAATGATAATCACTCTGTTCGTGGAAACAGAATTACTTGAATTTGCACTCAAGTAATAAAATCTGTGCAAGCTTAGTGAATGGGGCCCATTGAGAACAACATGACAAAAACCTGCCTTCTTTCCATTACATAAGAACAAGCTTCTTTGCAGTGATAAGGCTAAGGAGGTGACCCTTGTGGTTCTTCTGTACATTGCACCTGCTGCTGTTTCAATTAATTAATCATTACTTTGACATTTTCATTTTATTGTCATTCATGAAGCTATTTAGACTGTAGGCAACAAGGGTTGTGTGGCATAGTTGAACCACTTGTTTACTGTTTAAATGTTGAATATTCAGTTCATATTTATGTAAGAATGCACATCCCGCCAAGAAAGTTCCCTCAGTCGGTGCTGGTAGAATGTTCAACTCCAAAGAACAAAACAGTTTATTATCATTATATCATTACGGTGAAGAATACCTTGCGAAGCACCATGACCACACTGTAGGAATGTAGGAAACAAGAAGGATTCCTTTCATCCAATCCCATTTCTGCCTTCATCATTGCCCAGGGACCACCACTGAATTCCTCCTCCTCATTCTGTGAGCTAGGACCCTGTAAATGAAGGTTACAACCACAGGAAAATTACATTCTGAACTGCTATGACTTTTCAACTGCTTGAACCGTTTCTGGCGTGCAAGGTCAGTTGTTTGTGTCTGATTGGTGGTACAATAACATTTCAGATGTTTTTGTTTCCAATAAGGGCAATTCCTTTATTAGTCGGCATGAGTGAGAATTCATTGCCATGTTATTAGGGTTGGGATCCGGAACCGGAGGAATCAGATCCAACACTGAGGAACCATCATATCAATCATAACACTCTCAGAGTTACAGACCTGTTAGGGTCCATTTGGAACCTCCGATAGGAATCATTAAAGAAAACCGTTAAGGAATATGACCGTTAAGAGGGAATCGTTAAGAAATCAGAATCGTTAAAATCCTTAAGGTTCCCAACCCTACATGTTATAGGCTGTGCTTCCACCAAATATCTCAGAACAGAGTGGCATACTTAGAACCCCCCTTAGCAACAGCTATGGTAGCCAGGCAGCCAGGCAGACAACCACCTTATTTCTCAGAAATGTTCTATATTGCCTCTGGAATTCATAGCACTATACAGTGGGTTGTCACAGGGAAACAAACGCTGAAACAAAAAAGCTGAAATACACTAAAGTGTAAAAGTTCTGGAGGGGGACTTAAATGCATTTTGTGTGTATAACACTGTCTTCTCACAGTGACCTCACCTGGCTTGGTAATCGAGCCACAGCACCATGGGCTGGTGTCTGAGGAATAGACACCACTATATCATCAAGGCTCTGCCCAAGAGACTGCAGTACAGAGAGAACAAGTTATTAGTGTATGGAAGTGTTAATAATGCATAAAACAAACAAATAAAAGGACAGATTTCTTTGATTCTTCATTATATTAGGAAAATACATTCTGATTCATGTAGGAGCAGTAAAAAATAATGAACGTACATGTGACTGTAGTGTGCACAGTCAAAAGTACAAATATAATTCAAAGTAAGAACGAATAAATACATTTAATCCATTAAAACCGGGAAAGCATCCGTGTTATTTTAGATTTTTGCGTTGGCTATTCAAAAATAGCAAATATGCAGGCTCGCAGTGCGGCACAAAGTGAGCTTGTACATCAGGCTATTTTTGAACATTTTTTAAAAGTCTTCTAAGTGTGAGAACCACTGATTTAGAATGTAGAATCGGCCTCAGGCCATAATGGGTTAAAAGGGTGATGAAACCCCCAGTTTAATTTCGTCTCTACTCGCACACCACTTGACTTTAAACAAGACGAGTGAAAAAGCCCTTCTAGCAGACTGAGAAAAGTGGTATAAACTAACTGACCAACATTTCCAACCTACTTTGATTTATAGTAGCACGCTCCCACTAGTGGGGCTATAAATGAAAAACAAACTAAAAATTATGTATGAAAATAAAATAAAACAATTAATAGTACCACAATGTTTGTGTGTGGGCACTACATATGGTATATTCACTGAAGGAGTATAATATATTATAAACAGCAGAAGCTTTAATTTAAATAAAATAGAGGGACAAAGACAGACCGTTCCTGTTATTCGCTGAAGAACTCAGACAAATAAATCCTTTCAGCAAAGCTTCAGGAAGTCTTTTTTATTCAGGTTTCTATTCTGTTCTGCTTGCATTCCATTTAAGAACCTGCCAACAAACATCACTTTAATTTGCTCCTGATGAGCAGACGGTGTCTTGGCTGATGCCGTTGGGTGTGTGACTGTATGTGTATCGCAAATGACTTTGCGATACACATCTCTAAGGACTCGGAGGCAACAGAGCATTGAAGGGGAGGCTTGGAGAGACGTGAGGGTGAAAGGGGATGATCAACAGGAAGTTAATGTACTTAGGCTAGTGGTCGTGATGTATATCTAAGAAATTCTGGCATTTTAGTGTGATATGTGTTATCAATATTTATAGACTGATGTTGACATGATGTGGAAGTGTAACTTCCTGCATTCAGTACAGTTATTGACTATATTTTGTCACATAGTGCTTTTTTGGATGGTCTGCAAAGCAGTAAATGCTGTCCATTTAAATGGAACACAAAATGCAATTGAGATCCAGTTCCTTGTACACACACTATTACTAGCCTCGGAAACCCATGCCTTTTTTTGGGGTTTCAAAAGAAAAAAAGGCTGGGCGAACCATGCAGGAACGCTGGTCTTAGGACCTTGTTATCTCCTAACTAATCAGAGTGCAGAGGGGCGTCGCTCTAAATTTGGTGACGTCAGTGTGCTCCGTGCACAGGCCGGGGGGGGGGGGGGGGGGTGGGGGGGAGGCGGGGACATAGATTGGTGAAGCAATAGGAAGCGCCGCAGGAATCCCTGCGGCTGGGTTTGGATCCGCGCTTCAAGACCATCGATTGGGCTCGTTCTTTCAGTCTACACTATTACTGACTGAGTCCAGCATGTGTAGATGAAACTAACCTGCTGTGGCAGGAGTCCAGCGGGGCCAGGGAACCGCCGGGTCTTTGGGCGGTTAGGGTCCGAGCGTGGCCTTCTCTTGGGAATTCTATTGGCAGCAGATACCAACTGGACTAGATGGTTGGTAAGAACAGGGGTGTGGTGGGGGCGAGGTGCAAGACCAGGTGAAGACAAGGCAGAAGGTGCTGGAGAAATGGGCTCAAACATGCTGCGGCCTTGTTGGGAACGTCCAGGTGTTTCCCACAGTCTCTGTGACTGGCAGGGCCCTCTATTAACTGGTCTTGGGGAGGGGCCAGAGAAAACAGCAGGGCTTCGGGGAGGGGGCGGGAGGAAAGCAGTACGTTGACCTGGAGATGTGAAGGGTACAGTGGATGAGGTGGTATGTGGTATGTTACAACTAGATGTCTGATTGGAGGGAGTATTGTGCGAAAGCAAGCCCCCACTGGGTACACTTTGTGTCCTTCCACAGTTTGAGGGCCGCAGCTTTTTGGCTGAAGATACATTTGTCGCCATGGGCGGTGCCGATGGTGGTGCAAGGGTTTGAACAGACTGTGGGATGTGTGTTCCAACCTCCATCTGGGGATCACTCTCATCCAGGTCTGCCAGATCAAGATCCCAATCATCGAAATCATCCTGGGGCAACACGGTCTTCTGTGGCCCGTTAGTGTGAATGTGAGAATTTCCTTGTATGGAATGCTGAGGAGAGTTATGGGAGGAAGCATGGAATTGCTGCTGGACAGTAGATATCTGTCTCAAACATGGAGAAACTGTCTGTGCAATAGCAGTCTGTGCAATAACAGCTCGTGTGCTGCTGTGTGATTCAGTGGCATTATGGAGGGTGGATGTTTCTCCAGTTTGCTGGAGGGAAATTCCCTTCTGTCCACCGTGAGGAGCAGAGGACGCACGCAGAGTAGATGATGTTACAGCAGCTGCCACACTGGCAGGTCGACACACTGTTGGAGGATCCCAGTCTGTCCCAAGCAGGTCCTACCAAACACACATGCACACACACAGCGAAAGAAAGAGAGAGAAAGCAGAACCTAAAATCAATAAGGCTACATAACGCTAATCAGTGAGAACACTCTTGGACTTGCAAATAATGTCCTTATTGCAATCAGGTGTGATTAGTGGTCACCTCATCAAAGTCGTCTCCAATGCTGAATAATCCATTTAATTTGCAGGCCTAAAACAAAGAAATATGTCTGTATTAATGCTGTATATTTCAAACAAAATACATGCAATATGAAAACAAACACTGCTTACTTTAGTGACTATTGAGGTCAGACTATATTTTAGGTAATGCTAGTGGTAACAGGATCGGTGGGTACATCGAGGTGGGCACCTCGATGTAAAATGGGCTTTTTTGTCCAATGTTAAATATTTGGAAACTGTTTTTAAGTAAAGTATTCATGATTAGAATATGCTTAAACATTTGACAATTTGGTCTAATAGTTCTACAATTACTACAAATGGCTACAAAATCTCTAGATCCAGTTAGCTGTAGAATACAACTCTCGTAGACGTGTTTATGATTCTGACGTTTTCGTCAGAATCATAAATACGTCTACGAGAGTTGTATTCTACAGCTAAGATCCAGTCATTTTGAGCCATAAACAAGTTGAAGGATAAAATTTAGTCTGATAATCAGGTATCGTGCACGTTCGTGTATACTTTACATTACTTAAGACCATTTTTTGAATATTTTGTTTTTTAACATTTTGGATAAAATGGCCAATTTTACATCGAGGTGCCCAGATGTCCCTAGTGCCCACCTATCCTGTATCCATGCTAGTGTGCTATTAGCTCTGCTGGACTGGCCCACTTACCATTGCTGCTATGATCCCGACAAACTTATCAGATCACTACTGACAGGACCACAAACCAGAGTGAGACATAATCAATTCTCATTTAACGACGGTGTATGGTATACATATATTCCACTGTCTCTCATCGTGCTACTTTAAACGGAATGGACTGTTGATCATCTGTTGATTCATGAAGAATCGTATGCAGTTTCAGCTTGGCGCGGCTACGTTCAAGCAATTAACCAACGTGCTTACGTATTCAATGTTTACTTGACGTGCTTGACAGTGTTGCCAGGTTTTGGGAGAGAAACAAGCAACCAGGTCTATAAAAACAAGCCCAAAAGAAGCCACATAAGCATCGGATATTTGAAAATATCAGAAACATTCTAACACCACAAATTGGTACCATAGACTGTATAAAAGATTGGTACGGGAATCTCTGGCACAAAACATTTTCAGATGGGGCATGGGGGGGGGGGGGGGATGTGGACAAATACACATTAAATTGGGTGTCCTTGGCATGAAAATGTTTGAGAACCACTGGTTTAAAAAATAATACATTACTCTATTTTGGAAACAGGCCCAAATACACTTGACTTTAGAAACAAGCCCCCAAAACCGCAACCCGCAACAACTACCAATATTTACAAGCAACTTTACAGAAAAACAAGCCCAAAGTCGCTTATAATAAGCGGACATGGCAACGCTGCTTAAGCGGAGGGGGCTACATCCGGAACGGCAATTTGCCAATAAAATATTCTTAATATTCTTTTGTAACAAAAAAAAAAAGCCTGGGTTTCCGAGGCTAATAAAATATAGAATAAAACGTGTATCCAATTCTTCCATAACTTTTGATGGATTCTTTTTTTTAAGTAAAAATATGCACATATAACTTTTGCGACTACAATGTTTTGCTTTTAACTTTTGACTTTGAAAAAATAATTATATTTTATGTATATATATTTATTTATATTTGAACAGATGACTATGGCAATATCGTAGCTCATGTGTACATAATTTCCATGCTCGATTCCATTGGTATAGGGTAATAAAGAAAATATTTTAAAAAGACAGCCGATTGGGAGGGAGCTATACCTCTTTGATAATACTGCCACCTAGTTACCATCTTTAGGTAAGACTGCCACAGAGTATCAGTTTGCATTCTCATCTATTAATAACCAGTGCCGGACAACAATCTTGTGACTGTGTCCTCACTTTTAAAAGGACGTCTTCTTAATGCACATATCCATAGAAATATGTCATTCTAGAATGAAACTTGAACATTTTCATGTTTATATTTGACCTGTCCATTGTCTGCAGCCTTGTGAAAACTATTTTCACACTAGGGTGAGTAAAAGCTATTCTGCATTCTGCATTATATACCTCTTCTGAAGTATTCTTTTGCTCCTTCTGAATGTAAAATACATAATACACCCTAACTTAGCTGAAACTAAACCTGGGGTTCTCTCTCTGTCTCAATCATCTACCATTTTAACAGTTTTTTCTTTTCTTTTCTTAAAAAAAAAAAAAGCAAACTGACTTTTACTGGCCAGAAGACCTAAAAATACTGGCCACATGCTGTGGTGTCCCGTGCAACGACCAAAACACCACTGCTCCAGAGCCTCAATTTATGTCATGTCAAAGGACACTTTTGCCTTCAAATCCACATCGCTACGATCCATGAGATTGGAGCAGGAGTTTCAGGATTGGGAAGATGCGAGGCAGGCGTTGGCTCATAGAAGGGCCATGACCAGGGCCCCTCTGCCCCAAGCACCCAGGCCTCCTCGTAGGCCACTCCAGGTAGTTAGGGCTCCTCCAGATCCAGTTCGTTGCAGAGACACGGCTGTGCACAACACATTTATGTGTGGGGACATGCAGGGAGTGTATACCGTGTTAAAGGACCCAACTATGGTCAATGCATTGATGGAGACCGTGCATGAGGAGATGGTGTGGGCCCCTGAAATGGGTGAGTTACGAAGCGTGATAGGATCCTGCATTACTCATACATACATACTAGGGCATTCACAACTAATGATTTTTACTAGTCGACTCATTTGACCAAGTAGTAGTCGACTAGTCGACTAGTCGAAATTTACATTTAAAAAATTTTTTACCAAAAAATATATTATTTTTTTTCTTTTCTTTTTTTTTAGGGGGGGGCATTGTTTTAATGCCATCCTACTACTATATTACTATTATTATTATCCTCCTGCCCTTATTTTTATGGCGTTTTAAGGGAAGCGCTTCTAGCACCACAGCAGCGTCTCCAAGGATCCCCATTGCCCAATAATAGGCTTTTATTGGGCATACTTTTGACCCCCTTTTGATAAAAATAAAGTCAGGAGGATAATAATAATAGTAAGATGGGCCATTACTATGGCATAAAAATTAAAAAAAACTATTCGACTAGTACCAACAAAGTCGACTAGTGGTTATACTAGTCGACTAGTCGACTAGTTGGTGAAAGCCCTAATACATACATACATACTGTATATTGTTAGTTTCACAGGACTCTTATTTAGTTTTTATATGATACATAAGTGCCATACATCCTAAATACTAGATGTAACAGAAAATGTTGATTGGGTCTCTTTTTCCTCCATGTACTGTATATACACTCTCACAGTATACAGTATACTCAAACCTCCCTCCCTTTTGTGCTCCACTGTCAGGCATGTGGACCCTGAGCTCCAAAATAAAGCAAACATCAGCCTTGCGTCTCGCTGCCAGCAGGGGGCACACAGGTTGTGTTGAGGAGCTGCTGTTTCGTGGGGCAGAGGTGGATGATGACCCTGGTGGCAAAACTGCACTTCATGATGCCTGTATAGGTGGCCACACAGTCTGTGTTCAGCTGCTGCTTTCCCATGGAGCAGACTCAGACCTCTTAGCAGAAGACGGCAGTGCCCCCCTTCACCTCTGCACCTCAGCCCAGTCATTCCAGTGAGTGATAAAGTTCAGAATCATGATTTGTATTTCCAGGTATATGTTTGCACATGCAAGGTGATGACGAGGTCGTGTAATAACAATTCGCTGGAAGTGGAGAAGCCAATGGTTTTCAGGTATTTGATGTGCTGGTACTTCACATGGTCAACGTGTTGTGTATTTTCTTCCAGGTGCGCTAACCTGCTGTTGGAAGCTGGGGCAGATGTAAATGTGAGGACAAGAGAGTCGAGCGTCACGCCTCTGCATGTGGCCACTCGTCTCGGCCTGGAGGAGCATGTGGAGCTTTTCCTGTCCCATGGCGCAGACGTGTTAGCTAAGAATCGAGAAGGAGAGACCCCTCTAAATGCAGCCTGCTCTGCAGCTGAGAGGCCAGCTGAGGCAGGGCGGTATCTCCGCGTGGTCCAAGTACTGCTGGATGCAGGCGCAGACCCCTGTACTGCAGGAAGGAAGCTGCATACCCCCCTGCACAATGCCTGTGCAAACTGCAGTCCTCGTATTGCAAAGCTCCTCCTTCAACATGGAGCCAGGGCAGATGTAGCCAACTGTGCAGGTTACACACCCATGGATTGTCTATTGCAGGTGCAAAGTGACCGTGGTGTGGAATGCATTTAGGGCATGAGCAGGGTCAAAGAACAGCTAACAAGCATCTCAAAGATTTCCCAGATAACATTAACGGGTAGCAGAAAACTTTTTTTTTCTTGTTCCCATAAAGGTTATTGAGGATTACCCAGGCCAGCAACCTGAGGCAATAGCACGTTCACTCCTTAACCATGGAGCTAAGCCAGCTTCACCCAAGGTAAAGCCAACTCATGTCATGTTTCATGTAAGATGATTACTAGAACAAAGTGATTACTGGAAAATATTTGTATCAATGCAGATGTACTTTGTATACCTACTGCACATGCTATAATCCAGATACTAATCCCCCGCCCCAATCTGCACACTTCCCATTGCTGCTAAAAGTGTTTTTACCTTTTATCAAGTATTATCATTATTATTATCTTGTTTTATATTGTATTGTTAGCAGTCTTTCAGAACATGCCACTTGCCACCCCATAATTCACTGCTTGTACCTGTAGTATGAGTGACAAATAAAACACTCTTGATTCTTGAATGTTTGGATTAAAGCAGCCATTGTATCGTCCCCCTGTAAAGATGCTGAAAAACTGTGTGCTCTCCCCTGCCACTGTGGAAGTCATGCTGAACTCATATCCTGTTGTCCCTGCCTGTGAATGGATGGAATCTCTATCAGCTGAGATCTGTGTGGTGAGCTTCATGATGTTAATCACCTCTCCTCTCCCCCTCCATTTCACTACAGTCTAGCTTTAATATCTTCACAGTAAAATTTGCAGTGTTCATTTATCCATTTGTAATTCTGATTGTCTGGAGTGTCCAAATGGACCCTTACAGGTCTGTGACTCAGAGGGAGTGTACAAACAGTGGCGGATTTATAGGAGTTGAGGCCCATGGGCTAGAGTAATTTTCGAGGCCCCCATTCGCGGGACACATGCGGACCCCCCCCCCCCCGAAATGCATGCGGACAATGCATGCAGACCCCCACCTCCAATGCATGCGGACCCCCCCCTGAAATTTTTCGCGGTTTTGGGCGGATTGGGTTAGTTTTTTTTCCCGTTTTTGGTTTCTTTATTTCGGTTTTAGGGTTAGAAAAAAACTATTTGATCATAAAAAAAAAAAATATATATATATATATATATATATATATATATATATATATATATATATATATATATTAATTAAAAATCACACCCAGTGTGAAGTGGGCGGTGCTAGCTAATCACAATACTGAATGAAGTCAACCAATCCACCCACAATGTGTGATTCACTCAAAAAAAACTAAGTTTCACTTGCCAATCACAGTCCTGAATAGACTGTGATTGGCCAATCACGGTGCAGGGTTAGGGGGTACACTGGTGACCAATCACAGCGCAGGATTGGGGGGTGCAAATATCCAAACCTCACATATAGGGGCGGTTTCACCGCCCAAAAAAAAAAATTTTACCAAAAAATCAGAGGCCCCCCCAGTTGGAGGGCCGTGGGCTGCAGCCCACCCTAGCCCAACGGTAAGTCCGCCCCTGTGTACAAATGTGTCCATAAGTAAATTGACACTTACAGTTATACTGTGTTGTTTTATCTCTCTTCACCACCCTTGCTTTCTCTCTCAACCTCAGGAACACCAGTCCTTCTTTGACCTGGTTTGTAAGATGAGTGGTCAACCACGGTCTCTGCAGCACCAGTGTCGTTGGGCCATACGGCAACACTTAGGGGCCCGATGCGATGTAACAATCAACAGTTTGGAAATTCCGACTTCTCTGAGGGCATATTTACTCCTTTTTAATGATGGGACATTCCAATGAATACAGCCTGTGGACTGTTCACAGTACTGAAATTTTCTACCAATATGCTCCATTGTCATAAGTACGTATTTCCTGTTGCTAGATCTTAAGCAAATGTTTCATCCAAATATTTCTGCCTCTTGAAAAAAGAAAAAAGTATGCCAATAAATACGATTTCTGCTTGAAACGGCCCAAAACATGTAATTTGTGTGATTTTAAACGACATGCAGTATAAGACGTTTCAGCAGTCCATTCTGCCTTCATCAAGGTTAAGGATTTGTTGATACTGTGTGATTAATAGTGAAGAATTTAGTCAGAAAGTCACACCTGATGGGCCTGCACCAGAACTGTAGTAGTTGTGGCCAGAAATAATTATATAAATTAATTGTAATAATAATATTATTTTTATTATTAGTATTATTATTATTATTATTGCTAATAATCAAAGTAAATAAATAAATAATAATAAATAATAGTAAATAATAATAATTTACTACGGAAAGTCATCTTAAAACGTATCACTAAATTGCAGTTTTTATGGCTGGTTCACGCGGGAGCAGACTTAATCCAGAAGAACTGTGTACATCTCTGAGTGATGTCATTATGTCCTGTTCTTCAAGTTGATCCTCTAGCTAGCTGTTATCTAAACTACTCACACTGTGCTGTGCTATTCTTGTCTGGTGTCAACCACTGATACTGGCTGGCTGGCCATGACCTGTCAGCACTGGTGGAAAGTACATTTTTCAAGTACTGTACTTATGCACAATTTTAGGTACTTTTACTTTACTGGAGTATTTCCATTTTTCAATACTTGTACTTCTACTCCACTACATCTCAGAGGCAAATATTGTACTTTTCACTCCACTACAATTATTTGAAACCTTGAGTTACAAGGTACTTTGTAGATTTTGATTATTATTACAAAACATGCATTAACCACTTCAGCCCTATTTAAACTTGGGCTATTTGAGTTTTGTAATAATAATCAAAAGTAACTAGTAACTAAAGTTTTCATATAATTGTAGTGGAGTAAATGTACAATATTTTCCTCTGAGGTAGTGGAGTAGAGGTAAAAGTACTGAAAATTGGAAATACTCCAGTAAAGTAAAACATACCTCAAAACTGTAGTTAAGTACAGTACTTATAGTAAATGTTCTTAGTTACTTTACACCACTGCCTCAGTCAGTTCAAATACTGCCTTGTCTAAGTACACAGACAAGTTGCTGTCCCCCAGAGCAGCTTCGAAATGCTGATTAGAAAATCAACATTTTTATCAATGTGTTTTGTATTATGCTGTTTACTCGACGCGTCAGCAGCTCCTCAACTCCCCCAAAACAAGCGCTCCCTCTGTCCAATGTTGCCATGTCCGCTTATTATAAGCCACTTTGGGCTTATTTGTCTGTAAAGTTGCTTGTAAATATTGTTAGTTGTTGTGGGTTGCGTTTTTGGGGGCATTGTTTCTAAAGTGTGGTTGCTTATTTGGGCTTGTTTCTAAAGTGTAGTAGCTTTTTTTAGTCTTGTTTCTAAAGTGTAGTAGCTTTTTGGGGGCTTGTTTCTAAAGTGTAGTAGCTTTTTTTTTTCATGGTTCTAAAGTGTAGTACTACCTTTTTTGGGGCTTGTTTCTAAAGTGTAGCAGCTTATTTTGGGCTTGCTTTCTAATGTTGTTTAAACCCAGTGGTTCTCATTTGGTTCAACATTTTCATGTCACGGTACCCCAAATTAATATGAATTTGTCCACGGACCACTGTGTTTTTTAAATAAATATATATATTAATAAGGTTTTACTTTTCTTTCAAGATTTTTGGGAAATTAGCAGATCTGCAAGCTCACAACACGTCACGAAGTGTCCCGTTGTGAGCTTGTAGATCGGCTATTTTCAAATAGCCAACATTAGAGTGCTCATGTTGCTTCTTTTGGGCTTGTTTTCCTAGACCAGGTTGCCTGTTTCTCTCGCAGAATCTGGCAACACTCCCTCTGTCGCGCAAACACACCGGTGCTGACGTCACGCCGTCGACTGTGTTTATGTGGTGGTTTTCACGGGCTGTTGCTAAACTAGCATTGTGTGTGCTGGATCTCCAAACATGATTTGATTACACAGTTGGTAAGGCGATGCACGTTTACATGATTTCAACTTACAAACGCTCAAATGAGAAGACTTGCATCCGAAGCAGCGCTTCGGAAAATTACGCTACCATTACATTTCGTAAGCTCGTAGGATTGGTGTAAAAACAGGCGAAGGTCGTTTTTCTGTTAGCAGGCTAGTTTGCTAGCGCTCGCTAACGCCATGGCCAGGAGAGCAACAACATTTTAAACTATGTTCGCCATGATCTAAGGGGTGGTGGTTCTTAAAGTGGCGTCCGGGGACCCCCAGGGGTCCTTAAGGCGGTCCCCAGCAAAATGATTGATAGTTAGGAACCAAATTGGACCCTTGTGTGGCTGTAACTCTGAGAGTGTACCAATGTAACCAAATGGACCCTTTTGGTTACATTGGTACACTCTCAGAGTCATGGTGGTCCGTGGTCTAATGCAGGGGTACTCAAAGTGGGGCCCGGGGACCCCCAGGGCCATATATGCATCAGCTGTTTCCAAAAAATCTTGACAATCTCAAATGTTCTAATATTTTTTGACATTATTAACGCCACATATTGTATGGGGGTCCTTAGCACAAAATATAATCAGATGGGGGGTCCGCGGTCAAATACACATTAATTTGGGGGTCCTTGACATGAAAGTGTTTGAGAACCAATGATCTAAGGCTAGTAAGGCAGCAAAGGCACATTTATACAGGCCCGTCACTAAAATTGTTGTTCTCTTAACTGTAATTAGACACACTATTGTGATGAATGTATGCTATATCTACCTTGAAATGAGAGAGAAAATACATAGTTTTTAATCACGGTCCTTCCCGTTTCAGGATAATAAGATCGATATGGCGGTGTGTGCACTGACCATGTTGGACGGGATGGGAGATGAGGTGATGGCATTAGGTGGTGTCTTGCTCCTGGTCTTGGCCCTGGTTTTGGCTTGGCTCTCTACGCATGTTGCCGATAGGGGAGACCATATCCTGGGCACCATCCTCACTGTCGGGGCCCATGCCTCTCTCATTGGACTTAATGGACTGGGAGGCCACAGTAACTATAGTGGAGGGCCTCCAAGCTCAGACACACCTGAACAACAGACACCAACACCATCTCAGGAAAACAAGCCAGAAGAAGGGGAACCGGTTACTGAGAGAGGGGAAAGTGAAGGGAGTGGGGAGACAGAAACAGACTTGCTGCTGAACATACAGGGCAAACAACCGCATACTGGTAGATACCATCCCGATGATGATGACGACGACGACAATGACGAGGAAGATGAAGAAGGTGGAGAAGAGCTAAATGATGATGGTGATGAGGATGAGCTGGATGATGAAGACAAAAAGATCCCAAAGTTTATGCCAGTGTTGTCCCCCAGTTCTGCAACTAGTACCACTACCATCACTGTCCGTTTGAAGTTCCTAAATGACACAGAAGAGCTCGCTTTTTTGAAGCCACAGGACACAGTGGGTCTGCTGAAAAGGTTAGTGGAGTAAACACAAATCTGCATATTTTACTGTAATATATTGTAGCCCATGTGTTTATTTTGATGCCTCTCTTTCTCCCCCCCCAGCACATACTTTTCAGGTCGAGAAAGTCAGATAAAGTTGATCTACAGAGGGCAATTGCTACAGGATCCCAAAAGGACTCTGTTGTCCCTAAATATCATGCACAACAGTGTGATCCATTGCCACATTTCCCAAGCCTTGTGTGAAGCCAGTCCAGAAGAAGATGCTCGATCCGGGGCAGGCTCGGGAGTCGGGTCTGGGGTCTCTGGAGGAATCAGGGCTGCAGGTCTAGCTCTTAGCACCAGTAGCCTGGTGGTGCCTGTTTTTGTGGTGATATTGGCTGTAGTGTGGTACTTCCGTATTAACTACAGGCAGTTCTTCACTGCCCCTGCGACCATCTCCCTTGTGGGAGTCACTGTGTTCTTCAGCTTCCTGATCTTTGGGATGCACAGTCGTTGAGTGGGAATAACATCAGATGCATCACAATGGAAGGAAGCCTTTAACTCAAATTGAATGTTGGCATTCTCGCGAGGCCGAGTAAAAATAGCAGTGTCAGGTTGCACCAGGAGAGAGAGACAAACTAATCAAAAGGGGCCTTGGTGCAAATGCCACTTAGGCAACTGGAATCCTGCAGTATGTTTGTGCAGTCTGTGCATGCACCAAGAGGAAGCGGTGTGAGAGATTGTACAGTGTAAATGAAGCGGCGAACGATCTGCATTGTATGCGTGTTTTGTATGAAGCTCAGACTAAACTGAGCTGTTATTTTCCTCATCTTGAGAATGACACCGGTGGTTCATGTCTCACTCATTTCAGTATGTTCTAACAATCTAATTGATGTGATATGCTCTTTGAGTGTTGCTGGGGACGAGGGTCATGCATTTGTGTCACAGACACATTTTATTTCATTCACTTTTCTTAACTTTGATAGATTTATTTTCTTTCTGAAATACAGTATGTGAGGTGTTTGACAGGAAAATTCACTCAATTTAAGACTTGAATCTTGAATATTTGGAACCACTCACTGTTTGTGCTGGGTAGCCTATGTTTCCATTTCTTATTCTTTGAATGACAAGCTCTCGGAAATCAATAAAGGACTGTAACAGCAGCCTTTATTGCAAAGCTGGAATTTTCTATGGATTTTTGTTGCTTAATTACTCCATGCTGATATTTAGAAATAGGCTAATTTAATGAATAATCAGTATCGCTAGACCTAAAAACACGTTTTAATGTAAATATGGTGTATTTACTGTAAAAAAAATAAAATAAGGAAATATAACCAATCAGGTGAATCTGCATCTGGCACTTGAAGGTTTGAGGGGGCAGTGACACATTAGAAAACTGTCACTGGGAGCCCTTTTTACTCTTATGTACGTTGGACTGGTCTGGCTTCAGTGCTGAATAAGATTAAAGCAATTAAAACCATATTCTTGTTTTGTGATGACTTGGCGCAAGGGTGTTAGACATTTTACCGAGTAGCCTAATATACAGGAAGGGAAACTCAAACTAGACATGACACCACCTCACATTGGCAGACATATCTTAAGGATAATTACAGTACATTTAAATTGATCCACAGATATCCTACCAATCGAGTTTTTTGTCCATTTATTCCAACAAGCACCAGTATGCATGTTAGGTAAAGAAGAAATAACTGTTATAGACTTGTACATGTGCATGAAAAGTCAGAACATCACATCCTGTCATTGCATTCATTGTGAAAGATTGTATAGTACAGCACTTACAATAAAATTGGCCATTCTTGTCACTGTCCACAAAGGTGAAAAAACAAAAAAACTACTGCTGGGTGGGGGACGTTACATGAATCCGAAGGCCTTAACAGACATTTTCCAAAAGACATTTTCCAAAAAACACACTAATTGCAAAATGGAAAACATGGAGAACCACATCCATTTCAACTTATTTTTGTTTAGGAAGATTCCACTTTGAAACAATACAGAAAACATAAATTTCAATCTATTTTTCCTTGAATGCTATGCATCATAAATGTATACAAAATAAACATTTTATGTTAATATGTTCAGTCTTTAGGTTATAAGATGGTTAAGGCCCCATTGTGCGATATGTGGCCCTTATCAAACTAAGGGGAATCATATTGTGTAAAAAAAAAGCTAATATAAGTCATCTTGTGCAACATAAACCTTAGTGAGACAGGAGTTTTGATATGTGGAAATGAGTGGGAGTGAACAGAGTAACAGACTGAGGCTGAGCACTAAGCTGAATTTTAAAAGTGAATAGGAGAAGTGGGAGCAGCTCAGGGAGGGTTGCCCAAAAGCTATGGTAAATGGTGCATTTATATAGGATCTTATCCAACGTGCTTGACAATGTGCATTCACCTATTCACACACATGGTGGAGGAAACCATGCAAAGCACCAACCTCCTCATTGCGAGCAATTGTGGTTCACTGTCTTGCTCAAGGACACTTCAACACTAACCTAGAGGGAGTCGGGGATCGAACCAGGAACCTTCCGATTCCACTCTACATCCTGAGCCACTGCCACCCCGGCAAGAGCTTTGAGGCGGGCCAGACCATCGCGAAGTCTGTGGGTTCGAATCAACCACGGTGCAGCCGGCTTTGCCAAGCGTCTATACGAACACAATTGGCCCGGGGGGTGACATTTGTCACTACACGTACACCTACGGCGCATATTATTTCAGGCTTTGTGACTACCAGAAATATAACAATGCAGCTTTAAAATAAGAGTGAACAAGGCAAATACTCATGTTCATTGAATATTTGCTGTGATTATTGACATGACTGAAAAACAGACTTTAGTCCACGGAAGCCTAAGCCACGGACTATTGTGAAAGAGACTTTGCTTAGCCTTATATTATCCTTTAAGTATTAAATGAAGCTTGATCTCTCAGGATTATTAGATGAAAAACAGAGGCATGCTAACATTATTTAGAATCGACACTGCATGATCCATTGTGAAATCTGTAGCAAAAGCAGGGCCAGGTTAGAGTTTCGTAACACGCTATAACTTATATTAACTTGATTCATTATTCTTTATACTAAAAGTATGTGTATACAAAAAGCCCACTGTTTCATGATGATATACAGTAAATATCAAAATCAAATATACACCTGTGTACAGGTAATTATACACATTAAATATAGAGGTCCATGTAAACAAAAAAGTCAAATATTTTAAATGGCACACATACTTTCACACTAATGGCACATCCGGATGCAAGGTCATCTGAAAATACAAATAACTATGCATGTCCACTATACCACTACTGACAAACCCACACATCATGAACACCAATCAAATGTCCTCACTGAACATAAATAGGCATACATACACACAGATACGTTCACACAATCACACAACTGTGCAATACAATGCTGTCATTTAAAAGCCACTGATGAATAGTCTAGTATATCTTTCAAGTGTTGCTGAGGAAAGCACGGTCCGCCCAGTCTCTTCTGACGATGGCAAAGGTAAACACATGGTGTTTTCTCTGTTACACCGATCAGATCTAAACACAACACAGCCTAAAGCCTCAGAGTCACAGAGAGCTCACATACGCATAACATCACTGGGCTATCATATAACATTATGTTCACATTTTTACCATATTATATTATGTGAGAAGTGTTTGCTAATATGGACATGATTAATGAGTGAGGCTTCACCCAGTCTTCTTTACATGGACCTAAAACTCCTAAGAAGGGGTGAAATACAATAGAGGTGGGTGGTTGGACTAGAGGAGTTGTGCTAGTTTAGGTTATCATAGATACTGGGAATAGGTGGTGCTGAGAGTTTGGGCCTCTTTTTTCTGTTGGACAAGCTGATATCACTCTGAGAAGTGCTGCTGCCCCCTCCAGCGAGACACCCACTACCCCCTGCTACTCCACCGTAGTTTAGAGATGCCTTCTTCTTTTTCTTTGGCTTTCGAGAATCTGAATGGTTGTTGCCTGGGAAAGGGACACAAACAAAAGAGAAGGTATCCAGAACATCCATATCTGACTAATAGGCAAAGTAAAAATAGACTGGGTTTGTACTGCTTGTCGTTGGTCCCTTACTGGCTTTAGATGAGGCTGAATCAGAGGGAGAGATATCCAGGGATACATCCCACTGTAGACGGCTCACCAGGGCCTGTCCGTCTGGAATGTCAAAGCTCTCACTCTCCACCACTGCATCTGCAGCAGGCACTGATGGCCTAACAGACAAAACACACAGTCGTGTCAAGACAACCCAACCGCAACAAAACTAACCGCAACAAAACTCAACAGATGAGATTCAGAGATTACACAATAAATCTCAAAAGACTGTCTCTGATTAGCAATGGTACTGAACAACCAATGAACCCTTGTATTAGATAAGTGATTCTCAACCTTTTTGACCCAGTTTGATATGCATTAGGCAACAGGCCCCCCATTTGATATGATTTTTTTTATCTCTGGGACCCCAATCTACACTGTAAAATCCCCAGTGTTAATTTAACTCTGACCTGTAACCTGTAAGGGTCCATTAGGTTAATAACTATCAATTATTTAGCAGAGGACCCCCTGGAACCCCCTCAAGGACCCCTGGGCGTCTCCAGACCCCATACTGAAAACCACAGTATTCACATCACCGCCACTTGCACCATTACCCTAGCCTGGTAGACCATCCCGGTTGCGGAATTCACATTTTATTTGATTCTGCTGAAATCAAATGAAATGTGAATTCCGCGACCAGGATGGTCTACCAGGCTACCATTGCCCTATCCATCTCTGCAACAATTCAATACAGACTGTACACAGGACACAGCAGTCTAGGCCAAGCAACACCAGCACCATAAGGGGAAGAGCATGGACCAGAAACCAAGGTCTACATTCTAGAAATGTATTATTTTCAAGTACAATGTCTACACTACATTGTACATTTTGTCCAATCTGGGATACATTCAGGGATTGGGGAAGGGGGCACACTCACACAAATGGCCCCAGGAGGAACACCCTGACACCTCTCCTCTGTTCGTCAGTGTGCTGGGGGCACCGCTGAGACCTAGCAGGACACAATATGGCATGTCCATTGTTCAAAAAGAAAATAACAGACTATTGCTAGTTTCTCAGGAGATCTAAACACAACCTGATACTTGCTCATTTTACTGTTTATCACATATTTATTTACTCCAAATGATTTCACTGTACACTTAATTGAAAAGAAAAAGTAAATGGATAGAAAGTTAGACCAACCATACATGATCCATTCCACATAAACATGCAACCATGAGTTTCGGTTTACAGACATTTAAAATAAACTTGCGAGAATATAAAGGCTAAACTGGTCACATCAAAAATACTGTAGATTACTGGTCCTCAAATACTGGACCACTGATCTACAACTGGGGAGGCTCATTACAGTGCATAATATGTGTGTATAACTCCATTGCAGCATAACGTTATGCTCGGGTTAATTGGCCTTATTGTTTTTTTTTCCTTGTGTACCTTTACCCCCTGCTGTAGATGTCCTTAATAAAAAGGGGTATGTTTTGCATGGCAACATTACCTGGTGCACATCTTCTTGGTATGCTCAGAGATTACCCCACATTGCTGAGGACATAATAATTAGTTTAGTTGTTAGTGACATTACATAGCTCCAGAATAAAGTGGCAATAACTGCACATCCTGAGAAACAAGTGGATCCTGAGATGGATATTTGAGATTAAACAAAGCATGTGACTTGCTCACCGTTGTCAAGAGGGACCTCAGTTCATCTGGGCCTAATGTTTCATAACTGATGCCAGGGTTGTAGTTATACTGAAGTGAAGGGCACACATAATGAGAACACTTCATAATTCTGCCATACATTTAGGAGGAGAGAGGAACTTATGTGTATGTAAAATGAAGTGTTACCTTGAATACATCTGTGTTACTGAGCTCACCTGAAAACGAAAAAGCAGACCACTAGACCTTCATAAAACCGCACATTTAAAAACAACATTGCCTGGAGTAAATGTGATATTTTCCATAGCAATGAAATGTATTTTAATTCTGCAATATTGGTAATTATCTTGTTGAGGTCAGCAGCACTATTCATTTGAATTAGGTACAGTAAGGCTTCAAGTGGAGGACATCCTAACACCTCAGTCACAGTAAATGACAATCAAGCAGCTGAGCACTGCTGGAGATTAGCAGATGATTTGATTTATTGAAGCTCTGGACAAACACACCAAGAAGGCAAGAATGTGAGATTATTAAAAAACTGCAGAATTAAGTAAATGATGGCTATTCACAATTGGCACTTTGGCATAGAAACACTAACAAACTACCGTACACTAACTAAAGTTATATATAATACGTTATGGATTAAATATCCATAAATTGTATTGTCCCTCCATTTTGCACCACTTTTTTCACACACACACACACACACACACACACACACACACACACACACACACACACACACACACACACACACACACACACACACACACACACACACAGAGCTGAACAGAGCAACATGATGCATGGGCCCCAGTACTGCTGAACAGAGCAACATGATGCATGGGCCCCAGTGCTGCTGAACAGAGAACAAAGGCTCACAGGCTCCAAAACGGCCATGCACTCCAAATGGCCAAGCAGCAATAACATGAAAATAAGTTAAAATAAACCAGTAATACGACTTATGTAGCATGACACACTACTGCCATGTCTGATCTTCCTCGTTACTCAATCTAATAGGTGTTTTGCTTCAAAGAACAATACAATCTTTGAGAAAACATACAATCTGGATATTTTTCTCTCAGTAAGAGTATTCAAAATATACTCACCATTTTTTGGTTTTAAAGATTTGGATCTTCTAGGTGAATTTTGATTCTGCATAAAATATAACATTCACATTCAATTAATTTCTGTTTGACTATGTACCGTACATCTGGAAGCTAAAAAATATGTATAATACAGAAGAGTTCAAATATGGTAACAGCCATATAGAATATAATGCATACTGGCCATCATCATGCAAGTATGAGAAACAGCCAATGGATATGCTGTTGTTTTTTAAGCAAAGCAGAAAATCTACGCAAATAAGCAAGACTAATCAAGTTCCCAAAATACCTTATCTGGCTTTCTCTTCTTGGCTGTAACAGAGAATTAAAGCGGATAATGAAAGAACGACAAAACTTTTGTTTTATTGTTACAGAAGAGATTCTGATTAGTCACACTATTGTTCACCTTTTTTCTCTGCTCCATATGACCAGTCATTGTCTTTAAGGTCATCATTGTCTTCCTGATCACTCTCTGATTTGCCCATGTTGTTGTTTGCTAGTCTGTTTGGCAGAGGGAATCAAATCTGTCCAAATGTTCACAGTCATCTTTTTGGCACATGATTATGATGATCAGTTTTAACTGACCTTCGGTTGGCAATGCGACTGCTATTGCGTCCCATGCCCAGGCATTTCTCTAAGTGTGGGGCAAAGCGAGAAGCTGCGATGAATCGTTTGCAATTGGGACATTCACACTCCTTATTTTTCCACTGGTTATACACTTGCCCGAATACGTCCACTCCTGGCTGATCTACAATTTCTATGAAACGGATGAGAGAACATAAGCAAAAACACGTTTGTCAAATGGGGAAATAGGCCTGTCACAATTATTACATAATCATCTGATTATTTTTGCATAATCGTCAGAATAGTTTCCATTAATCTGTATAAATGAATCTGTCAAAAAATCGTAATAAATTTCAAAAATGTTCAAAAATAGCGGAAAAAACAGAACTTATAGATTGCCTATTTTGTTTTATTATATATATATATTTTGTTTTATTATATATATTTTTTCTTTTTTCAAAGTAAGTTTATATGTTTAAAAAGTTCAATGCCAAAAATACAAATCATGAATCGGAATAATGGCAATTAATTGTATGACAATTAATGGTCAACTAAAATGTCATGATCATGACACCCCTATACGGAACGAGACCAATAGGAAGCCCAAGCAACAAACCGAATTCCTTCATGCTCTCTTGATCCGTGTCATCCAGGAAGAAGTAGCCCTGTTTCACAGCACGATGCACCTCAAAACACAGGCCCAAACAGGCATCCTCCACCAGGTCCGAGTAGATGTCATGGACCAAGGCCTGCAATGTGAGCGTAGTAGTACAGTAGTACAGTAGTGCTATACAAATGCAACTTCTGGACCTAAATAGCCTATAGCAAAACCTGTAGAAATCAAGTATGAGGAAATCATGTAGCAAATGTTGTGCAGGTCACGTGTTCAGTAGTTACCTCTAGCTTGGTGTTGTCCAGGCCTGACAGGGACAGATCTTCCATTTTCATTTGAGAAACGGAATGGAACGTCTTGGTTGCAAAGCAATTTTGGCCTGGGGATTAATGGACATTGAATGAGTGTAGGTACTCTATGGTAGGTAGGTACAGGCAACTGTGGCTGCTAACACACACACACACACACACACACACACACACACACACACACACACACACACACACACACACACACACACACACACACACACACACACACAGTGCAATTATTTAAATTACATTTAAATATAAGGTTTAAATTTATATTTTCACTCATTTACTTGTATTATCTTTTTTGTAGCCTATTTACAAAAAAGGTATTCTATGCAGGGTTCCAAAAGGGGCTACGTTTTTAACTCGTTTTTTTACTTCGAAACTCAAACTGCTGCTGCATGAAAGTGATGTCTTAACAACCAGTTCCCTTTAATAAAACAGTGATAGGCTTTGTCGTTACGGCTACGTCAGGTAATGTGACGTTACATTAAAGCGTGATGCACACAGCTTGATTAACATTCTAATTAATACAATAAGTAGCTTTGTTTAAGAAATTAATAAAACCAATTATTCACCCAATGCTGTAGCCCTGAAACCATAGACCACTTATTTGTTTACCAACATTGAGACTGGACGCACAGGTGATTGTTTCATGCAATCAATTTCCAACATATTGTTTTGGGGTGCGCTGGTTTCAGTTCATTCAACCTCCTCTTGTGTGTTGGCTAGTGAGGCGCGTCCTAGCGAGACATGACAGAATGGGTTTCATTTGGTGCCGGTCTGCGCGCGCATACTGGTTCTTATCAGTGTGACGTCGTCTGTTAAGGGGTCTATATCATGACAGTCATGGATGAACCTGGTGTTAGCACGTTCTCCATTTATCCCTGGGCCTGGCCGTACATCTACATTAACGTTCAGATTTCAAATATAAAGTGGCCCATGGCCACGGATGCTAAAATTCTGTTCGGGCCATCAGGAGTACCCGTATCTTCCGTATTGTTCAATAAAAAGCATTTTAATCCGATCGGTGCCCATTTTCTCCGTATTTCCACCTTAAACTTCAACTACGCGACCCTATCGGTTGGGAGGTGTACTGCACTCTGATTTAAATTATGAGAAAAAAAATGACCACCGATCGGATTAAAATGCTTTTTATTGAACATTGCGGAACATACAGGTACTTCTAGGGATCCGAACAGAATTATAACATCCGTGGCCATGGGGTAAGCACTTTTAAAAAAAAATCTGAATGTGTATGTAGATGTACGGGTTGTAAATGGAGAAAGTGCAAACACCAGGTTAAACTTCATCCATGACGGTCGTGACAGACGACGATCCATGGCTACCAATGTTGTAGCTTGGTCGGTCCACATACAACGACGTTACGAGTTCATTATATTGTTATGATCGAGTAAGGATCGTACCCTGCCAATTATTTTATAGGCCTCCTGGTGTCACAATGCGAGAACAGATCGGTGCGGTGATAATGTGACCCACTGTCGTTAATGTTCGTTATTTGACACAAATGACTGACAGCTTCCTCCTTACGACACTGTCACTGAAAACTCACCCCGACTCAAGCACTTCTGAGGGGAGGTGTCATCACCACTGTAAGCACACAGTCAACCAATGCGACGTGAGCGTACAATATCCATACTAATATATCTTCTTTTGAATAATAACTTAGAAAGATTGATCGGTATTATTGATGTAGATCGCGAGCGAGCTAAGCCGGGTCTGAAGGCCACACAGACGCCAAGTTTCGTTCTGCTCAGACAGACATCAATAAATGAACGCAGATTTCTTCGTTCATTTTGATCAGCAATCGATTAGTTGAACCTGGATTTGCGGAGGTGTACATTATAATCAGTGGTTCTCAATCTGTGGGTCGGGACCCCCAGGAACTCTCACTTCAATGACATTGAAGTGACAGTTTAAGGACTTGCAATACGTTTATAATACCACAACATTTTCCAAATTGTCAATGTCAAATAATATAAGAGGTAAAAATTGTAAAAAAATAAATAAAAATAGCTGATCTACAAGCTCACAACACCTCGCGTTGCAACTCGAGGGGTTGTGAGCTTGTAGATCTGCTATTTTCACAATATTTATCTGTGGAACTGAGTCAAACAAAATGTAATGCCTCAACTCCTACATACCAAGTGCTTGTCAGGGTTGGGGGTCCCCTGTTCAAATATGATTATTTAGGGGGGTCACGGCCTGAAAAGGTTGAGAACCACTGCATTACATTACTTAAGTTGAGAATGTCTTATTAATTTAGTCATGTATTATCTTAAAATGTATTTATTTTAAGTAAATATTTAATGATCAGTGTTATGAATCACCTTGCTCAGCTAAACTGCAGCAACACAGAATATCGTTAAAGATCATATTTTATTTGCCCAAATACTTAAATTGCAAGGACATAAGAACACCCTCAGCTATAGAAAACATCAAAAAATTTCAAATGATCAGCAGTACAAACTTGTAAAGCTTTGCTGTCTTATATATTTCTACAAATAAACAATATGTGGATTGACATGAGAACTAAAACAGGAGAATGAAACAAAGATTCTCTCCCGTGAGGTGAGGACTCACTGGCCTCAAACGTCACTGATGAGGGATTGCCAAATAAAAGCAACAACAAAACAATAGCCACTCGATACAAAACAAGGCAATATTTACAAAAATTACACCAGTATTATTCCCAATTCCATTGGTGACCCACTCCAAATTCCTTTTACAAACACCATTATCAAACAAATGCTGAAAATCACTTTTCATAATCCCTCCCAAATAGTCCACGCTGGTTTTGCTTCAGTCAATGAGATTGTTAATGGTCAACTCCAAGTTCAATACAATGTAAAATCCTGAGTGTTACTTTAACTCTTGAGTGTACAAATGGATAAATTAACACAGAGTATTTTACTGTGTACCAATAAACAATTGTAAATGATAGTTGCCATGTGCTGACCTGTCTTCTAGACAAAAAAGGACACAAAAAGACATGAAATAGCTTGTCATCTGTTCACATCCAAGCAACCAATACAAAAAAGCACAGCTCTGGCATAATTATGACTGAAGAACTTTGGAAAAAATAAAAGATCAAACAATATCTACATTCATGATGATGGTATGGTGATGGGACCATGCTGTCCCCACGCAGGCACATCCTCACATAGCAGTCGTATCATATATGCACACAACACAACGGCACACATTAAAGCAAAGCAACATACATACACTCATATACATGTTTGTGCATGAATGCACACAAGCACTGTATGTGCCCTCGCACACACTCACACACACACACACACACACACACACACACAGGGGAAGGTTTACATGAAGTGCACACCTTTTTGGGATAAGCAAACTCAAATCAGTTGGATTACAGTCAATTTCCTTTAAATTTCACAACAATCGTATTTAGAAAAATAACGAAACCATTCACAAGTTTAAAATCCATATGCAATAGCAAATGGATCTTAACACAAAGCATAAACCCTTTCATCAAATCAACTGTAAATCAAAAAACAATGGTTCAGTGGAGAAGGAAACACAACTGTACAACATACTGTTAAAACCATTTAAGTCAAATGTTCAGAACGGACAAAAGTAACTGCTCTGAATGAATGAAGAAACAAATTACACACAACTAACTGCACTGGTTCCAAAATAAGCACTTATTAAGCCTGATCTATACACTGCCATATGATGGAGTATGACATGGCATTACACTGTCAGACAGGCCAGGGTGAACCGTCAAAAATGTTCTAAATAAAATAGAATTGTTTCAGACAAACAAAGTTCCTCTAAATATCTCCAGAAATTGTCTTACACATTTCTATGTATTAGGGGACAATTCTATTGACTTTCATATTTGACAGCTGTCTATGACATTTGAACTGGTAATACACCTCAAACTTTGAGTGAAAATATGGGGTAGTAGTAAAGTTCTCAACAATTTCCAGCAACAAAAAGACATTCATAATGGCTTGATTTTTCCTGAAAATACCACCTCTTTAAGAACCAAAATGATAAAATCTACATCATAGTCATTGACAAAAGATAGGAGCAAGTTTTGAAAAGAAAAAAAGATTAAAAGAAACATTCTGAAGAGTGCAATTTTTCAGTTTCCCACACCCCCCTCCCCCACCCCAAAGCGATCCACCATGCAAATGGATTCTTTGGCTCTGCTCTACGAAGCCTGTTCACTCCCCCGACTTAAATTGTGGACCTGTCTTTAACTTACAAGGAAAAATGGGAAATGAATAGCCGTGAATATTAAAACTCTAACCCATTGACATTTAACTCGAGATTGAAGCTAACTGTCGAAAGGCCCCCAACGTCACCATACATGCAATAGGATGCTCTCTTCAGTAGGACATAAATGTCCAGAGCTTTGAGTTGGCTATTGTTAAAGATGTATTAAAACAAATGCAAGACAAACGGGCAGGGTCCTTTTCATAAATACATTAAAAAAAAAAGAAAAACAATAGAAAAGTGGACGAGTGTGAAATGGACGAGGCGATGGAGGGGCTCCCTCTGGTGGTGGGAGGAGAGCAGGGTTGGCACAGTGGCAGAGCTCCCTGGACTCTTGGCTCAGCGCTGCTCAGTCTCTTTTGGGACAGGAGTCTGCCCGGTTTTAGTCTGAATCAGAGTCCGACGTCTCGGCTGAACTTGACCCACTGCTGCTGTCCTCTGACTTGTTCTCCTTGTCTTCCGCCTCATCCTCCTCTTCATTCTACAGGCAGATTAACCATGAATTATTTGTATTAAAAAATGTATGTTTTTATTGTGTTTTCAGAAATGTGGGAAAGTTGAACAGCACTCACGTCGTCATCATCGTCATCATCATCGTCATCTTCTTCACTAGACGATTCCCCGTCAGAGGAAGCCTTCTCTTTTTCATCCTCATCGTCGTCGTCCTCCTCCTCTTCATCCTCCGATTCCTGTAAGAACAGAGTATTTGGTGTGAATATTTAGGTTCTACACTTGCTCACAGATGCAGTAAAGGAGCAGGATCCACAACGTTTATGTAAGAGCTAGGGCCCAAGTTGAAACGTACCGACTTCTTGGCCTGCTGGGCCTTAATTTTGGCAGCTGTGCCTCCCGGTTTTGCTGTACTCTTTCTTTTCTGAGATGAAAGGGGGATTAAAAAAACACAAAATTGCACATTAATGCATTAAGTCAGATGGAGAAAGAAGGCAAAAGAACCTCAAACATAATATTGCTCCTGTGTGTACCATGTACAGTACATGAAAGCACTCCAGGCATGTGAACATAATGAGATGACTTACTTGTGAATTATACTCTTTGTAAGTATTTCTCTCTTGTGAGGTCAGGCTCTGTGGAAGCATAGTAAAGATTGGTGAGATAAGATTTTTACTTTTTTACTAGATTACTGAAATATCCCCAAGATCCAGGTCATTTCCAGACACTGAATGCTTACCGCCAGCCACTGTTCCAGCAGTACTTTGTACTGTCTCTGCTTCTCCTCTGCTATCTTCTTGTAGCGGTCCTTCTCCTTCAGAGGTTGTCTCTGCCAGCGGGCACCGATCTCAGTCATCCGCTCTTTCATGGGGAGGTGGTTCAGTTCACCATTTGATAGCATCTCTTGAGAAAACTTCTGGTATCCATTTCTAGACGAATAAAAACATACCTATATATTAGCCCCAAATGTGACGAAAATGGGAGTGGAAAAAAAGGACTTTGGCAGCTGTGACTAACTTACGATGGCGGTTTCTTGGGCTCTCCTTCAAACTTAATTTTCTTCCCTGAGGCGATCATGGCAGCAGCAGGAGAACGCATCTCACTCAGCTCTCTCTGTGTTGGGGGACAAAAAAAAGGGTGAGCGGGCAACTCTTGGTCTAGAGAGTTGGAGGTGTTGCACAGCTCAACTCAAAGTCCACTCTTACCTCAAATCTTTTCTGGTCTTCTGCTGCCTTCTTGATCCACATTATCTTCTCTTTTTTCTCCATGGTGTTCCAGGTGGATTCCATAGCTTTCTGTGCCTTGGGTCGGTCATTCTAACAAAGCAGAGGTTTAGATTTCATATGTTATTGTGATCATTTACAATGTAGTTATGCTAGTTATACAATGAGTCAGCAGTTTAAAATACCATATCATTGGTATTGCATGTTTAGTCCAATGACTACAACTCCTGTTAAAATTACTGTCAACCCTTTTACAAAGCATTACCTGACTTAGCCAACTTTTCAAATGATAAACCCACCATATTATCTGCTTCTCTGGCAGATTTTTTTGGCAGCCTTTTGCTTTATTTAGATAGGAATGTAGAGAGAAGGTAGAGAAGGGAGATGACTGGAGAACGGATTTAAACTCAGGTTCTCACGACATATTGTCAGTGCACTAACTGGCTGTGTCATCAGGCACCCCTCCAGCTGATATTTCTGTCACTATTAAGAAGTTTGTTTGTAAATCAATCTCGTCTCCAGGGACTTTAGACATTTCTAATTAAATCTGCACTTTTAAGTGCATTAAAAAACAATGAGACTTCCTTTCCTGTTTGTTTATTGATTTTTGTGTTGTTCTTTTTGGTAACATTGTGAACATTCTACAGCCATTTTAAAGCATGTAATGCTTAAAAATGCATGATAAAGAAAAGGTATTACAGTTTCCATTAATATTACCCCCATCTTCATCCTGTGTAGTGCTATGGAGTATCCATATTGAAATGAGGGAACAAAACAACAAATACATTATTTAAAAGCCAACAGCCAACCATTTACCTTAAATCTTGCTAGGTAGTCCCCTATGACACTCTGCTGCCAGATGTCCTGTGCAGTCTTTGGTGTGTCTGGCAGACTGCGATCATCCTTCTCCTTCTTTATAGACTCTGCTTTCAGGACAGTTTCTAGCCGCTTGTACTTCTCCTAAAAGAGCAAGACCACAACAAAATAATCTCAAGTGAAAATGACTATAACTGGCTGAGAACAAAACTATATTATATGGTTGAGCTATATTCTAATGCACATGTATACTATGTGATAGCATGCAGCTAGGATTCATAGTGCTGCCTATTGCTCAACTCCCTCCCTCAATGAATTCTCCACTGATTTTTGTATTTATTTTGAGTTTTGTACCTTCTTCTTTTCTGAAAGCTCGTTGTACATGCGTGCCAGCAGTCTTGTGAGTTCACTGTCAGACAGCTCTGGTCGCTCCTGATGCAGTTTGGGACGCTTCTCCTCAGAGAAGATGAACATGGCCGAGATGGGCCTTTTGGGCTTCTCTGGGTTTGCCTACAGATTGCATAATAGTGCATAATAATATTCATGGAGGGATACTGTGATCCTCAGATGTACAGCTTTTACTGTTGAACAAATAGTGAATCATATGTTTGAGCTTGATGCACTATGCTATTAATCACAAATGTATTCCATTTATAATGCTTTATTTTGATCACAAAACACGTAAAACATACAGTATCATTACACAGTATATTTTATAGTTTCTACCCAAGACCACAGCAGTAGCTATGTCCAAGATTGGGTAATTGTGGTAACATGATGGATTCTACTGCATTGTCAGGCTCTTACCTTTGCTTTGGAAGTCTTCTTTTTCGAGGCAGGACCGCTTGCCCCACCCTTCTTAAAGCCTGCCATCTTCTGTTCGCCTAAAACCCGCTGCTGCTCTTCCTCTGATAAGCTCTGCACACAGTATACGCACAGTACGCAAGGTAAGCAAACAGTAATATACCAATAATAGACTTATTTTGCCATTTTAAGAAAATAGTCAAGAGGAATACCCGTTCTCATTGACCCGTGGGGTCAACTACTTATTAGCTATTCTCAAAAATGTATTTTAAGCCCCCACCCCCCACTAGTGTTTGTGTCACACAATCACAAGATGGTAAACAAAACAATGAACTTACGCAGAGAAATCTGTTCATGTCAATTTCATAATCTTTCTTTCTCTGAAAAACAAAGTTCAGAAAATTAAGACAAATTGGGCACAACTTTCACATATAAGACATGACTCTTGTCTAATATTGTAGGAACTCACCTGTTCACAGCGTTTCTGGTAGGCGTCCTTCTCATTCTGCTTCAGTAGCTTCCATCGCTGGCTGCACATGACCATGCGCTCTGTGCTGGGCACGTCTTTCATGCTGGACATCAGCTCCGCGCAGAACATCGAGTAGCCGTTTCTGCAAACGGACACACATCAGGGTCACATATCCTTTTTTTGTGCAATAGCAATGATGTATGATTACATATGCATGCAAGTAACCCATGTTGTGATGACTCACGGAGGTGGTTTGTCAGGTCGGCCATCAGACTTGTCCTTCAGCTGCCTTTCTGCTTTGGTCAAGGTGGATTTTATTATGTCCTCCTTGGTCATGTTCAGCTCTGGATGCTGCTGGATGTAACCCTGCATAACCCCCTAAAATACAACACAAGCACCGTTAAGTACACAGTAAAATCCTGTGTTAATTTAACCATGAGAGTGTACAAATGGTTACAATTTGTACACTCAGGGTTAAATTAACACTGGATTTGAATTCCTTTCCAAAACTGTATAAAAAAGTGCTTGGAAAGAATAATAAGAAAATAAAACAATAAAAAACAGCAATAATAATAATAACAGGATAAAATCATGCAGTGAGGACTTTAAAGACCAGACTGAACAGTAAGTCTTTCGTTGCTGCTTCTTAAATGTTTATAGATCTCAAGTCCAAGGGCAGGGAGATCCAGAGATTAGAATCCACCAATTCAAAAGTTCTGTGACCTTTTCAGTCTTCACAGAGGCCGTTAAAGGGGTAGTTCAACCAAAAATAATCTTTTTTTCCCTATCGATTAGCCCATGGAGACTTGAATTCATGGATATGTTTTTGTTTGTCCCATTCCTAAGCCAATAATTTGATGCCCAGCGGACCGGTAGGAGACACAAAGGAGACTCTTTGTGTCTCCTACCGGAACCGCTGCCGGTCATCAAATTATTGGTTTAGGAATGCGACAAAAACATAAAAAGAAAACCATGAATTCAAGTCTCCATGGGGTGACTAATTTTGGGGGTTAACTATCCCTTTAAGACCTCCTACTAACATGTTCTCCAGAATGTTGTTTAGAATGTAAGCACAACAGTCCACCCAGTCTTGTGGACCTCGTGTCAATCATATATATACAAAACACTCACTTCATACTCTTTATGCGATTCCAAGGATTTTCCGATCCATTTGAGTCTCTTTTTGTCAGTCAACTGTGTCCACTGTTTCCCAAGACTGTCTTTAATGTCTTTGGTGGTTGCCTAGTATCAGACATTAAAAAAAGATAGTGTCATCATACAACTCTCGCATATAAGAAAATGTATAGTGTGAGGCATGCCGTAAATGCCCCTCTCTGGTTCTCCTCCTCTTCACTTACATCTGGACGTGTTTTGAGGAAATTCTTCTTTTCATGGTTGTACCACAGCTGCTGTGGTGTCCTGGGCTTCTCTGGTACATTTGAACCTTTCTTGGTCATGCTCTCCATGAGATCAGGGTGCAGTTCCCTACATTCAAATAACACATCATTGTATGTACTGGACCAGTTAACAAGCATTGACTGATTGATTTTGATGATTGACAAAGAAACTGCTTTCCCTCATATCACTGATACTTTACATACCAGGACCTTACCTGAACTTTAACATGCTCCCCACGAATGTCTCTTTGTCTCTCAAGAAGTCTTCAACATATTTTTTCTGAAAACAAGCAAGAAAGAAGTGGTGTGATGCTGTCAAAACTGATAAATTCAGCTCATAATACTATTCTTGATTTAATCTCACTGTCCCTTTGATTCACCTTCTTCTTATCAGGGAGCTCCCTATATTTCTTAGAAAGGATCTTAGTGAGGTCCAGGTTGCTCATCTCAGGGTGTAGCTTGGCATACTTGGCTCTCTTTTCCATGAAGAACCGGAAGTATGGGGTCAATGGCTTTTTGGGGAAATCTGGGTGCTTCTGATTATTGTAAAAAGCCACACAAAAGATAAAACAAAGAAGAACAGTTTGTTATCTATTGTTGTATTGTAATAGGACTATGATATATTATTATTGTTACTGTATCATGATTATTGTGATTGTGAACCGTCACATTTGGCATCTATGGAATCATGTACATCACCTTTAGTTTCTTGCCTTTGTAAGGGTTTTTGATGTAGTCCTGGGCATCAAAAATCAGTTCGGTTAGTGTCCGGAATTTCCGTATCTGTTATAATGAGATAATAAACAACACAAATATTCAGTAGAGCAAAACTTTTTTATTTCAAAACAACTCAAGAATGACATCAAGTTAAATGCCATTTACCATTCGCTCTGTATGAATCACGCTCGGATAGGCCTACCTCTTTGGACAACTCCTGCCACCTCTGCTTGCACATCTCTGCTGAGAAGGTCTCGAATGCCACCTTTCCCCAGTCTAGGTGTGACTCAGATGTCTTGTATTTGGTCACGTCCTTCGGGGGAAGGGCCATCTTCATAGCCTCCAGCAGTTTTAAGAGGTCATCCTGTGCCCAAACTGAGACAATGTAGAGCGCACAAAAAGTCACAAAATTAGACTGTTTAATGGAACAGTGTATTTAATGTCTTAAAGGCTTAAATATAGCCTACTCCACCTTGCACTTGAACAGGTGTCTCCATTTCTCCATTCATTTGAAAGTGTACTGTCCTCTATACCTTTTGCAAGGGTGAAAAGAACATAAACTTAATACATTTAAGTTATCATACATATGTGTAAAATATAGAGCTAATGTCTAGTCTCGTTTGATGACTTATTTGTTTACTAAACAAGATTTGTGTGTGTGTGTGTGTGTGTGTGTGTGTGTGTGTGTGTGTGTGTGTGTATATATATATATATATATATATATATATATATATATATATATATATATATATACACACAAAATCTTGGTCTAACTGTTTAGTAATCGAATAATAAGTAATCAAATTCAGTGCTGTAGTGAGTGAAGATTAATATATAGTGAATTTATTTATTTATTTATTTATATATATATATATATATATATATATATATATATATATATATATATATATAGTTTTATTTTAAGTATTATTCACATCCACATTTAGTTTAAGTACAGTACATCATCAGCGACGTAAAATCTCCGACCTTTTCAACCCATGGCATTAAAATGTGCCTCGACATAATGGTTTATGTTCATTACACCGCCCCTAAACGTTTACGCTCCATCGTGAGACATAGGCTATTGCTTGTGACGGCTTCAAATCTCAAATAACACTGCAGAGGGCTTCAACTAACACTTCGCGAGCGCCTCGTCGACCAATTTGTCAGCTGGAATGTGGCGTATTATTATTCCACAACAAAGTCTAGTCTCTTGGACGTACGAGAGCGACCATTTTCGTGTGTCGTGCGCTCGGTAATGGAGTCTTTTCTCGGAGCGGAGGTGGGGAGGTTCCACGGATAGGAAGGAGGAAGCGATCGTTCATGGACTGTAGGCAGCTGTAGGCGACCAGCTGACCATGGACGGGGATCTGCTTTCGGTCTCCGTCGAGGGGGAATGGTGCACAGGGAGCATCACCGCCACATGCAGCCTCACCACCGACGAGG
Source organism: Gymnoscopelus braueri (assembly GCF_963280865.1). Lineage (NCBI taxonomy): Eukaryota > Metazoa > Chordata > Actinopteri > Myctophiformes > Myctophidae > Gymnoscopelus > Gymnoscopelus braueri. The sequence continues at coordinate 23,641,010 of NC_137615.1, forward strand.
CACCAAACACGGGATCTTGCTCCGCCATGAATCTCAAGCCCGGAGGTTTTTACTCCAGGCCGGAGTGAGGGAACATTCGATCACAGTTAATAAATCCCTATACAAAAATTACAGGCAGTTTTGACTATGAATTGGCATTAAGAGTTTGGGACTTTAATGTGAAAACACTGTGCATTCTTCAGCGAGGCGTAGCCGAGTTCTACTTCCATGATGGCGGCTGCTTGTTGTTCACCCCGTCCTTGATGCCTGGCTTGCACTACATTCGATGGGGTGTTAACCGACAGTGTCAAAATTGTCGCTAAAACAACTAACAGACTAAATAGAAGCTTTAGGTCGTAGTTATTAATAATACCCTCACTTCAATATGCGAATATTACAAGATTCTGGTGATAAATAGTGGCGTTTTGAGTAATAAAGCTACCACAGCCAAGGGCAAGCAGGTTCTCGAACCGAAGGGAACTGCTTATCGCCTGACGACTTAACAATGAATATTACACTGAATTGAGGCAAAATACAGATAGCTCTATTTACAAATGTGAAAAATGTAAAAGGAACAGCTTGAACACCCCTGTAATTAACATCCTTGTTTCCGCGTGAAAAACCGTGGAGAATGCATAGCTTCCTGCAAACCAAAATAACGTTAAATGAACAAAATTGGCAACAAAAAAAAGCGTTCGCTCATATTAATAGTACCTTTCTGTGGTTTGAGGACATAGTATTTTAGAAATTGAGTATGTTTGATATGAGCGACCGAGCCGAGGAGACTCGGGGCTTGTGGAGGCGCAGGAAGAAAGAACGAAAATGAGAAATAATTTCTAACAACCTCACGTGAAAGTCTGAATTAAACGCTAGTTTACAATAAATGTCGAATTCGCGATGTCCTAACGTCGGTTCCAAACGTAGACATTAGCTGGTTCTCGTTCTTTTGTTAGAAATTAAACGGTATATCCGAGAAGTCGCCCCGGCTGGCTGCTGAGACGGTTCTAGATGTTCTAGGTCCGCCATGCTGACGCCTCACACAGAGCGAGTCTACAAGGAGACCTACCGTGACAAGGTCCAATGGCGCACTGCACGCACAGCACCCGAGAAACGGGCTTAAAAGTAAAGCCAGGGCGTTGCAAACCTCCCCTGACTCGATCCAAGAGCACAAGCAGAAGAACAGAAGGCGGGTTCTCGAGGCTTGGCGTTGGTGGTTCTGAGTTAGTCAGGCGAGAGAGAGGCGACCGTCTGTACGGTGAGATATTAAACCGTGATCCCTGATGGCTAACCAGCGAGGCGGCTGGCTGTTCCGACAATAGCCGCATGGAGGTCTCGGCGCGGAAAGCACAGACTATTCTTTGCACGGAATAGCCCGGTTATTGCACTGGTAGTCAAATAATGACGGTGGGGGGGTGAAATACGAAATCGAAGGCGAGTGGAATTTTGAAAAAAAATACCTTTATTCTCGCTGGAAATTGCCCCCAGTTTCTTACCCGCTGTAGAGGACAAGAAATTCGGGTATGGCGACCTCGTCTGTGCCCTACAGCAGTCCGTGTATATTTGCCAGCGCACAAGGCACACGCACACACTCGGTCTAGGCGCTTTTCGAATCATCATAACAAATAACAACAAAGACTCGGTCGCGTATACTGTTTTGAGCGAAAGTGCCTTCTATTGGATTATTTATCGCGCAGTTGTACGATCAAACGAGGCGGTTGTGTGGCTTACCTGTCTCAGCGTGAGTCAGTCTCGTTGTGGAAGAAGGGGTGGGTTGAACGTTAGCCAGCACTGCGCTGTCGGTCCAGGGCACAGGCGCTCCAGTCCCCGCAGAGATGGAACTTCCCCCCGCCTCCATCTCACTTGCTTTCTCCCTCCAGTCAACGCGCAGCTCTCTCGATCCAACCATTTCTCTGAGCGGAGACAGACATCCACGTTTTCGATCTCTCTCCAGCTCAGCTGCCTCACGTTCCTGGACCGGCAGCGCGAAGGGCTATTATTTTTCCGCAATTTCCCGGCCCAGCCCGATCGCTCCCACCGACCTGATGCCACTTAGATTTGTATTTAGATGCATTAAGTAAAAGTTGAACGTACGGTCCGGTGATTTTATTGGGACATTTTGTAATATTTTTGGATGTGATAGAATATAGTTTGATATATTATTTTAAAACAAAACATTAACATTTCAGTGAAAAATGGTTAAATTTTCAGTAAATTATTTTAATGTCAGTTTTTGTTATCAAAATGAAAAACTGTTTTACAGAAGCGTATCCATGCCTTTCCAGACAGCATAAACCGAACCTTTTAGCAAATTCTAAGCGTCAGTTTGACAGCTTCATTTTACCCTGCTGCATGTATTTCTTTTCAACTCCACCTTGTCTGTTTGTGGGCGTAACTCAGCCATCCAATCCAGTCAGCCGGATTCATCGAAAACAAATGACTTTCCAATGAGCGCTCATGTTTTTAAGTATCAGTGGAGTGGTAGCGTTTTCAGTGGTCCAGCAACCGAACCTCCTCTCACTCTGAGGGCTGAAAAGATGCTGTGACCTTAGTATGAGAGATTTGTTTTAAATCCGCGCTTCTCAAACTTTTTCATGTCAACGAGCCCCAAAATTATATGGCTGCGGACTCCCATCTTAAAAAGATTCTGTCCCAGGGATTTTTCAAAAATGGTAGATCTACAAGCTCATAGCACGGCATCAAGACACGCTATGAGCTTGTAGATCTGCCATTTTTGAATAGCCAAAGTATAAAACATGGTTAAAGTGGTTAAAATGATTGTGATGCTATATTAACAAATTTTGCTGGGGATCCCCTGGTAACCCCCCCCCCCCCCAGGACCCTAGGGCAGTGTATATCAACCTTTTTTGTGCCAAGGCACACCTGGCATAGCCAAAAGATCCCAGGGCACACCTAGATATACGGTATATATATATATATAATTATATGTATATACACACACACACACTAGGGGTGTGCCGATACACTAATTTCATGAAACGATACGATATTGGGCACACAACTTCGATACGATACGCACTTTTTTATTATGAAAATATATGGGGGAGAAAAAAAGCAAATGCAAACAAATATTTCTGTTTTTGCATTATTCAGACATGCAAACTTGTAGCTTTTCAGCTTCCACTAGCCGTTTTGAATCCAAATAGGGCAATAGTGTGACACCTGACCCGAAAAAAAACAGCATGTTGTCACCCTTTTCACCTCGGGCTGTTTGCATGCCTGATTATTATTATTGTAAAAAAAAAAAAAATCCAAAATGATATTTGTTCAAACCTTCTTCAAACGGCGCGGCACACCTCAGCAGTAGCCCCGGCCCAAAATTGGGACGTTTGCCAGGGTTGATAAACACTGCCCTAGGGGACCCCACGTTGAGAACCAATGTTTTAAATAATCAACACTTGAGAAATTGTATTTTTTAATTAAAGTTAAAATCAAAACGTTGTACAGTGTTCCAAGCACACAAATATACAATAGATGAGACAAAAATATATGCCACATTTACACAAATGTTTCCTCACCATAATATTAATCAAATGTATTAAGCCAAACAATAATGATCCCGCCCCTAATACTGTTCTCTCCACTTTTACAATCATTAACAAAAATCAGAAGGCCTTGCATCCGCACATGTAGAAGACGAAGTGTCTCTAAGAAAGACACTTAACCCCTAACAGCTGAGCTCCCCCAGAGCGCTCATCGTGAGCAGCCATCAGCTGAGTGAATCTTAAATTGAATTTCCATGGGATTAATAAAGGTCTACAAAAAAAATATATGGCATATCAATTCTCATTCAGAAGCAGAAGTAAGCATACCTTATCCTTATTTACAAACTATCCATATGCTAACTGAACAGCTTAAATACCATGAATGCTTAGCTTCTTTCAATTAACACTACCACGACACAATTCTAAAACAAGACTGTAAGAAAGAAAAAGTACAAGGGAAAGATTGGTGTGATGGTGCCATTAGTATGCATTATCTATGCATCTTAGAAATTAAATAAAACTACTGTGTATCACCCTAAGTACATATGATTGGACTCTGATGTAACATTGGTAGGACAACAATTTAGCAAAATTGCTACACATTCTCAAGCTAAAAATATATTCAACTACTGTACCTGAGACCTTAATGGGAAATACCTCTTCGTTTCAGAATACAAATCATTTTAACATGCATTTCCATTTTAATGGCACTTTAATTTTAACATACAATTTAAATAGTGGGAAAGGTGAATGTAAGAGCACATATTAGGCTATGTTTCAGTTTTGGAGCTGTTGGTACTACCATAAAATGAATTCCTTGAGTAAGTCTCTTATTTGTTATAATTGGAAAAGCTTGTCGTAGTAACATTACATCGATTATATTATATTCAAGGTTACATGGTAGACTGTTTTAACTCTGCGCTGTCTGACCACAGTAATATAACATCTGTTCTTACATTGAGTGGTATCGCCCCTCAAATACGAAAAAGACTAAAGAGACATGGTTACAAATGCATACATTTTCCACTGTTATTTCTGAAGGCACATCATATACAATTTTCAAATTACTCACTGGTAAATAGGATTTGAGTTCATATGATTATTGGTGAATGGTGGTGTGTTCATGGCAAGGGGAATGCGGTATAGGCTACACATCCGCCTCGTCTTCTTCGTCAAATTTCACGTTGGCATCATCGGCATCCAGCTAGAACCGAATTACATCCAATTACAATAAAGAAACACACATAGCCAGGTATTCCAAGTTAGCATGCTGATTGACATAAGCATGGCGGATGTCATCTAGACATCTCTCTGCAGGTTTTGTAATGTCCTACGTATAATGTAAAACGCTACTGCTATAATCTTAGTATGTTTGTCTACAGCAGTGCTTACCAAACCTTTCAAGTCAAGACCCCCCCCAAAAAAATTTGGTGTCTCCCTGGGTCCCAATGAATGAACCACTTAAGCCCTATTACATTTTTCTGACACGAATTTTGACCTGATGGTCAAGATTCAATTCATCTCCTGAGCAAGCAGGCAGGCTCAATTAGTTCAATGGTAAAAATATCATTACTTGTGCAGGAAACCGGGTTCAAATATATATATATATATATATATATATATATATATATATATATACGTGTGTGTGTGTGTGTCTATATATACTGTGATATATAGACACGTGACGCACACACAGTACAGTATATGAAAATTCTAATAAGACAATAACTAAGAAATCTCAAACTCCAATAAAGTGTTTGTCTGAGCACCACACAGCACCAGACTATAACTTACACATTTGATCTCCAGTCGAGAGAATAAAGTGCCAGTCATCGCCATACGCAGAGGTATGGTAAGAATGAGAACAAATGGCAGCGCCAGAGAGAAGCTGCTCATCTTGACGGCCCAAAGAAGAGCGAGGCACAACAGCTGAATCACAGTGAAGAGATGCATCCGCATTGTCGACACCTTTACAAAGCAGGAGAGGACAGTGGGAATGAATGCATGTGTTAAGTTTAATACATGGACTCGTCGTTATTTACGTACTGAATATTGCACCATTTGATGTTATGTAGGCTAAACTACATTAAATTGGCACTGCATTATTACGAAATGATTTAAGTTGATTGGTCTGTTATTGAATGTGATTTTCTTTTCTCTCTGAAAACATGGTGAAGTTGTGAAGAGTGTGAATACCCTGGTGGCATAGGCAGTCGAAGGATGGTATTTCTTTGGTACAAAAAATAGAAGTATCCTGTCCCACATCTGGATTCCAAAGAGGGAGGTGACACCCATGTAGAGGAAGATTCCAAACAGGGCGGTCATGGGAATCAGCTTCAGTATGGGTTCCATGAAAATGGAAACACCTGGAAGTTGCATAGAAAATGGATGCTTAACGAAGGCAATTTGCTTTATGTGAGTAAATGGTCAGCAAACTGGATGTATAGGCCTTAATCGCAACATTTGTATTTCTGTGACCTGTCTTTGCATTTTTCATTTATTTTTAATGTGACTTTTCCAACTTACTCTTTGGTTTAAATTACTTTGCTTTGCTTCTTTGTGTGTGTGTGTGTGTGTGTGTGTGTGTGTGTGTGTGTGTGGGGGGGGGGGGGGGACAATTGATCAATAAAAAAAGGGAAATATGCTCCAACTTGATATTCTGTGGTGTCTCCATCAGCACAGTAGATGGCAGCACTTACCAACCAGGATCGCCACGAGCAAGCCACTAATCCGTTGCTCAATCACCTTCTCAACCCCCTGCTTCGGGGCCGTGGCCATGACCGTGAGGGCGTTGGCATGGGTGACAGAACGCACAGTGGCAGCACTCAGCCAGGGCATTCCGAAAATAGAGCAGATGCCACCCATAGTGACCAGGATGAGCAGATCAAAATGGAATCCGGTTCCCTTGATCATCTTCTTCTCAGGCTTGCTCACAATCAGCCTGGAATTCCACAAAGACAGTCAGGAGTTAAACAGAATCATCTCATAATAGGCATTTTGAGAAAATAGATTTTGTGTAGAGGGGAAAAGGGAAGGGACCAAGTATAGACCTCTGGTCAATGAAGTATATAGGGTTTAAGTGGTTAACTAATAGACCCTTTTCACACTGGAAAAAGTTATGCTGTTAATATGCAAACATTCATTTAAAAACACTGTACATTTATCCTTTATTTGAAACTTATGCTAACATGCAGAATGTCACTCACGTAGTGATCTGGGACTCGAGGAAGATGAGGATGAAGACTAGCAGGGCTGGTACAAAGCATAATGGCATCATATAGGTAGGGAATGTTTTGTGAAGTCCCATGGGGTTGATGAACCAGCCTCTGACAGCAGGATTGGACACCTGAATACCTTTCGGCACGACCAGTTTCTATAAAAGCACACAGCATCTGTTTTTAATATTTGAAAGTGCAGATGGTAGGCTACTTATTGCTCATCTGACACTGTTGCATAGGCAAATGAATAGAAAACTAAATCTCTCAACACAACAGTGATTAACTAACTAAAGGTGGTGTGAGTTTGTGGTCCAATGATCCCTTAAGATTCAAGATCTATTGTTATATCTTATATATGAGTACACAAGAGTAAAATGATCTCGCAGAAATAATAAACAATAACAAAGAAATAAAGAAAAGCAGCAATAATAAACAGGAAGATCAAGCAACATTTCGGGTTTCGTTTCTTTGTTACACAAATATACAAAGATGGTGGGGCTTTTTTTTCTTCTTTTCTTTTAAGAGCAAAGAATTTACCTGAGTGTAGGTTTCGTTGATAGTCATATCCACAGCGGCCATTATGAAAATGGCAATGGGGACTCCAAAATCTCCAATCAAGCTGCGGGCCTTGAAAAACAGAACAAAAGAGTCATTGGTTAGCATTCACACAAATGACTTAGGATGCTTTTGCACTTTAGTATTATCAAATATTTTTCAGAATTCATGTCCTTTTCAGTGGTAATGAGCAAAATAATGATATTGGAACTGTTTCTGTCAGTGTAGGTGCTTTTTAATTAGTTTAATTATATGGTTAATTATAGGGTCTTTACTGCCTGGCTATTAGGCAAAGGCATTTAGAACAAGGTTTGTCTATAGGTCTGTATGCACAGTATGTACTTTATTCTAATGCAAACAAACCGCTCCTCATCTACATGCATGACATCAAGAAACAGAAGCACCTTTCTGAAAGTGAAACACTTAAGAGCATGAGCTGAAAATCTATGCATGGATTTGTATTTGTTGTTTTGTTTTCTTCTGGTGAATCTTACCCATTGAGGCACTTTTGTTGTCATTGGTGAAGTATATACTACAGTATATCCATTTGGCCAAATGAGGCACATTAGGACATGCATTAGGCAGCCAGCCGCTTTACCTCTGAACATTGCATTATGATTTGTGCTGCTTCGTTCCCAAACTGCACACTTACAATCGATGGCTAAAGATTGGACTGGGAGGCCACGCCATTATTACCCTTTATGTCTTCCTTTTATAATTTTTTTCTCTAGAAGAGAAGGCGCTGCAGTGAAACTAGGCTAACCTGGGGAACCATTTAAAGTAAAGAAAAAAAGAAAAGAAAAAAGGCTCAATGATGGGCGTTAAATGACAGCGAACTACCACTACACAAGTGTTCACTATGAGTATACAAAATGTGTCAAATTTATGGACTTACCCAGTCAGGAAGGAAGTGACCCTGCTTGAACACACGTAGTGCGTATGCAATGGAGAAACAACCAAACATAAGGCACATAGACAGCAGGGCAGTGTTGGGGTATTCTATATATTCTTTCACATCCATGGTTCCATTGCCACTGGTGTGATTGATGGTCTTTGTGATGAATGTTACTAGGGGATCTGTGCCATTTCTCGCTATAAAGCTATAGTTCAGGATCAGTGGATGGGTTTTGAAAATCTGTGAAAGAAGAGAAGCAAATATGATTGACTGAGAGGTAAAGTACAGTGAACAGGGAGAAGCCAAACACCATATGAATTGATTTTATTGTGTGTAAAATCATTAATATATACGTAAAACAACAACTTTTGGTGCCATTTAAATGGGATGGGAAAATGTGGCGTGGAGACCTTAAAGAGTTTACTGAAGGTCTCGAAGATGAAGATGAGCGAGATGAGGATTGAGAATATTTCCTGGGTGAAGCGAGAGAGGTATCGGACCAGGAAGCTTCCCTCCACAGCCACAACTATTATCACAATCACGATTAGCCAGATTCCAACCCAGGCTCGACCAACGATGTACTCAATGCCTTGACTCTTGCAGAACTAGCATAGGAGAACAAAGGCAATAATCAATGTCACTGAAAAACAATTAAATAGTAACAAAGTCAGTGTGGAACTCCATATGAAGGCAAGACTAAGACTATATATATATATATATATATATATATATATATATATATATATATAATTTATATATACATACATACATATTATGTGAGCAAAATGCATGGAAACACTTGGTCATGCACAAGAAGTCTGAGACTGATTGGTCTTGTGGTTTGTGAGATAAGCCCCAGACACACAGTGGCGGAAACATAATCTCTTGCCTTCAGCCTAGGGACAATTAAAATGTTTAACCAGGGAGCCAAGTGGCAATTCACAGCATACCACACAAAAGGATAACGTGACATCAGACAATGTTTATAATATGGCTTTTACGGCTAAAGTGGACAGACCAGTCTAGAAATCTTAGTTGTACGTACTTGGAAAAAAGCCTCCTCAAACACAAGCAGTGGTCCGGAGAAACCAATGATCAGCAGAGGTTGGGCACCAATCAAACTGAAGATGATTCCCTGGATGCTGGTCGATACCATAAGCTCTGACACCCCCATCCAGCTTTCTGTTTTATCAGCTAGGGTCAGACAAATGAAGAATTATGCACACACTTAATAATTCTCTGATCTCTATCATATTAAATACTGTTACACAAATAGATGTATCCGAGTGTTAGTGTGCCTAAAGAAAAGAAACACTAGCAAAGTTATAGTCGCGTATTAAGTGCTTACCCAGAAGTCCTCCGAAGGTGACAGCAGGGGACAGGGCAGCAAAGTAGATGAAGATTACAGCGGCCATAACCTGAGGGTTCAGGGCGTCTGTGTAATCACTGATGTAGTGACGGTAACGACGCTTCACGTCTCTAATCATCCCACCAAAAGGATAACCAGTACGAGCAAGTGGATCCTCTCTGGGTTCCTCTGGGGCTTTTGCAGCTGGGTCAACAAGCAAAACCAAATGCAAACATTTTATATCAGATCTGCCTTTAAAGGGATAGTTCACCCCCCAAATTATTTTTTTCCTATCGATTAGTCACCCCATGGAGACTTGACTTCATGGATATCATTTTGTTTTTGTGTGGCCAATAATTTGATGACCGGCAGCGGTTCCGGTAGGAGACACAAAGCGTCTCCTTTGTGTCTCCTACCGGAACCGCTGCCTACTGGTCTGCTGGTCATCAAATTATTGGCTTAGGAATGCGACAAAAACAAACAAATATCCATGAATTCAAGTCTCCATGGGCATGGGGTGACTAATCGATAGAAAAAAGTAATTATTTGGGTGAACTATCCCTTTAACGTGTCTTTCTTTTCATCGTCGCTGTCAGGCAAGTCCAAAACCACTACTTTTCAGGAAATGGAAAATAACCTGTGTTCCAATTCAATGGATCAAATGGAGTTACAATTTAGTCACAAGCTCTTGTTATTAATTGTAAAACCCACAGAAAGACTTAATGACGTTCAACCTGGCGTTTCAAAATGTTCCAAAAGTAGTGAAAATAGCAGATTGGCTACTTTTGCTACTTTTGCACAACACTGTCACACGATGAAGTTTAAGATTTAAGGTTATGTAAAATGCTTAAAGAGTCATATGGTTTTAATATTTCACTTTTAATGATGTAAACAAAAAAAAAAAACTTAAGATATGAAGACTCATAAAAAGCTGGGATGAGAATTAAATGCAGCTCAAATTGAAGATGCGAGGGCTGACATGTAAGACTGACCTTTGACCCTGTCACCAAAGGCCAGCCGAGTGTCACATGGGCGGAGTCTGTCGCGGAGCAACTTCCGCTGGAAGTCGATGACTGGCGCCAGCATGGCCTGGTCTTGGATCTCAGTGGGGGGGATGACAATGCTGCAGTCCATGAAGTCAGCAATGGCGTTGGTCACGTCCTTTCCCGTCTGAGCCAGGTACGCCTCCAGACCAAACACCTGCAAGACAGAAGGTTTTAGTTTTTTAGCTCTTCTCAGGTAGGCCTGTCACAATTATTACATAATCGCCTGATCGCAATTATTTGAGATAATGGCAATTTGCATTATCGTCATAATCGTTTCCATGTTGAAAGATGTTCGTATCCATTTTCAAACATAAAAAAAAATAGTAGACATACATAGCAGATCTACAAGCTCACTGTGAGCTTGTAGATCAGCTAGTACTTACTTACTTACTTACTTACTTACTTACTTACTTACTTACTTACTTAGACTTAGATCAGCTATTTCCACACATTTCTTCAAACAAATTATGAGTATAAAATGATTAAATATAGCCTATTTCTATTTATTTTGAGTATTGGTACCGACAGTTATTTCTTTGTATATTTGAGTTAGTTGACATATCTGTCCTGTGCAATTTGTGTTTACAACCCCTAAAAGTCAAACACAAATGTAATTTGATGTTCTGATGTTCAATGCCAAAAACACGATTAAATCATTGATCGCAATTATTTGTTGACAATTATTAGTTAAGTAAAATGTCATGATTGTGACAGCCAGATTCTCAGGATGACAAAACTGCCCCATAACTCTCCATGCCATATTCTATATCCACTGTCTCTCACCCAGTCAGCCATCAGGGCACCCATGGCGCGGCCACCCTCGTGGTAATCCAGCCCACTCTGACTGGGTCCCACCAGGACGAAGACGAAGCGAACAGGCACAGGAGCCTCGAGGGCAGACTGCATCACCACAGAGTCACTCAGCCTGACGAAGGCTACCGCTGGTTTCTCCAATGTGTCCAGGACGCCTGTGAGAAGATAAAAATAATAGCTCAATATACACAATAAATTAATGATAATAATATAAAGAGACCCGCTGTCTGAATGTCATGCATTTACCCGAGAGAACGATGGAGGCCTCCACTTTGTCAGAGTAGTCTCTCTGCAACACAGTGGGCCGTCAACAGAGTGTAAGTTATGAGATGTTGATAACGGATGAAAGCAATGATTATTGGGTATAGCAGAATAGCTGAAAATTAACTATACCCTTTTGGTGACCGAAAAGGTTTGCATCTCAATGTCTCCTGGTTCAGTGCCGATCTGCCCTTCTTCAGTACCAGCTTGGTCAGATTGACTGGAAGGACAAAGAGAGAGAGAGAGAGCGTGAGATTACAAAATGAATAGAATACACAACTGTATCATGGGACTCACGTTCTAATATATTTAATGACTTTTACTTGCAACTGCAACCTGGATGCTATGAAGCTCTATGTAGCATCAAATGTATAGTGTGCAAGTCTATTGCATGATCACTCACTGTCCCATTGTACAAAATGTGACGTACATTGTCAGTGTGTATTAGGCATGTGTTGGTAGGTATCCATCACTAGCGTTCGTCTGGCTACTTCAGTGTGTGTAAACATACATTGTATACTGCATGTGTGTTACCTGCGTCTCATCAGCAGAGCCCTCAGCACAGTGTCTCGATCACTGGCACGTATTTCGTTTTTGTTCAGCAGTTCATCAACAACCTTCTCAGCCACAGCAGACAGTGAGCTGGCATTCAGGTCCAGGATGATAGCACCTAAATGCATTTTAGACAAACACAAGTCATAAATGGAAATCATGCTTGACCACACATTTGTTCTGCTAGGTCCTTTTCAAAATGTGCATAAACCTGTCATACTGTACATGCACGCGTGCTGTTAGAGAAGGGAGGTGCATCAGTTTTCACAACTGATGCATTTCGCTGAGGGTCAGCCTGCAGTACCTGTGCTCATGATCTTGCGGAGCTGCAGGACACTCTTGAAGGTGAGGTAGGAGATGTGCGAGGAGCTCCATTGTCCGCTAGTTGGGTTTAAGTTCTCCTCATAGCCAACCCAGCGGCCAGTCTCTTGCCAGGTGCTGCCCTGGAGCTCATTCAACTCTACATAGGCCTGCGGTAACACAACACCGTTAGACAGGGACAGTCGCACAGCAAAATGCTAAATATTAAAGCCTCTGTAACTTTCCTGTTCTACCCCGGATTCAAACTCAAGTCTCTTGCTCAAGTGCTGAACTTGTCACTTATCACTGGGCTAATATAGAGCTTGCTCAGGGGAGAAATTGTGACCGTCAGTCTGTACCACTTGTCAACCAGTCATGTCAAACCAGTACAGAATCTAAATGTCTCAACAGAAGAGCAGGGAGACTAAATACAACCACCTTTATATAAGTTATATTATTATTAATATCATATATTATTAACATACTCTACCATACAGATTGGATAAAATAACATCGTAATTAATCACACACAAAAAGATTACTTAGTGGGGCTTTAGTTGAACTCTGAAAGAGTAAGAATGGACCTTTATGAGTCCATATTTATTTTTAGTTTTTACACTTTCAAATTAACACTGAGGATTTTACGGTTTACAGAGGTTGGCTGCTGTAAACTGCGTGTGGTAAGATTACAGCTGATGATGGTAGATGGTAAATAAAGATGGTAGACCTACCTGAGCATCCCCTCTTGAGTTGGCGTTGGTGTTCAGGTTCAGGTAGGCTGAAATGGCCAGATATAAATGCAATTAACCTTTGGTATCACAACCTTGTATGATGAACAATTATGCATGGCAGGAGACAGATGGAATCCCCTGGTTGTACTGGGGAGGGTGATCAGAGCAGTGATTCTCAAACATTTTCATGTCAAGGGATCCCCAAATAAATAAATAAAAAAGTTTGTGCCTGGGTCCCCCATACAAGGTTTGTGTTGTTAAAATGTTCAAAAACAATTCAAAATCTTTCAATTTATTTCAAGATTATTTTGAAAAAACGTTGTATTTGTAGAGTTATTTTCAAATAGCTGATGCATATAGGGTCAAAGTTAAACTGATCAGGATTTTGTATTAACTCATTTGGCTTGGAACCCCCTAGTAGGACCCCACTATGAGAAGCACTGAGCAGCTTACCCTCTGAGGCAGCGGGCAGGACGATGGTCTCGAAGGGCACCACATTTCCCTCGTCCGCCCTCCTCTGCTCGAGGTCATAGCTGTTTCTGTGGCCTGGTGGAGTCCTGGTGGTGAGGAGGAGGAGGAGGAGGAGGAAACAGAACAGTGGTATAAACTGAACAATAAGGCTGAGTAGAGCAGGGGTTCTACTCTGCAACACCTCTCAGTCAGGGGTCATCAATGTGTCCGTACACGGACAAATGTGTCCGTGGCAAGACTTGGCGTTGTCCGTGGCAAATGTTTTTTTTTTCCAGGTTTTCTTCCGAATATTTATGACACTGATTTACTATGACACTATGGCACATTAGGAGTCCACTAGGACAGTGGTTCTCTAACTTTTTATTTTCAAGGACCCCCATAACTCTGAGAGTGCCATGACTCTGAGACTGTTCCATTTGTGCAGTCTCAGAGTCAAAGACCTGTAAAGGCAATAGCTCTTTGTCCGCTCATTTGTATGTCCATGGCAAAAAATAGAATTTTGACATAAATGTCCACCACAAGCCAGCATGGTGATGACCCCTGCTCTCAATGTCTCACCAGATTTTACGGACAAGATGCCAGGAGCTTGTCTTTCTGCTTATGAAGCGACGCAACTCAGCCCTGACAGGGGGAAAAATGTTTTGGGAGGAAAATCGTATCAATTGCTATTGTGGTGTGGTGTGATGTGGTGTTCAAGTGAGGCAGGGTATGGGTTTGCAGCTTGCAAATATCTTTCAGGATATTCAAAAGGGAGCTCTTTAGGCTCAGTTTGGTTTTGCAAAGATAAGGGTGCTGTTCTCTCCATGGCCAGAGGAGGGCAGGATTTGACTAAATATCTCCTATCACTGACAGCTTGGGACAACCATGCAAAACTATAGAGACAATTTGTATACAGTTTGAAGCAAAACCTCTACCAAACATCTACTTATGAATACTTAAAAGAAATAAGGAACTTACAGTCTTAGTGGAGAAGGGAAGGCTGACTCATTGTCTTCATATGACGAGTCACTGCCCTAGTTTAGATTAAAGACAAAGAGGAATTAATGCAAGACAGTTTGAGAGGTGAGGGGATTGAAAAGGCAATGGTGAAGTGGAAAAACACTTATACTTACACTTACACACATACTAAACTTTCCTTCAGTCCATTTTTAATACCAATACAAGCGACCATTACATCATATTCTTTGAATGAAATTTCACCTTTTCCAACCTTATCTCCATATATCAGTCCATATTAATGCTTACTATAAGATGGTACCATTCATGTCTACGTACTCTAACATTCTAGGAAGAAAAAGCCTGTAGCTTATAGAAATTCCCACCAATAATGTCACCGGCAGGTTCATTTTCTAGTTATCCACAGCCCAACTCTGAGACACAGAGTTGAGTGAGTTGGATAGTAAGAATTAGAACGTAATGATATATGGAGATAAGGCTGACGAAAATGCTCCCTTAACAAGTGTGGAAAAAAGTTAGGCTGACCCCAAAAGACAGATTGTTTTCCATTGGTGTGTTTCAGATGTGTATCGTCTTCCCATAAATTCTCAGCAACGGTTGAGCATTCCCTGTAGCAATAAAAAAACAACATAACATAACATAAACATCTCCTCATATGAGATTCAAATAAAATTTCAGACATGCTTATAACTGTGATGTGACAAAGATAAGGCTCAATATGAGCCCCAGTGACATCTATTTGAAGCCACCATTTCTCCTAGTGAGTGGCAAGAGTTTCTGTGTACATGAATAGCCTACTTGGGATGTACAGCATCTTGTTTGGATTAACACTATTACTGAAAACATCCAATAAGATGAAGAGAGATATATTTCTAATGTACTGCAGCAAAGGCATCATTAAACCACTCATTTCATTGGGTCTTATTCCCACTCTCAAGAACATAATGCAATATCAAAAAGATTTCCCATCCACTATGGAAATATATATTGATATTATATCGATATCGTGATATGAGACTAGGTATGGTCTGAATATCATAACATCGCGATATGGCATAAGTGTTTTTTCTTGGTTTTAATCACTAAAGCCCTATATTTGATACTTTAAATAATTAAAAAACGCTAGCGAAAATAGCCAATCTATAAGCTCAGAATGCTTCACGATGTGATATGTTGTGAACTTCTAGATTGGCTATTTTTTGTATTACTATTTTTGACAAAAAATATATAATTATATATATATATATATAATCAATTTGATTAGATAGATTATTTCATTATTATATTATATTATTCATTTTCTCTCTCTATATATATTATACACCGTATACACTGTACTGTAATTGATAGTCACATGGTATTTGGTCAAACATATTGTGATATTTGGTTTCGTACATATCGCCCGCCCTAACATCTTCTATCTAATGTCACAGACACTGTCTGGTGAACTCAGGACCATGACTGATAGTAAGACAGCCGTTGAGACTACACCATGTGTCCTATACCGTACTGTACTTTATGTAGTGAAACAGCCGACATTTTGTCTTATCTGTAGGTTACTCCCTATTTGTAACAGAACACTGTGCTATTTCTATCATACACTACTGTAACAAAATTAAGTTATCAACATTATTACAGCGAGGCCACTATTTCAAATACAAATACAAGTAGACACATGCTATAATTTATATAGAAATGCTCATTCACTATGATATAATTCTTGTAGCACAAATTATTATTAAGCATGATGAATATCAATTGAACAGCACAGTTAGCAGCATACTGTATTATTACATTCAAGGAAATGTTTTAATTTAATTGGCTTGATATTTTCCAGAAGAAAGTGGAATGAATAGTAATATGTATGTCAAATTGTAAGGAATAGTCCCTTACGATGAAATTATTATAGTCAACAGACACACAACTATAGCAAATGATATTAGTAAGACGTTCTAACACTAGCATAATGGCAACGGATGTTGGAAAGATAAGGAATTTATTTGCTGTTAAATCATAAGCTTTAGAAATGTGACCCTCAAACTATGCAGAATAGATTAACATGGAACAAAATTTAACAACTAATATAACTGGCCCTGCATTGGCATAGATTATGAGAATCATCAAGTACCATTACTGCTCTGACATTAGAATCCCCTTCAGCCTGAACATCAAATATGCTTACAGAAATATACTTTTTCAATAACATGTTGAATGTTTTCTTATGGAAATTGACCAACTTGTGGAAAAAAGGGCCCTGAATTTCTGTCCTCAGCTTATAGACATCTTCAAAAAGCATACTATAAGTTTAAATTAGTAAGCCATGAGTAAGCCATTAGCATGTCACCTGGAGCCATTCAAATGTCAATTTAGTTTCACCTGTGCCCCACCCAACTCATTTGACCCTTCTAGTCCATTCAATGCTAATATCCCCATAACCAGAGAAGGCCACACCCCTTACCTGCATGCAGGTACTCCCACCTGGTCTGCAGCGCTGGGGACAGGGCGATCGCTGCGCTGTAAACGAAGGTCGTGCCAAACGATTGAGTGACCAAAAACCGATGAAGATGAGTACAGAGAACGAATGCCAGCAGTGGGAACACCCATTAGAAACTACGTCGACCTGAAAGGCCTGCACCCGACAACCCTCCATTCGCCTAGCGCCCTTTCGGGGACGACAAAGATAAGGCATGCGTGACTGACAAACAGCCCTATCTACCTCTGGCACCTTGATGCAGGGATATCCCAACCCTCCGCCCTCTCCACTTGGGGGCCAAGTCAGGACAGGCTGTCAGGCATACTGACCTGTATGGACCAATGGGGTCCACTTCATCTTGACTCAAGGGTTCTGGGTCTCAAAAGTAGAGGAGGCCAGACAAGGGGGGAACATATCAGGAGGAGAGCATCTTGACTTGCTGCGTCATGTTTGCATATTGAGGATTCCCTTTTCGATGATGCGGGGAATCCCCCCTTGTGATCATCTTGAGAAGGTCTGATAATCACATTTTACTCAACTTTCTTCATTAGCAGTTCTCAAGCTTATTTGGTTTGACTCTACAGCATATGACATCATCAGGCATCATTCGGGTTGGCTGATCGTCTTCTTCATTGCCCAAGAGATTCATGAGATGTCAACTAGGGACTCCTTTGGGAATGTATTCATTAGAAAATATATGAAAGAAAAACAGGACAAAGTGACATTTACATGCATTTACACAGAATTGTTGACAGTATTATTATTTTTGTTTGAGCTGTTGAGCTACAAATATAGTTTATGATATTAAATGATCATAAACCATATTTATATAAATGTTGTTTATTAATAGATTCAGCCTATGTGGTAGGAAGACTATTTATCACATAGGGGGAATGGTGAATCACGGCTGAAAAAACAAACTCCAGAAAATCTGTATTCAATGTCTAGTCAACAGAGCACACATTTTCATCATACAGAAAGTGAAATGGCAAATCAGCTTCTAGGAACCATTTGGAATGAGCTTTTATGAAACCAAGAAGGGATGGAATGTCTCTTAACTACTTGAACCCTAGCATCCCTGAGTATGCAACAATAGGTGAACAATCATCGAAAATAGAAGATCTACAAGCTCACAATGCATCAAACACTATGTGTTGTGAGCTTGTAGATCAGTGGTTCCAAAACTGGGGGTCAGGTCTCCCAGGGGGGTCCCCAAATGATTTTCGGGGGTCCCCAACCAGATGATTAGGTTAATGTGGGTAAAAATGTCAGCACTTGCGCAGGAAACCGGGTTCAAATCCGGGGTAGAAGAGGAAAGTTACATAGCGCAGCTGTAACATATCTCTTTGAGTTGTGAGAAATCAGTTGAAAACAGTGGAAATATTCCATTTTAGTTAAAGGCAGTTGTATTTGTTGTATAAGCAAGGTTCTATTTGCTAGGGGGATGGGGTGGAATCCATGCTTATGCTTATATCCTCCCCTCTGGTCATTCATTTTATCACTGGTGGGGATACGTTTATTCCTGCTTCTAGTCAGACTGAATTAAACATATGCATTTATTTTTGGGAAATGTAGACTGTCTGATATTGTATGTTTGACATAATTTAAGTAAAAATGCATAACAACATTAACCCTGCCATCCCTATTTCTGGCAAACTTTCAACAACACAAAAAAATTGCTAAGATCTACAAGCTCACAACACATCGTGGTGCAACAAATTGTGAGTTTGTAGATCACAACACTACCACAACTCGAACCCTGCCTATGAGCACTCTTGTTTGAGTTAAAAAAAAAGAAGACAGTGTCAAGATAGGGTGTGTGTGAGTGAGTGAGTGTCTTGGCGGGGAAGTGTAGAGCAATCGGCCCTGACTAAATGCACTACAAGGCATAGATGTGATATCGGCAATTTGCGGGAGCTATCTGCTGTGCCCATGTGTTTCAGTGAAGTACTTATTGGCATTATCTGTTGTAATATGTAGACACTCCCAGTTGTCAGAGAGTCCACCCTAGTGCACGTCTCGACAAACGTTTGTAGTTCCAATTTCCAACATTTCAGAGGCATTTAAAACCAGTCAATAAATTGGTGAAATTGAGAGGAATGTAAAGTGCCAGATTGTAGACTGAGAGACACATTCACACAGTACTGTCAAAAAACATACAGACCAGTGACAAATTAAAGAAAACCCCTGAATAACTGAGTGGAGAAACATAACAAATGCATCTTCTACAGGTGGACTGCATGATACAATTAAGCAATTAACATCCTATCATGCTCTAGTCTGCATATATAGATTTTAGATGAAGATGGCAAAAAAAAAAGATCCAAAAGACAATAAAAGAGGGCTTGTTATTGGGGCAAGGGTTTGCAGGAGCTTCAGTCAGAAAGACTGTTCAAGTTTGTTTTCCCATAGGAACAGTGACTCAGGTGACATCTGCATTCAATCCATGGGAAAGACATCTGTAAATAGAAATTTTAGTCAAAAGCAGACATTCAATGATCCTGATGCTCATGCATTAGTGTGAACAGGGCTCCCTCGTTAAAGAGATCTTGTATCTCAATGGGATTTTCTCCTGTATAAATAAAAGGTTAAAAAAAAAACACAACGTAAAAACAGAAGAGAAAATCTTCCTCAGGCGACGTCAATGCAGGAAATGATCAGACTGTCAGCAAGAAGTGTCCAATGACAACTACATAGAGAGGAATGTAATAGTATGGTTGCAGTGCATAAACTCACATGCACACACAGTTCAGCGGTGCAAAAACCACAGGCACTGGTCTACAGAGATGTGTAAAAGAAAAAGTGATATAATCAGATGAGTCATCCCTCACCATATTCTCAACAAGTGTACGAGTGCATGTGCGACATACAGTACACCAAGGGAATGGTACAGGCCTGAATGCTTGACCCTGACCGCAATGGGGACGGTGGCTCTGTAACGCTGTGGGGAGAATTTTCCTGGAAAAGGTTGGGAACACTTGTCAACTTAGACACAAGGATCACAGCAAATCAACACAAAGTTATTCTGAGTGATCACCTTTATCCAATTATGAAACATTTCTGTCCTGATGGGAGTTGTCTCTTCCAGGATGACAATCAATGCCACCAGTGCACACGGCCTGAGGGGTTACGGAATGGTTTGATGAGTATTCAAATTATGGGAATCATATGCTATGGCCTTCGAAGTCATCAGATCTCAACCCAAATGAACACCTATGGGGGATTTTGGACCGACTTCTTAGACAACGCTCTCCAACGACATCAAATACTTGTTACTAAGACACCTTATGCTGTTTTTTTGTATGTATATTTATGTCACCAGTGTGATCACAGCAACAGGTGACCTTCCATCGTGTCAGCTGGTAATTCTAATAGTAAAATGTGTTACCTAAACCAGAATGTATTCAGAGGAACATCAAATGTTAAATTGCATCACGTGTGCCTGAAACTAGCAACATTATCCATTCATTGACTCTTATTGCTGTTCTATCCAAAAGTTCCATAGATGAACAGAGATCCTGGCAGGGTGTTAAGAGGTCGGTCTGCATCTTCTCCCTGTAAGTTTAACAGATGGCTGTATATTCAGAGTTAAGAATGTTACATACAGTGTAACAATAGGACACTATTACTGAAATACATACATAAATGAGAAGAGCTTCTGTACAACCATAATATGTAAACCCAGTTTACAGATAAGAATAATAAAGTTCAAGTTCAAATAGAAAGACCAGAAAAATATCAGAAATTTGCTGTAATACACCATAACAGCATATTTTTTATATTCAATTTCCAATTTAAGCATTTAGCAGACGCTTCTCAAGGCGACTTCTAAATTTGACCATTTGATGTTTGTCTGGGTGGAACTAACTTTAAACCATAGCTAGTAAATACCACATTCAAATAGGTTATATTGGAGTTTTCTTTTCTTTAAATGAAGGCCTGTGGCTCCAAATCAGCAGGTCTGCGTAGATGTCCTCTATCAGCTTCAGCGCAAGCAGGCTGGCATGAATTATCATTGGTTACCAGAATGCCTGTCAAAGACCCACCTAGTCACAGAGGCATACTGTCTTGCATTTCACTTCACCAAACCTCTGATGATTATGAAGCAGCCACCTGTCTATTAGCTATATGATAAATATGGGTTAATCTATTTTGAGTTCAGTTAATTCAACAATTAACTGAAGACACTTTATTCTGTAAATCATTTGTTGAAGTGAGAATAAAAATGTTCAGTAAAGTAAGATCCGATCTTCATTTTGATGCCACGGTCAGAGAACCTTTACTTTAATTATAGCCTATTTTGTACTTCTATGATACAACAAAAGGTGCACAAGATCATTTATTAGATTTGGCATTCCAAAGAGACTGTAGTGAGGAAGATTGGGTTGAGGTTGGCTCCCCCTAGTGTACCCATGCCTGAACACATCAAAACAAGCATTTGTCACAGTACTATGGGGAGACCATGCAGCCAGACACAATTTATGGCACTTGAATGAGTTTTAAAACTATCTACAGGTAGATTGAGTTATGCAATAACAATGTAGATTGAGTTATGCAATAACAATGATGTTATAATAAGCCCCTTTCAAGACGACATGAGAATGCCATAGTACATGTCCTTCCTACAAACACTGACACCTCCGTCACAGTCATCAGTCTTTCTGTACAGCTTTAGCAGCCTTCCATTTACAACTAAAGATAGATCTGACTGACAGGACAAAAAACAGGATAAATAAACTAAGGCTCAGGTATACTATTTACAATGTTGCTAGGGTGTATATCTGAAATTTTGATATTTTAACTACAAGCATGCATCCTTTATTTTAAGGTTTTTAATCCCGGCTGGCACACCAGGCCCAGACTTTAAGTTTATTGTGAAATTGGCATGTCACAAGCGATACACTTCTAGACAATTAATAAAGTAGCAGCAGGTAATGTTGCTTAGTCCTCCTGAAGTTGTTATAATCAACATACATCACAAAGGAATGACAGCAGGATAAAAAACAATACTAGCAGCCCAGTTTACCCAGTAGGCCCTAAGTCAATAATCACATCACCTAATTTCAGTTTTTCAATTTCCACCTATATGAGCACGCCCAAACTAGGGACAAAGGTTGAAAGAGGTTAAATATCTGCAGATTTATAAATGTATACAATGTTAATGCATGCTATTTGACATTTTTAAGATGTTTTAATTTTCATAATTACAAACTGGCTATGCAGAATGCGGCAATATCTTTCTACTTAACTTGGCTTTTGATCAAACACGGAGGTTATCGTATCTATTTCATTTAAATGTGTTTTTTGATGCTATGAGGGTGCACATGCATAATGTTTGTTGCTTTTACTTTACCGTGTACAGCACTTTGGTCAATTTCAATTGTTATAAATGTGCTCTATAAATAAAGTTAGATTTTTTTTTACACTTTGTTTTTATGGCTTGAACAAATGTAGGCTGTCAAAAGCTTTGTTTTGTTCAAACCTAAACAGATGTGTGAAACTGGTTCTACCTGTACTGCTTTCAGTATCAATATATCTCTTCGAGTTTCTTATTTTTTTGGTTCTTTATTTACCCAGGGTAGTGGTTGAGCACAAGCACTCGTTTACAGCAACACCCTGCTAATGATACTATTTTCACAGAGTGACACCGTAATGCACAATGTATACATTATCCTTTAGGTTACTTTTGTGTCCCTCTGCACCATACAGTAACGTAGTTCTTAAAGCCAGCCTGCAATTGCGTAATAATGACCCATTTAAAATTAGGGAAAATAATTAACATCCCATTCCTTACCATATCTCAAAACAAAAAGAGTTTTGAGGCAATCTAAAAGCTCAAAACACATTGCGGGCTTATATATCAGTTTACCGTTTTTGATTCCCCAAAAAACTTCGACTGTATAATGACATACACAAAATGTGAATGGAGGGTTTAAAGTGGTTAAGATACATTACCACTGTGCATGATTTGACAATTCATGTTTCTGTTAGCATATAGGCATGCTATATTATGGACTGTAGGTGGCATTCTCTGGAGACAAATCACATGGCATTCAGTGGAGACTGATTATCAAGAGTCATTAGGTGAACAATATGTACCACCTTCAGGAGCAGTTGTCATGGTAAGCTTACATAACAGCCAAGCATGGCCATCTACATTACTGCCGAGTCACTGTTGAAATGCAGAGTTAAATAGTACAAGGAACTGGTTAACGGTAAGAATGAGTTTTTTTTTACGCATATGGAACGGAGAAGGAATTTGGGAGAGAGAGAAGGGGAAACGATGAAACAAAAACATGATTGACACTTCACTGCGTCATTGGAGTGCTGAACAAAGTTGAACCCAGATCCACTTTTTGTAGCACGTCATCAATAATAAAATAATAAAAAAAACAATGGCTTAGTCAACCTGGGAGAAGATCAACATTATAAAATAATACAGCAAATAATTATTTATACCTTTATTTAAAGAAAACCGTTTTGATTTTACAGAGTAAAACAGTGATTTGTGCGTAAGAAGAGATGACATAACAAGTGTGAACCGAGATACCAGTTAGCATTGGTCCTCAGCCACACTAACAATTGCCCTGGCCAGTTTAAGTCAAACAAATATCTTGATATAAGTCATAGGAACATTGGAGACCAAAATAAATATTAATAACCCAACTAATAAGTAACATTCTACGTTTTTTCTAAGTATGTTTATGTTGCAAGTTGACAGATGCCCCAAAGAAACCCCTCTTTACAATAATTGGTCAGTTTGTTTTCATTTGCTTATCACAAAATTTCAGAGTCAAGCTGGCCTAACCTTGTAAAGTGCAATAAAAAAGGAAAAAATATGTAACTGGACATTAAATTGGCATATACTGGCAAAGAGGTAATAGGCAATAACTGAGACTATGTTTTCAATTGTATAAGACTATTTCATACCATCTTTTGCAGACTGGAAATTGTTGATTAATGTCATAGCCATTAACTAGAAACAAAGGCATTTGAAATATAAAACGCTTCCCTCTAGCATAGTCTTCTCCCTGTATATGCTCCCATAAGAGGGAACTTCCAAGACGTGGAACATCATACCATAACTTTGTACTTTTTTATATTACAGTAATCATTAATGTCCTGGAACACCATAATGGGAACATAGAGGGGAGACAGAAGGCATAATATGGCCTTGTTGCATACCAGAACAAGTGGCATCAGTGCATCTCTGTTGATATGTTAAGAAGAGAGCAAGGTCTTTTCCTGCACAGCTGTGCCAAGGTGGATTAAGCCAAACACCACAGTGGCAGTGGTAATGGATTGCACTGGCCTTTCTTGACATCTCTGGACGGCGGGGTCTTCAAGCCGGAGGGAGGGCAATTCACATGATGACACAGGGCGCGCGGCTTTTAGTGATCTTCTGCACAGGTTTGCCATCATGGGCTTTCTGGACCGCGTCCATGATCTGCATTAGAGAGTGACAAAAGTAGAAATCACATATTATGCATGCATGGATTATTTCACGCCCGTGCCTTTCACTGTGTAAAAGTGTTTCGATCATGTCATGTGAACGTACACGTGTGCATACTGTGTAAGGTATGTATGGTGAAAGGATAACACATTCACTGCCTACACCCCCCCCCCCCCCATCTACTCTGTACAGTTTTATATTTATTTATTCGTTGATGATATTGTATTTGTGTTCTTTTTTATGCCATGTTGATGAATTGAAAACATAAGACCACAATGGAAACAAATACCCAGGACTTTTGTGTTATTCTTTTAGCCCAAATGTATGACTGTACCTCGTGCTGTCTGCATTTATGTCTAATAAAAGTATTCAATCAATCACACTGGAAGGAGTAACTACTCACATCGTCTTCATAGGGGAAGCCGCTTGTCTCAAGCTTAGAGAAGACCAGCTGCCCGTTGATTTCAACCTCAAAGCAACCTATATACACATTTAGATAGAAATGTAACACTTCAGTTATTCATTCACTTAGAAAGGTGTTCACCACAATAGGTGTGTCGTTCGTGTTAAAATAATAATAATAATAATAATATATAACATAATCATACTATATCAATTATATAATATTGATTTAATATTATATATATATATATATTATATATATATATATATATATATATACACACACACAAATGAGACAGTCTTTATAACGGCTCTTTGAAAGGAACGGATCCCCAAGATCCAGCTCCCTTTCAAAGAGCCATGAATCCCATCTCTACCACCACCAACCATGTCTGCTACTTACCGGATCTTCCTGTGAAGCCTGAAACCTCCGCATCGGAGAACTCCTCGGTAACAATCCGAGCGAGTTCCCGATAGCGGGGCTCGTACCCTCATCCGCCACTGAAAAAAAGAAAAACCCATTAAATGACCAGCTAGAAATTGATCTTTTCCACTCAAGTGAATACGTTAGCAAACCTAAGTACAGTGGTTCTCAACCAGTGGTCCTTGAGGCTGTTCCAGGTGGTCCCCAGCTAAATGATGGAGAGTTGGTAACCAAATGGACCATTATTGGGTAGATCTTTAACTCTTGAGTGTAAAATGAAACCAATGGACCCTTAACGGTCCACTTGGTTTCATTTTACGCTCTCAGCAGTTACATGATTGTTAACATCAGCATGACTTCATTTAGAAGAAGTCTACACAATTAGAGAATGTAGAAGAATTTATTTTTTTGATCAACGTTTGCCTATTTATCTCTCCTATTGGTACCACATCACAGCGTGGAATTGTGGACAAAATCCTATCCAACGACAACTATTTAAGTCTTGGGTCTGAGAGGCTAAATCTCATCAAACGGTGGTCCGTGGCTCAAATGCCAAATAAATAATGGACCTTGATATGAAAAGGGTTGAAAACCACTGCCTTAGGTCACCAATATTGCCAGACATTAGGTAAAGCTACCGTTAGCCTAGCTGCCCTCTAGGGTTAGCGCTAACGCTAGGTTAGTTATCGACTAAACATTAGATAATGTTACAAATACTGAAGCCGCTACAGAAATATCTAAATAACACACAATAATTCAGGTAGAGAAGAATAACAACATATAGCTACCAATATTCGACTTTGACTTGCACACCCATCGCTGCTCCGGTTACGTGATGATGATGATTAACTGCTTGCGTCAACCTTTTAACTCTATGGCGTCAACAAGCCCCAGTATATGTAACACGATTTCTGATATACGACTTCCGAGTTCCGAGTACTTCAAAGTAAGACGCACTTTGACCTCGACTCAATAGTTTTTTATTTATTTATTCACCCAGGGTAGTAGCTGATATATATATATAGCTGATATATATATATATATATATATATATATATATATATATATATATATATATATATATATATATATATATATATATATATATATATATATTCAGCTGGAGCTGAACAAACACGTATAGTTAGAATGGTATTACTATCAGAATAGCTAGGGTGGGGGGTGGGGGGGGGGGCAGTTATCAGTGAGAACCAACCATAAAACAGGGTTTTCAAGCTGTAGCCTAGCACCCCTATCGCACATATAGACGAGCTGTCACTGATACCAACAAGGTCTCACCTTAAAGCTGAAAGAAGTCATATTCTTGTCTCCGCCGAAGGTGGAGAATATGTTTTCGCTTTGTTGTCTCCGCCGAAGGTGGAGAATATGTTTTCGCTTTGTGTGAGCAAACATTGTTAGCCAAGCTAACATTGGGCAAGCTCCACATGACACGTGTCAATTTGTTGACACCAATGCCTCTGATTGGCTAGAGGGACGCGTGACGAAATAAAATTCTATAAATAGGTGTGTCACTTCAAAAAGCCCCTACTTTTTGAAGTGAGGTAAAACAGGATCAATCAGACTTGATTGGAACAGTACCTTCAGTAAGTCCAAGTCACCCGTCTGTGCGTGTGTGTTTCCCTCTGAGAACACCTAACATTGGTCAAGCAAAGGCGCAGAAGGCCAAAGCTAAGAAAGCATACTCATCTACAATTGTAACGTAGAAGAGGACTAGAGTTGAAATGATCCCACAACAAAGCCGAACTCTTAATACGTGTCAATATGTTGACATCAATGTCTCTGATTGGCTAGAGGGACGCATGACGAAATACAATCCTATAATAAAAAGGTGTGTCACTTCAAAAAGCCGTTTACGTTTTTGAAGCGAGGTAAGACAGGATCAATCAGTCTTGATTGGAACAGTATCTTCTAGTCCAAATCACCCGTCCGTGCGTGTGTGTGTCCCTTTGAGAACACCTGACATTGGTCAAGCAAAGGCGCAGAAGGCCAAAGCTAAGAAAGCATACTCATCTACAACAGTAACACAGAAGAGGACTAGAGTTGAATTGATCCCACAACAAGACCGAAATCTTAATACGTATTAATATGTTGACACCAATGCCTTTGATTGGCTAGAGGAATGCATGACGAAATACAATTCTATAAATAGGTGTGTCACTTCAAAAAAACGTTTACGTTTTTGAAGCGAGGTAAGACAGGATCAATCAGTCTTGATTGGAACAGTATCTTCTAGTCCAAATCACCTGTCCGTGCGTGTGT
This sequence comes from Gymnoscopelus braueri, assembly GCF_963280865.1. Taxonomy (NCBI): domain Eukaryota; kingdom Metazoa; phylum Chordata; class Actinopteri; order Myctophiformes; family Myctophidae; genus Gymnoscopelus; species Gymnoscopelus braueri. Next base: position 23,668,671 of record NC_137615.1, read on the forward strand.
GTGTCCCTCTGAGAACACCTAACATTGGTCAAACAAAGGCGCAGAAGGCCAAAGCTGATCAAACACACCAATCAACTGCTGAAACTGTTCAAAACATATTTTTAAACATTAGAAGACAAAATATGATTTTTAAATCATTTTTTTTTAAATAAATATTTCTTTAACATACACCTTTTTATTTAACTACAGTATATATCTTTTACTCTACTGTATCTCATTAGTTATTGCTATGATAATATAATTGCTATAGTCTGCTGGCGGAGACTTGTGCTCCGAGGAGCACATTTTCTAGTTAATAATAACATTGAATGAAATACCAGCTCAAACTTTTTGATGGTCCATCAAATGGCACCACCTATCGTGCATTTCCTAGTGCAGTGGTTCTCAAACTTTTTCATGTCAAGGACCCCCAAAATGATATTTATTTGGCCGCGGACCCCCATCTCAAAATATGTTGTTCCAGGGACCGCCCAGAAGCAAAGATTTGAGTTACTGTTTGCTTTAAAAAAAATCACACCCTGTGTGAAGTGGGCGGTGTCTTGCTAGCTAATCACAATACTGAATGGAGTCAACCAATCATGTACAAAAAATAAATACATTTATTGAAACACTCTTTATGATGGACAAAACCATAACTTGAAAAAAACAAAGTTTTGGTTTTTTTCAAGTTATGGTTGCTTATATAGGGCTATGCACATGTGTCATGTGACACTGGCCAATCACAGTCCTGAATAGACTGTGATTGGCCAATCACAGCGCAGGATAATTGTACAAATTTCCTGGGCCCAGATCACAGCGCAGGAAAATGTACATTTTTCCAAATCTCACTTATAGGGGCGGTTTCACCGCCCAAATATATATTCAAAGATTTGCACAAATTTTCAAGATTTTTTAAAAATAGCAGATCTACAAGCTCATAGCGATAGCGCGGCACTCGGTGCCGCGCTATGAGCTTGTATATCTGCTATTTCTGAATAGCCAAAGTATAAAAGGTCATAATTATTCTGATGCTATATTTACACATTTTGCTGGGTACCCCCTGGAACCCCCTCAAGTACCCCTGGGGGTCCCCGGACCCCACTTTGAGAACCAATGTCCTAGTGTACGAGGGCCAACGTGAAACAAGTTGTATAGACAATATGCATCTAACGACAAAAAACTAAAAAATTGTCATTCATCGCGCTAGTTGACATGCCCACAGCCAATTTGTCAATAAGCCGTATTTGTGTCATCTGGATCTTTCCTTTTTTTCCTTTCTTTCCTTTCCTTTTTTCGGATTGCACACTCTCCTCACAGTTGACATAGCCTAACCCTAACCCTAACCCTCTGGCAACAGTGGTGAACAACGCCATGGATATTGGAAGTTCTTATTCTTCCAGCTCTAGATGTGTACCAGGCAGCAGATCGATGTACCTCTCTCATGTAACTGTGAGTTTCCCACGCAACCGCCTGTGTCTCTGTTATCAATACCATGTGTGTGAGGGCCTCTCAGTGCTGGTGCAGGACAGTTGCATCCATCATTTTCTGGGTCACAAAGGTACTGTAGGGACTTCGGTCTCTTAACAGGGTCTGCATAATGATGGTATAGTAGCTTGTCCTTCATTCCAGAAAGACAAACATCCTTCCTGTCAGTGTGCAGAATGTGAATGTGACATGTCCGAAAGTGCGGCTTGTACTACCCACACAGACTCATGCAGCAAACACAGTGTCTCTGGCATTTTCCTCTCTCCACTGATGCACTTGTCGAGCGCCTTCTTCTTGCACCTGAGGAGAAGTCAATCTTGTGGCCCATCTCTGCTTGGACCTTTAGTGGGCAGTGCATCCAGTAGGCTGGAATATCAGTTACTGTCCTATTCCCACATATCCGCTTCAGTTAAATAGAAGAGCCCCAACATGTGTGCAAGACTCTACTACTATGTCACCCATGCATGTATAGTGTTCACGCTTCACTTGGCCACTGGAAGTGAAGATCACCCATGGCTTGAGCGGAGGTTGAGTGAGGCATTGAGAGTGTAAAACCTGAGACATAAATAACATTGGAATAAGTATAAACATTTATGAAAATGAAAAAATGCCTTCACATTGAAAGTTAATAACCACTATAGAAAACTGTAGCACAAAATGTGCAGAAACAATAGTAACAACAAAAGTGTTTTGGTTGACCTGTGAATGCCAAAAGTCTCAAACTCTATGATGAATAGTGTCATTAGCCCATTTAGTGCATGATTTAGACTAGAGCTTTTATTCCCAAACCAATGTTGCCACATATATATATGTGTACATATATATATACCTCCTCTAGCAATGTGCTATTTTGCTTTGTTATGAATATTCTGAAATATTCTGTCGAAAAGTTGTCTGTTTACATAAAAAAATGAATACTGCAAGTGTTGCTAGAATTTCTCTCTCCAGTGTTCTTGCCTTTTCGATGCACCATGTCAGTGGGCGAAGTTTTACGAGAAATTCCAGAAATACTACTCATAACTGACAAGTGGTTAAATCTGTTGCATAAGCAACTGAACCCAAGAAAAAGGTGTGTTAGTGATTCACCAATACCAACAATAATCTGAAAGACAGCTTACATATCCTACAGTACCTCTTGCTTTTCAGAGTCTTCAAAACATTGACTTAATTATTTTCTGTTCTCCATTCTTTTGAACTCAATGGATATCAACCATCACCTTATCTATTTAAAACTATAAGCCTGGCCTGTAACTGGGTGTGGGTCTCTGCAGTAATAAAAGAGTGTAGGCCCACTGCCTATCTGTCCGGTTACACATTAAAGGCAACCTTCAGACTCATAAACATAGAAAACACTCCCATTTGCCACCACTCATTCACGATCATGATTTCATTAAACACTTCAGGACCAGGAGAGCAGCGACTGAGGAAAGTCTTGGCTTCTTCTTACAGCCAGGTTTTCGGCACCAGGCACGTTGGCTTAAAGAGGGTACAGAATTTGAAATGGCAGCAAGAGATCTATCAACTTGTAAGTGGTGATTTCTATATATTTGTGTTGAACTTGAATTTGATACACTCTGAGCATGACACCTTTAACTCCAATCACATGAGGCTGTAAAATAATCTTTCATGACATTTCAAGATTTTGTTTCCAAATGATGCCTATTACAGCCTATACAATACTGGCACAATATTTTAAGTTACTCTTCTTTTTGTGCACATTGTGCCATTTAGCACTAAAATGGATCACAAAATATACTAATAAATATGAATCAGTATATTAGCATTGGTATTATTTATCATGATGTAATATGTGACTGTCTTAAGTATGGTATAGCATGTTGTGGTTGTAGTTGTTGTTTTTATTACAGTGAATATGTTTCTGACATTTTCTCTCAAATATATGTCCTCATCTTAATTATTCAGGCCATAAGTGACATACTTGCTTGCTTTGTTGTCGTTTTTAGTTTTCAGTTTGTTCTGATTTTTCATTTTTTGTATTGCATCTTTTTTGTTTTCTCACATTGGTCACTTAGATATATAGAATGTATTCATCCTTAGTCGTCTATAAAAAAAAATTGGACTGTATGCGACTGAATGTAAATGTAAAACTGTTCATTGACCCTAAATGCCCACGGAAAAAGCCAATAAAAATAAAGCTGTCCAGTGTCCATAATAAAAAGAAATGTGAACTGTGGTACATTTAACATTAAAATGTCATAATCTTCCTCTCCCTGTGCATTGCTTTCTTTCCTCTGTTAGGGGACAGCTGGTGTACATCCCACCTAAGAATTGTCTTGCTTGGTGGGCGAAACTCTGGAAAGAGTTCTGTGGGGAACCTCATCCTTGGCAAAGAGGAGTTTGTCGTTAAGGAGAGGACCACCTGCTCTAGGAGACTAGGTGTGGTGGCAGGCAGATGGGTCACCGTGGTGGACACTCCTGGATGGTGGTGTGACTTCAGTGCGCAGGACACCGCTGAGCTGGTGAGACGGGAGATCGTGAGGAGTATCTCTTTGTGCTCACCGGGACCACATGTATTCCTGATTGTTATCAAGATGAGCTCGGTTTTCTCTGGAAAACGTCAGAGGGCACTGGAAGAACACCTGGCCCTTCTTGGTGAGAACGTCTGGAGCCACAGCATTGTTCTTTTCACTGACAGTGATTGGACCACACGTGCCACGGTAGAGGACCCCGTAAAGATGGGATCGAAGGCCCTTGAGTGGCTCGGTACGAAGTGCAGCCAGAGGTGTCACAGTGTCATCTTTAGCAGAGATATTGTCAGTACTCGTGTCACAGAGCTACTGGCGAAGATACAAAGTCTCCTAACAGAAAATGGAAACAGGCTTTTTGTAATGGAGGAAAGCATCCTCCAAGCAATTGCAGAAAAGAAAATGATGGTGGAGGAAAGGGCCCAGCAGAGGTTCATGAAGATGAAGAAACAGAGAGCTGTCCTACAAGGTAAGTTACGTTTGTTTATTGCCTTACTTTAAATACTTTGGACACTGTTATTATTTCATATTTATATAGTTACAGCAACATTTTTAAAACCCCCACAGAACAGTTGCACTGCCTCTTGGACATTAGAATTGTGCTGCTTGGAGCGAAAGGTTCTGGGAAAAGTTCAGCTGTAAACACAATCCTGCACAATGAGCAAAGCCTGGAACTGAGAAGCAGGACAGCCCAGTGTGTGATGAGAAGAGGTCCTGTCTTTGGGAGACATGTCACTGTGATCGACACGCCAGGCTGGTGGATGAACTACTTCACTACAGAAACTCCCATGTTTGACCAGAGGGAGATAGTGCGTAGTCCATCTCTCTGCTCGCCGGGGCCTCATGTCTTCCTGCTAGCCATTCGTGTGGATAGGACATTCACTGAATCCTATAGGAGAGCTGTGCAGGAACACCTGGAGCTCATCAGTGAGCGAATGTGGACACACGCCATTGTTCTTTTTAACTTTGGGGACTGGCTGGGCGAGACAACTATAGAGCAGTACATTGAGAGTGAGGGGGAGCCTCTTCAGTGGCTCGTTGAGAAGTGTAGCAACAGGTATCATGTTCTCAACAATAAAACTAGAGGGGATGGATTCCAGGTCAGAGAACTGATGAGAAAGATAGAGGAAATGGTGTCTGGTAATAGTGGGGTTCATTACGAAATGGAGGGCACAGTGATTCAACAGCTAGAGGAGAGAATGAGGACAGATGAAGAGAGAGTCAAGGAGAGATTGATGGCGCTGCAGAATGGAAGACAAATGGCAAGGTCTCTGTGTGGTGAGTTAAATAACAAATAATTCAAGTGATAACCAAATGAGTTTGCTTTACATTTTGAACATTAATCATATAGTTACGTTTTACTACATGTGAAGGCTTTCTCTACGCAGTAAAGTTAGTTCTTTTGTCATATAACAAACCTAATCCATCTGTTCCTGTGCAAAATGTTTGTCTCTCACAGAAAAGCTGAACCCTCTCCCAGAGCTGAGAATAGTGCTTGTGGGAGGCAGAAACACAGGCAAGAGCTCATCTGGAAACACCATCATGGGCAGAGAATGTTTCGATACAGAAAACCAAACTACTGTCTGTGATGAAAGACAGGGCAAAGTCAGGGGTAAAACAGTGACAGTTGTGGATACACCTGGCTGGCAGTCAGTGACCCCTGACCTCCTGAGAGCCTCTTCTGCATTTGGGCTTAGTGTTATCCTTCTGGTTGTCAACGTGAGCTTCTCGTTCACAGTCTCTCTTGGGGAAGCAATTGCAAAACAGCTGGAGACATTAGGAGAGGAGGCATGGGGCCGAGCCATGGTCCTGTTTAGCCATGGAGACTGGCTGAGCACTACAACCTTAGAGCAACGCATAGAGAGTGAGGGAGACGCACTGCAGAGGCTGGTTGAGAGGTGTGGCAACAGATATCATGTCCTGGACAATAAAAACTGGCTAGATGGGGCCCAGGTTAAGGAGCTACTGGACAAGGTGGAGGAGATGCTAGTGGAGGAGAGACTGACTATTTTCCAGAAAGGTGTCCCAATAGGGAAGAACATCGCCTTAAAACATGACGGCCTGGAACTGGACGGAGTAACACACCACAAGGGGGCGCTCAGGAGCCATTTAGATCAGCTTACCCATAACAGTAAGTACAATTCATACACACAAAATGGATAAAACACCATAAAGATGTTAAAAAAAGTCCCACAATTATATTGGAAATGGCTGGATTCATATTTTAACCCATTAAAACCGTGAAGGCATCATGTGTCATTTTAGATTTTAGCGTTGGCTATTAAAAAATAGCAGACATACAAGCTCACAGGGCGTCACTTCGTGCCGCACTGCGAGCTTGTACATCTGCTATTTTTGAACATTTTTGAAAAATCTTAAAAGTTTGAGAACGACACTGATTTAGAAGGCATTTGTAAATCGGCCTCAGGTCTTAAAGGGTTAATAGCTGTTTGGTGATCATTGTACATGATGCAACCACATGCAGTCAACCATATACTTTCCTTCACAGTGAACGAGTTAGCCACCGTTTATGTCCAACCAGTGACCTGCTCAAGAGGCTCAGATGTCTGTGGTCAAGAGGTGGCAGTGCCAGACACTGTGGGAGAGAGGAAAGCAACAGCAAGCCTCACCATAATGGACAGACACAGCTTCATGTCCAGCACGGCTGCTATGCTCTGTGGTGATGAGGGACTGAGGTCGGCTAAGGAAGGCACACAGACACTAGTGGTAAATCTCCCCGAGTGGCTGTCTACTGCTGCGTATCCACACAGCTGCATGCGACTAAGCCAAGCGAGTCCATTTCTTCCACCCAGGCGGCAGTCATTGGTTCTGGTGTTACCGTTTGAACAGCCTCAGTCAAAACATAAAGTGATGGAGGAGGAAAGGGAGGGTGCTATTGGTGTACATTCCCTCTGCCATCTCACACTGAGAGAGAGGACTGTTAAGAAGCTGGCCACATCAGGTGGTCTGCAGTCGTTGATTGACCAATGGGGGACCAGTAACTTGGAGGAGCTGGAAGCCTTCATTGACTACTACTTTGAGATGGTGTGGGAGCAAACCATGGCTGCAGAGATGGCTGAACAGGACTGTCCCACCACTGATTTCCTGCAACAAGATGCTCTGGCAGAAGAGCCAGGGCAGGAGGTGTTGTCGTCCATTGACAAGAAGCTGTCCAAGCTGAACCTCCTTGAGGGGATTCAGAGAGACATGACAGAGCTGAAGCAGAGCCTGGAAACAATGAGGAAGATCACACAGGACCTCTGTGTCAAAAGCAAAGAGGACAAGGAGCCATCAACGCCTGCTGACACAGAAAAATCAAAAGATAAAGACTGAGGAAGTTTAAGCTACTTTTCAAGAGAACTTTCAAGAAAGATTTTGATGTGAATTTGTTTCAGCAATGACTCAAAATATATTTGAATAGTTGGGAATGCACAGAAGTGGTTTGGATTTCTGTCCTAAGATTTCTCCACAAGGGGGAGCTCTTAGATAAGATGGACTTAGAATAACCTGCTTATAGGCTACTATTGAACCAAGATGTATCAACTGAAAATCTTCAAATGAATTAACCCGGGTAGATTTCATGAACAGCTGCTGCGAGGCTCATACACTGTAGAATAATGGAAAATGCCTTTGAAGAATAAAAGATTTGTCTTACATTTGATGCAACATATTCTTTCTTTTTCTTCTTTTTTTCTTTTTAAACCTTTTTTTTTGATTCGGCAGGGATGCTGTGTTGTTAGGATACAACAAAGAATACAGAGGAGCCAAGTGCAGATGAAAGCTCAATTCCTATTACATTAGCCCACATCCTTTTGGTACAGGGAGAGCAGAGCATGAAACACTCTGCAGGTGCTGCAGATAGCCTGTTTGCCATGATGAGTCACTACAGCAGAGCATGTGGACAGAAGAGACAGACTGTGAACACTCAACACAGTGAATAGTTAATAGACATCTTGACATAAGTAAAGAATGCCAATGGAAGAAAGAATATAATGTGATATACTGTGTGTGTGTGTGTGTGTGTGTGTGTGTGTGTGTGTGTGTGTGTGTGTGTGTGTGTGTGTGTGTGTGTGTGTGTGTGTGTGTGTGTGTGTGACACACACACACACACACACACACACACACACACACACACACACACACAAACACAGTAGTACGTGCATCCTGACAGCCACTTTATATCGCTGTGTGTTGTTTGTTATTCCAGCCACACAATACACTGGCTTTGCCACTGAGTCATCCATTTTCCTCAGGGAAGGCCCGAGGCTGCAGAATCATCTAATTAGATGTGATTAAGTGTATGCATAAGAGTGGACACATGTGCATGTGTTTAGTGTCTCATACCTCTCAAGGATGCCTACAGGAATCTTGGCATGATCCACATCCCAGTATCTGTACAGTAGCCTAATCTTATAACCAATCTTAACTGCTGTGCAATCATATACTTAAGATATGTGTTTCTGATGCCATGTGCTCTACTTTATCAGGATACTGCAGGTCCAAGGATGCAGGAAGATGTGCTTGTTAGAGCATCATGTTCCTATTCATATCCCATCTTGCTTACTTCTGTATAATTTATGATGCAAATATCTTCACAGATATTTTCCGGTCACGTAATATGACTTATAAAGGCATACATTCTGTGTTTAATACTCTTCAGAACATGCCGACACTGCCGAGCTGTCAGCTTGTTCTCCGAGCTTGAGCTTGCTTGCACACGTGTAATGTCTAACAGAGGATTACACATACGAATATTAAATTATTAGGCATTTACTGCAGTGCATATGCACTCTACAAATTTCAACAATAGTGGCTATTTTATTTTTATTTTTAACCCTGACAACCAATAAAATGAAGCTTTCCTCTTCCTTAATTTTGATCACATGAACCCTATCGTCCATGTCTTTTCTGGGCACGTTATGATAAGCGAACAACAAAAATAGACAAACATTCAGTGAAAATACCAGCTTACAAGCTCACAACGAGTTGTAACATGAACCCGGGGGAACCGATCAACAAAGTATAGACTAGAGTTTAAATTGTTAATACAACTGTCTTCTCTAGGCATTGTGAAGCTTGTAGTTTTATTGCTGCGTGTGGTGTATTTCAGCGTTTCAATGAGTTCAAATGCTGAAAGTCTTTTCTGATGGGTCCATGCAAAAGCTTCCTTTATCAAGTGACATGATAAAAGACAAGAAAGATGACCACATTGTTGGATGCAACAGAGTGAGGCAGGCTTTTGAAGAACATATTTAGTGGCAGTATAATAGTAAAAGGGTGATTTGTTGGCAATCATGGTTATTTATCTCTGTCTGTCTTTATCTCAGTCCTCCTTTGTTTGGATTATCCATCTTTGAATATCATTATACCCTCCATCCTCTCACCCGTCTCTCCTGTCTTATCATCTATCTCCCTCTCTTGTCAACATGTCATGCCTTTCACTCTATGCTGCTGCAATCCCACGCACGCACGCACGCACGCACGCACGCACGCACGCACGCACGCACGCACGCACGCACGCACGCACGCACGCACGCACGCACGCACGCACGCACGCACGCACGCACGCACGCACGCACGCACGCACGCACGCACGCACGCACGCACGCACGCACGCACGCACACACTCTCTTATCCCTGTGTCTTCAACTCTCATCTCATCCTCTCCCTGCAGGCTTCATCTCTCTCTCTCTCTCTCTCTCTCTCTCTCTCTCTCTCTCTATCAATTCATCGTGAGTCGTGAGACACAGCCCTCCCCTCTCATTAAAGGGGACCTGCAGCTCGGGGAGGAAGCGGGAGAGAAATGGATCTCTCTCTCATGGTGGCTGTTTGGGAGACGATCCTCAGCCCACATCCATCTCTATTTGCAAGACAGTGCAGCAACCAGGACGACCCCCACCCGACACATAGGATCACGTTTCCCCACCTTTTATTTTTCCAGGTGGACAGAGAAGAAAGGATGGGGGCAAGAGAGAGAGAGAGAGAGAGAGAGTGAGAATGAGAAAGACAGAGAAGGGTCATTTAGGCCTAGTGAAGAAGAATCAGACACCCTTCATTTCCCCTCTGTGCTTCGGTGCAATAACCAACATGGGGTGGGGGGGTGGGGGGGTGGGGTACAGTGTAAATCAACTGGAGGCATGAACCTCTCTACCCCATCCGTACTTTACTTTACTTTATTTGTTTATTTACGGGACAGTGCACAGTAATGAACATTCAGTACAAGAATTGTATCGTAAACACGCCAGATTTAGCTAGAAGCTCATTTTCATCCGTAGTCCCACATAAAAACATCACAACAACAACAACAACATGACAAAAACAGCATGCAGAGTAATTTACAATGAGAGTGAAAAGTAGAATGGCAGAGCAATTTAAAATGAGCCACATCAGTGACATGCCAGGGTTGCCCTGCTGATGTTAGCTATGTTGGCAGCACTTCTATCATACAACCACTGCGTCTTCAGCATTAAGAGACTGCTACTGTACAGTATGATAAACAACAGTCACAATGCCATGGGCATTTGGCTCTGTGTTATCAAGAGATTTTACTGCAGAAACAAGATATGACTTGTGGCTTTGCCCTAACACTAACCATTTCATATTTATGACAACTACCACTTTCAACCACTATCAATCAAGTAAACAGAGTAGATTCATATGGAATCTTTCGGTCCGTTCATGTCCCTTGTCCCAGTACCGTTATGCCATTATGTCTGTGGTAACAGTCTTACTGGAGAGCTCTGGGAATAGCCTCAAAGTTTAGGTCGGGTACAGAAGAAAGTTTCACAGATAAATTAGGTGCGGTTGACTGCCCTCACGTCATGGAGCAGAGGCTGGTGCGGAACTTATAGACCCTCACCTCCCCCATCTCCAACCTGGGACTCCCTGCTCCCAAAATCACCTCTGTCTCAGCCTTACCAGGATATCCCAGGTCTGGGAAATCCTCAAGGGTGAAGTTCAGGAAACAATTATGGGAAATAATTGGGCACCAGTGAACTGAACTCCAGTTCCTTTTTGTATATGAGCCTGTTTCTCAGGTCATTTCACCCATTAAATCATTAAGCCAGTGACAACATGCTACAAAAACAAAAATGTAACTCACTTCTATGTCCAAACTAGATCTGGTCTGCATAGATCTACTGATGGCAGGATGTGGGGGATGGGGGCAGGAGGAGAGCCCTTATCTGATCAATGGAGGTCCTGGACTGTGGGGTTGACCTTCAGACATTAAGCTACAAACAACTTCCAATCAAATTCTATGCCAAAGAATGCTTGCGCTGCATTTTATCAGAGAGATATGTCAGCAGCACTTAATTATGATATATAGAACCCAGTGTCTGAAGTTCGATAATGTGTGCACAGAATTACCTTGGAAAAGCGCAACATTAATGCATTGTAAACGTTTAACATTCCGAACACATCTGATACTTTAAAATGTCAATGTGTCTTGGAAGTTAAATGCTTTAACAGTCTTTATTTTATTTTAGTATTGAATCGTGCTGTCCTAAAGACAAAAATGTCCTACGTAGAACATACAGTATCCCATCACTTTAGAAAAATCCAGCCCGCAACCTAAAACGAGTTTGACACCCCTGATTTAGAGTGTCTCTTTTCATCAAACATATATTTTCATCAACATACATTTGGATGGATCACTTTAATCACCACATATAATGGATATAATTGGATGGATCACTGTAATTGCATTCCACAGCCCACAGCGGTTTCCTGATGGGGTAAATGTATGACGCAATGGAGAAGTTGGCGCTTTGAGACTGCAGTGTGGCAAACAACACATTGATTTAAAGTGGCTGTCAGGATGTGAGCTGTATAATGTGGAGGTTTGTGACGGTGGCTGTCAGTGTCAGAATATCTGGAGGAAGAGTACAGATTTTATGCTTGAAGCATCACAAAGCATTTAATAGTTGACTACATACTGTAGCCCACAGGCTTTTTTTTGGGAGCCACCAGGAGCCACCAGCTCGCAATTGGGAAGGAGAGAAAAATTAAATGCACAAGGACAAGTTCACAAATATGCAGTACATGAGTGCATACATGCAAAGGCACGCACGCACGCACATGCACATGCACATGCACATGCACATGCACATGCACATGCACATGCACATGCACATGCACATGCACATGCACATGCACATGCACATGCACATGCACATGCACATGCACATGCACATGCACATGCACATGCACATAAACGTACACAGCAAGGACGTTTATTTTCTTACAGCATTGAGGATTTCCAGGACATTAACAATGAGCCATGTATGCTGGTTGACTGAATGTGACCCACAAGAAAGGGCCCACACAAGGTTAGGGGCCTTGATCACTGCCAATGAGCCGAACAACCCGATGAGGCTGCCACGTGCACAAACATGCGCACATAAGATACAGAAATAAATACACTGTTTACTGTTGCTCTTCATTTAAGTCATATAAATCAAGGAATAATGCACACACATACATGCACATACTGCACATACTGCAAACATAAACAAGAGACAGTTGTATATGTGCATACATGCACACACACACACACACACACACACACAAAGTGATTATGCTATTAAATTAGGTAGGTAGGTAAATAGGTAGGTACTTTATTCATCCCAAGAAAAAAATATAGGTGTTACAGCAGCTCATATCACAAACAACAAGAACATTGACAGTAGAATAACAAAACATAAGTGACATTAGAATAAAAATAAAATATACATTTACAATATACCTGGACAGAACAGTCCAGTAGATTTAACATCACCCGGCCTGACTGATCACCCTGATCGAGCCTGTCTTGCTGCAGGCAGGCAGAATCGATCTCCTATAGCGCTCCTTAGTGCAACAGAGTTGTCATAATCTGTCGCTAAAGGAGCTTCTCTGCTCTGCCACACTGTCATGTACTGTAGGAGATGAGAGGGATTGACCATGATGGCCAGGTGTCTGGTCCTCATCCTCCTCCAGTGGAGAAGCAGCTCTCCGTTTTGATGCACAACATACGAATATAATGTGGAACAAACTCCCAGAAAACTGAGGGTCTGCTCAGTTCTTTTAAAACAAACTAAAGACCTTTCTGTTTGCCACTGCCTTTTTACTGAGGTTTTTAATATGTATTATCATTTGTATTAGTCTTTGTCTTTTTATTATCTCTTATTTGTCTGGTTTATTTATTTATGTTTTACTTCTTTTGGTTTTCTATTTTATTGTATTCAAATTATTACCCATTTTCAACATTGCCAGTGTCCAGGCTGTAGAGAAGAGAGCCAGCATTCCTAATCAGCTTGTTCAGCCTCCTGGTGTCACCTCCTTAATGCACCCTCCCCAACATATCACCATATACAGCACTGCACTGGCCACTGCTGACGGGTTCAGAGTCCAGTACAAACCACCTCCTCAGGAAACAAAGCTGGTTCTGGCCCCATGTACAGGACATCTATCTTAATGTCTTAATCACTTGATATTATTTAATAGTATTGAACTGTTTGTGGAAGTCCAGAGCTTGGAAAGATCACATTCTAGAAGGGACGGATGCTCAGTGGAAGAGAGGGAGGAAGAGGATCAGGTTAACTGTGATTGCTATTCAATACCATTCTACCAGCCAATCAGATTACTCCTTTCGGTTCCTAGGGATCATCTGCAGTCGACAGCTCATTTATTTCCCATCCCATGTGCCTCTCCTCTCCTCTCACTGTTAATTCATCTCTTCATTTACCCCGCTTTCCTCTCCTCCTTCGGCAATATCCTCTCAGGTCTCCTGTCATCCTCCTCATCGCTCTTCCCAGGTCCTATCCATCGTCAGAAGTCTGACAGTGTAGACCTTTGGTCTTTGTGGTTAGGAATGGTCCCAGGACACCCATACGGAGCAGCAGAGTTTATCCAATGGTCTCCTGGCCTGATTCCCATGTGCAGCTTCACTGACATTGAAACTCCTTTGATACGTTGTGAATGTCTGAGTGGCATGAAGTTATGGATGCTGGTCTGGTCAGCCTCTGGCTCAGACAAAAATGGCTGCAAGTAACATAGTGTGTGTGTTGCTATGCTGCTCTGGCATTATGCAGTTTTCATGTGTTCTCAGTTTGCATAAAAATCAGTGCAGTTCTTTGTAGTTGAATATATTAAATCATCACAATGTGTGTACTGTAAATATAGCTCTGCTGCTTGAAGCAGTATATGGCAGAGTTTCCTGCCACAAGCTCAATAGAGGTATGGCCTAGATAGACCAGTCTTTCAACACCATTAATATTCACCTTTCATAGAGCAGGTCATCAATTTAGGCTGATTAGAGCTATTAAATCATCCATGCCAAACCACAGAGGAGAGGAAAACAGGAAGCATGAGAGGAAAAAATAACTACAGTACTTATCTCTGTTTGGGTGGATCATAAATTGTGCTCACATTAAGTCTATTGGCACGGGATAAGGAAGGTGTGTTAATCACAAGTAAAAAAATAAAATAATAATAATTTCAAATTCATTAAAAATCATTAATGCTTTAATAGTCCTCAGGAACTCTTTGCAATCTTATACAGGCTGAATTAAGAGTACTCTACAGTAACTATTATGATACTACAAATAGACATATTTTATGTATGTTTCAAAAAGTACAAAAAACTGCCCATATCAAAATGTGAAGTAACATTTTTGCAGTATGGCTCATTTTTTACATTTTGAGGACAACTGTCTGTTTAGTTAGCTGTCAGCACCCTGGGTGCAATATGCGATGATATACATTTCTTTCAGCATCACCTGTACAAATAGAGGTTGTCTCCGGTGCTTCCTTCCTAGACTGTCCGCTGCATCTTTGTAGCCCCTGGTTCCCAGGTATATCAGGGTCATCTGTTCTAGTGGGTCAAATATTTTACAACCCGGTGCACCATGCCCTGGCCCTGTTTGTTTTCGTGCTGCTGCCTTCCCGCGGTGACAGCAGGGGGGCCATGGTGAGTCCAGAAGTCTTCACTGTCATGACACTAACCATGCTGTCTACATGGAGACAGGAGCAACACTAAAGACTTTTATAACTCCCCTGGTGTTGTAAATGTACCTGTTCACTGATATCAGCCCTGGGTTTGTGTGGGTGGTGGTTTTGTGAGGTATGACAGAGGAGGTGTTTAGAGGGTGTGGGTGTCGGGTCACTGCGGACACACTGAACCATCTCAGGTGGTTCAGATACCGGGGCCTGACTCCTATGCTTTTTACAGCATCCTTGTTACTGTACATCTGGTGCCCTCTAGGACAGAGTGAGAGCTCATAACTTTTGCAGGCCAAAGGTACACAGCCAGGAGTCTTGGAACCTCTGATAAAATGGGAAATTCTGGTTACGTAAGTCTATAGGGTCATAAGAGTAGTTGATCAATACCTTTCAGTGGGCTGAACCCCTGACTAACCGTCTCCCTGTGAGGCGGGAAGCTGCAGGGCCCTGGTCAGAGTTAAATAGCTTGTCTCTTCACAGATGTGCGAGCACAATCACTAAAGATCTATGGTCTGAGATTGCACTTTGAAGATCCCAACACAATGTTAGAGAGGGAAACTGCAATGAAATTAGATTTGGTCTCCAAAGAGCTCCTGCAGAGCTGTCCTTTCAATAAATTGCATGTGTAGTCAGAGGTATTGTAAAAAGGCACAGTAAAAATGGCTCAGGCAACCGCGCACACGCACACACGCACGCACGCACGCACGCACGCACGCACGCACGCACGCACGCACGCACGCACGCACGCACGCACGCACGCACGCACGCACGCACGCACGCACGCACGCACGCACGCACGCACGCACGCACACACGCACACACACACACACACACACACACAGCGCACACACCGCACACACGCACACACGCACACACGCACACACGCACGCACACACACACAGCGTTTTGACATCCTGTTGACAGTCTTTTATTTGTCACTCATCTAATTAGCAAAGGACCCAATTTACATATTAGGGATACACTTAGCACATTATCGTGGTATCATGGGTGGCAGAAGTGGCAAAAACTATTGTCAGGCTTCCTCAAAGCATCTATCAAAGCCTAAATAAACCTCCTTGATATTATTCTAATCACAAAGGAACATTGTGGAGTCACACAATGATGCCCCACAAGACAGTTAAACCTCCACTATCAAATTAGGACCAAAATATTCAACGCCAATTACTATAGCTTATAGTCTTCCATCAAATGTTATTCAACCACATGAACCCACACATTGTGATGCATTGTGAGCTTGTAGATTGGCTGTTTTCCACAAAGAGATTTGGTGTAGAGAGGGGCAAGGAGGGGGCCTAGTATAGACCCCTGGGGGCGGTCAATGAAGTTGGGTTTAAGAGCCATGTCTGTTTTCATACATTTATGTCCTGATGTGAAGACATGCTAGGACAATTTTCCATAATGTGGAAGTATCAGGGGCATTTGAATTGACCATACAGTATCTTGCTTTCAGTGCGTGTTATATGGTCAGTGGTTCTGATGAAATCACCTAAATGAACATCCATTTTTATGCCCCACATTCTGAACTTCTGTCATCTATGCTGAACACTCAGAACTAAGTCAGTCTGTCAGGGTTGATGGGGGGGGGTGGGGCGGGGGGGCACGAAAATGAAATTGTATGTTCCCCCACAGCGTTGGCCTGGTTCCACATTTCAACATGCATTTTCTGTGGTTCCTACCTACTCTGTACACGGAAACTA
The DNA here is from genome assembly GCF_963280865.1 of Gymnoscopelus braueri. Classification (NCBI taxonomy): domain Eukaryota; kingdom Metazoa; phylum Chordata; class Actinopteri; order Myctophiformes; family Myctophidae; genus Gymnoscopelus; species Gymnoscopelus braueri. Next base: position 23,685,322 of record NC_137615.1, read on the forward strand.
TATTTCTTGTTTCTAGATGTTGGACTCTGCGTAACCACTCACAGGTGATGCCCTGTTCCCCACTTGGCAGTCTTTTTTACTAACATATGGTGTCCACTTTGAACCCAAAGCACTTTCCCATCCACACAACACACATACTGTAACAGAGAGCTACATCTGTATTTTATATCCACTAAACGATATATTTACTGGAAGAAAGAACCATTTTCAGATTGAATACTTGTTGATTTCTGTTAGATCACAAGCCAGATGCAGTGGGGTCAACCTTACCATTATCCACCTCATTCACATCTTGTTCAACAGCACCTACTGTATATACTGTATTAGTATTTGTGCTGTACTGGTACACCGTTAATACAAAAGATAAAAAAATGTAACTCTCGAGTAACGCTGTACAGTGCAGGTTGTAATAGAAAGTGGTACCGTCAAAACAATTTCAATGTAGAATGTAGGCATTTAGCAGACACTCTTATCCAGAGCAACTTACAAAGTGCAAGGTCGAAGTAGCCTAATGGCATGAACCCTAGTCAAACAACAGGTAAATGGACAAGTAAATAGAGTCCAAGGAAAACTGTGAATTGGGAAAAAAGTGCTACAAAGTAAGGATACCAGATAAACATAAACCTAGCGTCTGTCTAAACAACAAGCTAGTATCTTAATAACATACATAACATATGACAAGTAACCAACAAGGACCTATGCACAGCATAACTAAACTATCCACTGTGCAAAAAAACTAAAACAACAAAAAGTGATAGAAGGAATGAGGGGTGCTTGGTGGTGAGGTACAGTAGATTGTGAAGAGTTGAGTTTTCAGACTGTGGCGGAAAATGGGGAGTGAGTTATTACATCTGCTGCTATTTAACTGCCTCATCATCCCATGCTCATCACACACACACACACACACACGCACGCACGCACGCACGCACGCACACACACACACACACACACACACACACACACACACACACACACACACACACACACACACACACACACACACACACACACACACACACACACACACACACACACACACACACACACACACACACAATGTGTGAATGCTTCTGCATACGGTGGGGGAAAGGTGGTCTCACAAAGCATTTACTGTAAAGTTATTTCAGTTTTGATCTTTAGTTAATCTATCAATGTCCAACACAGTCTGAGTCACTCTTACATTTCTCCATGTGCAAATAAATCAGTCAGCTCCATATATGGGCATAAAAGGGACAAGGACTGACAGATACAGTGATCTCCATATATGGGTGTATCGGTCTGATCAGTGGTGCGACATCTAGAACTCTAGATGTGAGGGCCCAAACCTCTAGTATAAAAGAACAACCCAATAGCCTATTGTCTCCATGTGTTGCTGTCCTTCCTTTCTTGACTCATTTAAACCATAAAGAGTTCATCGAGAATGTACTTTATGACTGACCTTGCAGACTGACATGACATTTCCTTTTGCTGACCAGTGATAAGGCTGGAAACATGATATGTGCAGAGACAATAATATATGTAGCCGACCTAAAGCCTTGTCAGCATATATCCATATCTATAGCACAACTTAAAGAGCTCACATTTAGAGGACATTTTCTATTCCAGTCTCGCTGGATGGATACATTTCAATTATGAGTAGTACTACACCTCTGTTGTCATAATCATACACGAATATCAACACCAAACTTTTAAAAAATAAAAAAATCTTTACATGTATTTGATCCTACCTGGAGAGCCAGGTGGGTTGGATATGCTGCAACAGGTCAGTTCAGATAGCGTCTGTCTGCTAAGGTTAAGTAAAAACATATTGAATTATATATTGTTTATAGTAGTTCCCTGTAGTTTCTAAACTTCCTAGGTCTTCTTGGATGTGTTTCCAAAATAAATAAACAAACAAACAAACACGCTCGCTCGCTCGCACGCACGCATTTATATACTGTGTATATGGAGAGCA